>NC_070603.1:53605312-54252500 GCF_027172205.1 Podarcis raffonei
CTTCAGTGTTCCATTGTGCCAGAAGCATCATAGTCATGCTGGCCACATGACCCAGAAAAACTGTTTGTGGAACGGACAAACGCTGGCTCCCTCAGCCTGTAAAGCAAGATGAGCGCCGCAACCCCAGAGTCATTCGTGACTGGACTTAACTGTCAGGGTTCTTTTACCTTTACCTATTTAGCACCTCGGCTTACGTCACCCTTGGGTAATGTAAACTTCGAGTTGCGAAAGCGGCAAACCCAGAAGTGTTTCGCCGTGTGTGCCTGCGCAGAAGCGGTCTGCTGCCACGTGCACATGCACAGTAGCGGTCCCTCTGGTTGTGAGAAGCTCAGGATCTGACCGAAGCTCCGGAACACATCCTGTCTGCAACCGGAGGTACCACTGTATAAGGACTTTGGGGGAGGGCTCTTGTTTTGTATAGCTTTCTTCTGTAAACTTCTCCATATGTCAAGAAATTGCAGGAAGATTATCTCTTGAAGTCATCTCTTTTGAGGCTTATCTATCCAAATATTTTGTTCTGGTCTACTTTTGTGTCTCTAGTATTGCAGGTTTCTAAAAGCAGGTGTTAGTCCAAAGTGAACTGGCAAAACAGTTTGAATGGGAAGCTTGCAAACTCCCTTCTGCCACTCAGACTTCCAGTCATTGTTCATTCTTTTCACAGGAGAAAATTGCTGTCGTTTTCTCTTACATTCTTTCCCCAAATTGGCTAAGTCGCCATCTCTAGAAATGTCAGTTTGCAGAGGATAAAGAAGAGAATGATGTAAAGTCTAAGGCGGAAGGCCCAGAATTCTTCCCCAGCTGCCCAATCAAAGCTTTTTTCTTGCAATTCAGTTGCTTACATGCTGGGCATTGGGCCTGTTAGACAGCATGATGCTCAAAAAATGCACAGGCTGGCATTCTTCTTGTGGGAGTGGAGGGCAAGGGCACACTGTATCTGAAACTAGAAGGATGCAGTAGTCAATGAGCGTTGGGATGAGGACTGGCTTAAGAGGCCGCCCCTGCCCTGTGCTGCCCCATTCATTTATCAGACCAGAAACCATTGCACCCCAACAACCATTGGCAATTACAGAAAAGGGTTATCCAATTATCATTTTGCAGCCGAATAGAAATGGATTTTTTAAAAAACCCAATTTGTATTATTTTCATAATATGTTGTCCCTTATTTAATAGAGATTGTTTGGCTTACACCTCACAATTGGTGTTAAGAGAGCACCTTTAATTGTCTACCTTATGCTGTAGTGGTCTAGTGAAGACATTGGGTAATTCTGTCTGATTTTTTAATCTATTAATTGGAAGATTCAGTGAGTTGAATAGATTCTGGGCACTCCAAGGCATCTTTGTGGTGAAGGGACACTTACCAGTACCTAACCAGCCCTTCATGGCTGACAGGTGTGAGAGGTTATGGAAGAGGAGCTACCCTCAGTTCTGTGGCTGCCTAGCGAAGGGGCACTCAAATGGCTTCCGGCTTCTTAGCATATCTTTAAGCCCATCTTTTCTGCTTGAAAAAGCTTTGACTAAGGCTCCATTGCATGTATGGGGAAGTAGCAGTTTTAGAATCACGAACAGAAAAATAAATACATTAATTTCCCAACTTAGCAAGAATATGGGATTTATACAGATCATTGTTCAATAGTAGTGCAATGAGATTCAGGATTAAACACAAGCTTTAAAATGGGAATGGGAAATGATCTTTTTTGATGCAAAGGCTTGTTAGATGAATGCACCATTTTATCTTATGCAGGAAAGAAGAAAAAATAAAATGCCGCAACTCTTTCTTGGATTGAATACTTCCAAATTCTGTGCAATCTCTTAACAGAATAGCTTAGGGGTGGAAATCAACAAATACAAGACAGGACAGAATTTGAAAAGGTAATATGGAATTGCAAAGGATTTCTTTCAAAATGTTCTGTATTATTATTGAAATATGAAATGGAACTAGAAGAAAAGCCATTTATATGGTAAAATGGGTGCGAAACACGAGAGACAATACTTTCATGGAGACATGAGAAAGTCTGGAAAGATTGGAACTGGCCCAAGACATTTTACTGCCTGAGGTGAGGGACAAGATGGAAACTTCCCCCTTCCAACTCCATGTTCAGAAGCTGACTGGACTAGCAGTTGAAAAGTGACTTGAACACTGGCATTCTCTTTCACCACAACTGAGAGCAGCAGGCTAAACTATGGGATAGTGGCCAGGCTGTGTGGTACATACAGCTCCAACATCTTGCCACTGTTTCGCGCTCCCTAGCACTTGCTGCCTGAGGCAGCTCCCTCACACTGCCTAATGGTAGGGCCAGCCCTGACAAACATCATAAATTATCACTAACTCTGGCAATTAAAAACAACAACGACGTTACAATGTTTTGACAAGAAGACAAGACATACTTTCCATTTATTCTGCTTATAACTGGAGTTATCAAAAATGCTGGAAATGTCAAAAGCAAATAGGGGACCTCATATTTTGTGGGAATGTGGGATGGTGGTGGGGGAAGATCCATATACAAAATACATGCAAGTACATAGGAACATAGGAAACTGCCTTTGACAGAGCCAGACCATTGCTCTATCTAGCTCATCACTGTTTATATTGACTAGCAGAGGCTCTTAGGGACTGCATTCAGGAGACTCTGCCAGCTCTACCTTGGTAAGCTGAAGATTGAACCTGGGACCCTGTATCGCTGTGGTATCTCTTTACTGGAAATGTACAATAAAGGAAGGAATTTAATCCACACAGACAAAAGTGAGCAGGCAAGGACAAGCACAGGCCAGTCAGCAGATTTGTCTGGTTCCTAGAGCAGAGTCCCCCATGGCAGGTAGACATCAGAAGAGGTTTGTTTTCACTTCTCGCCTGAAGTTCAAGGACCTGCACAGCTGGTTTTGTTAGCCAGTTGTTAACATGTTTTCTGTTCATTGCAGAGTTTTGAAAGTAATAATATTGTTGCCCATTTATTCCACAAAACACCTTGCACCATCATTCCTGTTAGGAGGCCAACCCTGTCGCAAAACAGGACCAAGAAGCAGAATTGGCCTTACAGGAAATACTGGATGCCAAGATTAAAGGCCTTTGATGCAGTTCTGAAGAGAAAGAAATTAATCTCCTCCCTCCTGATTTTACCTATCTCTGCCTCAGAGAAACCTTGGAAATTAATTATAAATGCTGTCTCCCACTTCATGAAACTGAATGCTTGAACATATGGTGCAGGTGTTACTAAGATAACACCTAAAATAAAGTTTCTTGAATTCCTGTCAGCCTGGCTTCTGGTGTAGTTTTTGAAACTGTTCTTGAAACATTAACCATTGTCTAGATAAGTGGATGCATAACCAATTTATCCCAGTTCAACCAGGGTTCAAGGTGTCAGGATATCATTCCAGATATATAAATAAAAATACTTAGTCGCATATACATTATGAGTGAAAAGTTCTTTGCCATGCAGTTTAGAACCACAGAATGCTTACCAGGGCATAACTTTTATTTGCACAACAAGATAGAGGTTAATATGCATTTTCCGACTAGTAATAATATAAACCATGGGTAAAATTGCAAACTGATCTTTTTTTACTTGGAGCCAAGGTGAACCTTAAGACTGTCATCTCCTTTTATGGTGGGAGGGGGTTGTGATAATTTGTACCCACTGAATAGAACCAGACTTATAGATGTTTATCTGGTCCAACTGCTACATTCACAAATGAGTGTGACAGCCACTTTTGCCTGTTCTGTTTGCACAGCAGCATTGTTAATCTTTACTTATGATACATTTACTATTTAATAATACCCTTTGATTATGAGTTAATGTAACTGCTATTTAAGAAATAATGCATGCTAACGCCTTTCTACACAATTTGATGCCTCTCTGATTCCATAATTGCCAGTTTCCAAGGATATTATGCCACAAAACCTGAAGAAATAATTGCTTGTTTCACTGCAGACAATACATTTCAGAGATGCATAGAGCTTAACTGGCAGATTTGTAACAGTGTTGTAAAGGCAAAACGAAAAGAAATGCTGAATATGGAGTAAGATTGGGCTATGTAAATGTGCATAGCAACAGCAGCCAAACCTGTTGCAAGGGTAAGATTTATTTTATGCAAATGCTGTTTAGAAAGTTTCATGCCTGAGGAAAGGCTGTTTCACACCAGCAGTGCGTGCCAACATGGAGGACAACAAAAATGCAAAACTGGTTTCTGAAAAATAGGGTACATTGGAATATGCAACCACTCAACTATAATTATTCTTATTTGTTGTTTACTATAGAGGCACTGAAGTTTAGATGAACAACAGCAGGTTTTTGTGTAGGCTTGTTTTCTTAAGTTCACAACTGCAAAATGAATGAGTGCTTTCAAGTATTCATTTCTAAATACTGTTTTGAGGACTGGGTACCCTAAGCAAAAGCTTGTGTTTAAATCATTTTGAAATCCATGCAAGTAACAGGACAATTCATCCCTATACCTGCCTATTCAGAAATAACTCCCTTACAGTCACAGTATACATTCATGTGGACCATAAAATAGCTACCAATGGAAATATTTCAGTCAATGTTTTAACTATGGCAACGGACTAATGAAACAGCACTAAGTTCTGCTAGTAATTGTATTCCAAAAGAAAGAGACATGAGTTAATGTCCCCAAGTGCCAGAACTACTTGTTCCCATTTGTAATTGGTGTGTCAGAGGCCCATAGCAGGAGGTGATGTACTGTATATATCATTGTCTACCTTGACTTATTAATAAGGTCTCTCAGTGGTCTGACTGAAGATTGACTCATCATCAGAATAAATTCTCAGATGCCAATTGGGCAAGTTCAAACAAGTCATGGGTATTGTAATTCAAGTCTGAGTATAGACTACCTGGCTAAATTAAAACAGCAAGCTGGGAATCTTCTTAATTAAAATAACAACAACTTTTGACATTTTAATCCAGCCATACATATGCGACATATACAGACAATAAATCATGCCTTTTAAGAGAATTGTGGTCGCAAATGTGCAACATTTGATGAGAAATGAGCCTCACTTCCCCATTATGGAATATACACGGTGACATTGAGGATGTGTGAACTTGAAAGAAACTCATTTGGAGAATGGATTTAAAACAAAAAACAAACCCTTCCATATGTGTGTACCTGTCACTCTGTATGTAATATGTCTGTTTGTGTGATAAAGAATGAATCAATCTGATTATCAGGTGGCTTAGAGAACTAAACAATAAAAGGCCATTTTAATAACCTGAGAAACAGGTCTGGCTTTATCAGAAAGCACTGGTTAAGAGAAATCTGCTCTGCAGGAGAATGTTGGGAATGGTTCCTATGTGGCTCTGTAGATGTTGTCGGACTCTGACTCCCATCAGCATGGCCAGCAGTCTGGGATAATGAGAGGAGAACTCCAACAACATCTGGAAGTCCACAGCTTCCCAATCTCTACACTAAAAGAAAGCTTTCCTTCTCTCAACTTTGTCTTCTACTTCTGCTCATCCCTTTCTTGTATAATTCTTGTCCCTAATTGATGCTTTTTGCAACACTCGTTAGCCTTTTATATGCATTCTGCTATTAGAAACATTCTATACTTTGTTCAAATAGAAATATTTATTATATATGAATAAAGTTGCAATCCTATACCCACTTACCTTCGAGTATGAGTCACTGAATTCAGTGGGACTTACTTCTGAAAGGATATTTATATGTAATCCTAATCCCACGTACATGAGAGAAAGTCTCATGAACTTCTGAGTAGACATTAATTAGCTGGTACTGACAGTATCTTGTAACAATGTTTTACATTTTACTCCTTATACTGGAAGGACCTGGTTTTCTAAAACTGTCCAATTTGCATACAGCATCTACATGTCCTTGGTTAAATATTTCCTCTTAGAATTCAAATCCTTTGCAATTACTTGAATAACTCCCCTTATATTGATGATTTCTCATCTATAGGGGTGGAGAACCTATGGACCTCCAGATATTTTGGGGACTCTAGCACCCATCAACCCTGCCCATTCAGTTGAGGACATCACTGCAAATGAAAGCTTGCATTCATATGATTATGTATTCCATGAGTCACAGCCTTACTGGAGCGTCTCAAAGTTGCCATTTATCTTTCACCCAAAGATCACAGGGCAGTTCACAACATAAAAATATAAAATGAGAAAATAAAATACATAATAAAAAAGTTTGTGCGTACAGAAAGTGTACTGAAAGGATTTTGAAACTGTCTATAAAAAGAGTATAGTCCTAGGGATGTGACAGATTGTTACTTCTTTTCAATTCAGTAGTCTATTCTTCCAGATATGTTCTTGTTCATAAAATATACATTATAAGAGAAATCAGTCGGTAAAGAATGGTAACTTGCCTGTACTTTTTACAAAACTGGCTTGGTAATGACAGTGTCATTGCATTAGCAGCACCCATAATTGCCACCTTCATCACAAGGGAAATAATGTAATTCTAAGTCTGTTCACTCCAGCCAGCTAATACAAGTCTCACATTTTTCCCCCTATAGATGCTATGGTAACCAAAAAATATTCTACCCAGCCATTTGTTCTTCATAAAGAAAAGCTGCTGATTAATATTTAGGTTACAAATAGCTCGATTGAAATGTCCTTTTGCAACACTTTCAAGTTTTCATTACTGGCACCTGCTGTAATTGCATACATTGTGACTTCTGATAGAAGGGTATGCTTTTATAGCTATCAGCTTTGAAATGGAGCACAAAAGACATTTCCTACAATTCCCCTAAGGAATTGTGTGCTTTAAAGCTGCATTCTTCAAAACAGATTTACCCTTGCTTCTACCCTCCTACTTATAAGAAATCCTGGTCCCTACTATATTCAAAGCATTTTTATTTCATTTGCTAGAACTCAAGGCCAAAACAAAGGCTCAAAGTAGGTGACAATCAAATACACACATTCCAAGATCCAATTGACTTCAGAGGTCTCCGCTTCTTTTATAGGGACAGCAGAAGAATTTTGTATCTGTGTTCTGGTAATGGCAAGATTTTTTATGGGGCCAGTTATGGAATGGATCTACCACAGTCACTGAGGTGAGGAGCTACCATCTAACACATTTATTAAAAAGAGAAGGCTTTGAAAACTAGAAATCTACAAGAATTTTTCACACAGCCACCATGAGGAACATCCCTGCAATTTCCTTGGCTTTTTTACATATTCATTGACATAGGGAAAAGGAGAATTCTAAGGTATTTGTTTGGATGAGCTCAAAAATGTTTGTGGCATGAGTCGCCTGCCCTTCAACACAAAATACTTACTACATTCGTATAACATAATTGTTCTTCATTTGGAATCTTCTGAAATTGTGTTGGACCATTCCTTTCACAAAGTTGACTTTCAGTGCCAGATGTCATATGTATAGTACAAATCGTCTTGATTATATGATTGGTAGATATGATTGGTAAATGCTTATGTTTTATGATGCTGCAAAAGCCAACGGCTTTAACTATATTACCATCTTCACGGCTGATTTATTTCATTGCATCTTTCTTTCCACTTCTCAGGGAAATCCCTTGTCAAGATTCAACCCCCCCTCCACTTCTCTACTTCTCTGAGCACGATGCAAATCTTATGTACATGACTCTAATGTATTAACAAATTTATTTTAAAAATGTTCAAAGTTTATTATAATTGTTTACATGTTGAAAGTGGCTGATGTCTCATTAGCAGTCTTCACAGTGACACAGAAAGCAACAAACAAGGGTGGCATTTTCTTTTATACAAGAGCAAGATCTCAGAAGCTTGTTAAACCCATAGCAATGGGACAGAGCAGTCCAGTAGGTCGTTTATGTTAGGAGGAAAAGGGAAGAGATCTGCTGGCCTAGACAGGAGATTGTTGTTGGAATTTGTCGGTCTCCCGAGACAGACAATTTTTTTTTTTTTACAGTATTGGGAAGGGAGGGGAGCTGGTCTCCTAGGAGTTGGCACTTATGCCTCTAGCCAGTGCTTTCTTTTCTAAAAAAATGTTTAGGGGTACTCTCATTTAGACTCAAGAAAATCACCATTTTGTAGTTCAAATCGGACAAAATAAATATAGTAAACGGACAAAAGTACAAAGATTCACAAAATGTTTAGGGGTATGCGTACCCCTGTGTACCCCCAGAAGAAAAGCAATACCTCTAGCCCAGTATTATTTGACACCTTGGTGCATGATGGCTCTCAGACACCTCAGGCAGAAACCTTCCTGACCCTGCCTCCTGAGATCCTTTTAACTAATTAAAACTAGGACTTCGCTGCATGCAAAACATGTACCCTGACCCTGAGCTACAGTACCTCACCATATTGTGCATTAATTATTTCTTCCTCCCCAAGTCATCAAAAAAGCCCAAAAATAGAAAAAGTTGTATTCAATGTCACTGCAAGTGCTTTTTTTCTTAGAAAACCATTGACAAACAGCCTTGAAATAATGGGATGTTTCAAGCTCTTTTCAGAAAAAAAATATGAAATGTGGTGTCAGCTGATAAGAGCAAGCAAGCAAGAGGGAAAATCAATATATGTTTTATAACAGTATTCAAAGGCCCTAAGGTGAAACTCTCCACGGCATTTAGTTATACATCAGTATGAAGAAGCCATTTAAGATGCAATAAAATCTCAACTTTGAACCCTTCCCATAATGCTTCAAGGACATGACTAACACTAAACGATAGCATTACAAAAGAAGGGATCAGAATGTGAAGTGTGCTTGTAACAATATGAAAGAGCACTTAAATGTCAAATGCTGAATAATGGACAGAGGTGCTGGATAAAAGCTCTTAGCTTTGGAATAATGTTTCCTATTGGTTATCTTCTTCAGTAGAATTCCACTTAAGTGGAGTAGGGAGAAGTATGGTAAATGGGGCGCTGCCCAACCAATCTCAATTGGCCTTCAGACATCCTCCAGCTTTCCTACTTACAATCCAGCTGGTGGAACTACCTGCAGTTTCCTCCCTCTTAGTCTCAATGTTGCTTTTAAAGAACTCAGAAGGAAGGAGTTCTATAATAAGTTGGCTCTGCTTGCTGTTGCCTCTGGCGCCACCTACTCTTGGTCTTCCTTCCATCACACCAGTATAAATGGTCACCTGTGACTACTGAGCATGCTCAGTGCTGTTCTTGCTGAGTGCCCAATGCCCACAGCACAAACAGAGGCACATTTGTAAGCTTGACGCCACATTCATTGACTTCAAACAGGCTGTTCTAGGTGTGTAGGTTGCTCCCATTGCTTGCTTCAGAGCATTAGCTCTATTGAGGAGCACCAAGGACCACTCTTCTGGTTTGCTTATACCACCCATAGCCTCTTGATTTATGACCATCATACGTAGGAATCATGGCTGGTCCTACTATTGGACAGAGTAAGGCAGCTGCCTCAGGTAACAGATGCTGAGGAGTGGGGAGAACGGAGCTGTACAGGCCATTCAGCCTGCCCAGAATCCCCTAAGCTAGCCTGCTTCCCTCAGGTGCAGTGGAGGGGACACTGTCCCATTGTCAGCCAGTGTTGAAGTCAGATTCAGCTGCCAGTCTGGCCGACTTCTGTAAATGGGCACTATCTTGTCCTTAGTCTAAGTCTTGGTCCTGGTCCTGAGGAGGATTGGTTGAAAGCCATCTGAATTAAAGTTCAACCGCTGTTTTTGTCATCTATGCCAAGATCCAGGAAAGCTAAGTGTATATACAGGAGGGAACCTTGAGCACATTGTTTGGTGAGTAGAGACAAGTGATGTGAATGTTCGGGCTGCCATGTGTCCTCTTTTTCCAAGACACATCCTCTTTTTCAGGGGTAAAATTTCTGGCCAGGTGGTGTTTTTTAATTTGCCAAAATGTCTCTGGCTATACTTTCTGGATGTGACATAGACATAACTTGGTGGTTGAAGACTTGCTTTCCTCTTCTGTTCTCTTCTCCTGCCTCCTGCCTCCTACATCACAGCTTCTATAGACTAACATATAAGAGGGGTATTTAAAATGAGAATTGTCATACTGTCCTCTTTTTTGCTCTTCAAAATATGGCAACCCTAGAAAGTGTTAGTGGGGCGAATCCTGCATACAGTGGTGCCTCGCAAGACGAAATTAATTCGTTCCGTGAGTTTTTTCGTCTTGCAATTTTTTCGTCTTGCGAAGCACAGTTTCGGAAGTTTTGGAAAAGCTTCAAAAATCACCAAAGTCTTCAAAAACCTCAAAAAAGGCTACCACACCACATGCTATGAGTTGCTACTCAAAGTCAAGTCGCAACTGTATTAACGGTTTTAAGAAAAAGGAAACAAACTTGCAAGACGTTTCCGTCTTGCAAAGCAAGCCCATAGGGAAATTCGTCTTGCGAAGCAACTCAAAAAACCAAAAACCCTTTCGTCTTGCGAGTTTTCCGTCTTGCGAGGCATTCGTCTTGCGAGGTACCACTGTACTGTGAGCCAGGATGTACCTTGGCAAGAAGAGGGAAAGGATGTTCAACTCTTAAGACATTTAAAAAGTTGTCATGTTATGTTTTTGCATTGGGATAATGTTTTTAATATTGTTATACACTTAGAGATTGCCTTGGTATTAAGCAATATATAAATATATGAAATAAATAAAGTAGCAAAAGGAGAAGCAAAGTTTCTATGCCTAGAGATTCTGCTTGAGTGACAGCACCACAGAAGGGTCTAAAATCACATGTTCGCTGGCACAGGCTCCTTTTTGTTACATAAATGCTTTTGCCACTGCCCATCTGTATGTGACTGAAAATATCAGAGAGGATAATCTTGCCTTGACAATGAGTATGTCAAAGACTTTTATCATGCTAATATTCCTATTTGTTACTCCCTTATACTAGGTGCTTTGAAAAGTTGAATAACCATAGCAGAAGAGACAGAAGTGAGTGTTCCAATCATTGCATCCAAAATAGTTTTTAAAGCCTTATCTATTTTTGCTGGAGCAACTTGTTCTTGACCTCAAAGTCTGTCTAAGTGTGGCAACAGATTGTGTAGCAGACTGAGTGATAGAGCGGCCTTTCAACTGTTGTGATTAGGGATGAGGGAAGCATTTTAAAGGTTTGCTATATAAGATGAAAGTAACCTATGGGTTCCTCCCCCCATATGCACACCATGCTGAATTTTCCTCAGGAATCATGTCTCAGTGGGTTTCTTCCAGCTTCCATACATTTACCAATGCAAGAGACCCACACAAGTCACGGATCAAGATATGAACCTGAACACTGTCTGACTCCACAAACACACTCCAAATGGTGAGCTATTTAAAGATAACTTCTTTCATTCATTAAAGCATATTTTGATTGTCTCATATCGTTCTGTGGCTCTTTCTCATGATGTCACTATGCTAGTCTAGACCAGTGACAGCAGTATAGTCTATTATTGCTGCTTTTTCATTTTTGTTTTGGATTGGTGAATGTTGGGAGATAGAACCCAGTTATGGGCACTGTGTCAAAGGTCTACTGAAGTTTGCCACTAGTCCTGCAACCCCTGTTTTTTATCTCTTGTGCTTCCCTTGGAAAAAAATAATAGTACATGGATTATCAAGTGGATTACCTTCACAGATGGGTTTAAGATCTATAGAACGCAGAAAAAATGTTTGGATGGTATAACTTCAGTGATATTCAAGAAACCAGGAATCATAAAAATGGGTCAGTTCAATCAGCATTTCCCTTTGGTTTAGTAATGCTGCTTACTCAAACAAAAAACTTTTAGCAGGTTATAAAAACAGTACAGCAAAGGGGCCTGCCTAATATTAGCAGAGCAGGGAGTTCCAAAGACTGGATGCTGCCACACTAAAGGATTAATTTCTTGCAAGTGCAGAATGAACATTACACACCACTAGTAGACGTACCAGTAGAAGTGGGTACATATGGAGTGAGGTGATCCTTCAGGTAAAGTGGTCACAAGTTGTTGAGGGTTCTATATATCAATTGTTGTTGTTGTTTAGTCGTTTAGTCGTGTCCGACTCTTCCTGACCCCATGGACCAGAGCACGCCAGGCACTCCTGTCTTCCACTGCCTCCTCCAATAGTGACACCTTAAATTTGGCCTGGTGACAGATTGGCAGCCAGTGCCAATTTCTGAGCGGAGGGGTGCTATGTGCTAGCAGGGTTTCACTCCTGTCATCGAATGTGCTGCGGCATTCTGCATTAATTGGGCCAAATGCAAGGTGAGCCCCATATAGATTGTGTTGTGTTGGATTATTTGTGTTTGAGCTACCAATGCCTGAGCTACTATGGTCAAGCTCTCCCAGTCCAGGAATGGTCACTGCTTTAGCCAAAGTTGATAAAAGGGGTTCCTAGACATCAGAGCTACTTAAGCCTCCAGTGACAAAGCTGAATCCAGAAGCAAACCTGCTCCTTCAGGGGGGGGGGTGAAACCCCATCCAAGACAGGCAACTGGCCAATTTCTTTGACATGGTATTGCTCAACCACAGTGCCTCTGCCTTGCTGGGATTCAGGGTCAGCTTATTCTATCCTTGCTCCATGGGTGGTCCAGGGCCTGCACAGTCTCTCCTGATTCAGATGTTACGGAGAAATAGATCCATCAGCATCCTGATGGCACCTTGCCCCAAAGCTCCTAATGATCACTCCCAATGGCTCCATGTAGAAGTTAAATAGCAATGAGGGTAAAATGGCGCTCTGTGGCACCCCATAGCATAACCACTCTCCCAATATTACTTTCTGGACGTGGCCACATAGTAGTAATAATATTATTATAATAATTTATTATTTATACCCTGCCCATCTGGCTGGGTTTCCCCAGCCACTCTGGACAGCTTCCAACAAAATATTAAAATACAATAATTAATCAAAGATTAAAAGCTTCCCTAAACAGGGCTGCCTTCAGATGTCTTCTAAAAGTCAGATAGTTGTTTATTTCCTTGACATCTGATGGGAGGGTGTTCCACAGGGTGGGCGCCACTATCGAGAAGGCCCTCTGCCTGGTTTCCTGTAATTTCGCTTCTCACAGTGAAGGAACTGCCAGAAGGCCCTCGGAGCTGGACCTCAGAGTCCAAGCTGAACGATGGGGGTATACTGGGCTTTAAAGGTCAGACTAATACTTTGAATTGTGCTTGGAAACGTACTGGGAGCCAATGTAGCTTTTTCAAGGCCACTGTTATGTGGTCTCGGTGGCCACTCCCAGTCACCAGTCTAGCTGCTGCATTCTGGAGTAGTTGTATTTTCTGTATCACCTTCAAAGGTAGCCACATGTAGAGTACATTGCAGTAGTCCAGGTGGGTGATAACCAGAGAATGCACCACTCTAGCGAGACAGTCTGTGGGCAGGTAGGGTCTCAGCCTGTGTACCAGATAGATAGGTGCTCTCAGTTCCCACCCTATGGAGTTGGTACAGGAGTATATTATGGACAATGATAACAAAAGCCATAAGGAGAAAGAGGCAGGAGCAAGGTTGTAGTCCCGCTGGTTCCACCCTCAGTCAGGATAATCTATTAGGGCTTACTAAAGCCAGTGCAGTCTCATTGCTTGGCCTGACCCCAGAATGAAATGGGTCTAGATAATGTGCATAGACATAATGCAAAAACAAGGGTAGTTGTGTGCTTTTTCCTGTTATTCTCTGTCTGCCTTCCTTCTTTAAGCTACTTTAGTTGTAACATGTCATTATCTCCATGATACTTGCATTTTTCTTTCACTGGCTTTTTCATGCATTCTCATAGTTTCTGCTCATTGAACACATCTAGTTGCATTTGCTGTAGGAGGAGAGACACAAATTGCAGAATGCATACTCAGATATAGCTTGTAGGGAGCATGTTCCTTGCCCAACACAAACAAGCCTCTGAAAGAGCTGTTTCACCGTATATTTGATGAAAAGTGCCAATTTGACTCACTGCCCATATAGCAACTTTAATGGAAATAAGTATGTTAGTAACAAAAATGGGCATTAATTCCTGTCACAATCCTTTGAAATATCATCAGTTACTCTGTTATATCAATGCACCAAGTTCAATCATGTATACACAGGCAAAAATAAGCTGCTTCAGGGGAACACAGAATTTACGGAAGTGCATCCGATTCAGATGAATCCCAAAACACAAACTGAAGCAGGCTGTTTTCAACAGATTTGGAATACTAGTGGAATACTGCAAAAATTTAGCACTCATCTCCATGTTAATTGCTTCTAGAAAAGATCTATTTGCAACCTCTTTAACCTGGAAAATTGTGGGAGTTTTGCACTGTAATTTCCCCATGGTTTTCATGGATCATGCCATTGCCATTCATACAACAAAATTTGGAGCGGTATTCTGGCATACAGTTCTTTCCCACCATTTGCACAGATGAATCATGAAGTGCAATATTAGACATTTCTTGCAATTTGGCTTTTAAACACTAATTTTAGCTATTATTATTAAGCAGCATAATTAAGATGCTAATTTGTAATATATGCCTTGAAAACAAATAGGACAGTAGAATAATAGCATGCAACATCTGCTGTGCTTTGTCTCATGGTAAGTAGCTCAGTAGATAAATCTTGGTACTGAGATGCTACCAGTGTTTGGGCATTTTCTTAGTATTCAACTAGCAGGATGCTAAACAGCTGTCCCAATTGTTCTAAACACATTCAAGCAGCACCCTCATTCAAGCAATGCTCTCAACTCTCCAGTCATTCAGCACTTGAAGAAGTTAAATCTGTTATTGCCACTTATACATACACTCATTGCTAAAATTATTGCAGTGCTATTATATGATCTTCACTTCCGGATACAGCTTTTGAATAGAGAAAACACTCACGCCTTTTTTCCTTAGATGGTATGAAGCTAACGCTGTCCATTGTAGAAATGTCCCAATCTTTCTCAGACACTATTTTTACTGAGATGTCTTCCTTTTTTCATGTCTTGGTCAGGTTTTTGCATTCTCTAGGCAAACCAGAGCTGTTCAAAAGATGCACAGGCTAACAGAGCTGTTCAAGGGACAATTCTGCTGTTTTCCAGGTGTAACACGTGTGCTAATGGTTTGCACATAGTGGGAATTTCACCCCTATTATCAGAGCCATATTTGAAATTCAAAAACCTAGAGATCCTAATGGTTGGCATTCATCTGTCTTGGGACACATTGGAGGAGTGCACCTTTGCAGGTGAGATCAGGCTGTTGGAAGATTGCAGCATCTGCTGTGGCTGTAGAGACTGATGTGGGAGACATGTTTGTTGCAGCTAGGGCAGATGAAGAAATCTAGTTGTGCTGCTGCAGATGCACCATGGCATTTCTTCTCCCTGCGCTCCTCCCAGCGTTCATTTCTCTTCTAGTCACTGACATAGACACACAACTTGACTGCCTGTCTCCAGGTACTGCTATTGTCTGCAAGGGATTCCCACATGGCAGGATTAGTGTTGCCAGCCTTCATGTGCTCTCCCAAGCCCACATTTACAGCATGTTCACACTGCTGTCTCAGTGACGTCTATGTTGTCTTGGTCAAATCCACAGAATGGAAGATGGCAAGACCCCAAAGGACGTGCTCTATGGGGAGCTGGCTTCTGGCACCAAGCAGACCAACTCTGCATTCCAAAGATGTCTACAAAGTTCATAATATTAGGCAAATTGCTAAAGTTATGCCTTATGAACTGGTATTTGTCATTTATGTTCTCGTCAGTTCCAGATTAAATTAGTGTAATGCACTTTCTATGGGGCTGTATTTTAAAGGGCATATTATCTTAATCTGGAAACTGCTTTTTCTGTCTCCAAGGATTTGTACTGATTCGTTTTGGGGAAGGAATGATCTTCCACCTCACAGCGTTGTTATTCCACCACATCCAATTCTGTTGGCATGTTGGGACCCGGAGAGGAAACGTCTGTATTAATATTTGGAGTGTGGGAATGTATATTTATCCATGGAATTTCTAATCATTTTTACCCCTCCCAAGTGAAAACACAATCTGAGTTTGCAGCTTGCTTGTTTTATTTCTAAAACATAGCAATCAAAGGAAAAATAATCAATTGGGCTAATAATGGACATCTCCCCCTTGGGCTTTTCCATTATTTTGTAACAGATTTATCCCAGGGCTTGTATGAGACTGTGACAACATCAAAAAATATTTTCTAAAGAAAGAAATGGCACAAGAGAGGCGGACACTGAATGACAAAACTCCCAAGGGCAAAAGGCTAAATGAGCCTAGCCAGTAACAAGAATATATATTTTCCTATAATAGGACAGTCGATGTTCTTCTTGTTTCCCATGATAAAAGTTCTTCGTTCGTTTGAGGATGTATAAGACCACAAAGCTCCCTTCAAGGACAAACCCAGATAATTACTTAACACAAAATGGGGCACAAAAATTAGTCCGCCCATGGCGTATTTGCAGCAAAATTTGCTCAGACTGACAGATTTCCATTTTCTGTTGGTTGGTTTGCATCACTGTTTACTCCTGTCATGGCTATTACAACACTCAGGGCTTAACTACACATTAAAGCAATAAATGCCTACTTCCAGTTCACTTCTCCCACATTTCCCCAGTATCTTTTTAGCTTAACAAGATGCAGGTATGGCCTCTTCACATTCAGTGTTCCCCTCCTAATGCTGCACTATGTTGATTACCTGCTGTAAACAGTGGGCATGCTAAATGTTTGGGTCAACTAAATTTTACTAGGGAGATGCATGCTGGGAATGGCCATATGCTCCTCATACTAGCTAGTTATTCACTCTCATTTTGCAAGCCCTCCATGTTTCACCACAATATATGTGCTCAGACACATGTGGTACATGGGCCATATGTCGCCTGTCTAAGCCTTTCCTTTGGCCCTCTAGGGTTGCCCACCTGTCCCACTGATTTCACCCTATCCAGTGCTCCTGTTGGCCCAGCAAACAGCTGTTTGATGGGTTGCAGGGAGAATTTGCATGAAAGGAGGGTATATGGGGATGACTTCCTCCCCCATCACAACTGTGCTACCTTCAACCTAAGGAGAGTGTGGTTGCCAGCATGAATTAGCTGGGGAGTGCAGGGAGGCACATGATGAGATCCCATCATGCACCCTCTCCCCGCCCTCAGATGATGGACACTAGGACAAACCGAGCAATCACAAGTAAGTTACCATCTCCTCCGCACCTGCCCCAGTTTAGCATCTTTTAAGAATTTGAGTCAGGGACACTTTTGGACATATGATAACAACCAGAGAACAGATGCACCTACAGAGTAATCAAATGAGACCTGGAACATTGTAGTGTTGGGACGAAGTGCCACTCAGCCTACTATAAGTGCCTGTTGGTCACATTTGCAAATTAAGGAAATAAAATGTTTTCTGTTTACAGAAACACAGGCTTGACAAATTGGGTAAAAGAGGAGTGCATTTGGGAGAAATTGGAAAAGGATATAGTCAAGATAATGTTATGTTAATGAAACCCACAAGGGGTCTCATTTTGGTCTAATAGAATGGCAGAAAGAGGTGATTTATGAATCCCCACTGTTCAAAAATGAGATAAAATACAGGATTATGCAAGAAAAAGGCTCAGATATCAGATTTGGCAGCTTTAATCTGATAACGACCCTCTAATTTATCGTCTTTGTGCAGCTCTGCCAGCTGTGATGAGTCCTCATAAACCTTCAATAAAAGTAAGAATATGCCAGAAGAATTTGTCCTAAAAAGAGTTATCAAAAGTAAAGAAGATAAAGCCCCCTGTGTGATGTCATTTCATTAGCAAGCCCTTCTGCCCTGCTATGTTAGCTGTGTTTATTGTATCATCAGCCTGGGTTCCACAAAGATCTCTGGGCCCTTGGTCCCCTATCACCCAAGCTCATTTGCCCTTGCTCCCCTTACCTTGAGAGGCTAAGAAGGAGGAAGTAATATGGTGGGGAAGGGCCAAATGCTTGGTTGTAAAGCATAGCTTTGCATTCAGAGGGTCCCAGGTTCAATCCCTACCATCCCCAGGAGAGCTGGGACACACTCCATCTGAAATCCTGCAGAGCTACTATACATAAGTCCAGTTGGAAAATATGGCTACAACATGTCCCTATACAAATATGCTGACTGATGTTTTAGAAGCGTGAACTGCATGGGACATCGATGGGAGATGAACAGCTTGATCCTGTACTATTGCTGGCATGTTTGCACTGCACAACCTCCCTATCACCTCTGCATCTCACTCACACACTGAACAACAGCAGCTCACCTGCCAAGAAATTAGCACAGCAGCTCTGCCCCACCAGAGAAGCAGCTTCTGAAAGATGCTCCCTGCACCAGAAGTTTATCCTCCTTCTCAGGGAGTGATAGGGATGACTCTAATCTTGTGGTGAGTTTCAATCATTTTTATTGTTTCATGTTACAGAACAGAGATATGCCTACCATAATGGCCACCAAGGGCAGGTGTTGCTAGTTTTGCATTTCTTTGCATTTTGCATTATAACAATGCAAGACTCAGATGTAAGGCCCATTACTTGGGCTTTCCTGGGTAAGTGAGTGTATAGAGCTAACTGGCAATGGAGATCTTGGCCTTGGAGAGACTTTATAAAAATGAAATCATTTTTGTGGTGTTAATTGATAATGGAAATAAGCATGAACTAATGTATTAAAAATCTCTGCATGATGAGCAATTAACTCAAATTACTCAAGCAATTACCTAGAGACAGATTATTCTACAACTCTGAAGCCTTTTATTGTGGTGATAGCTATCTCCCTACAAAAATTAATCCTAATTTATTTTATCATGATCTTCTAACTATTTTAAATAACAAAAAATGTTGGACATTTTGCCTGAGGGAAACTTTTTGCAACTTTAGAAAGCACACCTGCCTAGCTAAACCTTAAACTAATACATGGAAGTATTTTCATGCAGAAGTTTAAGGATCACCCTATGATGTACATAGAATTGGGACGATCCCTTGCGATCACCATTTTGGGAGTGCTTTGTCATTGTGTGCTCAGGTGGAGACCCCCGACCCCAGAGAGTCCACCAGAAGGAAAGAATAACTCATGACAATGTGTTATGGGATTAAATTGGCCTCAACTTTATTAATTCTTTCAGATGTAGGAAAGACCTTGGCTCAGGCATTGGGCGTGTATCCCTCCCAGCCCCCCCTGCCAGGGGACTGGGGCTCATCAGGGTTAATCAGATCTGGGGAGGGGGCACTGCAAGACACTTGTGTACACGGGCTGCCCAACCCCTTTTCTGCACAATGGAGGGGAGTTCACTGACAACCTTTCAGTGTATGGCCAGTGGCTCTCTTTTACACAAACCCCTTTAATGGGGAACGGGAACCCTGGTATTGCTGCCGCATAGGGGGGGATATGCCACCACTTCACATGCCACGCCCCCCCCCCCCCATTTAGGGAAGATAGACTAAAGGATTCCGCCCAAGGCCTGAAACCGCCAAAGTTGTCACAATTGCTATGGGGAAGGCAAAACTTGCGGAGCAGGGAGAAATTCCTTCCCAGTCCTTTAACAACAACTATCATAAGACCATAGCAACACCCACTGACCTGGAAGGAAAAGGTTAACCTATAATCAAGCATTAAACACAGGGAGGGTTGGGTGTGGAGCCAACTGTGTGCTTTGCCGTCGGCTCCGCCCCCTGATGAACATCACAAGTGAACCAGAGTGAAGCCTGCTCACTATCAGTCCGCTCGGCTGGCCCCGCCTCCACCAATGCCGCCGATTGGATCATTTGGATTGAGGTTTGGCAGGAACCTCCAATGGCTGCGGCATCAGACAGGTGAGCCTGCACAAGCAGCTGGTAAGTCCCACGAGGAGTGAGCGTTCATTGTCCCATCAGACCCCATTTGGGCATTGGAACAAACTCTCCACCTAGATTAAGGATCCAACCTAATGCCTTATCCGCCATCAAGTTGTTACAATTGTTATGAGGTCGGTAAAGCCCCCAGACAGACCCAATCTGTCTGAAGGCAAATTCCTCTCTGACCCAAAATATGGTGACCAAAGGCTTCCATTTCAAGGTCTAATGCTGGCCATGCCCACCTACCTGCGTGCAGTCCCACACCTAAAACGTGGGTTGGGTTGGTGGGGAATCTAGCATCAACTGAGGCTGAGGCCTGGACACAGCTGGCTTTTATAACCCGCTTCCCAAACCACGCCCCCAAGCTTGCCCACAATTGGCTGCAACTGCAGGCGAGCCCCAGCAGCCAGCACAGCCAGAAGAGGAGGAAGTGATGCCTTCCCCTGGCTGTGCCAAGGCTGGAAGACCATCCCACTGCTGCAGCCACGCCAGACCATGACAGCTGCTCCCCTCCAGCTGGCTGTAAGTTATTATGCAGAAAGGGAATATGACCGAATCCAGGTACATCTTCCCATGGCGATGTGATAACTATGTGTAACTCCCTGCACTGCCAATTGTTTCTATGTAAATAAAACGAGGAGAAAGTGTGGTTCGCTTCCCTTTTGATCTCTACTTCAAGGTGTGATGATTTAAAGCTTTAGCTTGCAGTGAGAGAATCTGCAGATGCCTCCAAGTATTTTATGTGCCCTTTGTCTCTGGCCTTCTTTGTACCTGGCACTTCTTATTACCTCCTTTCCCTTTAGTTCCTGTGCAGAGTAGGCCCTGTTAACTTGCATTAACAACATCACACCCTTTGAGCCAATGCAATGTGAAAATGTGCTTTCAGTGCTTCCAAACACATTCTTGCAGCATGTTCAACACACACGCAATTAAGATGCTGAGAAGTATTGAATGGTGGACAGCAACGCTAATAATAGGGACAACCACCGCGATGCAAATATTGAAAGCATTCTTGTGTCTTGATGGCTGAATGTCCTCCACACAAAAGCGGGAGCAGCTAAGTAGAAACTTGATGAGCAGTACCAAGCGCAGCTATTTTTAGAACTAGGCATGTTAATGTTTCTATTTGTTGCAGAGCCCCAAGGAGTTCTTCAGCACTCTTGCTTTTATGGTATTTCTGCTACCAGGGAAACGTGTGTGCGCGCTGTACAACTGCAATTTTTCCCATCTTGACTTAAAGATGCAAAAAATCAGTTCCAATGTAGATATTCCAAAAATTTGGTTCCAAAATAGATATAGAAATAGATGGATAGCTAGATAAATTACCTTTTATTTTCTTGGCAATGAATGACGCCTTCCTTTAGCAGTATTTGTCCAAATGACCTTTTGTTGTGGGGGAGGGGCGAAATACTATCTATCTATCATCTATCTATATCTATCTATCATCTATCTATCTATCTATCTATCATCTATCTATCTATCTATCTATCTATCTATCTATCATCTATCATCTATCTATCTATCTATCATCTATCTATCTATCATTTTGAAAATACAGGCAACTAAAAAAATCCCACAATTTTAAAGCATAACAAGCTCATGAAAAAAATAAAGAAATAAACTGCTTAAAATCCTTAGTATATTATGCTTACAGAACAACTAGGTCACTATATACTATCTCCAAAATGCCCCATATTTTGCCACTTTCAATTGTCTAGTAGGATACACTGAAGAAACAGGCTCTAGGCAAGGAGGCCTGGATCATCTAGGAAGCTATCCAGCAGGATACAAGCTGCAGTAACTTGGCCTTCAGTACCTTATGAAGAAGGTACACCTGTAACTATCGGACAGTAAGTTTTTTCTAGTTGATCTTCATGGAACTCAGCAGATCCCTGGTCAAGGGCATGTGTCACCCATAGCCACTGATTTTTGTTATAACAGAGTGCATCCTTTGGGGAGTGTGCAAAATTCTTTTTGAAACGCAACAACGTAATTATGATTATGTTATCACTTTCATAATTACGAGTAATCATTTTTTCATCCATATGAAATGAGAAATATGAAATGAGAAATCATTATGGTTATTATTTTCATGTTAATTAGTTATTGGGAATTCATAAGGAAACCCCACCCCACCCCCAATTTTATTTACTGCTTCTCTTTCCAGATGATGACCAGGGTCCCAAAGACCCCTCTTCTCTTAGTGGTGCCTATAATAGAAAGAGTCACAATTCTGTGATGTGATGGTTATGCAAAGTGACGAGTGGCTGGGAGATTGAAGCATCTGTCTTTCTTGGTCTCTTCCCGCAAGAGGCAGCAGTGAACAGACGTGACATGATCAGAACAGAAGTCTGGACTAAATCTTTCACAGTCTGTTAGGGGAGGCAGCGATGGCTGCTGGAGAATGTTTCTCAGCAAGATGCCATACTACTATAGTATTTCTACAAAAGGGGGCGGGAGAAATCCATACATTCATTTTTAAAAAAATAAAAAAGTCATTCTTTATTCTCTGACAATAAACATGTGGCAGAAATTAATATCTATTTCCATCTCCCCTTTTTATTCCACTTTTGGGACCTGATTTAGATTTTGACTTTTAAAACATGTATATATATTTACCTCAAGACCTGCTAGTAAAATACTATTATGGGCTTTGCTATCAGATTTTAGTGAGCAAAAGAATCACTGTGTTTGGCAGGATGCCCTGGAAAACTCTGGGAGTGGCTGAGCTGGTGCTGATAATTGTTTGTTGTGGTATGTATATTTGTATTGTAAATCGACCTGTGGTCTTCAGATGAAGGGCAGTATGGAAATTTTCATAATAATAATGTTCTGAATAGGAAAAACCACATAGAGAAGGGGAAAGGGACATAGTTTGCATCAGTGGTGCAATCTGGATATATGTTTCAAAATAAACCACAGCGGCTGCAATTTGAGGGAGATACACAAAGAATAAGATTTGAGTTGGTAGGGGGGATCTGCAAGTTAGCAGAACCAGGAGATACAGTGGTGTGTGTCTCTGAAGATCTGATAGATTTAGCCACCCGTTGGAACGGTCAAGCTGTGCCTGTACCACCAGTGCTCAACATTATATATATATATATATATATATATATATATATATATATATATGTAAATAAAACAAAATATTACAAAATTCCAATAAGCCTCCAGTAAACTCAGAAACTGGGGTAAGCACTGCTCTCTAGAAAACTGCTTATACTTTTTTTGTAACTAGAAAAAAATGCTAGTAAATTGCTAGTATTGGTTCAGTTTGAACCCGAGGGGGAAAATATGTAATTCTGAATGCTTTATTAAACTAGAAAAATGCAGGCCATGCACAGTAGATTTCCTTGCTTCCCCCGACCCTCCTGCACCCCCTTATCTACATTTTGTAGCTTCTGGGTATGTTTAGAGACATTGCTGAATTACAATTTTTAAAAAAAATCTCCCAAGGCAATCCAAGAAGGCATAATGTATTTTTTTTTAAAAAAAAAAGCCAATTATTGGATTTCCTTGCACACTCACATATCATGCTTGCTACAGCCATCTTCCACTTACCGTATTTTTCGCCCTATAGGATGCACCGGCCCATAGGACGAACCTAGGTTTGGGGGGGGGGATAAAGGGGAAAAAAATTATTTCCCCCCCAGGTGCGGGGCTGGGGCGGGGGAAGCTTGAGCTTCCCCCAACTCCCGACCCCAGAACGGGAGCCAGAGCGATGCCAAAGCTGTGGGCAGCTTCGGCATTGCTCTGGGAGCTTGCGGCTGGGGGAGGGGGAAGCCCTCCGCCAGCCTCCAAACCACATCAGGAGACAGCGGGATGGCGCGCTGCACCTCCCCGCTGTCCCCCGAGCTTGTGGGGCTGGCAGTGGGGCTCTCCTTTTTGGAGGGGAAAAGGTGCGTCCTATAGGGCGAAAAATACGGTATTTCAGTAAGCATAATCATGGAAAAACTCACTGCTGTCAGCCTGAAAAGCAACAATTTATGCCTGTGGATTCACGGCATGTATAAGAAAATATAGATCAATACGGGGTGTGCTGGTGGCATCTCTGTTTCTCTGCCCCCATCCTATTTTCACCAAGAGAGGGTTTCTTATTTGCCAAGGTGAGTCTCTCACTCCAAACTCCACCTCCAAGCTGGCATCTGAAAACACAGTGTACACCTCCACCCTGGCATTTGCAGGCACTGCCCCTCTATAAGGTCAGGCACAATGTCTCACTCAAACATCTCAGTAGCAGGTGGGTGGAGTGGATGCCTTAACTCCACAGAATCAACACATCATGAACATCTGAGAATGCAATTGAGTGAGGCAGAGATCTCAAGTTCCTTGAATACTCTTCACTACCCAAAGAGAATTCACAAACAACTACAGAGTCTAGCAGAGTCTGATTCAAAGATATTTAACCCACTTATACACAGTATCATTAAAATAAGCAATGTCTTCCACTGTACTCATGCCTTCGGGTGCTTTCAGACTGTCCCTGCTTTCCAGAAGGGATTCAAGTGCTTACCAGAACTCTGAGTTCCTGCAATTAAAGCTGATCAAGATCTCTGCTGCCCTAGTGCAGGGATGTCCAACAG
The DNA here is from genome assembly GCF_027172205.1 of Podarcis raffonei. Taxonomy (NCBI): domain Eukaryota; kingdom Metazoa; phylum Chordata; class Lepidosauria; order Squamata; family Lacertidae; genus Podarcis; species Podarcis raffonei. The sequence continues at coordinate 53,629,503 of NC_070603.1, forward strand.
GTCGATCGTGATCTACTGGTAGATCCCCCAGGAAGATTTGGTAGATCGCAGTCGATCGCTGGGTCCCTTTCCTTAGCTTTGGCAAAATCTGGCCCTGCCCTCCATTGTTGCACGATCTGCAGAACGGAAGACGGAGTTTACTCAGTGAGGCTGCTTGTTTCCCCAGCGATTTGTTGCTGAGTGGCTGTTCCTCTTTCTCCCTAGAGCTCAGGCTTGAATTCTCAAAAATTGGGGCTTTCCTCCTCCCTAAAAAAAGCCCAACAACCTTGCCCTTCATCCCTAAAAATGGGTCTTCTCTTCCTTAAAAAAGCTGAACAACTTTGACCTGAACCTCCCTCCCCCATGTTGATTTCCTCCCCAAAGCTCGACAACTTTGGGAGTTGGCCACCCCTGCCCTAGTGCATCAAATCCTTTTTTTTTTAAAAAAGGCCATTTTTGGTTAGGAAAGTGATGGAGAACTGCACTGAAAAGAATGAGATGAACAAGCAATTAATGGGAAGATGTATGAACTCCCCACAAGCAAATCAGGACGGATGTACATTGTTATATAACCTCCCTGCAAATAAATCTGAACAAATGTTAAACAAAGACTGGCATGGTCTGACCTCCGTGTAAGCTTTGTGAAAGCAAATCAGGATGGACACCCAATCAACAAATCACCTGGATAAGACCTGAGCATTTTCTAGGTCAAGTTCAAGAAATCATTGAGCATATGTTTTTAACTTTGAGCTCATGGCTACGTTCCATTTTTGGTATATAAGCCAGAAAGTTTATAGCAGCAAACCTCATAGTTATTGAGAGTTATTTCTTAAATCTCAGGGCTGGTGAATCTTGCTAAGTATTTACAAAAGCCACACATATTTGTGTGCATATAGGTTTATAGCATTTTCTGGGGGTTTTTAAGCATCAGAAGAGCTGTTCTTAGTGCACCTGAGGATGGGAGCCCAATTTATTTATGTTGATGTCACTTAGCAGAGAAGCTAGCATCATTCATGTAACTGCAAGCATTATAATTTTGGGAGTAAAGGGTACACCTGCAGGTTTATAAAGAGCTGAATTTGTGCTTTTTAAAAACAACTATATGAAGCCACTGGAAACACTCAGCAGGAGGGTTAGGGTGAACGATACCCACCTCTATTTCTCCTTGTCATCCGAACCAGGGGAGGCCATGCAGGTGCACAATCAGTGCTCAGAGACTATAATGAGAGCTCCCAACCACTTCCTGAGCCAGTTTTGGGAGGTGCAAGGGACATGCAGGGGAAAGAGGGGACATGCACAATCATAAGGGTGGGGTTTCCTCTGATGGGGTTCGTTAGGTGACTCCCACCCTCTGTAATAGTTTTTGGGGGCACAGTGAGCTGAAGAAGGAAGCATAGTGTGAGAGTACTATGAGTGAAGTACCACTCATGGGGAGTTTGGGTTCAGCCCACTGAATACCATATTTTTCGCCCTATAGGACGCACTTTTCCCCCTCCAAAAATGAAGGGGAAATGTGTGTGCGTCCTATGGGGCGAATGCAGGCTTTCGCTGGAGCCTGGAGAGCGAGCGCACCGACACCTCTTACTCTTCAGGCTCCAGGAAGCTATCTGCAAGCCTTGCATGCCCGGGGGGAGTTCCCCCAGGCGCGCAAGGCTTGCGGGTGGCAGCCTGCAGCGCGGGGCACGGGGCACCCTCCGGAGGATGCCCCGTGCTTCACGCAGGTGTCCGCAAGCCTTGCGTGCCTGGGGGGAAATCCCCCAGGGCGCGCACGGCTTGCAGGTGGCAGCCTGCAGCGCGGAGCAGGGGGCGCCCTTTGGAGGACACCCAGTGCTTCGCGCAGGTGTCCGCAAGCCTTGCGCGCCCAGGGGGAGATTCCCCCAGGGCGCACACAGCTTGCGGGCAGCAGCCTGCAGCGCGGAGCACGGGGAACCCTCCAGAGGACGCCCCGTGCTTCGCGCAGGTGTCCGCAAGCCTTGTGCACTGAGGGGAACTCCCCCCAGGAGTGCAAGGCTTGCGGGCGGCAGCCTGCAGCGCGGAGCACGGGGCGCCCTTTGGAGGATGCCCCGTGCTTCGCGTAGGTGTCCGCAGCCTGCCGCCCGGCATGTAGGGCGCCCTGAAGCAGAGCGTCCCTCGTGCCGGGCAGACATCGGCCAGCCCCACAAGCTCAGGGGACAGCGGGGAGGCGCAGCGCCGCCATCCCACTGTTCCCCGACCTGGTTTGGGGGGGGCAATAAAGGAAAAAAAAATTCCCTTTATTCCCCCCCCCCCAAAAAAGTAGGTGCGTCCTATGGGACGGAGCGTCCTATAGGGCGAAAAATACGGTATATATTGATTTTGAGTGTCTGAAAGGGGCTATTATGCAACTGCACAGTTCAGGTTATTGTTTCAGTAACTGGTTTTCCCAAAGTTGTGTGTGTTCCTTATTAAGTGTTGTAAAACAGTTCTGCCTAATTTCCCTTTCAGTATGGATTACTCTACTAAAGGGATTCTGTTAACACAAAGTCTCACGTGCTCTTAATTCCAAAGTCTTCTCTGAGGAACAATAAAATGACAACAGTAAAAGGCACTCGATGATGTGTGTTCCTTATGAGCTGTTTTATGGGATTGGTTGTCAGCAGTGCATTAATAAAGGCCGCTGATGCTTTGTGGGAAGCACTGAAATGTGATCTACTTCGTAACAGCTTGTGCTTATGACTTTTTGAGACTTTTATGCTTTGTTCTAGCACTAAAAAGGCATATTCGCAAAACTGGAATACTGATTCCTAAAATTTTCCGTGTGCTTCTCCTATTGATTCACTATCTGAAATCATAACTCCCCATTGCCTATAACGCAACAGAGAAACATTTCCTCCACTACTGCTTTTAAATGAGCTGCAAACAGACACACATTTCTGCACATGGTGCAAATTATTGTGTGATACCTAGCCTCATATACACGTTAAAGCATCAATCAGTGCAGCTTGTTAAATGATGGTGGTAGTATAATGAGGACTTCAAACTCAGCTGAACTCCCAATGCTGAAAAACTATGCCAAGTGCATTATTCATGTTGGTTTGACATATGAATAACCTCCTGAAAGCTGTTTGTTAGACTGAAGGGGGGGGTGGCGATCTTGGATTTTCTTAAATGATGCTTGGGGAACTAGCTTATTGCACATTCCAGCTTCCCAGTTGAGACTAGTCTTTACCGAGTATAACTTTTCTCAGGATTTTTGTAGATGAGATAAATTCAGATATTGTCATAGATCAGACCAGTTCAGTGGTGATGACCATGAAGACCAGAGACCATGATGGTATGTGCAGATTCTTGAGAAACACTTATGTGCTTTTTACATATTTTTTTTTGTGGGGAGGTGGAAACACTGCTCAGTGCACAAACCTTCCAATTATGAGTATGCAAGAGTGATTGGCAAGCCAAGACAACATGCCAGCACCCTCAGATTCACTTATGAAGCTATCGTTCACCAAGTCATGAGTTCTACTCCCAGCTTCTCCTTGACTTAGTCAGTGGTTGGGCAGGCTCACCACTACTTGGATAATTGCTTCTACCAGGGCAAGTAAACTGAAGACTGGAGAGCAGCATTTTGAGAGGACTTCTATGAAGAGTAAATAAGTTGAAATCTTCCTTTCAACAAGTCAAGAAAAGTATAGCTTTAAAAAAAAATTGTTGAGGCATCTAGGTGCCAGAATTTATTAATTTTAGAGGAAAATGTTGCCCCCCAAAGCAGCTAACATTTCACTTGCAAGCAATTAAAACAATTGGTTTAAGCAATATAAACAGTATTGAAAAATAGGCAGTTAAAATAGTACACCGAGGGTGGTCAGGGATAATTACTCTGCAGCCTCCAGCCAGGTTAAATGCATGCTGCAAAAAAATAATAATTCCTTCAGCAAACACTGGAATGGGCATCAGGATGAAGGCCAAACAAACCTCCCATTGCAGGGAGTTTCATAACCTGGATACTTCAGTGGAGAAAGGCCCTTTCACACATTGTTCACTTCACATGGAGGTGAGCAAAAAGAAGAAGAAGGGGGAGGGGAGCCGTCCCTGGTGAGTCTCAATGAGGAGACAGGATCATATGAAAGAACACTATCCTCAGGCCTCACAGATTGAATTGCATGCTGGATTAGTTAGGTGTGTTCAATTAAAAGAGCATTATAGCACTCTGTTGCCCTACCAAAACGAATCCACTTTTAAAAAGAAACAGGGTTTTGTTTACTGGTTAAGAAAGTGAGATGGAAATGCATTGAAAAGTGTGGAATGAACAAATGATTAGCAGGAAGATAAATTAACACCCTGCAAGGAAATCAATGTGAAGTGCCCTTGTCATATAATTGTCCTGTAAACAAATCAGAATGAATGCACAGTAAATGCATGGTATAACCTAACCTCTACATAGGGTTGTGGGAGATAATGATTCATTTCACATTTAAAGGAGAACTTACCTATTTCGCACTTTACAAAGATGTGAACCAAAAGGTGGCCATCCTTCAAAATTCACATTTACCCAAATTTTGCAGTACAGGTCTCCAATCAAGTAATGCATACAAATATGCATGTACTCAGTACAAGCATCTATAAAAACAAACATATCAGTGAATATAACATTTAGAAATGCATTATTTTAGGAGGAATTGCTTTGTAAAACTGTGTATATTAGACAAAAGCGCATACAAAAATGTGTATATTAAGAGAAATTTGCATTAAAATGCGGGTGAATTTTCACGACAACCTTTTTAAAAAATGCAAACTAATGTGGAAATGTTGAGAACTGAACTTAAGCCTCGATAAAATGAAAAACAGAGAAACTGAAATTGACAGGTTCATCTGTATAAGCTTTGTGCCAGCAAATCAGGTGGAATGCTCAACAGATGGGTCGACTGGAAGAGCCCAAGGTCAGGGCAAATGCGAGAGATTTTTAATCTGCAAAGGGCTTCACAAACTGGTCACAGTGGGCTGTTAAGGGATCCTCCATCTCACTCCAAAGGTCAAAAGACAAGTAAGCAAAAATAAAGCACTGACCAAATTCCAATGACTTCAGCTATCATGTTGATTCTTGCTGAAACATAACTGTCACTGAATTTTAAGTAGTCACAAATGAGTACAAAATGGGTAAATATTTCAGGATATGTGAATAAAATGAGTTGTGTGGGATGTCACCTCCCTCTGTAACGAGCCAGAAAAAAGTGAAGAGGTTGAGGCTAAAGAGTGTTAAAGTTTAAGGCCAACTAAAACAGTATGAGGCGTCCATTAGAAAAAGATAGTTTCTTGCAGCAGAACCCTCTTAATTGACAGCACTCTGTCAGAAACAAGATATGTAATACCCATTAAATGAGCTTCCTCGGTTGTTTTCTGTGTATATATTTGTAGTGGGAGTTCATGGTACTCATGTGGGAGCAATGAGTGGCCAGTGTGCTAACTTTACAAAATGTCCCATAATGGTGCCACTGTCAGCCAAAAGAAAATATCCATGATTATAAGGAAAAGTGAAAGAGCAACACGGTGGGAAACTGATGTGCAAGAACTCTAACTCCCACCTGAGCTATGGACTGCTTGGCAGAAGTCAATCTGAAGCTGCTTTATGGTCTCCAGTGAGCAGGTCATTAAAGCTCAGGCAAGCGGAACAATTTATCTGCATTTGAGCAACACTGCAAGCCAATGCCCCACAGCCATTTTCTGTCCATAGTTTCCCATTATGCAGACAGGCCATGTTGTCAGTACACTATTTAGATGGATCTCATTTGACATGCTGCAAAGCAGCTGAGAGCAGGAGAAAGGGACGCATTTAAAATGCTGAGATATTATCATGCTGCACTCCTACCACTCATGTAACAAAGTTGTGGCATGTGCTGTCTTGTCCTCTGTTTCTCTTGCCTATGTTTTACTCAGAGTAGACCCTTTATTGTCAATGAACATATGAGCCCTTTAACACCTGGAATAGGGCTTCTACCATTATCAGTGAAGCCCATGCTTAAAAGGGTCTGAACACTTACCCAGTACCTACAAATAAAGAGTGCTCTTAGCACTGTAGTACCATGGGAGCAAATTTACAGTCACCTCCATGACTCTTGATGGGCAGCATATTGATTCCCATGTGTATTGCATACAGGCAGAGAAAAATCAATTTATCATTGGTACATCATTGAATAATCACAGCAGGCATTAAGAATAACACGAATATATCAGCTTGGCACATTAGCCTAACAGCACGATCCCCTGGAACTGATTTCAGGAGAATTTGGCAGGGATATAATTATTTTGATTACCCTTAATGTTCTTGAGCATTCAAGAAATGTTCAAGTTGAAAGTTGAGGATAAAGCACCGAAAGAAGACTGTGCTGATTGCAAGAACTGAATATTAGGAGAAGGCACATGAAGTATTTTCTGTAGTATCCCCCCCCCCAAATGCACACTTTGGCACTCATTTGAACGATTTGATTTGCACTTCTGATTTTCACTGAAAAAATATGTCAGACAATTAAGGTCCATTGGGGCAGGTCCCAAGTTGCCATTCCACACATGGAAGACATGGATGGGCTGTGCTTGATACCTCTTACTAGGACATTGCACAAGCAAACAGAAATGAAATTCAAGCAGGTCAATTGAACAATCTCTTACCCATTACAAAGCATGAGAACTGCTACAAATTCTTCCTATATAGCAATGCTTGAACAGTGTTTGTGTAACAGCATTTGGGGGGGGGGGACAGCCCTAGAAGCTGCCATTTGCCTTCTGCCCATAGTTCTTTGGCACCAACTCAATGGTGAGCAAGCTTAGATATGATGTTGCTTCCTTGGTGTAATTTATTGTGAAAGAAAGCAGATGTGCATGTCTGTTTGCTGTTCTTCTTGTTGTTGTTGTTTGTTTCGCAAACTGTCCCTTGAATTAGAAAACCTCACCTCCTCCATTTGAGCCAATGCTGTATCTTCCTGACAAACCCCATGCAGCGGACACCCACACCCACTGGTGTAATCAGAACAATGCTCTCCAAACAGAGGCTTTCCAAAGGGCAAGCAGCTACGTCCACATTCCTCCAATTTACCACAGGAACTGTGAAGCGCAGGAAGTTTTTGGCAAGCAGCAGCATGATACAAAATAAATGCACTGAATATGCAGCGATCCCGAGAGTTGAGGGAGATCATACCCTCCTCCCACTTTAAATGTCCAGGATGGGATCGTTTCTGTCTTTTCTCCAATGAGGCAAATGGGTCATCACAGTAGTATGCCAAAATAATAAAAATAGTCTATATAATGCCTTTTGCTTGCCTGGTGGAGAGGCATGTTGGTAGAAATCTCTCTGACTTTTGAATAGCTAGACTCTATGCTACCATACGAAGGGACCTGTCCAGGGGTGCTATGTGCCGTTTCGCCACTTCAGGTGAAATAGGAATGTGCCGCACACACCCCACCATCCCACTGCCCGTGCTAAGCCTCTCTTACCTGCATTGTAGCAGCAGCTGTGAAATGCTGACAGTAGTGCCAGCTTCCAGCAAGATCTTGCACACTCTATGAGATCTTGTGGGGTCTCACCAGAAACACTTCCACTTCCCAGCTGGTGGACTTGTGCCACTTGAGATGGGTGCCTGACCTCGCCTCATTTGTGGGCTGGGCTTGTAAGTCTTACATCCATTGCTCCACCCTCTTTTGCCTCTGACCCTATCTTTCACTGACATGTGCCCCCCCCCGCAATGGTTCACCATAAGCGAATGTGACGCTCAGACAGAAAACGGTTCTCCACTCCTAAATTACGGTTTTGTAGAAAATAAAGCATTCAGATGCCAATCCTCGGGGTTTCATATTTTGTATTATCTAGCCATATGACTTTATCACTACTTTAGTATATAACTGAGGTGATCATTTAATCTTCCACTAGCAGTTTTGTAGATCAACCCTCCTTTTTTGTGGCAATGGAAATAGCCATTATAAGATGGCTTTTAGAAAGGGCTGGATATTTGCCATGGAGGATATGAGCCAAACAGAACCTCTGTTTGCAGAAAGGGAGAAGACATCTGAATACCAGATGACAAAGACAAACAACAGGGAATGCCTTTGACCTTCAAACTCTGTTTGGAACATCTTGAATTATCATTATTACTCATCCTTCATCGTAAGTTCTTGAGGTGTATTACAACAATTTAAAACACAAAGCAGAACTACATAGATCCTCTACTTGGATCAAACGGATCTTCTGACCCTTTAGGTGAATCTGATGGATCCTCTGATCCAGGTATGCCTTGCATATTTTCTTATTTTCCTTATTTTATCTTATTGAATCATCAGTGCTGTGCAGAAAAGTTAGAAGCATTAATTCTATTGAGCACAATGTAAATGAGAGAAATTAACTTGAAGAGACATGGAGAGAAATTGGGTGTTTTTCTAAAAGCTGCAAGAAGTTGGATCTATTGAAACACCTAATGATTCACACTGTAGTCGCTTTGATTTGAAAAGCTCAAAGTGAAAGAGATTTTAAATACGGTTCTTTTGGAGAAGCAATTACTTGTGATTTAATCAGCTATGCTTTTTTACTGGGGGGAGAGGGGAGAAGCAGCAGCAGAAGAAGAAGAAGAAGCTATTTTACGTAGGAGAGCAAAAATGACTCATAAAATGAACCTTCACCATAGAAAGAGAGGTGGGGGGAAGAGAGGGCTTGCATTACCATCAAAGTGGTGAGCATGATTCAAAGAAATTTGCAATCAGAGTTGACAGTGAAGATGTGCAAGCCAGAGAGAGCCACTCGAGTTCATTCGGCAGCCGACAGCCATCGGAGTCTTGCACTTCATTATGCTCTATTTCTAAGGACGATCGCTCTGCGGGAGGTGGGGATATGGTGACTTGTGGAGCAAGCAGACACCGGCCCTGATCTCAGTCTCTTTAGAGCTAATTATTTGGCCTTCTGTTCTGCGAAATTTGCACAACGGGATTCTGATTGCTGCAATATCAAAACAGCTCTTTCAGCTCGGGGATGTTAGTTGTGGGCAGGCAGTGCCCTGAAAGGCTTTGGTGGCTCTTCTGGAGTCCATCCACACTGAACTTCAGATTCCAAAACCTGAACTGCCACCATGCCATATCAGTAGACATGCCTTGCTTTTGTACAATGGCTGTGTAAGGCACCTGGGGATTCCAGCCAGGGACTTGGTCAACTGGGCTCTGGTGCCTCACATCCGAGAGGACTAAGGCAACTCTCAAGCTGTTCCCGAGAAGCAAAGAGACTGGGAAGGAAAGAGAGACATGAATTCAGAAAAGTCCTCAAGTCTATTGCAGTCAAAGCTCATTTCAGGAATGCAATTTCCGTTCTTCAGGGGCAATCTCAGTAGGAATCTTGCCCAGGCTGCAGTGCCACCCTTATAATGGCCAAAGAACGCAATGCAGGGGGAATTTGACAGTAAATGGGGTATGTGCATGGGGAGGGGGGAATGAGGTTCTTTTGTGCAAGACTTCCCTCTCTCCCACACACACCCTACACCTGTTTAGGGGGCATGGGGGGCAGAGTAGTGTGCACAGCAATTGAGTTGAATCAATTTACATGTCATCAAACTGATCATGCCAAGTCACTGTAGGAAGCAGTGGGGATGTGGTTGGCTCTGACTCTTAACACAGACTCTCTGCCTTGTCTTGCATCTCCCCACCAGTCTGACCACCTGCCTGCCCATCAACACATCTCTTGCCTCTAATCCTTGTTTGCCTTTTCTAGAAACTGACTCCTGTCCTGTCCTAAACCATATCACCTACCTTTAGGTGGTCCATTAGACCTTGGTCAGCCTGTGACTGCATCAGAACCACACACCCAGAGTTTGGCCAATATCTGACCAACCTTTGGATCCCACCAGCAAATCTGTGTTCCAGGCCGGAAACCTTTTGTTGCCATTAAATCAGACCCCACAAATCCATATTCCACTCCAAGAGTAATTTGGGAGCTTTCCAAGATGTAGTTCAACATGCAGAAACCAGAGGTATCTCATAAGGCGAGCAATTTCAAAGGGAAGCAATAATTGGCAAGCACAGATCCTTCTGAGATATTTCAGTGAGATGATGTACGTACAGCAGGGTTCTGAATTTCAGCCAGGATCTCGGATAACAGTTCATGGGGGTCCCATGTCACAGTGCTGGAGCACATCCTTTCCTTACATAAGGTTCCCAGCTCATTTCCCAGCATCTCCAGTTAAAGGATCTCAGGTGTCAGGTCTAGGGAAGGCATCCACTTGAGACACAGCAGGGCCACTGCTAGCCAGACCAGACAATAGACCAATCAGCAGTTTGAGCCAATAGAAAGTGATTTCACTTTCAAAGGGATTGGAGAAAGATCCTTCAATAATTTTTTAAAAATGAATAATTATAGCTACATCATACACACACACACACACACACACACGTATACATGATATATCAATCTATCTCTATCTATATATCATCTCTATCTATCTATCCTCTATCTATCTTCTATCTATCTATCTGCCTGGCTGACTGCTTGTGCATTTTCTGACTCACTTTCTGGCTGACTGTGCTTGTGAACTTTCTGACTCACTTTCTCTGGGAACAATTCTGATTGATTTCTCAGTATCCTAAACACACACGCACATGGCCTTCAAAGGTCCCATCCTCAGATCTTTTCACTGACCAGCATACAACACATATACGTCAGTAGCTGCAGCTTCAATGTTTAGTAGGTGGCTGACTCGGTGATTGCATTGTGTGTTGCCAATTGCCTATTTAATTAAAAGAAGGAAGAGAATATACGGTTCCATCAGGACTCATTTCAAGGTGATTTGGAAATAGATGGCACAAAACATAAAAAGCAGGCTGTGTCACCTGTATCTACAAATCCCTGGTGCACAGGCTTCCATTTCTTTCTTTGTTTAGAAGTTTATACCCCATTTTTCAAAGGAGTCTCATGACAGCTCACATCAGGTTGTAATAATGCAACACTCCACACAGTGTTCTTTTGGGGGGAGGGAGGTGCCGGTACTTACAATGAAGTTGCTACAGTAAGTGCCACACTTTTAACTTTTGAGAAAAAAGGATGCTGGTACCTCATAAACTTGAGTACCCCAGAAAAAAGCACTGCTGCTTAACCATGCCAATTCACACAACTCAGTGGCACTTGGTCCTTTGCCTGATGGAGAGTTCCAAAGAAACAAACAGTTGGGAGTTATTTCAGGAGGGAAGCAAATAACCTTGAAACTGATTGTTTTCTGGCTGGTCGATGGAGCCCAACAGGTCTTCCCCTTGCCACAAACTTCATCTGGGTATGAGCTGGGGCTGCCACCTGTCCTGTATAATACAGGATTGTCCAGTATTTCAATGTAAAATACTCTGTCCTTTATTGAGACATCATCATAATCATCGTTTTATTTGTATTCCGCCTTTCCATAGTTGAAACCATGCTCAAGGCGGCTGACAACATGACAAGATTTACATAATTACAAACATCAGATAAATAATCAAATAAATCAAATAAATAAAACACATCAAAAAGTACACAACCCAATGGAAACAATTTCCACATAAATCGTAAGATCTAAAACTAAAGATACAACAATAATAAACAGACAGTTTTGTCCTGTATTTCAGATCTTCACTCTCTCAGCCTCTTTCCTTTCTATCAGTCTCTCTCTCTCCCTGCCAAGTTAGGGATCCTTTCCAAATCCACGTGTTTGAAAGGGTGTGTGAAAGGTCCTGTATTTAAGCTCTGGGTAGCCAAGCACCGACAGATTTACAAATTCATGTGTGTACGCACACGCTTGTGGGACAAATTCCAGAGGGGCCTTCCTGTTAGGCTGCAATAGATTGCAATGGATTGCTCTGAAGTCACTTCAGCACCAGATGCAGTTTGTTTTGTGATTTCCCCAGCAGCAAAATTGGATTTGGTGGCAGCGGAGGTGGCTGTGGAAGGCTCCATGCAACCCGTGGGCTGTCTCAATGTGTCCTAAACACAGAAGAAGGAGCACATTCTGCAGTCTAGGTGACACTACACAAAAGACCCTGGTGGAATCTGCACACATGTTAAAAACATTGTATGTAGATGCTTTTTTAAAAAAATTGTTTTGAAAAACGCATTGAATTTGCTATAGCTCACGGTCGCCATCTAGTCTCGAAATTGTACATTGCACTTTACAACACATTCAAAACGTTTTATTTGCAGCTGTATAGCTGAGTCCCAAGTCATACCTGTCAGCCATATTGCAAGCATCATTGGGAGACTTCCAAGGTTTGTAGGATGGGGCCCACACTGACAGAAGGGTCCCCTAAGAGCCTGGAGCTGGCACAGGCAAGGTCCCTCACTGGTGTGTGAGTAAAAGGGTTGTTTCCTTTAATTCATCTTTATAGAATCACTGTCTTTTGAACCAGTTATTTTTCTCCTCCCTCTTTCTCCTAAATAGCTATCATTACGGCAAGCCATTGAAGTGCCCACTACAGTGTTGTCATTTCAAAGCCCTCTGGCCATTGTGGTTACATTACTGTATATGGCACCACGGAGATACTCAGTGCTGGATTTATGTATAAGCTAAACAAGCTATATCTTAGGACCCCACTCTCTTGGGGGCCCCAAAAAAATTTAAAGGAAAAAAAACCCTGGGTGTACATTTACATAATATAAGATAAAAAACAAATAATATAAAACCTACATACAGTTAGAGCTTAATAATTATTTCACTATTAACATACTTCTTCTTAATTGTATTTCATTTTTTGTCAATAATTTTTATTAATTTTCAATTATAGACATTCCAGTTAATAATAAATCAAATCAAATCTTGCCACATTAAAACACAAATAATAAAACCAATTATACAATCTGAATTAAATAATTTCAGGGGACGTCCCATGTTCTGGATGTCAGGAGAAAGTCTCTTTCAGTTGTTCCTGCGTTCAACTCTCTTGATTTTTTCCAGTTTCATAAGTTCGATCTTAACCCATTGTTTTATGCAGTCCTGGTGTGTGACTCTCTCTCATGTCCAAATAAATCCATATTTCTATTCTCACACAGAAGGCAGTTTCTTCTGTATTGTTATTCTTCAATTTATTTTATTTTATTTTATTTTATTTTCGTAATCCTCTCCGTGGCCCCCTCTTTCATTTTCTACTTTATCTTCCAGGCTCTGGGCTCTGTTTCAGCTTTTCGCAATGTACACCAACTCTCCTTCTTTTGATAAGATTTATGGTGCAGAAATCTTTCAGTAATTCGGTCTTTTGATGAGTCTTTTAATGAATTAGTATTCCAAATATAAATAAACTTCCATAGAAAAGCAATGCCATGGGATATATTTCACTAATTGTTTGGTGAATGTTTAGCTTAGCTCATCTATGATCCACACCCACTTCCCTGGGCCGCTCACCTCCCAATGAAACACCATGATAAAAGTCCTTTTCAAATCAAAGCTCTGAAATCCAGTGACTGGTTTAATTAGCAGGTCTTTTTTATCTCCTTCTTTCCAGAACACGCCTGTTTCTTAGTCCTAATTTTAATGATTGTTAGGAAACAGGGATCTCCCGCTCATGGCGATGACTCTGGAGAGTTGCCAATTCGTTCAGTGCTCGCACCCAGCATCCCTACCCCCACTTTCTGTAGTGAGCGGCAGTTATCGCATGAACTGCAGGTGACGGACAGTCCCCCCCTACCCGGGGGGGGGGGTTGGCAGGGATAATTACCCCCATATCATCCCTGAAAACCTGCACGATTGGGGCCCGGTGTTCTGGGAAAGCAGCCAGCTGCCATGGCAGGAAACCAGAAGCCCTTCTTAACTGTCTTTCAGTTCAACAATTACTTTGATAAAATACATATTTTGTTATGTGGAAATGGTTTTAGATACCTATTAGGTCCATAAACTACCATATAGCATATAGTCAACACAAAAAAACAGCAACAATTTGTTGTTGACAAAGGACAGCTGGACATATAAAGGTTCCCATTACCTTCAGTAGCTTAAATCCGGCCCTGGAGATACTGCAGAGATATTGAATATTTCTTCTTGGCAACTAAGATCACAGCTGTGGGTCAGACTCTGCTGTGAAGAAAAGCAAGAAATATATAAAGAAACCACAATTATTCTGCTAAGAGTGTGTTCCTTTTTTCCTCAAGAAGGAGGTTTCCCCCACAGGAAATAAGTCCTTACAGAAAAAATTCATATCCATCTGATTTGTTACTCTAAAACCTTCCTAGCCTTTGGCTTTTTGCTGCTACACAGGAAGCTGCTATATCAAGTTAAATTTGCAATCTTTCTAAATGGAGCCCAATCTTTTCCAGTGAATGCCAAATGCAGACCCATTAGATCACATCCCAAATATTGCAATACCCCAAGATGAAATTGTATGCTGTTCTCAAAACAAATCTAATCTCACAAATCTTGCAGCATAGACATTTGAAAATGAGTCAAAGTCCCTCTTTTAGAAGATATATTTTAAGATTTCTTTGGAAGGGAGATCTGTCAAAGTAAATATGGCAAAAACCTTCCGAAGGGAATGGACAAGAAAGGACAAAATACAATGGGATGAAAAGAACCAAATGCTGCAACAATTGCTGGTTTCTGAACAAAATTTGTGCTGCCTTACCTTGGAATTCGTCTTTAAAGTTTCTCTAGAATAGCACAGAAGGCAAATCATATACATTTCAATAGCAAAGCTATAGACTTCTGCTTGAGGGAAATTTATCATTAACAGTACAATCCTTTGCATGTCTACTCAGCTGTAAGCCCCATTGAGTTTAGCGCTCCTTACTCCTGGGTAAATGGACATTGGTTTGCAGCCTAAGCAGCAGCAAGTATACAAAAAAGTGTTCATCAGCTAGGACAGTATGTTCTTGGAAAACACACACACACACACACACACACACAAACACACATGGATAGGTTTTTTAAATTCCACTCCTCTTCCAAAGAGTTCAGAATAGGACGTATATACTAGGGCTGTGCATGGAGTCCCCAATCCAAACTGTGACCCAGATTTGTAGAATCCAGATTGGACCTGATTCGGTCAGGACAAATGTGGACCCAGTAGCAACCAGATCTCCAGAAATCCAATTGACTTGCATAGCAAAACCAAAATGGTCATCACTTTCTTAATATTTCACATTGAGGCATGCAATTTGGGGTGGGGGTAGCAATAGTAGACCCTAAAGGGGAGATCAACCCTGCCAGATTTCAGATAGATTTTTAAGCTAGCTACATTTAAATCTTAAAATGTTTTAAAATGAAAACAGACACAACATTTTTGTTTCTTCATATAGGGGGACTTATATCTTGAAATGTGCAAGTCCCTATAGAGGGGATTTATTGTGCCAAACTTCAGATGTATGACTCCAGGAGTTTACATGCTAGCCCCTTGAAAAGCTGGTTAGGTTAGCTTATCCTTAGGCTAAGAGCTCCAGAGCGAAGCTTGGATTTAAACAGTAGCTGAAGTAGCAGCACCTCTCCTGCCCCCAAATGTTAAAAGTGTGGCACTTACTGTGACAAGTTCATGGTGAGTACTGGCATATTTTTCAAAGGGACTTCTTTGTAAACACGTATATGATTGCACTGTAAAACACTTGTATTTCCAGGACAAATTATACAGTTGTGTTTTCAGGTTTCAACCTTTAGCATTCAAATGGCTTCACTATGTGTAATTGCAAATATTATCAAACATTCTTTCCAGCAATACCAGTTTTGAGTCCCTAGAATCACAGAATTGTAGAGTTGAAAGGGACTCCGAGGGTTATCTAGTCCAGATGACAGATGACCATCCAACCTCTGCTTGAAAACATCCCGTGAAGGAAAGTCCAAGAGAGTCAGTTCCATTGTCTGACAGCTTTTGCTTTTGCTGTCAGAAAGTTCTTCCTGACGTTTAGTCGGAATCTCCTTTTTTTGTAACTTGAAGCCATTGGTTCGAATCCTACCCTCCAGAGCAGGAGAGAAACAACTACCGGTAATTTGACATCAGAGTAATCCCATGGAAACAGTAAGACCTTCCAGAAATGGATAGGTAGTAGTTTCTGATGAGTATAGTTATGAGAGCATATCAGAGACCAAACGTTGCCTAACCCTGCAGCCAATTCATGAAGGTTTTGCCTCTGTCAGAGTAGCTTTTGTCAAGAAATAATGAGATGCCATCAAGAAAGCCTCGCTTGGTACATAATGGAAAGCAGCCAGCGCAGAACTGAAGACTGCTGCAACTAAGATGCCATTCAAAGCCACTCTATAAATACCTGTAAGGTGAAGAGGTTCCCTTCCCTCTGCATTTAAAACACACACACATTCCCAACAAAACAAAAAAGATCACCCTGCTAAGCTTGTTTCAGTGGGAAAGCGGCTCCTGGCTATTTCAACCATTTTACTGGATTTCATTTAATGATATTAAAAGGCCACCATCCCACATCATTATGATTGCAATACATTTTAAGGGACTCATTAGAAGACAACACACACACACACACACACAAACACAAACACAAACACACACACACGTATTTTAACTCCACTCCTTTTTTATCTACTGTATTTTACAAGCGTTACCTATTATGTGTGAGGGCACATGCTGAGGAAAAAGTGGGCAAGGCATCCCACTGGGCAGAAATGAGAAAAGTAGAAGTTGCCCATTGAACCTCAAACCACTTGCTGGGGACAGCTGCCTCGCTCTGCCTAATGGCAGAGTGCATGTATATGTTAAAAGGGTATTATTTATAAGGTTTGGGGAAGGCGCAAGGGAGGTTTCAGAAAGGCAGGAGGCAGGCAGACAGGCAGGGAGGGTGGGTGGGATATGAGAGCAGACGAGCGCACAAGGAAAAGATTATGTAAGCCTGACAACTGGGGAAGATGACACAGGTCCTTTACAAAAAGGCCGGAGGGAGGGGTACAAGCTCCAAAAAGGTAATTTAAACTTTGCCCCCAGACCCCTGTCTAGAGTGCTCATATAGCCAATATACACAACCAATAAAGGAGCATAGTATTGTATTCAGCCCTTCCCCATCACCATCACAACTACATACAGTGGTACCTCAGGTTACAGATGCTTCAGGTTGCAAATGCTTCAGGTTCCAGACTCCGCTAATCCAGAAATAGTACCTCGGGTTAAGAACTTTGCTTCAGGATGAGAAGAGAAATCATGTGGGAGGCTCCATTAGCTAAAGTGGTACCTCAGGTTAAGAACAGTTTCAGGTTAAGAACGGACCTCCAGAACGAATTAAGTTCTTAACCCGAGGTACCACTGTAATTTGTAAAACTAGATTCCCTAATGACTTACTGATGCTAGCACAGCTTTGCCCATTCACACCAGCTGTTAAACCATCCCTGAAAAGTCTCAGGTGCATTGTCATTGTTCATTAACTAAAGCACATTAATGAATGTGTCGCTATTGCTTCTCGCTACTTAAAACTACTAATGGGATTTGTAAATATGTGATACAACCCAGTAACTAGTGTTGACGTTGTAAAGCTCTTCATGAAAATGTTCCTTCCAGGGTCTCCTTTTGTCAAGGCTCGGCACTCCATTTCCTGGTAACATGAGTCATATTTTACTTTTGTGCTTCCGCTTTGAGATCAGTGCTGTTGTTCAGCAGCGCTTAATCAAACTGAATAATGAAATTACAGTCCTGGCTATCAAGGGATGAAAAACTCAAACTTGGGTATTTTGTGGCAAAATCTTTAATGCTTAGATCAGTATGATACATAGGCCTATCAGGTATTGAGATATTAGTGCTGCCCTCAATTACTGTATAATAAATAATGCCCCTTTGGGAATCTTACCAGAAGTAGGTGGAAAACAATGCTTGAATGATGGTGGCCACTTCTACGCCCCCAAAAGAGGACAATAGAAGAGACAGATTTGCATATGCTAATTGATGCAATTTTTGAAAATAATTACTAGAATTTTAAAAGAAATGCAATGTGGAAAAGACTGTGACTGGGTGACTTGTGTGCATGCTCAACCTGCTATCCAGGTGCTGCCCAGGTGGGCAATTCCTCTCCCTTCTTAGGTTTTTTTTTTCTTTTTTAAGATCTCTAAACCATACTTGAATATCTTTAAACTATATTTGGCTAAAGGATGGCTTTAAATAGATGTCTGTTCCTTGCAAAACAGAACAAGTGGGCTTCCGTTTTAATTACTGGGGGGAGGAGAGAGGTCCGGGGGAATCTACACATTCCAACCTCGAATTCCCTCCCAATTGTAGACAACCTGGCCTGTCTATGCTGTTCTTAAAACAATACAGTAGTACCTCAGGTTACAGATGCTTCAGGTTACAGACGCTTCAGGTTACAGACTCTGCTAGCCCAGAAATAGTACCTCAGGTTAACAACTTTGCTTCAGGATGAGAACAGAAATCACACGGTGGCGACGTGGCGGCAGCAGGAGGCCCCATTAGCTAAAGTGGTGTCTCAGGTTAAGAACAGTTTCAGGTTACATACGGACCTCCGGAACGAATTAAGTTCTTAACCCGAGGTACCACTGTAGTTGAAACAGCCATCACAAAACCCTGTCATTTGAGCAACAGCAGATCTGCTGAGGAAAAATAAAAATAAAAAACCCTATTTTGTTCATCACAGTAACAAATATTTTAGTGATTAACCAAATCCTAAAAGGGATTGAGCAATCTTGCATGGCACTGTTTGATGCTTTTCTGTCTATCCATCTTTCTATGCATACATATACACACAGTTATTTTGTTTCTGTGTACCTAATTCCCCCGTTAAATCATTCTTCCCCTGATCTATGATCTTAGTCCACAGAAATAAATCAGTTCTCTGCATGACTGTTTGATGTTAAAAAATTATGCAAAATAGGACTTTTGGGAAGTAATTGAAGCTAAAAACTTATGATCTCCTTAATATATGCCTTTCTTTCTTTCTTTTTCCTGCCTGGAAATAATTTCGAATGTGATGCAACTCATTTTAATTTATTTGAATTAGTAACTGCAGCACCAGGGCAGAATGTGAAGTTAGTGGCATTTCTATTAACAAAAAGCAATTAACTTCTTTTCTTTCTAAAGGAATTCATTCTCCTATAATTCCTTGCTATATTTAATTAAATGGTTGTGTATTTGAGCTCTTTTCAAATTTGCCTTCATGTCTATTTAAATGTGGTTTAATTCATTCCTATTTCATTTTTGTCCAACATGTTAACTTTCTGACAGTCTTTGGATCCATTAAAATGGATTGTGAAAAGTACATTTCTGTACCCGGCAGAGGTTTCAGGGAGCTGCAAAGTAGCAGAAAATTGGAGGGGAAGAGAACTTTAAAGATCTGAAACTTTGAATTTGCAAGCCATTGATTCTTTGGAACTTTGGAGTTCTTTCATTTGATTACCACTTTTTATGCCTGCCCTTTGCTCAGTGCTTCTAGAATTGCATGTTGAAGTGTGAAATGCAGAGGAAAAAATGTGTGTGGTGGGTGAGAATCAGAGGAAGGGGATTCTGCCCTTGTTTAAGATCATTTGTAGGAGTCACTGGGATGCTTCCACAAGAACAGAGCTGTTTGTTCTTTGTACATGGAAGGGCAGAGGAATCACCATTCTGTGCCAAAATGACCCAAATTATGCACCAACAGAGCTAAATTTGCAAATGTTCTTTTGTGAGTAATGAGGTGAAGGAAGCGATATGCACTCGCAGTGGTTTGCTATTTTTACTTACTTTATTTAGAAACATTTCCAAACTACTTAATATTTTAAAATCTCTAAGTGGCATACAAACATGCAACATAAAAACAATAAGACAGTACAGTACTATAAGATAATTACAGGGATTCAGTAAACAACCACCATGTTAATGTTAATACTAGACATTAACGTTCAGTCTTTAATGTTCACACAGCATGTGATAAGGGGCTTAATTATGACTTTAGATAAATTGCAGGGAGCCTTAAGCAGCAAGAATGTGGGTCAGTTTCTCCGCCTGCACACTGAAATTCCATCTTCTGCACAACTATTAACGGTGCTGGGGTCTTGTCTTCTTTTACATCTAGCTGTCCTAGAAAAGCATCATTTACTGCAGCAGGAGGGTATCGCTCTTAGGAAACAACTTTCAAGTTCAAGGGGACAATAAGGCATGGCTTTTCATGTTGCAGATTTGATATTGCTCAGGACCGCAATACCTCAAGGACTGCCTCTTTCCATATGAACCTACCTGAACCCTGAGATCATCTTCTGAGGCCCTCCTTTGTGTGCCCCCTCCTCGAGAGGTCCGGAGGGTGGCAACACGAGAACGGGCCTTCTCTGCAGTGGCTCCCCATCTGTGGAATGCTCTCCCCAGGGAAGTTCACCTGGCACCTTCATTATATACTTTTAGGTGCTAGGCAAATACGTTCCTTTATAACCAGTCCTTTGGTTGATCTGATTTACATCCTATGCCCTTTTAAAATGTGGGGTTTGGGGGGGGCTATTGGGTTGTTGTTGTTTTATTATTATGTATTTTGTGGTTTTATATCTTGGTTTTATTCTGTGAACCGCCCTGAGACCCCCGGGTATAGGGCGGTATATAAATTCAATTAATAATAATAATAGTTCTGAATGGTAAAAAAAACAACCCCAACAAGTGAAACATGAGGAGCATTATATATATACACAGCTTCCCTGTCTCTCCTAAAAAATTCACAGAATGTGGTTCATTTCCATGAGCATTCTTTGGGTAAAAGAATGGCTGCCCCATCATGGAATTTAGATAAAATAAGATAAACTTGCAAAGTTCCACTGGTGAAACTTCTACCCCACAAGAAGTCTTGCTCTGTTCCACCTTACTGGGGCTGCAGAACAGAGCAAGTCACACAGACAATGGAAGAGTGGATAATTGCTGCAATTGTCTCCCCATCCACTTTGCCACATACAGTACTGTGTCCCATTAGCTTTAATTTCCCATCATCTATTAAATGAATGCACATCCCTAGTAATGCCATATTGTAGAACCATGAAGGAACAGACTAAGTTTCAGAGGAAGCACACAGGAAATCATTTTGTTAAAGGTTGAATGAGGTTGCAAACAAAAGTGAGATTGATGGAAGAATTATACATCATTAATTTGGTAACTGCACTGCAGAGAGAAATTAAGTGCTAATCATTTTCAGAGGGTTATTTTGCAGTGGGTCCTCCATGCACTTCAGTGAGGCATTCTAACATGTTACAAACATTTTGAGTAACGATTTACTAACAAGAATGAATAATGGATGTTCTAAGTACACTGTCCAAAACATCGTCAATATCACAATTTCCAAGCAGTATCAAGATCCAGCCACAGCAAAGAAGCTCCACAATGTCGCAGGCATCCTTGCTGTTTACGGTTGAGTTCTGGTAAAGTATATCCAACGGAAAATATAGAGGCCTGGATCAGAAGTTCAGAGTATGCAGGCAGAGATATTCACCTGCACACACAAATTTGCAGTCCCTCATGCTACAATAAACAGGTCCACTGGAGGGTAGGACCCGAACCAGTGGCTTCAAGTTACAGTGGTACCTTGGGTTACAGACGCTTCAGGTTACAGACTCCGCTAACCCAGAAATAGTACCTTGGGTTAAGAACTTTGCTTCAGGATAAGAACAGAAATCGTGCGGCAGCAGCGGGACGCCCCATTAGCTAAAGTGGTACCTCAGGTTAAGAACAGTTTCAGGTTAAGAACGGACCTCCAGAACGAATTAAGTTCTTAACCCAAGGTACCACTGTACAAGAAAGGAGATTCCAACTAAACATCAGGAGGAACTTTCTGATGGTAAGAGCTGTTTGACAGTGGACTCCCTCAGGAGGTGGTGGACTCTCATTCCTTGGAGGTTTTTAAGCATAGGTGGACTGGCCATCTAGCTTCCAACTCTAGAATTCTATGATTCTAACCTCCAAGAGGATGTTTTCAGCAGCTATGGAGACTGCTGCTCTTTTCGAGTGGGAAAGTCCCTTTGTGTGAAATAATAATAATAATAATAATAATAATAATAATAATAATAATAATAATATTTATACCCCACCCATCTGGCTGAGTTTCCCCAGCCATTCTGGGCAACTCCCAACAAAACATTAAAAACAAGATAAAAGCAACCTCACACTACTTTTGGATTCAAGTCACTGATTTTGTTGTTCATCACTCACTTCCACAGTTGCAGAGGTTCAATTAATACTGCTCCTGGAGTGATTCATCAAACTGAAATGAAGGTGTTTGTTTCTACTAGAGCAGTTTGTTAGCAGAGCTGTAATAAAGGCCCTGTCACTGTTTTCATGTTCAAGTTTACTGTGAATGTCAGAAATGCATTGGTTGTCAACAATCATGTTGAAGTATTGACAATCTCAGACGTATCCAAATTATATGGTTATATTCACCAGGGCATCCTTCACATCCCAGATGAATTTTGCTAGTGATCATGTTTCTCATCTTCACTGTATATTATACTTTCATCTCAGTACAGCAGGGGGACTGAATATTTTTCAGTCCAAGGACCACATTGACAGTCACTGATCTGAGCGCCGTATGCCAGCTGTGGGTGTGGCCAATATATGCATGTACACACACACACACACACATGCCAGGCATGTGCACAGCACTCTCTACTTCTCACACACACATTTGCAGTCATACATTCATACATAAACTCTCTCTCACAAAAGCACATGCAGATGCATGTGTGCACACACAGCACTTGGGTGGAGAGTGATTGAAAATGTTGCCTTTTCCTTTGGAGTGAAGGATCTGGGCAAACTATAAGGCAGCATTTGCAACCCAACCCACTCTCCAGCTCTGGGGGTGGGAAGAAATGCTGTCATTTATTATTAAGGAGCACCCAGGATTTATATTGTCCAGTCTTGATGCTGTGGTGCTTAATGCTAAGATCAGAGGTAAAAGATAAGAGAAAATCTCTTTGTCCACTCCTTAAGCCACATTTTGCCCATAACAGTGCTGGAATGAGGCCATGGAGAAATGCTGCCTTTTACTCTAAAACAGCAGGCAGAGAGCTTGTCTCCAATCTCAGAGCTTTAGAAGGGATCTGTAAAGTGCAGATAGAGGGGTTTTATAAGGGTTGTGCACAAGCCCACAACCTGATCCATGCCTGAGGAACACTCAACTGGACCCAAATCTAGCCCCAAATCAATTACGGGTGGGACTAATATTCAATTAGGAGTTTAAACATACAGGCAGGAGGGGATGGGAGAAGGAGACACTGCATCTCTTTCCCTGCCCCTGATTGCAGAGGACAGGAAGCTTCAATCCTGTGGGGTGCTGCTTCGCAAGCCCCATCCCTCCACAGAATGGTTTTGTGAAGGAGCAATCTGCAGCCAGCAGGACTAAATCCTCCATTCACTAGCTGATGTTGGAAGATTAAATCCTGCTGGGTGCTGTTTTGTGAAGGAGTATCCTGTTGTGGTCTACAGCCTTCCCGCCTGACAGCCCCCGGATCATTCCAGGAGGCCTGACCTGACTTGGCCAAAGCCCAGAGTCCCTGCTGAATCATGCCAAATTGGTTCAGGATGTGACCAAATCCAGTGCACAGCCTTAGATTTGATCAAGAAGATCACTTTGATCAAGAAGACCACCTCCTAATCAAGAGATAAAACTGTGAAGAAGAAAACCAGATTCCCTTGGGTTGATTTCCAGATGCCTGGTTATGAATCTGATGGAAACATATCTTAATTGGGGTAACAGAATTCCCTCCAACTTTTGTTTCTTTTGGAAGAGGGGTACTGAATTGTACATGATGGCTCTAGACACAAAACTGGGGACAAGCAGTTCACAAAGCATTCATCGTTCATTTTCCACCACAACAGACTACTGATTTTTAAAATGATGGAATACCACCTTGCAATTTTAATTATGACAGACCAGAGTTTACCATAAAAAAGCATTGCCTAGAAAGCTGGCCTCTGGCTAGCTCTTTGTTTGACCTAAGAAAATCTTTTCTTTAAAAATAAATAAATCCTAAACGTCACACTTCATCCAAAGAAATCATATAGGAGCCGCTTCTCTTAAATTCCATCCAGAAAGCTAATCCTTGCAAAGGAGACTGAGGCTTCTATTCGCGTAACTCAAACCTTCACCTAAATGTTATAGTTAGAACAGGCACTTATGCAAAAGAGTCACTGACCACCCAGAAACCAAACATATTGCTGAAAATAGCCCCTGTCCTTGCTAGCAAAGCAAGCGACCCAGGGCAAATCTGTTCCAAAGATCCCTGCTTATCAGAGCAGAAAGAAAACCGGTGGTGGCTTTGAGCAACCGCTGACTGATTTAATCAGGATGATTTGTACTACAGTGGGAGCAGAACGGGGCTACAAAGCTGAGTGCAAATACAGGATTAAAATTGCATCTTCAGCCCATTTGTTTGTTGATCTCTCGATCGCTCTCTCAGCTAGTTTGTAGCTTGTCGCTTTCTAGATCACAAAACACTGTCAAAACATACAGGGATCATTTTAAGGGCCTTATCTCTGAGAATTGTGCTCACACATCACGTTTAACTCTTCAGTTGCATGACCTCTGGATTAACAACAAGGGCTGCACCCCTTTAGAATGCATGTGGGGAAATGGCGTAACTGAATTCCTCTAAGGAAGCATGTCAAGTGATTGGACAGGCTAGAATGCTTATTTCTGGCAGGTTGCTTTTACAATTCCCCCACCTATACTCTGAAATGGTTAAGTCTCTAGAGGGACGTATTCTAGGATCAGCAAGAGGTTGACCCAATTAGGTTACTGGGGCATAGACCTCCAAACCAGTAATGAACCCCTGCCGGTGATGCCTTTGGAGACTAGATTGCCTTCAAAAATATTTATCCCACATTTCAGATGGGAGAACAGCAAAAACTGCAACAAAAGTGGGGCAACATCCTCACCCCAGAACATTTGAGGAATGAAAAATTAAATGATTTTGGCAGGAAGCTGCAAGACATAAATGAAGTGAGATGTCCACTTTTCAAACAGAATTGAAAGTGGGATTGCATGTATAACTGCATATAATAGCATCATGAGCACATCATCAAAGCCCCATAAAAAGGATGTCTGGAGGGGTCCTTACTTCCTGAAACATCACAGAAGGACGTGGGATTCAGCCCTGGTAAGGAACTGCATATGGCATTATTACAGATACAGTTTTCACTTGTGGCAAATGGGATCTGACTTGGCTTGAGGCAATTATGCTGCACAAGCTCCTTGCTTTCCATACATCACATTTCCACATATAATGCAATAAACTGTCAGGACCATCCATTCCATTCAGCTTCTTTATATCCTTCAGTACAGCAGTCAGGAGAGATAACATTTGGCTCAAACTTTGACTCAAATATAGGCTGTCATAAAATCAGATGTGAGTACTAAATGGAAAAGTTATTACAATAATAGGGTGATAATGGACAGGGATATCGGTTCCCATTCAGGTTTGTGTGACGATATCATCTCAGGTCTCTGGGTGAGATCCAGTGTCACCCCCAAGGATGCAAGGAAACATCTCCTCCTTCCCCCTCCCTCTGCCTGCAGCTACCTGCACCCCCCAGAGGGGTTCCAGGTTTAGGACAGGGTTGTGTGTCCTGTTTTCACAAGAAGAAATCCATTGTACAAGTGTGCCACCACAGTAGAATATCAATCAATCAATAATTAAAAAAAAAACAAATACCCCCCCCAAAGGTATTAATCCTCATTCTCATCTCTGCACTGAACTCATTCTTAATGCTGGACATTTTCATGCTTCCCATAGATTCTCAAGAACTCTACTCATTTCAGATAGTAAGCTTAGCAGTCATTGAATGATGAGACAACATTGAGAATAACAATTGAATAAGATGAGACAACATAGAGAATAACAATTCCTCTTGTGAACCAGGAATTGGTTAAGCAGCAGGAACCAGAGAGACAGAATAAATGGTTATCTGGGTATAGAAAGTGGAGTCCCTCAGAAACTGGTATTGAGACCCGTGCTTTTCAATTTGTTCATAAATATTATACAGTTAGGGATGAGCAGTGAGGTGGCAAAGTTTGCTGATGATACTAAATTGGTCAGGGTCATTAAAACAAACAAACAAACAAAAGATTGTGAAGTGCTCCTAAAGGACCTCTCTAGACCAAGTGAATGGGTGGCAAAATGTAGTCTTCATGGGTAGCTTGATGAAGGTGTTGACACCATGTGTGGCATCTGTGAAAACGGCAAATTCCATGCTGGGGATCATTAGAAAAGGAATAAAAATAAAGCTGCCGATATCATAATGCCATTATACAGATCTATGGTGCAACCACCTTTGGAATACTGTGTATATTTCTGGTCTCCTCATTTCAAAAAGGATACTGTGAAGTTGGAAAATGTTCCGCAAAGTGCAACCAAAATACTCAAATGGTATGAGGAGACCTCCTGACTGAAGCACTGCAACAAATAGAATGAACAAAGCAGTGGTGAGAACAGGTGAAGCTCTGGCAGCAGTGGGGACAGGTGTCCATATGTCTGCATCTGCCAGCACCCCAACTGAAGTTCCTTCAGTGCTACCCTGCACTGCCCCATCCTGCCCCCTGCAAGAAGCAGTGGCAATGCTCACCTTACTGCTTACAATCCTTCACCCCATTTGTAAATACACCTGCAACTGAAGATTACATTTCATGTGCCTGATGAAATGGATTCTAGTTTGCAACAACTTGTGCCATAATAAATTTGTCTTTACATCGCCCACAATATTGGTTGTTCTCACGCTTTAAATATGTATGGTGACCCTTGCTTCTGTGAAAGAAGAAGGGAGAATGAAAGCTGAGCATTCTGATTTTATAAATATTTGGCTTGGCATATTTGACAAATGGTCTGCGGTAGCTCATTATGAATACGTATGATGTTGTAGAATGGTAATATTATAGTAACCTTTCACACATGTATATCTACATTTTTTGCCAGTAATTGACAAATGCTAGCTGCCCTCCACCTATTTTATTATTGTGATCCAGTAATCTTGGGAGCTGAAATGTGAATGCCCCAGAAGGGGGGTGGCCAGCACTCATTTCTTTCCTGCTTCTGATTGAGCCACTGCTTCTGCAATGCCAGGCATGATGCGTTGACTTTTAAGGTACTATTGACTTGCTTTACATCCAGTCGCTATTAGTGATTACAAATGAGGAACACTTCCATGTAAAGGCAGTTTTCTTCTCTGCGTTTGCACTGTAAATGGGGCAGGGGGCTACTTGGCACAGCTCATTCAGTTATGTATAAATCACTGGTGGAAACACCAGTAGAAACATCTAAAGTCTGTGTACAGATTTTGAAGTGAAGGGTTCAAGATCCTGTGGAAACCTGTAAGTGGCTAGACCTTGCCTCATTGCAGGTTAGTTGGGGGGGGGCTATTGTGGGCCTACCCTATCCAGGACTGAGGCACAGGAAGATCTTCCCATCATGGTAAAAAAAATTTGATTCATTTCACATTTAAAGGCAATTTAACCTAATTTGCACTTTGCAGTTTATCTCCCAACAAAAATTGAAAACTCTTCCAACTAGTTGCTTATGTCAAATTCAGACATAATTCATTCATGACTCTCTACAGCCATAGCCATATGCAGAACTCCCTTTGCTCCTATTATATGGGATAGGCATCAGGGCACTCAACTATCTTCAGCAGGAAATCTTCAGTACGGTTTTGAGTGGAATGTTCAAAAGGGAGGGGGGAAGGTGCTTGCAAAGGAGATCCCCCCACCCTGCAGAATCAAACTCTCCTCCTTTTGTTCTGGAGGGAGGGAGGAGATGCAGCATTCCTTCCCCATTCCTGACTGTATGTTTAATTTCGTATACCAGCACTTTGCCCAGCAGCTAACTGGCCTCCAATGCAATTATTTTAGTAGTGATGGAAAATGGTAGCCATAGTGTGTCCCAGTGAGAAGTCAAGCCCTGAATTTTGCACTAGCTGCAGCTTCATAGGTAATCCCACATAGAACACATTGCCCAGCCTGTAGGTTACCATTACATTAATGAACAATGGTCAGGCTATCCTGGTCCAAAAACAGCTGTAGATGTCTTGCCAGCCCAAGCTGGTAAAAGGTACTTCTAGCCACTGAGGTCACCTCAACCTTTAATGATGGAGATAGATCCAGGAGCATTCCCCAGCCTATAAACCTGCTCCTTTAGGGCAGTATGACCTGTTCAAAACAGGCAGTTGACCAATTATCCAGACTCAGGAACTGCTCATCTACAGTCTAGCCAGGATTCGAGCTCAAATGTATGTTCGGCACAGAAAATACATTTGACACCCAAAGAGGGCAGTCTCAACAAATAGTCTTGATTTCATTAAATATGAAGAATGGTTGGAGTGTGTGTGTGTGTGTGTGTGTGTGTGTGTTCTGTTATTTTAAAGAGATATCATCATTCTGTTTTCCAAGTGATTACAAGTCTGATATATCTAAAACTGCTAATTTGGAAACCTGTCATCCATCAGTTCTTTCTCAAGAGCAAAGTCAGGACATGTAAATCAAAGCTATTTATTAAGGAACAAACATGAGCATTTTAAATATACCGCTGATGTCTTCAGTTGTGAAGTGCTGGTTCCCAATTAGGAGATGCAAATGTACATGAAGCCAGGCAGAATCTGATTTAAGCTCTACAGTATTATTTTTAAAATACGTTAATTCAGGTCCTGAAACAAATCACTGCATGGTCAACATATAAAATGAAAATACTTGAAACTTTTCTAACATTCTGGGAAACTTTGGGTTTTCTTTGTTAAATGTACTTTCAAAAATCCAAAAAGAAAACTTTTTTTAAAAAAAGTTTTGAAAACTCTACAACTCAGCTATGATAAATTATTCAGGGTGTGGCGTACCTGCCCCTCCTGTTTTATTCAAATAGGCTTGGACTATGACAAAAGTTATCTGCCTTGTCTTGAGTCCAAATCAGAACCCTGGTTCAGAAAAATTAAGGTCCCCGGTCTCCCCATTCACTATTATGGCTGCAGTTCTTTTGCTTTTTGATGGGTACTACATAATTGCAGAAAGGTAACTGCAGAATTTTCCTGACATTGCAGCTTTTATAGCAGGGGTGGCTAATCTGTGGTAGTGTGGGTCTCATCTTCCCTGCCTATTGGCAATGCTGGCTGGGACTGATGCCAGCTAGAGCCCAGCAATATCTGGATGCCACTGGTCAACCACCCTTGCTTTAAAATTTTGGGGCAAATAAGGCCCAATAAGGCACATGTTCACTTTTACTCTAGCTCTAGTGTGCTCCCACACCTGTTTTTTTTTTAAAAAAAATCTGTACATACATGATATTACCCATGATACACAGGTATCCATAGTTTCTTCTGAAATGTTGAACTTTGATGCAGTTCCCTGAAGCCAGCTTCACACTGACATGAGAACTGTAGGCTTACTCAATGTGCCATGAATACCAGGTATGTACAATTGAAACAATGACCCAAGGAAGACACTGGCTTAATGATTAAGTGTCTAAATCAAACTCGTTCGAGAATCAGATTTTAAGCACTGAAATGATGTGGAAAAGTTTCTGGAGATTAAAAGTCAGTCTCAGTTTGCTTTAAAATTTCTCTGCTTGTGGGTTGCTTTTGCCCTAGTAACTGTCTTCTGTGACTGAGATTTAAGCAAAGTTTCCTGAACTCTAAATTTGAAACGGCACACTTAAAAGCAAGTGGGTGGATGACTGTGGGGGAGGAAGAGCAGAGAGACAAAGAAAGAGAGTGAGTGAGAGAGAAAAACTCCTGGGAATCTGTTCAGGGAAAGGTTCTCAGGTTTTTTTGAAGCCAATAAGCTATTTTATGTTAATATCAGTTCTAATTGCTAGGCAATAAACAGCACCCACAGGCAGAATAAATGTCAGGACCAAACCTATTTGGGAACCCACCTGAAACAATGTCAGTCAGTGGCATTATAATAAATGCACCTAAATCTTCTCATGGTACCATAATAAAATATAGATATAGATATACCCATCCTATTAAGTGCCCACGACAACAGTCTGGGGGACATTAAAAAAAGGAAGTGAAAAGTCAAAAATATATTTGCTTTTTGTTGTTTGCCATTTTGAATCAGGTTGCTGATATCTGAATGCGGAGCAGCCCACTTTCTGTTCTTCTGAAATCTCTAGTGCTGTGCTGAAACTTGTCCTGCATTTTCCCACCCACCTAGCAAAAGCACCTTCCATTTTTCTGCTTCTTTCTCAAGGCACTTTGGGATTTCATTAGAATGTTGGAGGGTCTGAGGTTGAACTTACCGGTACTTTATAATTGTGGTATGTGTGTGTTTTCTTCCCATTAAACATTTCTTCCGCATTCTAGAAAGCTCAGCTGCAGATGTCTTGGGGTTTGCAAGAAACTTGGGCACCCAGGAAGACTGCAGAGTGGAGACCACCAAAGAGATGATTTGTAGGATGAAAGAAAGGACATTCACAAATGTCACTTGTTCACCTTGAAAGTAAGGCAAGCTGTCCTGACTCTGAGGACAGATTTTCTGGGAGTTGGTAAATGCAAGTACAGTGGTACCTCAGGTTAAGTACTTAATTCGTTCTGGAGGTCCGTACTTAACCTGAAACTGTTCTTAACCTGAAGCACCACTTTAGCTAATGGGGCCTCCCGCTGCTGCCGCGCCGCCGGAACCCAATTTCTGTTCTCATCCTGAAGCAAAGTTCTTAACCTGAAGCACTATTTCTGGGTTAGCGGAGTCTGCAACCTGAAGTGTATGTAACCTGAAGCGTATGTAACCTGAGGTACCACTGTATGGAAGGGTCCCCTGGATCCACATGCAAATGAGATTTTAGTAACTTGGAGCAGGGTGAGCAAGATGTTTCGTCTATTGAGGGTTCAATTCCCTTAAGGGTAATTCTGTTCAGAGCTGCATGTCAGTGATGGAAGAAGCTAGAGTTGGTGGTGGGGTGTGTGTGCCAGAGACATACAAGTTATGAATTAACTAATCTGGAACAAAATAGCTATAACCTGGTTATAACTTGCTTCAGTTAACACCAGATATTTCCCAATCCTATGTAGGTCTATTCAGAAGTCAACACTACTGAGTCAGATAAGGTTGCTCTCAAGGATGTCTTGAAGGAGCCCAAGCTTCATGGGAGAAGTTACTTCATGACATCCAGGCCAAAACCAATACAGCCCTTGTTCCAGAAAGCATGTGAAAATGGGGCTTCTTTTCCTCAAGTCTTCCAACCAAGATACCGTATGTCTTTTAAAAAAAATAATAATTTGTTTTTATCAAATAAAATTCTGCCAAGAGTAGATTTCTGTCTGAAATACCTGTGAGCTCTGTTCTCTCTCCATTTGATTCTGACTGGTGGATCGTTGTGGTGGGGGAGGTCAAATAAAAATCAAGTAGATCCTACAAGCCTGAAGTTTGCCCATCCCTGTCCCAGAGTACATATGTGAACATATTACAACTGAAACAGAAATTCTGTGCAGGAGATCACAACAGAGAAGTAGCTGGTTCCTCAACAGGCCATGTCTCACTAACATAGCAAACCTGTCTGTAGGTTGTACTGCTTCAAGCTGCATGTCAAACGTTCACATGATTAACCTTATTCAGGCTTCCCAGTTTCCATGAATTTGTGACTCTAAATCATGTACAAATAATTCTGCATTGTGGGTGGGGGAGGGGGGAAAGTGCATCTTGTGGTCCTCAAGAGTCCAGTTCCCCTTCTCTTTTTACAATACTTTGCCAAATTAAAATCTTCTCCAACTGTCGCCAGATACAATTACAATGGTATTTTTGGATCTTGTCTCTTCACTACTCCAAATGAACATTTTCATAAACAAGGGATCAATTTTCTTAAAAGAAGACCAATTTAAACTTTTCAAAGAATAGAGACCAATTTAGAGACTGCATTCATTTTAAGAACATTAATTTCCCCCCAAAGGGGTACTTTAAAGGCTTGTAGTCTCTTAGCATCTGCATACATCTGAATGAGGCTTGCAAGAAAAAGTTACTTTTAAAAGCATCTGCGTATTTCGTTGGGCACAGGCACCAATACATTTTAACCAAATGCAATGTCAGTGCTGGAAATTATAAATAGTTGTCCTTTCCTCCAGTTCTATAATTTTGCCTTGTTCCAGTTAATATTTATTTAAGCAAATTCTTCCTAAGTGAATTCATTTATTCCAATGAAGGCCAAGTCAAAGCAGGGGAGGGATTTTGGGCTTGTCCAAGGCAACGTGGGATCTGTCCAAGCTATCCTTATTCAATGTGGCGGGAGGCGGGGTGGACGAAGAACTTAACAACTCAAAGGGGGGATGATGACACTGAAGAGATTGTTTCTAACATCCTCCTGCCATGCAGAAATAAAGCAAGCAGAGGGGCAGTAGGACTTCCCTAATAATTTAATTTCCATTTTGGTGGTGTTGGCAGCAAATCAAGTTGATGTTAAAGGCACAGGAGTGTTAAAAATGTTGGCTCCAAAGCTTGATTTTAGGATTTAGTAGGTTCTCCAATACAGGCCATCTCTGTTGCCTGAAAGGAACAGAAAGAACCACAAGCAGCTGGGGAAAGAGAAAGAGGAAGTCCTGTGTGTTACAGAGCAATTGCTTGGCATACTGTCATTATCATCATTATCATATTTATTTACATCCTGCCTTTTCCCCTGCTGGGACAGTTTTGACAAATGTACACTTTTTTTGAAAGCAATTCCTCCTAATATAATGCATTTTTGTATGTTATCTTCACTAACATGTTCATTTTTATGTACATTTCCCTGTAATATATGCATCTTTGTAAACACTGGTTGGAGAGGCGAATCACAAATTTCAGAATGGTGTGGATTTTGACGGACGGCTGTGCTTAGGTTTTCAGATTGTTTCAGAAAGTGCTTTACTGAAGCAGCTTGTCCCAAATGCAATAAAAGATCCTCAGGGAGTGAAGTCAAAGAGCTGTAAGAGGAAAGGAGGGTATGAAACTGTCATGCTGCAAAATTAATCCCTTCAATTAAAAACACTTTTTAAAGATGCTGTACCCAATATAATCTTGAGAAGCAAGAATCCATTATGCAGCAGAAGAGTCCTGATGCGTTCAGAGCTCAGCTTCCCTTGACAGGAGGCCACCTACACATGCTTCTTCAATCTACATTATAGAACCCTAGAATCACAATGGAAACAACCAGTTGCCTTTTTCTTTACTGAGCTGAAAGAACAACATTTGGATTAAAAGGCAGCAAAAATGAAAAGAATAAAGCTTTCCAAGAAGGCTTCTGCAACTTTAACATTTGCATGGGAAAATTCAGCAGGAGAAGCCCTGCTACATAAAACAGGGCAATGCTGGAGAGTATTATCTTGATACTTATTAGCAGGGGAAGGGACACCTGAACATAGAGCTCACTCAAAAGACATCAGTATGGACTGTGATTTCTTGGTGATTATTTGTTTTGGCTATAAGGCTGAATGGGGTTGCAAATTCCAGAGCCTGGGGCAACTTCTGTACCTTTAAGAGTTGCATAGCTGTGAGCAGTGCTTTTTTTCTAAAAAAATGTTTAGGGGTACTCTCATTTTTCTACTCATATTGAAATACTGCCACTCAATGAGGCCAAACTTAGATTCACAGCACTGGCTTTGAGTATTTCAACAACTCCAGCTACAGGAGATGCTGCACATGGAGCAATTTTCCCATCGATGTAACTCTGAAATCTCCAGCTTGGTATTTGCACCCAGCAGCATTAAGAGTCGATGTGGAAGACTCAGGTCCAGATAAATGTTTATTGGCTTTGAAAGATTCACTTGAGGTTAATTTATGTATTTAGCTCAAAGTAGGATTGTTGCCTTTTTAAAAAAAGAAATATGCCATTTAAAAGAAAAAGGGCCTGATTATTAAAAAATAATAATGTATATATCTTTTGTTCTTATAAAACGACTCTCTCATGAGTTGTCAGATTCCAAACTAAAGATAAAAATAAGAATCATGTTAATGACAAGAGCTTTCACACAATACCAAAGGCAGCATAACACAAACACAAAAAGCAGTCCAGACAATAAGTGCAATGCCTTTTCAGTACACTACATTTTAAATGTACAGACAATAGCAGCTAGTAGGCCACTAGCAGTGTCTCATTTACCTCAGTGAGACTTACACCCAGGTAACTGTGTATAGCAGGCATGGCCAAACTTGGCCCTCCAGCTGTTTTAGGACTACAATTCCCACCATCCCTGACCACTGGTCCTGTTAAATAGGGATGATGGGAGTTGTAGTCCCAAAACAGCTGGAGGGCCAAGTTTGGCCATGCCTGGTGTATAGGATTGTGGCCTAACTTGCCATAACTTTAAATGCTTTCTCAAAAAGGAAGGGCTTTACCATCCACCGTAGGATGAGGTCTGCCATTATAAACAAGAGAACTGCCTGAACAAGGGGGCTGTATAAAGAAAGATGAAGCATTTGTTCCTTCAGTATTGCAGACGCATCACTGCTGAGTTCATCCAAATTTTCACAGGATGTGGAAAAGATCTTGGCTGCTTTTGAATTTTCAAAACAAAATGGCTAATCTATGATAAAGGAATAATTAGTCGTAATTTATCTTACTGTCAATTAGAGCCGGCCTTGCCAGCAGGGTGACATGACCTGCTCTAGACAACACCATGATGATGAAGGCAGGAAGGAATTTGTGTCCAGAGGAGGAAACATGATTCAGACTCCAATGCAGGTACCAAAATGTCTCAGGCCTTCCCTGTTGCCACTAAAACAAAGTTGGCTTGCCACTTTTCCTTTCCTTTTTATTTTGCCATGACATCTCTACGTCTCTTTTTTTAGTGGGCAAAATTGCAGCAATGAAACTTTTTCTAGAATGGAAAGAGAATGGAGGAAGAGCTGCACTTCTTCAACTTATACCTGTCACACCACTTAAGAGGCACAGGGGCTCTAGATATACTGGGATGAATCTGGGTGAATGTGGATAGATCTGCCAGTTCAGGTCTCTCATTTTCCCAGTGATAAATTCAATTTCTGCAGCTATTAATCCTCATGGAAATTCATCATAATTTTACTGTGAATTTATCTTAAAGAATGCATGTTTGCATGCAATTCCTCCGATATACACATTTTTGTAATTTCCCCGATTCATTTTTGTATGCCATTTTCACTAATATGTGCCTAATATGTTTGTATACAATACAAAACTGCATTATAAAATTAAGAGAAGTGTAAATTTCAACGGACAGCTTCTTTGAGTTCATATATTGTTCAAGAAAGTGCAAATTTGATAGGTCCACCTTAAAAGTTGATTAAATCGAATTCCTTCCCCCCCCCCCATCCCTAAACCTGAGACCTTCTCAATGCAATGCAGGTACTCTATCATGGAGCTACAGCCCTTTGGATTATAAGGACCTATAAAATCAGTGTTGCAACAAAATGTGCTGTGAAGTGCTCCTAGTCAGAGTTCCAGCCATCCACACCTTCCTTCAGAATACTCCATTCCAGCACAACCACCACCATTTTTGATGCCCACACATACACCCCAACAGCCAGTATTTTGTGACCACTGAGCATTTAGTAGCCAATGGTCTGTTTTGGGGTTGTTGGTTTTTGTTTCCCTGTCACCACAGGGTTTATCCCCTGAAAATATTTTTGGCTCGACTTCCGGAGTCTGCGCCATCGGCAATGGCGGATTCCCTCTAACTCAGAGGGAGTTAGCTCCGCGGAAATCGGGTCTTGCCGCTACGGCGAAGCGGGGACCCTTCAAAAAACCAAAGGCGGGTGAAGCCTGTGACTGTGGGACTCGGCGGGCACCTTCAGCGCCCCCCCCCCCAATTTGCAAAGGAACCCGGCTCCGGGCTCTGGAGCGAAACGGGGTGAGCGGCGCGGTGCTGAGAGTCAATTGCTTCTTCCATGGAGTGAAGCCGCACAGCTGTTGTCAGAGAGCGCTGACTTTTTTCCTGTGACAATTCGGCTATCAAAACAACTACCGTGAGTAGGTTGAATTTAAAGATTTGAAAATAAGGGAAGAAAAAGCACTAATTTGGTATCGAAAACGGGAAGGTGTAAACAGGAAGTCCGCCTTCAGTTTCTTGTAAACAGATCAAAGCAAAGACTATTTAAACTAAGACCTGGAAAATTACTTCAAAAGGACTTAAATCCTAACATCAAGACAAAAGATCTCCCTCCCTGAATTGCAGGAGAGGGGAGGGAAGAGTGAGAAGTATTTTTGCCTGCAAAAAGAGAGGAAAAAGAAACAAAGACCACCGCTTAATGCCTGGGACGGGCTGTCAAGTGCTAATAAGATTGCCGTACCGTGAATCGCGCTGTTTATGGACATTGTAACTTTTTGACAGTTAACTCTGCAAGAGAGATACTTTTGATTCTGACTGGCTTCTCCAAACTTTAAGGTCTTTAAGGAACTGTAAAGTAACTGAAATTGAAATTGAAACGGTTGTTTACTTTGTTAAATGGGGGATTTGGAAAAGTTACTTTAATGCAACAAGAATTGACTGTTACTGTGTCCCCCTAGAGGAACTTTGTAATTGCTACAACAGGCCAGGGAATTTTCCACTTCAAATTGGCCAGGGGAATTTTCCACAGCAAAACAAACTCTGGCCGTGGGACTGACCTTGAGCTTCAGATAAAGTGTTATGGCAAAGTTGCCGCAGGAAAAAACAACAAGATCTGGGAAAATTCGGCAGCAGTGAAGAGCATCAGCATCTGGCCCTTCTGTACCATTAGGGGCAGCACCTGTTCAAATTGATCCAAAAGGAATGGCATCTGAAGATGTTTTAGCTGTGGCATTAGGCAAAATTAATGAATCTCTGGAAAAACTGAGTAAACAAGTAGCTGAAGCATCAACTAAAATTGATCAGAATACTACAAGCATCAATAATTTGGGACAGAAGGTGAACTCTAACACAGAATCTATTGAGAAATTGCTGCAGGAATCTACTTTGACCCGAAAGACAGCTGAAGAAGCAAAGGAAAAAGCACTGGCCGTAGAGGAAAAGATACCACCGATATGTAGGCAACTTGAGGATCACAAGTCAATGTTATCTATGATTGAACTGAAGGAAAGACAGACAAATTTAAGGATCAGGGCGGTACCTGAACTTGAGAAAGATAACCTAAGTGACTTTCTTATGCATGAATTTGCAGACCTCTGGAACTTAGATTCAGAGAAGCAAGATATCAAGATAGTAAGTGCTTTCAGGCTCGGAAGAGGGGGGAGAAAGAACAGGGTGAGAGACTGTTTGATTACCCTCTGAACAAAAGAGGAGAGAGACAAAATATTGAGTCTGCATTTTCAGAAGACCTTGGAAATACATCAATCAAGAGTGGAGATATTCAAAGACATTCCGAAATACCTTCTGGATCTTAGGTCTAACTACGGAGACCTGGTGACCCTGTTGAGAAGTAATAGTATTGTTTTCAGGTGGGAATTCCCTCAGGGCCTATCTTTTACTTTCAAAGGAAGAAAGTTAAAAATAAGATCAGTGGAAGATAAAGAAAGATTTTTGAAAGATCACGGAGAAGACTTGCAGAAAGAATTCGAAGAAGAGCTAAGAGCACTAAAACCAGGAACATTAGACATATCATCACTATCCTTTGGATTGGACAACTCAGAGAAAGTGATACCACCGACAGATCAAGAACAATTGCTGGGTGCAGTTGGAGGAAAAGCAAAGTAACCACGCCATGGCTCTGCAACTATTAAGCTGGAATAAATGGAACTATTAAGCTGCAACTATTAAGCTGGAATAAATGGTTTTAACTCCCCGGAGAAGAGGAAAAAAGTCTTTCATTTATTGAAAAAGGAACAATTGGACTTGATTTGCTTACAGGAAACACATGTGATAAGGCTGCACAGGAAAGTATTGATCAATAAAAGATTGGGTCAAGAGTTTATTTCATCAGATAAGGTAAAAAAGGGGGAGTCGTGATTTATGCAAAAGAGAGCCTATCACCAAAATTTATGTTTAAAGATGAACAAGGAAGATTTGTGGCAATTGAAATTCAAGCACAAGGAGAGAAATTTCTGATAGTAGGAGTTTACGCACCAAATGAGGGGAAATGGAATGGAAGAATGTATAACTTGCTGCTGAAATGGAACACTCAGGATGAAACGGTTAAATCTGCTATGATTAAATGGGCACAAGATGTTGGACATAACATATGTTTGCTGACTGGGAACAGTTGTGGACCACAGGTATGAAATTTACGGCATGTAATGCCTTAATAGAGAATATTATGAAAATGATATACAGGTGGTACATGACACCAGTCAAGCTTGCAAAAATCTACCATTTGCCCGATAATAAATGTTGGAAATGTAAAGATAATGAAGGTACATTCTTTCACCTTTGGTGGACGTGCCCAAGGATTAAGGCTTTCTGGGAGATGATATATAATGAAATGAAAAAGGTATTTAAATATACCTTCCTGAAGAAACCAGAGGCCTTTCTCCTGGGCATGGTCGGCCAATTGGTGTTAAAGAAGGATAGAACTTTTTTTATGTATGCCACAACAGCAGCAAGAATACTTATTGCAAAGTATTGGAAGACACAAGATTTACCCACTCTGGAAGAATGGCAGAAGGAAAGAGATGGACTATATGGAATTGGCGGAAATGACTGGCAGAATCCGAGACCAGGGAGAAGAGTCGGTGGAAGAAGAAGAAGAAGAGTTTAGATTTGATATCCCGCCTTTCACTCCCCTTCAGGAGTCTCAAAGCGGCTAACATTCTCCTTTCCCTTCCTCCCCCACAACAAACACTCTGTGAGGTGAGTGGGGCTGAGAGACTTCAGAGAAGTGTGACTGGCCCAAGGTCACCCAGCAGCTGGATGTGGAGGAGCGGAGACGTGAACCCGGTTCCCCAGATTACGAGACTACTGCTCTTAACCACTACACCACACTGGCTCTTGGAAGAAATTTAAGGACTATTTACAGAAACACTGCAAAATTAATGAATGTTAAAATGATGTTGGAATGAAATTAAGCGGTTTTAGTAACAATGTTAAAAAAGAGTATGTAAAAATGATTTATTAAATAGATGAAATTATAAGGTTATAATATGTCAAGATAAAGAACTAAGATAAAAACAAAGAGGGAAAGGATTTGCTGAACTAACCATTCGAAATGGAATACAAAAAAGGGAGGTGTGAGGAGGTCAGGGAAACAAGTGAATGAAAAGTAAGACATTGAAAGATGGACTTATTTCTTTACTGTTTTTTCTATTTTCTTTTTTTCTACTCTGTATTTTTTATTGTTTGTTTTCTTTCTTTATTATCTTATTATTTTTGTAAACTCTTTTTTGAAATTTGAATGAAATATCATTTTTTAAAAAATGAAAATATTTTTGGCTCCCCCAAATCTGCAAATATGTCGCCTTCTTGTTTGTGTGGATGGATGATGCTATTTTTGCTACATAATCATAGCCACATGGAGAATCTCTTTGCTACTAGTACGCAGGCTATTAGTATATTTTGCCAACAGACCTTTGGGGAGTGGGTGGGATCTGCTGGCAAAGTCCAGAATATTTTGGAATCACTAGCTCAGCAGGCCTGAACAACAATGCACTTCCCACATTTTGGGAATACAAAGAAGAATGTGGCTGGCAGGGGAAGCTTGTTCCATACTTAGCACATACTTAACAAAGCCACTTCCGGCCTGCCCAGGAGGTGGGGTTGCGGGCTTCACGCCCACCCCACATGAGCGGGGGCTGGTCGCAGCCCCCGCGAGAGCAGGGGAATCCTGGTCGGGTCTGCCCCCCCCAGCCAGCCAATCAGCTGGCTGGCTGGGGGGGGCATGGCCTGCCCTATTTAGGGCCGGCACGGAGGGGGCTCACCCTCTTTTCGCCGGCTCGCCCCCACGTTTTCTCCTATTCTACAGGATTCACAACCTGAGCCTTTACTGCGGAAGGCTCCAAAACATCATCGGATGATGAGACGCAGGGGCAACAGGAAGTGCCAGCGGCTGCAGAACAGCACCAGTCCCCAATGATGGGCAAGGGAGAAAGAAGTCTAAGAAGAAGCATTCGGCCAAGAAGAGCAAAAGAAGTAAGCCTTCTGATGCCGAGGACGATTCAGAAAAGCTTCCTGCTGCCCACCACCTGCTGGGTTCCGAGCGACCAGAATTACAGGATGGAGCATATGGGTCCCTATGTGGAAAAAGGAAAGTTGGAAAATGTGAAGCTAAGCAAGTCCCTCACCATGAGGTTTGCTGGGAGTACAACACGGGTGTGTGCCAGGGGCCAAATTGTAAGTATGCGCATGAATGTGTGAAGTGCATAGGTAACCACCCAGCGTCTTCATGTTTTAAAGGTAAACAGCCCTTTCCGGGCAGCAGGGGGCATTTCCACCAGGGGTCTTAAAAGCTCACAGACCCGCCAAGAAGAACAGTCACAAACTGGTATGAATTTGCCCCTTGACTGTGATGTTCTCTTCTGTTAAGCTCTCACCTTTTAGAACCCCTCTCAATAAATACTCTAAAATAGAGGCAGCAAAGTACCCTGGGGAAAGAGTTTCTCTTATGGCTTCAGGATCCTCGTTTCATTACCCCCTAACTCAGGGAAATCCCCCCCCCAAATCAAAGAATCATTTTGGGAAACACCAGAAATTAATGAAATTTCTGGCCAGGAGGGTGGCCGGCCCCTTCAGGGAGCCACCTATAGCGGGTTTACTCATTTCACCTTTAGGCATTGTCCCCCCATAGACTCCAGGAGAGTATCCTATGATCCACAACCTACCCTACCCTAGAGGTGGCTCAGTCAATGATCCAATACCACAGAAGCCTTGTTCTGTGAAATATGCCTCCTTGATCAGGCTATAAAGCGTATGTGCAGGTTCAGCAGGGGCGCGCTCTTGGCTAAGTGCGACATTGAGTCGACTTTCCGTCTCCTGCCAATTCACGCTGAGGAATTTCTATGACTAGGTTTTCAGATTTGAGGGGGTTCATCCCATAGACAAATCTATGCCGATAGGGTGCTCAGTAGCTTGTGCAGCCTTTGAGTCATTTAGTGCAATTTCGGACTGGGCTCTTCGCTTTAGAACTGGTTCGGAAGGGGTGACCCATTACCTCGATAACTCTTCCCCCTCCATCATTAGTAATAGCCCTGATTGCGCTTCTCCTTTAGAGGCCTTCACCTCCCTGGCTGAGGAGCTTGGGGTACCTTTGGTGGCAGACAAAACAGAGGGTCCAGTTTTGATCATAACCTATTTTGGATATTGAATTGGACACAATCGCACAGACATCCCGCCTACCTAGGGAGAGGCTAACAGTACTTAAAAATTAATTCTGCAACTTCTTCCCCTCATGAAGGTCACCATTGGCCAGGGTAAATTCATGCTTCGGTCACCTCAACTTTGCATGCCGGGTAGTGTCCCCTGGCCGCCCCTTTTTTGGGCGATTGGCTAAGCTGTCAGCGGGACTGCGCGCCCCGCAACACTGAGTGCGCCTCTCTAAAGTGGTCAAGTCGGACCTGAAGGTTGGGTTAAAGTTCATGGAAAAGTACAGTGGCATTTGCGGGCTGAAGAGTTCAGGAATCACCAGGTGTGCTTCTGGGCCGACAATCAAACGATTGTCAGTGTCCTGTCAAAGCAATTATCGCACTCTCCTAGAGTGGCAGATCTGCCCTGGACCTTTGTCCTTTTGTGCTTAGAATTAAACATCTATTTCTCTACCAAATTTACCTCTAGGGTTAACAATGACATCACGGATGCCCAGGCGCAGCAAATTGCCACAGCCATTCCGGGAGCACCTTTGGAGCCTTGGGAACCTGATGTCCTGAAGGGAGTATTAGCTTCAGGAGCCCCGTCCACGCTTAGATCTTACAAATAAATAAATAAATAATAAATGAATGAATAAATGCTAGGCTTGACACACCTCGAGGCACCTCGAGGCAAATTAGAAAATCCTAGGCTTGACACACCTCCTACC
This sequence comes from Podarcis raffonei, assembly GCF_027172205.1. Lineage (NCBI taxonomy): Eukaryota > Metazoa > Chordata > Lepidosauria > Squamata > Lacertidae > Podarcis > Podarcis raffonei. The sequence goes on from NC_070603.1 coordinate 53,671,201, forward strand.
AAGGCTGAAGCTCTGCAATACTTGGTACATTGGAGGGTGCTGGGTCGTGCAGCAAAGACTCTTAAACATCCAGTAGGCGGCAATCTCCCTTTTTCTGTAAGGTTGTTTAATCCATAGACCCTGGTGTGGACTTCTTAGTGTGAGGGGCACTGTAGGGCTGCTGTTCAGGGAAGTTTTTTAATGTGTGATATTTTAGGGTATTTTTGGTTTCTATGGAAGCCGCCCAGAGTGGCTGGGGGAAACACAGCCAGATGGGCGGGGTACAAATAATAAATTATTATTATTATTATTATATTATTGTAGGGCTGGCGCAGGCTGCTGCCTCCTAAAAGTGATGGTAGAAGGCCCTTATGACATTCTATGCCAATTCCAAAATAAATAATTAAATAAAATTAAAATAATAAAAAATAAAAATAAAATAAAATGAGAAGTATCTGTTGGTCCGAGGACAAGGCCCAGTTATTTTCAGCGGCATACTCCATTGCCTTTGGCACTATGCGCATTGGCGAAGTGGTTTGTAAGGGCCAACCAGAATCCGCTGCCCAGGGTTAGTTTGAGAGACCTGACCTTGTTCAGATCCAATTTAGTCCTGCATGTCCAATGTTCCAAAACCGATCAGCAGTAAAGGACACTAAACATTTCATGTACGTGAGAACAACCATCTCAGGTCCATTCCTTATGCATTTGGTTGGCTCCCGCCTTGCGCAGCATCAGTCCACGCGCATTATGCGAAGGGAGATTGCTGCCTGCGGTTTATCCTCAGCTGAATTCGTGGCTATCTCCTTTAGGATTGGGGCCGCCACCACAGCACTGCACTTGGGACTCGCAGCTGAAAGGATAAAGGACTTGGGGGCGGTGGAAGTCTGATGCATTTAAGGGATATATACGTAAGACCTTGTGACTGTTCACAGTATACCTGACCTGGCTTTGTTACCTTCTTTTGCTTTCAGGTGACGTTGTGCATATTTGGAGTATAGGCCCTGCACCGTCCACTGGGATAGAAACCAAGCTGTTAACGGGGACCTAGGGTGCAGGAGCTATAAGGGCGCACATCTGGATAATCGGGCACAGCATTGTGCATTGGGCCAGGGCCCGCGCCATCAATTCCGGTCTCGGGCCGCACCTTAACTACATCAATATATCTTGGAGCTATCGGAGGGGAATGCGCTGGGCCGAAATGTTGCCCGCGATTAGGGCTAGAGCGGCAGCGGAGGGCCCCCCAGATGCTTTAGTTATCCACTTTGGCGAAAAGGATTTAGCTTACAGAAAGGTAGTCGACTTGATGTGGCATATCTTTAGTGACTTTGAGGAACTTAAGGCCTCTTATCCAAACATCACCATTCTTGGGGCCTTGTTGATGGAAAGCCGGGTTTGGAGAGAGAGCAGGTGCCCGATAGCCACAAATAGGGCTAGGAAAGCCTTGGATCGGGCGGTGGTGCGTAGAGTGGCAGCCCTGGGTGGGTGGGTCATTGACCACCCGGGCAACTGTGAGGCCCTCTACCGGCTTGATGGCGTGCATCTTTCAGATGCGGGAAATGATATTTGGCTTGATGGCGTGCATCTTTCAGATGCGGGAAATGACATGTGGCTGACTGATATAGCAAAGGGGGTAGGGGATTGGTTTCAGGCATGAGAGTATTGGCGGCGAGCGATTGCTCGTGTGGCGGTAGGCATTGGTAAGAAGGGGTTAAGAGGATGTGGGGGGGGGGAGGAACGCCATCACCTCCCCCCAGCGACCGAAGGGTGGTCCGTTAAAGGACTCCGGGGGGCGTGGCCCTGTCCGAAGCCTATGGAGGTGAGGGCCAAAGGCACGCCCCAGAGCGGTGACCCGGGGGAGCTCCTAGTTGACGTGCCTTGGCAGGAGACTCCCCCGATATAAGGTTAACCCTTCCCCGTGTCTCCAGCAAATGGGCTGGAGCCGGATAGTCGTTAGGACCAATGCCTAAGCCAATGCCTCTCATTCCTGAAATTCAATAAAGTTGTGGCCTAATTCGCCCAATTAACCTTAAATTATGGTGTCTCGTGTCTTTATTTATCCTGGTGGGGGGCGGGAACTCGCCACGCAAAGCCACTTCCGGCCTGCCCAGGAGGTGGGGTTGCGGGCTTCACGCCCACCCCACATGAGCGGGGGCTGGTCGCAGCCCCCGCGAGAGCAGGGGAATCCTGGTCGGGTCTGCCCCCCCCAGCCAGCCAATCAGCTGGCTGGCTGGGGGGGGCATGGCCTGCCCTATTTAGGGCCGGCACGGAGGGGGCTCACCCTCTTTTCGCCGGCTCGCCCCCACGTTTTCCCACCCTCCCTCCCTTTAACTAGGCTTAGGTAGGTCTTTGACTTTGCTATGGACTTCGGTCTGTCGCCGCAAGGGGCATGGTAGGAATTTTTCCCAATTGGCGATTTCTGGCCTTTTGGTTTTTCGCCTACCTCATAGCAACTCGTCACAACTTCTCGGCATTGGCGGTAGGCATTGGTAAGAAGGGGTTAAGAGGATGTGGGGGGGGGAACGCCATCACCTCCCCCCAGCGACCGAAGGGTGGTCCGTTAAAGGACTCCGGGGGGCGTGGCCCTGTCCGAAGCCTATGGAGGTGAGGGCCAAAGGCACGCCCCAGAGCGGTGACCCGGGGGAGCTCCTAGTCGACGTGCCTTGGCAGGAGACTCCCCCGATATAAGGTTAACCCTTCCCCGTGTCTCCAGCAAATGGGCTGGAGCCGGATAGTCGTTAGGACCAATGCCTAAGCCAATGCCTCTCATTCCTGAAATTCAATAAAGTTGTGGCCTAATTCGCCCAATTAACCTCAAATTATGGTGTCTCGTGTCTTTATTTATCCTGGTGGGGGGCGGGAACTCGCCACGCAACAAAGACTAATGTGTTCACTCTCCAGCTAAATCCATCTGCTGGACAAGATACTTCATAAATAGGATTTAATTTGCAGTTAAAGGTGTCCACAGGTAACAATTATTTGCTTTCTTCAAAACAATTTAACTGTCAGATTGATTTCCAATGAAATCTGTATCATAACATGAATACTTTTTTATTATCTGAGTATGTTTTGCATCCTATTAATGTGGAAGGAGATGAGATTGTAAAAAGGCAATTCAGTTTAAAGTAGTATAGAATAAAATTGTAAACATGATAATTCAAAAATAACGACAATAGCAACACTTTCATTTAATGTAGCAATGAGAGAGTGTTTGGTGGTGGTGGGGAGACCCTTCTAAAGGACAATGGAAGTGCTTTCCTGTAATACGTTGAGCATCATCTGCTCTGACTTTGATTGAACAATTACATATCATCTAGTATAGGGGCTAGAAGAAAATGTGTGGGAATGCAGGTAGGAAGAGAAAACACATGCCAAACTGAGAACTGTAATACAGCAATTGATCAACACAACACTATATGTGTAGAAAACAGTATGTGAGCGGGTTTTAAAAGCAGTGACAATTATGTGCCTCCAGAAGTCATCTAATAGAGTATTGCATTTAGAGCAACAGTATATACTTCATGTTACAAATGTGTACAAATTAGCAACTGAAAAAAGCTCACTAGAACAGTCATTTGCCATTTAAAGGCAATTCTAGCAGGAGTTACAAAACAGTCTTTTGGGTGGTTCATTATACTTTGGCATTTTTATGTTTCTACTTATAAAACTCATTGTTTTTTAGCTCATCCTTCCTGCAAATGCTGAGTACACTTGAGAGGCCAGAAGTATTTTGCAGAGAGCTTATTATTATTATTATTTGTTAAGAAAAAAGGTTTCTTAAACTTTCAGGGGGGGAAAGGCAAACTTTTATAAGTTATGTGGTAGGGATGGTAAATTAGTGGTTTCCCAGGTGTTATTAGACTATAGCACCCATCACCTCTGACTACTGAACATACTGCTGTTGTTGGGATCCAGCAATATTTGTAGAGAGACAGGTTCCCTTTCCTCATTTTATAGGACCACCAGGAGATGCCTCAGACCACATCAGATGTTTTGTCTATTTAGACCAGTATTGTCTGACTAGCAACAACTTTCAAAGGTCTGATCACCTGCTACCTCATTGTTTTGGTTGAGGATGCCAGGGATTGAACCCGAGTGCTTCTGCATGTAGTGTGTTTTCCAGGCTCTATCACTGAACTGTACTGCCTCCCTAAGGTGCCATGTCTGAAATTGTATCAGCATTCCATATTTGGAAAGAAGTTCCACTCATGTTACTGCTACCTTCAGATCTTCCTCTGAGGCAGTGTCCTGCCCCCAGCATGCCTGCCTGCCAGCCTGTACACACACACACACACACACACACACACACACACACACACGTTCATAGACCAGGTTCTATGCATCCAGAGAAACCTCTTTTCAAAACCTTCCTATTGGACCTAGTATCAGAATCATATATGATCCAGTCCAAGCTTTGCCACAATTTTATGAATAAATCCAGCTGGCTTTGGGAATGTGTTATTTTAGCCCCTTAATTCAGGTTCTTATATAAATGGCTTTTCTGCTCCTGATTTTATATTCAAACTTTGCCATAGACAGAGATAGAATGTAGAGACAATTTGGTCACTATTCATTTTTTAAGCCATGTCCTTATTTCCATTGAGAGGAAACATTTATCTATATCACTCATCTTTAGGCTGGATGAATCATATCACTCCAGAGTACAACAGGGCTGTGAAAATCAGGCCCAAGGCCAGATTAAGGTGGTTGGGGGCCGTAGTGGAGTTCCCAGTGCTTTGCCCTTTTGAAGGGAGAGGAGAGCTGACCACTTCTGGGACTTCTCTGCAGTATGAAACCTGTGCCCTGTCTTCACAGAAATCTTATATTGGTTGGTGTCCTTCACATTTTTTATTCATAACTCCTTCTCAAAGAACCAAAAACTTAATTAGAAAAAAACCAAATAGGTCAGACTCTGTGTCCTCTTCTAGGGAAGCATAGTCCATCACTGATCCGGAGTAAGAATGATGAGATTCTACACAACCTTCCAAGTAACCCACATCAGAGGGCACAGGAAGTTTTGCCTTGATGCTGCCCACATTAATGGCAGGTTGGGTATTACTAAGGAGAAAGGTAAATAAGCTGGAAGTGAAATTGTTTCTACCTTTCCAGGGAATATATTGAAGTCTAAGTGATCATTTCCATTCTTTCTCTCCTTCCCAGTCAGGGGACGCTCCCCTTTTGTATTAGCATACAGAAATTCTTAACTCTGCTACATTCACCAGGGCTTAATCGACAGCAATCAGGCTGTGGAGGAGGAGTAAATCTTTGCAGTTTCCATCTTCTGCCTTTGCACATGCTGCTACGAGGTCCGTGTCTGCTCTTAGACAGATGGCAGTGTCACATCTCATCCAGCTTAAGGACCATCACTTGCCTAAATAGGATTCTTGTCTCTATTTTAAATTGTTTATTCATATTTCTTGCCATTCCTCATCGAAACAATGTCATTTGACTTGACTACTTGTAGACACATGGACAGTGAATCAGGAAACAGAGGCAATCTGGGTTTTGGTTTGCTTTCTTAAGCTGGATATGCTTATCTAGAATCTACATAAGATCACCTAAGTCAGATTATGTTGTATCCTACTTAGTAGGCATCTGTCTGTCTTGAGAGACAATGATGTGCACCTCCAGGGGGGTGAAGCCAAACCACTCTGTTAGCAGCTCCAAAGTAACCTCCCCAGGGCACAAACCTGGGCAGTGTGTATGGAGGTCCTGGGCTGCCCAGATGACAAGACCTCCCTCTCAGTCTCACTGATGTGGTTCAAAGGAAAGCAGAGCAATACATTTGGCTGCAGGAGTTGCCAGAAAGAGGCAAGTGTCTTAGGGACTCCATTCCGGATTTGTGTATAGTTTACACTACCTTGTCTTCTCCTGAAGATATCCTGAAAGGCAGTGGAGGTTTAGGATCAGAGTTTTTCCTAGAGCACCAATATCTAAGGAGGATAAAGCTCTAGGCAGATTCAGTAGGAACTTTAGCCAAAATCTTTGAAATGAAATGCTGTCACAGCAGGAAATATGGTATCATTCAAACTCTTAATTCACATTAACACTTCACAAAAAGAATCTGCTGCTAATATAAACAATCCAAAGAAAGGTTTGATGTGAGATTGATAGCAAAGACTATAGTAAAGAAAGGGACATACTGGGAAATACAAGTACAACACTTTTTTTCTTCAAAGTCACTGCCAATCAGGGAGAACTGATATATAATTTAGCTCTTAGTGCTTGTTATTCTAGGCTACATGCAATTGCTCGAGCCTTTTTATGGAACACATTATTTTAAAAAAGTAAAGCTCCACTTCCAATTTGAGAAAAAGCTGTCGTTCAGTGGTAAAGCTTCATATGCAAACGGTCTCAGGTTCGACCTCCTATGACAAAGTGGGGGTCCCCAAGAGATTCTCCCACACTCACATTACCCAACAACCCTGCAGTGTTGCCAGTGAGTCTTAGTCTCTGGCAGTTAATGCCACCACACTCCCCCACCTGAGTAGCCCCAAATGGGAGGGAACGTGGGATACACTGGAGCATTTACATTTTAAAAGGTTCTGAGTCCTTGCTCCAGCATTCCTCAGTTCAGACAACACCTTTGTGCTTTACTTGGAGTGTAGAGGCAGTCCACTTTCTTGAGTCTCCCTCAAACCTCAGAAGAATGTGCTGGTTACTTACAACTGAACTCCTAGTATGCACAATGCCAAGCATCTAGGCATGTTGGCATTTTAAAAACATGAAGTTGGCCTACATACTCTCTTCAGAAGTCAAACTATGAAAATTTGTTAGGAATAAAAGCAGGCAGAAGGTCAAAACAGAATGCAAAATAAACCCAAGCACTGTCGCTCTACGATTGAACTAAAAGTCTATTCATTTAACTCGTTCAAGTTTACTCACAGAGTAGCTGCAATCCCGTCTTCAAACTCTGGTGCTGGGAAGAGAACTGGACCCCCTGATGTTTGAAGGTGAGCAAGCTACAAGAAGCAGCTCACTTTTTTACATGCTCTTTCCTTCCCTCATGGGAAGGGTGATCCCTGGCACTTTCTTGTCAGGTGCTGCTCATTTCTCAGATAGGCCCCTTAAATACCCCTTTTGCACATGGAGACGGCTGGCAGGAGATGCCCAACAGCCTCATTTAGAGAATATCCACTCTCCTGGGGCTCCATAGAGAGGGAGTCTGCCTCACAGTGAGGCCGTGACTGGTCTGAGGAGGCTGCCTTCTTCCTGCAGGGCCAGGGAGGGGATGGCCACCTGGTGCCACCCACCCCAGCTGTGCTGAACCTTCCAGGTATGCGCAGGCATCACCCGCAAAGCCAATCAGGGGTAAGGGTATGGGGGCTGTGCCCAGCCTGCCCCTGGTGTATTTAAGAGGGCTAACAGGTGTGGGCCACCCTCTTTGCTAACCATCATGGGATTCTCCACCCACCCAGTGAGTTTCATATGGACTTTACTATGGTTTACTCTGTCACCGTTTTCGGGGCCAGGGAGGAATTTTCTCCTGCAAGCAAATTGATTGGCTTGCAGGTTTTCACCTAACTCATGGCAGCCATCACAGATAAGGCATTGGGCTGGATCCTTAGTCACAAGGGCACCCTGTCAGAGGGATCCAGGGTGACTCTGTCTGTGAGTCCACAGGGGGACTGATGGATCAATACACCTCTCCCTGTGTGGGGTCGTGACATCTAATCCAAGCCAGGGGCGACTCCCCAACACAAAACTGACCCCACCAGGTTCCAATCAGGCAGTAGGTGGGCCACCTGATGCTGGATGCATGCCCAATGCTTTAGGCCAGTGGTTCTCAACCTGTGGGTCGCCAGGTGTTGTTGGACTCCAACTCCCATCATCCCTGAACTCTGGCCTTGCTAGCTAGGGGTGATGGGAGTTGTAGTCCAACAACATCTGGGGACCCACAGATTGAGAAAGGCTGCCTTTGGCAAACCTACTGTTTCCTGTAATCAGTAACTTTGTGGCTTAATTCAACCCAGTACTGGTCTCCTGTGTCTGTTCTTTCAGCCCTCCCTGCACCAGCCATGGACATCCTATGCTCAGGCCCTTTCTTCACATCCCCAATAGGACAGGGAAAGTGACAAACATGTCTTAAGCCCTGGACAGCTACTGTTGTATTGTCAATGTAGATAAATCTAAGCTGACTCTATAAAAACCCACTTCTTGTGCTTTTTTTTCTATTTCACATGTTGATTTAGTGAAATAATCCATTTTCCATTTGATGCACTAATTGTTTTTCCAATTAACTTTTGGAGCAGGCATTAAGCACACGCCGCTCAAACCCAGTGGCTTTTCTATTTAGCATGGCTTAGCATGCTGTTCATGTTAATTTAGCTGATGATGAGTTCTTGTATTTATCTAGACCAGATTGCCTGGTGAGTAGTTTTGCCATGTTGCAACTCAGAGAACAAGAATTTACCTTTAAAGAGCAGTCAAAGAGAAGGTACCTCTGGCAGCTCCCACCCATTCTTCTTCCAGTTGTTCTGGCTATCTTTTCTTCTACAGTGAGATAAACACAGGGGGCTCCTGTAGCTTCTTCTCCAGGTAGAAACTGGGCAGGCTGAATGGTAACTAGCTTGACTTTCATTCATTCATTCTACCCGAGGTGCACTTTTCATTCTGCAATGTACAGATAAGTAACCTACAAGGACATTGTCACAAATGTACAATGTCCCCAAATTTAAGCGACTCACCAGTTATCATTTTCTTTCTGGAAACAAAAATAAAATGCCTTTGGCATAAAATGCCTCAGAAATACATTGAATTCTGCCAATGTTGGAGGACACGGGTAGTAAAACACCCCATTGTTTTTTCATAGAAAAATGGTCAGGGAAATGTCAAGAAAATGACAGTAGGTTGGTACAAACCATGTAACTGCGTTCAGAGACTGTTCTCTAACCAAGGACAGTTTTCTTGAGGGTTTTTTTTAGGGGGGTTAGAAAAACACTCCCCAAAAATATTAACATTGGTTCTCAGGTGTAATAATTTTCCCCCAAAATAGGTTACATTTTTACTTTTAAAAATATTTTTGTTATTTTTAATTGAAGATAAAAAGCATAGCTTATTAAAGGAACAGAAATTGTGCTGCTAATATACCGTGGAAAATATTTACTGCACAGGCAAATTCTACCTCCTCTGAATATTTTCTGGCAGTTGGTGTTTAATCAAGCACACTTCCTCTGACAACAGACACAAATATTATCTGGAGCCTACATTCTAACCTCCTCCCTCAAATACATCGGAAATCTCAAAACTATTAATGTGATTTATTTCCCGAACATTGGGCGAAATGTGATTTGTAAAATGAGATCTGCTGTAAAATTGTTTGCAGTTCATAATGTTTGAAAAACTATATTTTGTATAGGGAGAGGGACAGGGGAAGTAATATTTATATCAGGAATTGCAAACCTGTGGCCTTCCAGATGTTGTTAGACTACATTTCCCCCCTTCTCTGATCACTGGCCAGTGACATTCCAGGGAAATGTGATGGGAGATAGCAAAGGGAAGAGGGCTAAGTGGAAGGAAGCAGAACTTATGGATTTCTTGCTACCACTGAATCTCCTGTTGTCTGTTCTTACACTTTGGTGAGTGTGCCTCCTTGTATTAATACTGACCCATACTGACACTGTCCAGCAAAAAGAGTGACACTCCATGCAGACATATATTCTTCATGCAAATGTTTCTGGGGATTGTTAGGGCATACACTGTTTAAATGAGCTTCAGAATTGCTTCTAAAAGCTTTAATGCTCACTGAGTAAAACCTTTCCCTATCCTTCAGGTAAAATTACAGCATTCTAGGTACAGCATTCTAGGTTAAGTATTCCAGCTTGAAAAAAAGGATATTGTGAATTAGCTTTCAGCTAAAGAACAATAATAAAATATGGCAGGACTGCCAATAAAAGAGTTGGAACAGGCCTCCCCAACCTGCAGCCCTCCAGATGTTTTGGCCTACAACTCCCATGATCCCTAGCTAACAGGACCAGTGGTCAGGGATGATGGGAAATGTAGTCCAAAACATCTGGAGGGCCGAAGGTTGGGGATGCCTGAGTTAGAAGGAAGGATGTTAGGAAAACAGCTTCTTTTTTGCATCGAAAAGTGCACTCCTAGGCATCTCTGCTTGGAAGAAAGTCCCACTGCATTCAATGACAGTCTAGTAATCCATAGCTGAATGTCAAAGGGATGTCTACCTTTTCAAATTCTCAAAATAAGCTTCTTAGAGTGCAATCCTTGCTTACTCAGAAGTAAGTCTCATTAAGTTCAGCGGGACTTAACTACCAGATAAATGTGTATAGTATTGCAGCCTTAGCCGACAAAATACTTTAATCATAATTACTGTTCATCTGTTGATCCCAAGCATGTGGGAGAAACACCAGAAATAGTTGCATAAAGGATAAAGAGCATATGGTGCTCGAAATGAAAGTGTAGTGCCTAAAAACCTGTTCTCGGAAAGGTTTCAAAATAGAGGGACACCTTAACATATGTATAAGTTGTGGTTCAAGGACCCGACCCCCGCAATGTGAAATGAATACACAAGGACACATGATATAAGGTTAATGGGCAAGGAAAGGCCACAACTTTATTGATTACAGCAGTGAAAAGGTATTGGCTTAGGCATTGGATCTCTAAAACAAGTGGGTTTATTCACCAGTAGGTGGAGCCTGTTGATGCTAATCCAACTATAGGCTCACCCCTGATGTCACCGAGGGTCGTGCCATGGCCTCCCGCCAAGCAGGCATCGGACAGAATACACGACCGCCAGATTCCTTTAACGGAATACCCAAAAATTGAAGGCATAGGCGATGGCCACACCTAGCCCTTCGACACACCACAACACATTATTCCAATGCCTAACCTACCCACCAATACCACAAAAGTTGTGACGATTGCTACGAGGTAGGCGAAAAAACCAAAAGGCCTAATGCCAAATGGAAAAACTTCTACCAGGCCCCCTGGACAACCAGGGCGACCAACCTAAGGTCCATAGCAAGGCCAATGACCTAAGCCCTAACTCAAAGGGAGTGGAGGGTGGGTGACTCGCGACGAGATGGCGGTGAAGAATGAGGCCGGGGAGAGGCTGGCGCTGCAGCAAAAGGCTGCTGAGCACACCCCCTCGGACGCACCTGGTTGGGTGCCTGCCGAGGGGCGTGGGCGCCAGCCAGGAGAGGTGGAGGCAGGGGGCTAACGCCCCCTGCTAGGGGCGGTGCTCGGGCTCCCGCCCACAACCACTCCCCTCTCTTCCAGGGAGGAGAGTCTTTCTTGGTTACAGTACAAGACTCATGCATTTCATAGGCTGCTATTTGGGGGAAGGATTCAATCACATCGTGGTAAATTCAGGATGCACAATTATTTATTTTTATTTATTAAATTTTTGCAGTAAAGAAAGTGACAGGAGATTGACGTGGAAAGGGTGGAATAGTACTTGCTTTGACACAACATCATGTAGCCTCCTCAAAAACCAATCAGAGTGAGTGATTGTTTTTTTTAAAATAAATTTTATTAGTTTTCATCCAGTTATACATTTTATCCCGAATACAACAAATTATGACTGTTTTGGACTTCCTTCAGCGTCTCTGACAATCATCCATATTTATACCTTTAATACACATTCCCTTCTTTCGTATTGCCATTGTTCCTCCTTACTCCCATTATTTCTGATAAACAATACTTATTTATTTTTTACAGTGCCTCTTGAAATCCCACTAGCCCACTAGAGTGAGTGATTGTTAAACAGCCAATGTTTAAAATCAGAATCAATGTCCAATAAACAGGTCCCCTGGCAGATGACAAACCTAAACAATCTCACTTGGGAGTAAGCTCCATTGACATCAATGTGACTTGCTTCTGAGTAGACATGTAAAGGATTGCAGTGTGAGGAGCCAAGTTCCAATGAGATATTTTATTATCTTATAAGTTCCACTGTCCTTATTTACCAGAAAGAGTATCTATTTTGTAATCCTTATCCCTGGTCAATCATTCCCCCTGTTTTTGCCTTTCACAGGAGAAGCCTTATTACATTTTGTGTGTTTCTCTGGCATCCCTCTTGAAGACCAATTTTTGAATGAGAAACCTGCCATTCCACACAAGGCATCCACTGAGGTTTCTTTTGAGCTGTTGAGGACACATTTTAGGTCAGCTGTGATCTAGCACAGGAATCCCTCTTTGCCACAAGTGAAAGCCAGTTACTGACAAATTGTCAGAAACCAAAAAGCTGGCCATGTATTTCAGTGTCCAGCCAAGCCTCCATTTTGGATTTCTTGTTACACCTTGGGTGCTTTTGCGATCAGACTGTTTCTGCATGTAGTTGCAATTATTATTTTGCAGAGTGGTGAAGAATATTTCCTCTAAATGAAAAGAAACACCTCTCTGCAGCAGTATTCCTGACCTCAGCTCTTTTTCCATTCTTGTATTTGTTTCTTGAATGGATATCAGCCTCATCTTCAAAGTGTTTTTGCTTCAACTACCTATGTTCCTTGATTGAAGCACCTGCTGTTAAGTCTTGGGAAGATTAGTGCATAGTGCTTCTAATGTTGTGTTTTTCACGCACAGCATGACAGAACAAACTCCCTTTCTCAACTCAGATCTGCTGTGCAGCAGCAAAATTAGATCTTTTTAAAGATGGGGATTATAAAACCTACAGAGAGAAGGGGAAGGAAAATATTTCAGCTTACTAGAAGATATCCTCATGGTGTTTAATCACATAAGAGCACAATTTTCAGGGTAGCTACATTTTGCTATTTTCACATAATAATTTAATGCATCCTTTAAAAAAAACACAACCCAGCACAAACTGTCAAAGATAGAATATATCTTCTGCACCAATGCGGAAGCAATTTATTATTATTATTATGTTGAAGTGTGCCAAATTTATCATATCGCAACATACAGTATGCAAGCCGAGCCTAAGATGAATGGAACTGAGATGATGGAATAATAGTATTTGGAGAGTGATATGCTACAGAGCCCTAAATCACTATCCAGCAAGTTCTTACATTGTGTAACATAACTGCCTGCTGCTTTGTGCCATTCCCCTGTGAACTGTTATCACAGAACTGTCATTTATAAGGATTTTGTGCACAAAAAACTGTTTAAAAATAAAAGATCACAGCCTGCATAAACGAGCTCATGTAAAAAAAATCCAAAAAAACAATCCTGTGGGGTAAAGCAGGTTTTTTTACTGAGCAGCTTCCAACAGTAGCTGTTGCTCTTTGATATGAAATGCAATAAACAAATAAGACAGAGGCCAAAAGGAGGGAAGAGGTGAGGAAGGAGACAAATCAATTGGAGAGGACATGCATAAACAAAATGGGCATAGCTAGAAATGCAGCTAAAATGGAAATACTTCCCATTTTCTTCTTGCATTGCCAGAGTTGAGCAGAATCTCACTAATAAAACAGAAGAGCTTGGGATTTTTATTAACAAATGAGCTCTTCTCACAAAGGATTTTGTTTGTTTATTTACTGAATGAAGCTGTCAGGATCCCCAGAATCAGAACACCTGATGAATGATGGAGTAATCCAGGACCATCCCAGGGCATTTTGCTGCCTGAGGCAAAGGGCAATATGCCGCATGTGAACACACACGCCCCGATTCCACATCCAGAAGCTGACCAGACTGGCATTTAACTGGCATCAACAATGGCAACAAGGCAGCATCCTCCATTGTACCTGAGGGCAGCAGCCTAGGTTATGGGTCGCATAAGCTTATGGGTATGCCATATTCAACTCTGCTCTCCATCACCACTCCGCCACTAACCGCCTCCCAGCATCTGCTGCCTATGTCAGGCACCTCAGTCAGTCAAATGGTATGGTCAGTCCTGAAATTCCCACACTGAGAGGTACAATGATCATGCCACTTATCTTTTGCAATGATATTTGGCCCGGGTGGGTCAGTCTGGAGGAACTGTAGCCCAGTGAGGTACAATTTGTGTGGTTCTTGGTGGGGGAATGGTGAAATTGCTGCTGCTGCTGACCACAGTGGTATCACTAGAAGTAACACAGCAGTGGAGCTCAACAGTTTCTATGGCTGGGGTTTCTGGGAGCTAAGGTCCATGCATGTTGAAGGTCTAGGAGCTGAAGGTCCAGGCACAACACTGCAGTGCTTTGTAGCACAATGTTGCTTTGGACAAGGCTGACTTGACCAAGATTCTACAAAATATGTTGTTGTTGTTTAGTCGTTTAGTCGTCTCCGACTCTTCGTGACCCCATGGACCAGAGCACGCCAGGCACTTCTGTCTTCCACTGTCTCCCGCAGTTTGGTCAAGCTCATGCTGGTAGCTTCGAGAACACTATCCAACCATCTCGTCCTCTGTCATCCCCTTCTCCTTGTGCCCTCCATCTTTCCCAACATCAGGGTCTTTTCCAGGGAGTCTTCTCTTCACATGAGGTGGCCAAAATATTGGAGCCTCAGCTTCACGATCTGTCCTTCCAGTGAGCACTCAGGGCTGATTTCCTTAAGAATGGAGAGGTTTAATCTTCTTGCAGTCCATGGGACTCTCAAGAGTCTCAAGAGTCTCCTCCAGCACCAACAAATATGGAGCCAGCAATTAATTAGGCTGCAGACCTAAATCTGTTAGATACATAGAAGCTAACTTCTAGGGGCCGAAGGGGCCTCAGCTCCCAAAGTTGATAGAAAATGCCATTCAAATGGTGTGTGTGCACTGTGTCATAGAATCATAGAATCATAGAATCATAGAGTTGGAAGAGACCACAAGGGCCATCGAGTCCAACCCCCTGCCAAGCAGGAAACACCATCAGAGCACTCCTGACATATGGTTGTCAAGCCTCTGCTTAAAGACCTCCAAAGAAGGAGACTCCACCACACTCCTTGGCAGCAAATTCCACTGTCGAACAGCTCTTACTGTCAGGAAGTTCTTCCTAATGTTTAGGTGGAATCTTCTTTCTTGTAGTTTGGATCCATTGCTCCGTGTCCGCTTCTCTGGAGCAGCAGAAAACAACCTTTCTCCCTCCTCTATGTGACATCCTTTTATATATTTGAACATGGCTATCATATCACCCCTTAACCTCCTCTTCTCCAGGCTAAACATGCCCAGCTCCCTTAGCCGTTCCTCATAAGGCATCGTTTCCAGGCCTTTGACCATTTTGGTTGCCCTCCTCTGGACACGTTCCAGTTTGTCAATGTCCTTCTTGAACTGTGGTGCCCAGAACTGGACACAGTACTCCAGGTGAGGTCTGACCAGAGCAGAATACAGTGGCACTATTACTTCCCTTGATCTAGATGCTATACTCCTATTGATGCAGCCCAGAATTGCATTGGCTTTTTTAGCTGCCGCGTCACACTGTTGGCTCATGTCAAGTTTGTGGTCAACCAAGACTCCTAGATCCTTTTCACATGTAGTGCTCTCAAGCCAGGTGTCACCCATCTTGTATTTGTGCCTCTCATTTTTTTGCCCAATTGATCATGTGATCAATTATGTGGGGCGGGGCTTACCTGCTCCCCCCCCCATGTTTTACTCAAGTTGGCATCCCCAATCAGATAGCCATTTGCAAGTCATCTAACAGCAAAGGCAGGGGAGATAACCTTTGGCAGTATGGTGCCCTGTGTGAGCTGAAAGTTTGGTGCCTCCAAATGGATTTTCTCAATTATGGATCTCAGTTTTGTGCCCCCACACCCTTAAATCCAGCACTGGCAAAGGTCAACTGTGTAAAAAGGGAAGGATGTAACCTGCTTCACAGGACTGATGTGAAGAGAATAAGCTATGGGTGGGATACATTTGGCATATTAGCAGTGCTTTGGGAGTTGTAATCATAAAGCTTCTACACAGTGGAAAGTTTCTTTTGCAAATGGAATTTCAAAAGCTCTGATGACATTTTCCATGCACCATCAATGTCTATTATCCACATAGGCAGTTATAATCAGGCGATGATGCTTTCATAGTCAGGGAAACAGCAGACCTCTAGGGGGACCTGCTTGTCTTCAAACAGCCAGAGATAGCAGAGAGGATCTGTGCTAGAACAGAACACCTCTTCATGAAAGATTTATTCTGACATACTTTTTATTTAAAGCAAGACAGATGCCTGGCTTGATTCTGCAATGGAATTAAGACCAAGAAACCTTACGTTGTTGTTGTTTTAAAGGGTGATATTTTAGTCATTTGCCAGCAAGTGATCACAAGATACTTCTCATGGGTTTCTCTTCTCATGAGAGCCAGTGTGGTGTAGTGGTTAAGAGCGGTAGTCTCGTAATCTGGGGAACCGGGTTCGCGTCTCCGCTCCTGCACACGCAGCTGCTGGGTGACCTTGGGCTAGTCGCACTTCTTTGAAGTCTCTCAGCCCCACTCACCTCACAGAGTGTTTGTTGTGGGGGAGGAAGGGAAAGGAGAATGTTAGCCGCTTTGAGACTCCTTAAAGGGAGTGAAAGGCGGGATATCAAATCCAAACTCCTCCTCTTCTTCTTCTTCTTCTTCTTCTTCTTCTTCTTCTTCTTCTTCTTCACCTATGAGTCCCGGTTAACTGACAAGGATGTAAAACAAGAGTTCAGAGTAATCTTGAAAGGAAATTAGACATGTAATATTCAACGTGATGGATCAAAGACCAACGGTGCTGTAGCGATTTTTGTGTTCCAGTTAACTTCACTAATTAAATCCTTCCTGAGCAAATAGCTGAATGGTGTTGACAGACTTGCAATTAACTGGTTAGCCTGGAGTTATTCTCTGAAACCTCCTTCAGAGATCACCTGGAAGGAGTCTTTGTTACCAGCCATATATCACACAGACAGGGGGAGGAGGGTAATATATGTTATCATCCATTTGCTCTAAGTTCCTTCCAGTATGTTTCCGAGCACAATTCAAAGTGTCAGTGCTGACCTTTAAAGCCCTAAATGGCCTTTCCCAGTATACCTGAAGGAGTGTCTCCAACCCCATCGTTCAGCTCGGACACTAAGATCCAGCGCCGAGAGCCTTCTGGCGGTTCCCTCACTGTGAGAAGTGAGGTTGCAGGGAACCAGGCAGAGGGCCTTCTTGGTAGTGGCACCCGCCCTGTGGAACACCCTCCCATCAGATGTCAAGGAAATAAAAAACTATCTGACTTTTAGAAGGCTGCCATGTTTAGGGAAGTTTTTAATGACTGATGTTTTATCATGTCTTTAATATTCTGTTGGGAGCCACCAAGAGTGGCTGGGGAAATCCAGTCAGATGGGTGGGGTATAAATTATTATTATTATTATTATTATTATTATTATTATTATTATTATTAAGAAGGACTGTGGCTCACTGGTAGAGCACATGTTTTGCATACAAATGGTTTCAGGTTCAATCCCCAGCATCACCAGTAATTTTAGCTAGATGGACCAATGGCCTATCTCATTATGCAACAGCTTCCCATATTTGTTCTTTCTCTGATATGAAGTAGGGAATAGCATATTAGCATATTACTCACGTCATATATAATAAATATATCCCCCTTTATTTCCATTGATTCTAATGCTTCCTCTAATGCAAAAGGAAGCAGGCTGGCAATTTTAAACAGTGCTCTGCTGAAATCTGTCCTCCAATTTGTCAAAAGTATTATTTCCCTGAAATAGTCAGGGATCTTGGGCGTTGCAGCCTAACACCAATAGGGGACCCAAGGTTGAAGAACTCTGGCATAGTTCAATATATTTTTCAGGCATGAAAAATCTCTTCCAGTTTTCCAGCTGCTTCATCATTCATATCATTATATCACAAACATATAAAAGTCATATAAAATAAAATTAAAATTAAAAAATGACTCTGCAATAGCCTTTCAGATAAAGACATCAAGGGCATTGTGAGCATTGCCCAGAATAATTAGCAGGCCAATACGAAACAAGCAAATGCTGTTGTTGTTTTGGAACATATTACAAACTGCTTATCTTCCCCAATATAAGGTCTAAGAGAGAGGCACTGAGCCATCCTCACAGCTACTTCAGTGTTGAAACTCTATTGCAGTTTTCTGTATTTATAGATCATATCCCCAGTTGTCTGGTTTTTCACTTGCAAAATTCATTATTTCTCTCCCCGAGTCCTGGCACTTACAGTTATAACTGTGAAATAGACATCAGGATTAAAACTGGGAAGAGGCAGTGAGTTGTGCTGTTTAACTCCCCACCCCCGTATGCCCAATACTATGGAAAGCAAAAGGAGGGGAACCCAGAAAAATATGGTTTTTCTTATGCCTTTTCCTTGAGCCAGAAAGAAGAACTGTCACCTTCTTTCCCTCCATTTCCTTCTTTCTTTTCTCTGCCTCAGTGCCTTGTAAGATAAACAGAAGTGCATCTTGTTATGGCTTAAGTGTGATTATTTTTATTTATTTTTAGGACTGATTCACACAAAATGGTGAATTATGAGCATTATCCCTCAGTAGAGCAATAGGAGTTATCAGGTGAGCAAAGCTAGCATCACATGGAGCTGCAATTTGTGTAATCTGTCACCGCCAAATGATTGCTGTTATCTTAATATGGGTCTTCAGAACTCCTGAGATGATGGGAGTGTCACACTCTGGTGTGAATTATGTGCATGGAAGGTACTTGTGAGGGGACTTTGGTCTTTCAACTGACTGGAATGTAGGTTTAAGGCTTATCACCAAATGGAAATTGGTTCTAAGCTTCACTTGACCAAGAAAAAGCCAGTGATAAAATGATTCACAAAACCAAAATATTGCAGCAAAGAAGAAATTCCAATATCCTCCCTCTTTATTATGCTCAGAGTTGTCCCACGGTGAGCGTTCGACAGAAATTCTGCCAGGAAGTGTTGGACAGGAGCAGCTTAACTGGACCAGAATGACTGCAGATGCTCCAGTCATTAGCAAAGGCACATATTTCTTGTAATTAGAGATTCAGAGCAGTTCCGTGTCTTTCAGCAAGAAGAAGCACAGTTTTTCATGTTTACTTCAGGAATCTAAACACACAACTGTTGCTTGGAACATCTAACCACAGTCAGATATCTTAACGGTAACAACAAGGGCTCTTCTTCCCACGCTGCCCCTGGGAGACAGATGGCACCTCCTACAAATATTAATGCGCCACTCGTGATGGTACTGTTTGCAGTACAGAAATTGCATTTACAGTGTTACAGACGCTTCAGGTTACATATGCTTCAGGTTACAGACTCCACTAACCCAGGTTAAGAACTTTGCTTCAGGATAAGAACAGAAATCATGCTCCGGCGGCGCGGCAGCAGCGGGAGGCCCCATTAGCTAAAGAGGTGCTTCAGGTTAAGAACAGTTTCAGGTTAAGAACGGACCTCTGGAACGAATTAAGTACTCAACCTGAGGTACCACTGTATAGACATTACAAGCAAGTGTGCCAGGAAGGCATGTGAATGGTTGGAGAAGATGGCTTATCTTCATTCCCCCACTTTCATCAAGCTTGGTGTGAAGGAGAAGCAGTAGAAGCATTTAGGGAGACAGAGGTGAAACAGGGAAAGAGACAGTGGACTCACTTGGCGCTCTGGAAATGGTTTTGAGGGACTGCTTCTTTCCACAGATCTGATGCAGGGCAGTGAGGATTGCAGTTAGTATGTTTAAACTACAGTGGTACCTCAAGTTACATACACTTCAGATTACATACGCTTCAGGTTACAGACTCCACTAACCCAGAAATAGTACCTCGGGTTAAGAACTTTGCTTCAGGATGAGAACAGAAATCAGGCAGCAGCAGGAGGCCCCATTAGCTAAAGTGGTGCTTCAGGTTAAGAACAGTTTCAGGTTAAGAACGAACCTCCAGAACGAATTAAGTACTTAACATGAGGTACCACTGTATCTGTCTCCACCTCTTGGAAACAAACTCCGATGTTAGAAATCACCATCAGCACCTGGTGGCCTCCTTTCAAAAGAAACCAATCCCAGGTGCTGTGCACACCCCCGGGACGTTTCACAAAACGGTATAAGAATAATGAGAGGAGGTTGAGACAAACTGCTAGAGCATGGAGAGAGAGAAAGTTAATTGTTTGTTGTTGTTGTTGTTAAATTTGTAGATTACCCTTCATCCGAAGATCCCACGGCAGTTCACAGCAAAAAAAACCCCACAAAAACAAAATAAGAATAGAAAATACATAATATAACAATAACAAAACCACATTAAATTGCCCTTTCCCCCTCAGCTTGGGGTTCTATTCCACCTGCCTCTTCCTCCCGTAGCTGGGGGCTCCCTCTGCATTTTGCCCTAGAGCCAAATGGCATGTTACACTTAAGCTTTCAGCTTTTATGACTAATTTTAAATGATTTTATTATCAGTGTGGGGGGGTTTTGTACTCTCTATGTACACCACTTAGAAAATATGAAGGGGAAGTTGGTTCCTCTGCTGCCTGACATCCACATGTTTCAGCTTTCTGTGATTATTATGATGATTATTCTTTTATTCTTTTGCAATTTTATTCTTCAGGTTTTCAAGACTGCATATGAAAAGTACAGATAGGGTGAACCTACAGAATTAAGTTGTATATTAATAACTGATAGAAGAAAAATAAAATTAACTAATTCACTTATGCATAGTGCACAACGAAATTTCTCCCCTGCCCTTATATTTATTACAGCCACTGAGGGAGAAGCTGTTATTGGGATTGCAGACAGGTTTATTCCTGCCCTGCATAGCCACAGACACACACCCTGAAGATCACCTGCCCGGCGGCAAGACGTATTAAAGGTGTTGTATCCAATGCTGTACGAGCGGGGTTCCAATTGCACAATGGGTCTTCCATTTCCTCTCTTTCCCCTGTGTACCCTCAAAATCTGCTCTAGAGAGTCCTCCAACCCACCAGGGCTGATTCTGAGGACACATTGGGTGGATGAGTGCAGGGGACAAGAAAGGATGTTCCATTGTGCACATGGAAGTGGAGTTGCAATGTTGGGTCCAGACAGCCCATTCCCATTTCTGCCAGCAGGATTCTAAACTAAGTGAGGCAGGATTTTCAGGATAAATCTTCCCTTTCTGCTTGCTGTGATTTGGATAGCAGTTGCCACACACAGAGCTGCAATTACCTTAAGAAAAACAAGAGTCATAGATCTAAGCCTTCCTCTCTTCCTCATCGATGCAGCTCTGCATTCCCAGTTGTACCTTGTAGACAAATAAACAGGATATAGCACAGCATGTGCTGGTGAAAAAGGAAGGTTGGGTTTTAAACAAAAAGAGCACACATAAAAGTTGTTTATGCGTTCTTGTCTTTCCATGTGTTATTTAAATATTGGGATGGCTTACCAAATTAGTCAGTAGGTCAAATAAGTTTAAAGAACGTATTCAGACAAAAAGGAAATGGAATATCCCCAACTCCACATCCTAGTTTGACTGTGCAGAGAAGGCTGCAGAGTCTTGTACTTGCCCTTCTCCCTTAGAAAAGCAATGCTTCAAAAATATATCAGATCCCATTAATATTCAAGATTCTTGATAAGAAATGGAATCTGCTTGGTTCTAAAAATATTCTGCTTCAGTGCAGTACAGTAGTCTATTTCATCTGCTTGCATTTTTTAACCAAAGAACAGAACGGATCAACCATTTAGAAACAAGATAATCAGAAAAAACTGGGGCTACTTTATTGAGTCCCATAACAGATGTGTGCTCTGGTTTTCCCTTGGTCTTTAGAAAATGCCAGCTTTATTGTTCAAAAAACATTTTTTTTCTCATTGTGTTGAAATTACTTTGCATACCTAGATATTTTTATTATTTATTTTATTGTTTCATTTAGATCCCACTTTTATTCCATGAAGCTCAAGGTGGAGTAAGTGATTCTTTTCTCTCTCCATTCTATCCTCAAAAAAACCCTGTAAGGTAGGTCAGGTGGAAAGACAGTGATTGGTCCAAGTTCACCAAGAAAGCTTCATGGCTGAGTGGGGATTTGAGGTCCTAGTCCAATACTCTTAGCACTGCATCCCACTTACTTACTTAAAAAAGAAGACAAAAACTAAGATTCAGACTATAATGTTTCTGACTACAAAATCAGCTGTGTTAGTGAAGCAGCTATGGATTAAATGGCTTTTAGTGACTCACATCTAATTCATTTTTCTGCCTTTTTTGATTTTGCAATAAATTTAGACTAAAGTTATGTAATGAAATACATGGTAGCATTATCATAGCCATGGCTGCAATGTGTAGGAGGCTAAGAAACTAACTGCAGTGATACAGGTCATGTTTCTTAACCTTCATATCCATTTCAATTAGTCTGTTCCTGAGTCCACTATGGATATGATTCAATTATATTAATCAGCCGTGGCATGGCCTCCCAAAATGACCACTGAGTTTGATGTGACTGACATTCTGTCTAATAGCATTGCCCAACCAAAACAGCTAAGAGTATTATAGATAAAGATGGGAACAAGCACATTCAGAGAGTTTTATATGAAAAATAGGGACCTGGCAAAACTAGTATTTTTATTCCCACAAGTCTTCAAACTGAACTTTGCAGCATTTGCTTCTACCAAGCATTATCTTTCACTATATAAAAGCTGCTAATAAAATACTGAGTTGTATAAGCAACACAGAAAATTCAGAATGCTCCATGCTTCTCAGAGATTATCTGTAAGATAATTATGTGATAAATGGGTTGGTACTCTGTCTTGGGAGACAATGGAGGAGTGCGCCTTTGGGGATGAAGTCAAATTATTGGAAGGTTGCAGTGCCTACTGTGACCGTAGAATGCAGGAGAGAGATGCTTTGTCGCAGTTGGGAAAGATGAAAGCATCCAGTTGGGCTGCTGCAGATATATCATGTAGTTTCTTTTCTCTGCGTTCCTCTCCGTGGTTATTCCTCCTCTGGTCATTGCTGTGGATATAAGACTTTCCTGAGGGTAAATAATGTACAAGTGCATTCTTATATTAATTTTCAATGAAAAATCTCCCTTCTTAGAGAGATTTGCCAGCCATATTCTTTTTGTTGCCATTTCTGTTCTCCCAGTCCTTTAGGGTTGGGGGATCTCTGTCTTTCCCAGTGAAGATAAGACCAAAGTGACCAAGGGATTCTCAGTCCCAAAACTCGGACAGGAGCCAAATGGATGGGGATCCAGACAGTCCATATTACCTGGGGAATGGAGCCACAGTCCAGTGGATCATCGTGGCTGAAAATTAAAGTTTAAATTTAAAGATTAAAAATGGGCTTGCGGCATCTCAATTCATAAAGAGGGTATTTATTAGCAGCTGTCTCATTTATTGCCACTTCCAACCTTGCTGGAACACGACTGTCTCCCAAAGCGACAGTGATTATATAAAACAAACAAGCCGGCAGTTTCTTCTGGCCTTTTGAAATGATTCAATCCGTGGGCTGAGTAGACAATTTGTTTTCAATTACTGACTCCCAATGAGACAGACAGAAGCAAGTATTGTGCATACGTCATTGGGACTCAGTAATTGAAAGCATCCCATAAAATCTGACTAGTTGAGGACCAGGTTGCCTCTCCTGTGCACTATGAGGCAAAGGTGGTGTCAAGACCATTGCAATGGTGGTTAGGCACATGATAGGAGGAGTGGGATTTTCTCTCAAAAAGGAAAGTAGGCCTCCACTGATAATATGAGGAAACCAACACACTCATTAATTTGTGGCTCCTCGTGGTCCATCATTTATAGTTAAGCTTCCAGGCCAAGAGGCAAACTAGACAAGCATGTAAACAAATGTTTGAGGCATTCTCGAACCTCTTGTAGTCTTCTTTGTGGTGTGTGTGTGTGTGTAGAAAACAATTTTAAGGTTCCTTTTCTAAATGTTTCTACTCCTGACAACACAAGTAAAATACAGAAACCCCAATAAAATGCTACCTAGGTAGGAAGTGCCTATCAGGTTGTTTTCTGCTGCTCCAGAGAAGCGGACACGGAGCAATGGTTCCAAACTACAAGAAAGAAGATTCCACCTAAACATTAGGAAGAACTTCCTGACAGTAAGAGCTGTTCGACAGTGGAATTTGCTGCCAAGGAGTGTGGTGGAGTCTCCTTCTTTGGAGGTCTTTAAGCAGAGGCTTGACAACCATATGTCAGGAGTGCTCTGATGGTGTTTCCTGCTTGGCAGGGGGTTGGACTCGATGGCCCTTGTGGTCTCTTCCAACTCTATGATTCTATTTGAAAATAAGTAGGCATGCGGACTTCCGGTCAGCGCCAGCGTCTAATGGCTGCCTCCTGCTGAGCTCCGCTCCGGGAGGCTGCTTCGCGAGTTCGGGTCTGACCGCTACGGTGAAGCGGGGACCCCTAAAATCTCAGGCGCAGAAGCCTGGGAGCAAGGAGGCTCGGTGGGTACCTTAAGCGCCCCCCCTCACTGCAAAGGAGTCTTTTTAAAGGCTCCGGAGCGGCATCGGGGAGCGCGGTACTGAGAGCCGCTACCCAGCCCGCGAAGTGAAGCCGTGCTGCCATTTGACGGAGAGCGTCGATTCCTTCCTGACATTCGGAACGTAATTGGATTATCCGTGAGTAAGAAGGAACAAAAACTTCAAAAGAAAATATAGAAATTGGCTGAAAACGGAGAAGGCAAAAAATAAGGAAGTCTGCCTTCCTCGGACTGCATGTAAACAAAGCAACGAAACAGGAGGCTGCAATTTGACAGGAAGCAGCTTTAAAAATTGACGGACTCAGGCATTGGACTTAATCCCCCCTTTTAGCAGGCAGGAGTAGGGGGGGAAGATTTTTGGATTTATCTTTCCTGCATGGAGGAAGCATAGAAGGGGAAATTTCTGCCGTCTTGAACCCTTGGGGAGGGCTGCCTGGAAAGTGAGCCACCGGGACTGAGAGCTGTCACTAGAGGCTTGTTACAAAGTTGGTGTTTTGCCCTTTTATAACAAGTAAAGACTTTACTGGCTTCAAGTCTGGTACTCTGGAAAGCTACAATTTGCTATTACTTGGATACAATTAACAATTGGTTATTATTTTGTTACCTTTGAAGGGAACTCTTGCTGTTTTGCAATAGGAACTTTGGACTGCTCCCTCTAGAGGCTGCAGGGAAACTGCTATTATCTTTATTGCAAGGAATAGGCTTGTGGAATTTTCCAACTGAAAGTAATTCCCGTGGGAACGACCTTGGGATGAGTGGCCCAACAGAAGAGAGAATAACAACAAGAGCTAAGAGTAAGGTTGAACTTAAAAGAAGGGGGTCAATTACAAATCCAGCTGCAGCTGCTACAACTCTTTCTATGGATACAGTGACAGTGACAAGGGCATTAGTCAAAATAAATGAATCTTTGGAAGTGCTCACAAAGCAGAGCACTGAAAACTCCAAACAGCTGTCTGAGCTGTCAACAAAATTGGATTTAAATACAGAGACAATAAATAAATTAGTTAAAGAAAATGAAATAACTAGAAAGATTGCGGAGGAGGCCAAAACTTCTGCAGAAGAGGCAAAAAATTCTGCAGAAAATGCACAGGAAAGATTGGTACCAGTCAGTAAAAAGCTGGAAGAACATGATGCGGCCCTGTCTTTAATGGAATTACAGAGGAAAAGTAGAAATTTGAGATTGAGATCGATTCCAGAAAATGAAAAAGGCAATTTGATAGACTTTCTCACAAAAGAATTTCTGGAATTCTGGCAGGACGATTTGAAAGAAGAGGAATTTAAGATAATAACTGCTTTCAGACTGGGCAGGAGACAAAACAGAAAGAGCCCAAGAGATTGCTTGATAACTCTGAGATCTCAGGAAGAGAGAGATAAGATATTAAACTTACATTTTCAAAGACCCCTTGAGATTGAAGATTTTCGTGTGCAGATTTTTAAAGATATTCCTAAATATATCCTGGAAGTGAGGACCTACTACAAGGATTTGGTCACCCTATTAAGAAAGAACAACATACCATTCAGATGGGAGTTCCCACAAGGCCTGTCTTTCAACTATAAGGGAAAGAAAATCAAGATAAAAACAGTGCAAGATAAAGAACAATTTTTGGCAAGGAACGAGGAGGACCTTTTGAAGGAAACGGTGGAACCTACGGACCTAGCAGAAGTACCAGACATTTCAAACCTATCCTTTGGGATCAAAACACCAACAGAAGAAGACTTGCTGGGAGCAGCTGGGGGAGTAACTAAATAAATAACAAGATGTCTCTGCAAATTCTAAGCTGGAATTGTAATGGACTGAACCTCCCTAGAAAAAGACGTGAGGTTTTTCATATTTTGAAAAAAGAACAATTGGACTTGATTTGTTTACAAGAAACTCATGTGACCAGAGTTCACCGAAAACTACTTGTTAACAAAAGATTAGGACAAGAATTTGTTTCATCGGACAAAGTGAAGAAAAGAGGTGTGGTGATTTATGCAAAGGAAAAGTTGGCTCCTAAATTTGTATTTAAAGATGAACAAGGAAGATATTTGGCAATTGAAATTCAAGTTCAAGGAGAAAAACTATTGATTATAGGAGTTTATGCACCGAATGAAGGGAAGTCAGAATTTTTTAAGAAATTGCATGAGACATTAATGGACTATTTGGATTATAATGTAGTTTTAATGGGAGATATGAATGGAGTGGTCTCTACAAATATGGACAAAGCACAAAGACAGGTGGTCTCCAAAGATGGGAGACTACCTAAGACCTTTTTTGAAATGACTGACAATATGAACCTGATTGACATTTGGAGAACAAGGAATCCTCTTGAGAGAGAGGGAACTTTCTTTTCTGAGGCAAAAATGACCTGGACTCGAATTGACCAAATTTGGGTAACTAGTGGAATGGCGTCTAAGATAAAAAAAGTGGAAATCTGCCCAAAGACTTGCTCCGACCATAACGCCGTAAAGATGGAAATGAACACAACAACAGCTGGATCCTTTAGATGGAGGATGA
Organism: Podarcis raffonei; assembly: GCF_027172205.1. Classification (NCBI taxonomy): domain Eukaryota; kingdom Metazoa; phylum Chordata; class Lepidosauria; order Squamata; family Lacertidae; genus Podarcis; species Podarcis raffonei. The sequence goes on from NC_070603.1 coordinate 53,697,875, forward strand.
ATGACTCCCTATTTAGAGATGAAGAGGTGTATAAAAAGGCCCAGAAGGTATTGAAGGACTACTTTGAGATAAATCTGAGAACACAAGTGGAAAAAAGAGTAATTTGGGACGCAAGCAAAGCCGTCATGCGAGGATTTCTAATACAACAGAATTCTATAAAAAGGAAGAGACATAATGAGAAGAAGGATAAGATCTTGGAAAAGATAAAAGAAGGGGAAAAAAATTGAGATCCAAACCAAAATCACATGAAATTTTGAGAGAAATTAAGTTTTACCAGAGACAATATATGGATTTGATGAACCAAGAGATAGAATGGAAAATAAAACAAATGAGACAAAGGTCATTTGAATCGGCTGACAAATGTGGGAAACTTCTGGCATGGCAACTGAAGAAGAGACAAAAACAGAATACGGTTACAAATCTAGAAGTGGAAGGAAAGAACATTTATAAACCAAATGAGATTAGAAACTGTTTTCAGAGTTATTTCAGGAGACTTTATGCACAAGGGCCGGTGAATGAAAAAGAAATAGAAGAATTTCTTTAAAAATACGGATTACAAAAAATTTCTGAACAAAGTAAAGTGATTTTAAACCAGAAGATTACTGATCAAGAAATTGAGGGAGCCATTCAAAGTATGCAATTGGGAAAATCTCCAGGACCTGATGGACTAACCTCCAGATATTACAAAGCTTTGAAAGAATGGCTTATACAACCGTTGAAGGAGGTTTGTAATGAAATTTTAGAGGGGGAAAAGGCACCTGAATCGTGGAAAGAGGCTTATATCACACTTATACCAAAGTCAGAGACTGAGAAGAACCAGGTTAAGAACTACCGCCCTATATCATTACTCAATGTGGATTACAAAATTTTTGCAGACATTTTAGCAAAAAGATTGAAAAAAGTTTTGGTGGGGGAGATTCATAAAGACCAAGCGGGCTTTCTTCCAGGAAGACATTTGTCAGATAATGTGAGAAATATAATAGACATCATGGAGTTACTGGAAGTCAATATTAATACTAAGGCAGTACTAATATTTGTGGATGCGGAGAAAGCCTTTGACAATATTTCTTGGAGTTTTATGAAAAAGAATCTCCAAGGGATGGGGGTAGGCCAAGGTTTTGAGAATGGTATAGGTGCGATTTATTCCGAACAAAAAGCAAAACTGATTGTAAATAATGTGGTTACAGAAGAATTTGCTATTGAAAAAGGGACACGACAGGGATGCCCAATATCCCCATTGCTTTTTATATCTGTCCTGGAGGTTTTATTAAACATGATTAGAGGGGACCAGCTGGTTAAAGGGATTCAGGTCGGTGCTAAGCAGTACAAACTGAGAGCATTCGCAGATGATCTAGTTTTAACTTTACAAGAGCCAGACACTAGTACGAGAAGAGTTTTAGAGTTAATACAAATATTTGGTCAAGTAGCAGGCTTTAAGCTGAATAAACAGAAAACGAAAGTATTGGACAAAAATTTAACAAGTGCAGAAAGAGAGAAATTCCAGAATGATACTGGTTTATCGATAGCAAAGAAGGTGAAATACCTGGGGATAAATTTGACATCTAAGAATGTGAATCTATTTAAAGATAACTATGAGAAATGTTGGGCAGAAGTGAAAAAAGATTTAGAAATATGGTCAAGTTTGAGACTTTCCTTGTTAGGCCGAATTGCTGTTATTAAGATGAATGTTTTGCCGAGAATGTTATTTTTGTTTCAAACATTGCAGATTGTGGACAAAATGGATTGTTTCAAGAGGTGGCAAAAAGATATATCTAGATTTGTCTGGCAGGGCAAAAAGCCCAGAATAAAATTTAAGATACTAACTGACGCAAAAGAAAGAGGGGGGTTTGCCCTGCCGGACTTAAAATTGTATTATGAATCAGCGGCTTTTTGCTGGCTGAAAAACTGGCTGCTTCTTGAAAACACAGACATTTTGGATTTGGAAGGGTTCAATAATAGATTTGGCTGGCATGCATATATATGGTATGACAAGGTTAAGATCCACCAAGGTTTCAAAAACCATATTGTTAGAAAAGCCCTATATAATGTATGGATTAGGTATAAAGATTTGTTGGAAAACAAAACACCCAGGTGGTTGTCACCGATGGAAGCTAAGGAAGTGAAAAAATTAAATATGGAATCCAAATGGCCGAAATATTGGGAAATTATAGAGCACGAGAAGGGAAAAGTTAAATTGCAGAGTTATGAGAAATTGAAGTCTAAAGTAAGAGACTGGCTTCATTATTACCAGATAAATGAAGTTTTTAAACAGGACAGGAAAATTGGCTTTCAGGTGGAAAGGTCGAAATTAGAAACAGAGCTTTTGGAACCCAGTACTAAGAATCTGTCAAGAATGTATAACTTGCTGTTGAAATGGAACACACAGGATGAGATGGTTAAATCAGCTATGATTAAATGGGCACAGGACATTGGACATGACATTATGTTTGCTGACTGGGAACAGTTATGGACCACCGGTATAAAGTTTACGGCATGTAATGCCTTAAGAGAGAATATTATGAAAATGATTTATAGGTGGTACATGACCCCAGTCAAGCTTGCAAAAATTTATCATTTGCCCAATAACAAATGTTGGAAATGTAATGAAACTGAAGGTACTTTTTATCACCTTTGGTGGACATGCCCAAAGATTAAGGCTTTCTGGGAAAGGATTTATAATGAAATGAAAAAGGTGCTTAAATGCACTTTTGTGAAGAAACCAGAGGCCTTTCTCTTGGGCATGGTAGGCCAATTGGTGTCAAAGAAAGATAGGACGTTTTTTATGTATGCGACAACAGCAGCAAGAGTACTTTTAGCAAAGTACTGGAAGACACAAGAACTACCCACACTGGAAGAATGGCAGACGAAGGTGATTGACTACATGGGACTGGCTGAGATGACCGGCAGAATCCGTGACCAAGGGAAAGAGATGGTGGAAGAAGATTGGAAGAAATTTAAAGTTTACCTTAAGAACTGTTGTAAAATTAATGAGTGCTAAAATGTTTTGAGTAATGCAAAATAGAATTGCAGCGATAAACAATTGGACATGAGAAAAAGGATTTAAAGGAAGTGCCATAAGTAATTAAACTAGGGGTTGCTGGAAAGATTTAAAACAGAGATGCAGAAAAAGGAGGTATGGGGAAGTCGTTGAAAGAAGGCTTAAGGAAAAGAAGGTTAAGAAATTATACGTGTTTATATGTTTGTTTGTTTTTGTATTGTTTTGTATTGTCATTTAATATGTGTTGGAAAATCAATAAAAAATTATTTAAAAAAAAAGAAGAAAATAAGTAGGCATGCTATACCCAGCCAGAGCCCACTTCCAAATCTCACCCCTGCCTGTTGCTTATGAAGTGCACATCACCTAAGAAACCATCTGTGCCACCCACTTACCCAAGGTGGTGGTGGTGGATTGGGGAAACAGATACCCACCTCGGTTGAACTACTACCTTCCACCTAACTAGAAATCAGCATTGGCAAGACTGGTTGGAGCCAAGAGGAGGTGTCTGCATTCCCTGTACAGTCGTACCTTGGTTGACGAATGCCTTGCAACTCGAACGTTTTGGCTTCCAAACGCCACAAACCCGGAAGTGAGTGTTCCAGTTTGTGAAAGTTATTTGGAACCCAAATGTCCGTTCCGAGGCTTCCAACTGAGTGCCAGAAGCTCCTGCAGCCAATTGGAAGCCGCGCCTTGGTTTTCGAACGTTTTCAGAAGTAGAACGGACTTCTGGAATGGATTCTGTTCGAGAACCAAGGTACTACTGTAGTAGGTCTTCTTTTTTATCATTGTCCTTTTTTCAAGTACAGTGGTACCTTGGGTTACAAACGCTTCAGGTTACAGACTCCGCTAACTCGGAAGTAGTACCTCGGGTTGATAACTTTACTTCAAGATGAGAACAGAAATTGTGCGGCAGCGGCATGGCAGCAGTGGGAGGCCCCATTAGCTAAAGTGGTACCTCAGGTTAAGAACAGTTTCAGTTTAAGAACGGACCTCCAGAACGAATTAGGTTCTTAACCCAAGGTATCACTGTACTAAAGTATTTCAAGGCAACAAAAAGCTGGTGCAATATTTGTTACTCCAGGGAATGAATGGGAGAAGGGTATCAATTTGCAAACATGCTGGGTTTGCAGATATGCTCCTGATTTTGCTTGAATACATTTAGTTCAAAAATGTACATACTTTCAACTGTGTATGCTTATTCGGTTGCACCCTTAAAATATCTGCTACCCTTCTAGGCAGTAGTTAGGTGTGTGTGTTGTTCTAGTTTTGTTCAAAAGGACAAAATCAGCAGAGCAAGTCCATCTAATGTGCACATGGGAAATCTTAGCCTCAGAAGCATGCAGGGAAGTGGGGAAGTGGGGAAAGAAATGGACAGTGTGAGTTCAGACTCTTTTTCTCCCACAGTCATGGTCCCAAGAAAGATCATCTCTCCAAGCCATTGTTTGCATTTCAAGGGATGCCCTTGTCCCCCCCCCCCAAATGTGGAAATAACAACAATCTGTGCAAATTGTGGCATGTGAAGATCCTACAAACATCTACACACACTTTTGTGAATAGACTGCTGTGACTGACAGTGGGTTCACAAAAAGCCCTTTGCAGACCTTAGCTGCTACCACACCCAACCCATGTACACTTATAGACATCATGGCAATAGGCATTGTCCCCCTGGTCTACATGCATTCATTGAATGATGGACCGCTTTCACACAGCTGTAGAAATGATAAAAAGCTATGCTGATGCAATCAGGGGCCTTGCAAAGCCTACTATGGCAATGCCATATGAAAAGGGTACACTAAAAGAAACGTGTGTGCAGTTTTAAGAAATGATGCCATTTATGGGTGTAAATTTAAAGAATTCAAATTGCAAAGTGGACTCGCTTGATTTTCACCTTCCAGATTAATGTGCCTATTAGACCTGGTGCCTAAATGCTGGTCCCATCCTTCTTTCCCACAAAACTGGCATGTCACCTGTCTAACCCTTTCTGTCTGACTTATTGCAGAGATGTGGTATGGATTTTCACTATATCCATTTGGGCTTTAGATGCTGAGCAAAATAAATATCACTTGTAAATGACATTCAGGGTTCTTCTGACTTTGACATCTTCATGAACACCACCCAGACCCATTGGCCTTCAGTTGCTAAGGATGGCTGTTCGGAGCTTACAGCTTTGAATACTGCTGACAACTATTGGTTGCCCTTTGGCAATTTCCCTTATTCTTCACCTACAAAATGCTAATAATAGCTCTCGTGGTGTGGAACAATGAGTAAAATTACTCCCCTGAAGTTGATGGAAACTGTCTATCTAGTTCTTCATGGACAGCTTGATACAACTGCAGATTTTCTGATCCTCAAAGGCTTATTGTCTGATTCAGGCTACAAGAATATGCAAACCTGCTGGTCAGAAATTCCAGCTGAATATCCTCCTGCATAGGATTGTACAGCACAGGTGCAAGAACACAAGAAGACCCTACTAGATCATGCTAGTGACCCATCTAGTTCAGCATCCTGTTCTCACAGTGGCCAATCAGATGCCTATGGGAAGCCCGTAAGCAGGGTAGCACTCTACCCTTCTGTAGTTTCCAGCAACTTGTATTCAGAAGCATACTGCCTATGACAATTGCTGGTGCTCTGAGGTACCTAGCTATAAGGGAGCAGTGCTCCTGAACATACACAAAACCATCTCTGGAGAGCCTATAGGGATCCTGAGGTCACCAGGCCTCTTCAGTGATCATCCCATATCTCTGCTTCAGAAAGAAAACACTTTGAACAGCTGTCAGTGGACCTTTTTTAAAAACCCTGAAGTATTCGTGTGCTCATGCTAAGAAAAATTCCAAACCCTTGGGTAGCATTAGCACAGTCTGGAGTATTAATTTATTTAGAAAAAATACATAAACTCACTAATCAAAAAACAAATCCACAAATCTTGAAGAAGTGTGCATGCAACCAGGGCTGTTTTTCTAGAAAAATAGGTGCTGGAACTCACCATGAACACCTCCCTTGTTCTCTTATACAGTGGTACCTTGGTTGTTGAACTTAATTTGTTCCAGGAGTCCATTTGACTCCCGGAATGGTTCAAAAACCAAGGAACAGCTTCTGATTGGCTGCAGGAGCTTCCTGCACTCAATTGGAAGCGATGGATGTTCGGCTTCCGAAAAACGTTTGCAACTAGAACACTCACTTCTGGGTTTGGGGCATTCAGGAGCTGATTTGTTTGGGAGCAAACCAAGGTATCACTGTAATGGCAATGGTGTCGACCTCAGAAGTGGGTTCCGGAGAGTTCTGGCTGAAAAAAGGCCCTGCATACAACAATATAAAATGATTAATAAGGCACAAATAATCAGCAAATATTAAAACTAACTATATGCAGCTAAATTATGTGTCTTGTTGAAATTACTAAAATAAATTTTCGGCAGCCATCTCAAACAGCATAGTGAGAGTGCCTCTCATAAGTTAATAGGCAGAGAGCTCCACAACACAGGTGCTGCAACATGAAAAGATCAAATCATAACACAATGTAGGAGGGTGAAAATAGAAAGCTTTTTAAAAAATTAAGATCAGACTACTTGCATGCATAAAACAAAATAAAAAAGGGAAGGGCGAGAAAAATCTCAAATGAGAGGAAAAGGCATTGCTAAATTAGAACGAGCTTTAAATTCTACTTGGCTTCTTGGTGTTTTTGTGCCTTGAGGCACCACTTTTTAATAAAAGAAATATAGTTTTCAAAAATCTTAGGCCAGTTCTCTTAGAATACCAGCGAGGAAAGAGGTAGAATGTTATTTCAATATGTCTGAGCTCCCACCTCTACAAGGAAAAGAACGGAATTCCCTGGGTTATGTCACTCCCTCAAAAAAGGGGACTTTGAAAATTTCTACGATGAAGTATAATAAAACCTGTGAAGAATACTTCTGGCAGTCACAGGAAGACCAGCAATGGTTTTGTGATTTTCATTTTCAATGAACTTTCTTATCTTGCTGCTCTTTGATTCCAAAACAAGCCTAGGGGCGGGGTAGGGGGAAGCACCACCATCAATCAAAATGTTGAGACGGTCATTAAAAAGTTCACAGCTTTCTGACACCTTCAGCATTTCAATGTGCTCCTTATCTTGGCTGCCACTGAGGGAAACACAATTTTCATATTCAATTAGAGTTCAACAAAGAATTAAATCATTTAACAGCAGCAAGATGTCTGAACTCATCAGGAAGCTTAAATCAAGTTCGCATGAAAGAGGTGATTACTGATAAATCTTCATTTATTCCGAGGATTTTATTACACAGCTAACACAAAGACACATCTTTATTTCAAAGCTTGTATCCTTACATACCCTTTGTCTAAACTCCCTTTGGCTACCAAGCAGAATTCTTTTAAGTGCGTATCTAACCCTTTCTGTACTAGACTGCATTAGCCTTGTATGCACAGAAGACATAGTATGGTATTCAACTAAGTTTTATTCTGAATACCACTGGACTTAATGAACAAGACTAAGTTTGGTTCATTAATGTCAACAAATCCACTCATTAAGTTTTATACCACCGATAATTTCTCAATATAGTGGCAATTTCTCAGCCTCCTAAACAATTAGGATTAGGACTATCAACCCATTAAAGTATTTTTGGTCTACCTTGTTAAACGCTAAAGGATATCACAGAGCTGAAAAAGGTTCAGAAAACGGCAACTAAAATTATCAAGGTGCTAGAGCAACCTTTTAAGGCAAGTAAGGATACATCTTAAATTTAGTTCTCCACATTTCTGCAGCAATTTGCTATTTCTTTCTCATGAAAATTTTCAGGTTTTAAAAAAATATTATTAATATTATTTTCAGTTAAATTTGCATCCCACCCTTCATTCGAAGATCACAGGGTGGTTCACAACAGAAAAATACAAAATGAGAACACAAAACACATAATAAAACAGAAACAAAACAAAACAATAACCTCCTCTCACAATCACATTCAAAGGCCATAGAATGTTAACCAGCTAAAGGCCTGGTTATAGAGAAATGTTTTTGTCTAGTGCCTAAAGGTATGTAATGAAGGTGCCAGGCAAGCCTCCCTGGGGAGAGCATTTCCAAACAGAGAGCCACCACAGAAAAGGACTATTCACGTGTTACCACCCTCTGGCCCTCTCATGGAGGAGTCACACGAAGAAGGGCCTCAGATGATGATTGCAGGGTCCAGGTCAGTTCATATGAAGAGAGGTAGTGCTTGAAGTATAGCAGTCCCGAGCCATTTAAGGAGTTATAGGTCAAAACAGCACTTTGAATTGGGCCCAGAGACTAATTGGCAGCCAGTGCAATCGGGCCAGGAGCAGTGTAATATGTTCAAAACATCTTGCTCCGGTAAGCAACCTGGCTGCCAAATTCTGCCCCTGTTGAAGTTTCCAAACCATCTTCAGAGGCAACCCTATGCATAATGCAGTAATCTAACCTGGAGGTTACCAGAGCACAGGCAAGAGAAGTAAGACTATCTCCTATCCAGATAGGGACGTAGCTGGGCCACCAGCCAAAGCTGATGGAAGCACTCTGTGCCACTGAGGCCATCTAAGCTGTACTGGATTTTAACTGCTTTTATCTATGGGTGGTGGTGGTGGTTGTTTTAGACCGTGTGTGGTTTTAAAAATTATTTTTATTTTTGCATTTGTTTTAATATATGTAATTGTATATGTTTTTATTATATTTAAAATTACCTTGGGATGCTTCATGGGAAATGATTCATAAATGAAATAAATAAATCCTAATAATAATAATAATAATGTTCTTAACTGAATTGATTCTATTTAGTTCAATTTTCCTCTTGCCCCAATATGAGTGTGCACCACTAATCAAAGGTTGGCATCCCTTCCTAATGATTCATAGCATGCTTGCAACATCCACATGAAATCCTCATGTTTAGCCGTGCCTGGAGCTTCTGATGCTGTAACTTTAAAAATTCTCTACCTGTTCCCAAAGCCAGTAAACCATTGCCCCATATTTTAACAACAGGATGGTCGGTCTCCATTAGTGGCTCCATTAAAATGCAATCACTCTAAGAAAGTACCGCAGGTTGCTCTTCCATTTTGTGGAGCAGACCGAGTGGCATCCACGAGGCAACGACTGATGCACAACAATTCTCACGCCTGGCTTTCTTCGGCATCCGTCAACCTATATTTAGCCTCTTTAGCAATGCAGTTGGCTCAGAACGGAGCTCAGCTGCAAGGATCTGTGCACTGGCAAGTCTCGCAGCATCCTTTACCTAATGAACTCGCAAGGCTGCTCCCAGCAGCTCTGGGGGCCCTTTAAGGCTTACTCACCAGGGTGACTTCACAATGACAGGAATTAAACTTATTTGCATCTACATGGGACAAAATAAAATCTAACAACCCATTGCATGTTTTTCCTCCAGCAGCTGTATAGCAAATGGCAGCTTCAGAAATATTTTACAGTGCAAGTCCATGGACATGGGCTGCAATATTGTTCTGTCCTCCTTTCTCTTGCCTGACTCTCTCTCTCTCTCTCTCTCTCTCTCTCACACACACACACACACACACACACACACACACACACACTTTCTCTTTCAGATCACTGCCTTTCCAGCTTCAGGCTAAACATCCGTTGCTATTTTCTCTCTCTCCTGATTTTCAAAGATCACCTCAAGTGAAACCTGGGAAGGCATTTTAAGCACAAGAGCGTTTACCTGCACTATTTATAAAAACCTTGTGCATTAAGCCCTGTCATGTGAATAGCATACAAAAATAAGAATAGCGCAGCTGCCAATTCTACATTTCGCCCACCCTTTGCTTTACAGCAAATGGACCTTGCTTAGTCATGCTTGGGTCACAGATGGAGAGAGAGAGCTGTCTGTCCTCATCTTTCTGGAGGCAGGAGAAATCCACCCTAACATAAATATGCACTAGCAAATAGGATGCTGACAAATGCCATAGCAAAAACAATTAACGCTGCATTGGCGCAATGCAGTTGGGAAAGGCAGATGCAATTATCGTAATATAAAGTACGGCGAAGAAGCATAAAAGTCAGAGGTCAAAACACCCAACACAGCAATGCAAAATATATGTGCAGCACAGTATTAGAAACACTAAAATCTGCAATCCACAATGGGCACAAAGTTGATCAAAGGTCCATCAACACAGGTAAGAAATCTTGTAATATTCTGAATAAATATTGATGGAAGTCTGCTCCATTAATCCATTTCAGGTCATCTGTATTCATGAAAAAATAATGTAACAGGAAGAAACTCAACCACCCTCATTTATAAATCAAGTACAACGTCCTGTCAATTCTCTGGGACCTATGAGTTGTTTTCAGTCCCACCAAAAGCAACTTTCCAAGTTGTGTGAGGCTCCCTCCTGCTTCACTTTGGAGACTGCTTTGGCACTGCATACCAGGCGCTTGTTCACTTCAGATCTCTTTGGAGGGCAGGGCTCACCTTATACCCAGAATCCAAAGTAATATTCAGAAAATCAAAGGTTCAGTTATCCCATGGGCTCGCACTGGGAAGCCACAACAGCCATATCTTTTTGGTTTTCTCACACAAGTGCATGAAAACTACAGTTTACTAGCCTCCCCCCCCCCCCCGCAAAAAAAATTCAGCCTGCCTTCCTCCTTCCTACATTGCTCCCTCTGCTGCCCAGGCTCACCCTTCTTCCAGCAGTGACAGCAGCAGATCCCCAGGATGTCCCACTGCTTTTGGTCACTTTTCTCCTCCACTTGCTGCTTTTCCTGCAACAGGCCACTTCCAAGCCAGGAACGAGTTAGAAGGAGGCAATGGGCAGCTGGAGTCAGTTCAGAGCCAGAAACTCTTTCTCTGAGAGGCAACAATTGCTGCAGTTCAGCACATGGGGCAGTGGTCAGCAGTTCCTAACACTGGTTTTTGCTCCTGGATTCCTGGCTGACAGCTACGTCCTAGAATAACTTTTAGGAGTTTCAGCTTCTGCCCACAACAGGTGGATGCTTTCCGTTGCAGCTACTTTATCCACTGCTTGGTTTTTCAAGTCACATATTCTCGTACACACATTTGAGTGGCGTTTGTGCTTCATATGAAGCCATTTAAAATGGAAAAGGGTAGCTGACAATCCATATTCTCTGCACCCTAAGGAAGGTTCCCAAGTGCCTGGAGCACAGGTAAAGAGTAGTCTCAAATAAGCAAGTAACTAAACTAAAATAAACTCTCCTCGCTGCTGTTCTGATTCATTTTGCCTTGGGTGATCTTTTATTCTTCACATTATACCAACATGTTGGCAATGGGCATTTAAATAATTTCAGTGATAACATCCTATTTCATATGTACTGGCTGTTAGGATGCTTCACATTGACTTTTGCTGGAAGGGATTATTAATACATGAATACATTAATACTGGCCTTACCAAGAAGCAATGCCCAGCACCTTCCACTTTTCTGCCACCCATCTCCATCCCTGTGCATTATCTACCAAGATGCTGGCAAAGCTTTCTCACCTCAGGCCTGAATAGATACTCTGAGAAACCCCAAGTTCTTTTCCGGTTCAGATTAAAATCTGATCTAGGAGAGAAATGTTGGCTTCCCTGCCTCCTGCCCAACCAGTTCCCCACACTCATTCCTTCCACACATCGCCCCGTTTTCCCCAAGCCCCATACCCTCTTCTCTTTAAACTGGGGGTCAAAAGCAAGATAATGAAGGGGCTGCATCGCAGTTGGTAGGGGGCTCTCACCTCAAGGGTTCATGTTGAGGAGTTGACCTTGGCCTTCCAGCAGCTGTTTTCAGAGGTGCAGCTTGGATCAGTAGACACTGATGTCTGTCACCATCCCTAGAGATGCTTTCTGTAACCACGAGAATCTCCTCTCCTGTTTGGGTGAAGCTGTCCTTTGGAAATGGGCAGAGAACTCTGAACCACTTAATTTTGGGGGGTGTCCTGCAACAATCCAACCCAAACCACGAGTGGCTTGCCCAAATCCCCTTATCAACGATAAGGAACTCCTGTCTGGAGTGGAAGGGAGGTGGCTGAGATAATACACTTTAAATGTTGTTCACCCTCATTGAGAGCCAGGAATAAATCAATGGTGAAATGATAGCAGCCTTTTGGGCAAGAATGAAGCACGCCCTGGCAACGTTTGCCATGCCTGAGGACTCATCACATGGTAGTATTCTTTGATAAACATGGTCAAAACAATGGTCTGGCTGCTGCGAATATTCACAAGGGAATAATTTGGTCCAGTGCATTTTTAAATTGCCTGCATCTGTGCCAAAAAGTAATAATATCATCCCATTTAGTGAAGAAAAATTAATTAATTAGGGCCACCAGCACATAAATATGTTGTCACCAAACATCTGTGCTCCCCTTGCAGCTAGATGTGAGTGGATGGGCAGGAGGAAGAATAATAGACTCATTAAGGTTAAGCCTCTTTGCAGAGTCCCTGAGAGCTCTTGCCAGTGTTTAGTATCTGCAGGTTCTTTCTGCTTAAAATGTCAGTTGAGCAAACAGTAAAACAGCAAACAGCTAAAAAAAAAATGCTGATAAAATGGCTCGGATTCACACACTGCCCTCATTTGTGAGAAAAGGAGGGAGACAACATGTTAAAAGAGTTGGGTGCACCTCTTTTGAGGCAATGCAACCATTTATTGGACCAGCACTCAAACACAGACACAACCTCTCCTTGTGCAGCTGCAGGTATAAGCTGCATCTTCCGCATCAATCTGTAGCGTAAGTAGCTGCAGCAGTTGTTTGTTGCCATTCTCCCTTTAGTGGAGGGGCATTTGGACAAACATCCTTATGTGTTCATCAAAACATGCTCAGGCTAGCTCCACCATCACCCTCCACCATGGCTGTATATGTTGATCACACCCCTCATCCAACAAAAATTGTGTATTCACATAAGGAACATTTCCAGCCCCTTTTTACCTAGACGATGCATTCATAGCAAGGAAGACCATTCTATAGCAGGTCTTGGTGCTGTTCGCTATTGGATAGCTGTATAGCTGAGTGACCATATTTTTTAATGGATGGTTCCTCCTGAAATTCCTCCTGAAATGGGACTGCATCACCATGCCAACAAAATCCTCAGCTTTTTATCACATAGCTATTTGGGGTTCGTAACTGTGGCTCAGAAGCAGCTTGCACATGGTGAATGAAGAAGGTCCCAGTTTCAATGGCTGACATCTCCAGTTAAAAGAACCATGTAGCAGATGGTGGGGTAGACCTTCTACTGGAGAGTCACTACCAATCAGAGCAGCCAATACTGGACCAGATTGCGAAATAATCTGATCCGTAGGAGCCAACTGCTAGGGACCAAAGTCCCTTCAGACCCCCTTCCCCAATAATATATTTGAGGGGGTTGGGCCCCCCAAAGTTGATGGGCGTTGCCATTAAAATGGTGTGTGTGTTGCATCTTGTGATCAATTATGTGATCATAATTTGTTCAAGTTGGCACCCCTGGTCTGATCTGATCAAAGGCAGCATCTTGTTTTACATTAAAGGCACAAAAGCACCGGTTGAAAGTAGGTGCCAACCCTAGACCCAAAGCACTCTGTAAGTCAAAGTCAATACTTGTGTTAAAGTAGGAATTGCCTTTGCTACATTATTCATGGCTTTGAAATACACTCATCTTCTTTTTTTCTTTTTTCCTGTAATAAGATATGGGGCTGTCAGTCACTACAGCTGAACTGAATTATTGTTTTATAAGTCATGAAAAGTACAAAATGAAAAATTAGCATTTACACTCAAAGCATGATTCATAGGCTTTGCTGTAATAAAAGATTATGACTTCATTATATATTATCTAATAAATAAGGCAAGAGTTAAACAACAGGCAGACTTTAATTAATTTATTCGCACTAAGGCATTATTTAACTTAATAAGATTTTGTTCCCTTCCCACAGCCAAGCATCAGTGTGAAATGACTTTGTGTAAAATGCCATTTCAAGTGTGTTTCATTGCTACAGAAACGATTTGCTCTCAACAGAGATCCTTTGATTAATGGCAGTCACAAGCCCAAAACAAAAGAGGAGTAGAATGAACCTAGAATTGGCTCCAAAAAAACACCTAATTTTGTGTTTTATTGAAGGAAATTATTAGAAGTTGTTCTAACACAGGAGGAGCCAGTGTTGCTCCCCCTGATGTTGTTGTGCTACAATCCCACCATTCCTGGACATTGGAAATGCTGGTAAGAATGGATGGGAGTTGGCGTTCAACAACATTTGGAAAGTTCTGTATTAGCTACCCCTATTCTAACAGACCAAGAACTGAATATCACTGGAAATACTGACGTCTGGAGGCAACCGCAGTAGAAAGTAGAGGAACATAATGTACAGCTGCTTCATCTTCACTATTGGCATTGTGTGTCACAACTGCACAATAAGCAAGTAAGGAGAAAGAAGAAAACCAACAACCAGGTGGAATAGAGGCCCATCTAGATTTCAACACTGTGAAACAAAGGACTGTCCAAACCAGTAGGAACTACATGCAAAAGAGCTAAAGAAAATCACTTTTATTCTTTTGAAATAGGATAAAATTCAAATTATGAAGTGCTGCCTCTGGACAGCAGCAGCAGCATAGAAATAAACATAGCCATTTAAATCCAGTCATATATATATATATATATATCTAGATATTGTGCCACTTCTCCTTTGGCACATCTGTGAGGAGAACAAAAGTTTCCCACTGTCTGCTTTCAATGAGCTGCAGGTTATTGTTCCAGCTGAACCCTAAAGTGTGGTTAATATTAATAACGGTTTGTCAAAACTAGCCATCTTTGTAAACCACAGTGTGAAGTTGCCTTGTTTCAGTAAACCATAACCAAGACTAGCCATCAGAAGTGCCTGGCTGGGTTGGCAGAGCCACTATGCTAGCTTCCCAGCAGGTAGGTTGCTGTTACTTACTGGGAAGTGTGATGAGGCGCGAGTCTGTTGCTGTGCAAACATACCAGCAGGAATGTCAGATTGGTTCTGCCAGTGCCTTTTCACCACACTGACCTCTTCCCTCTCCCTCCTGGAAAGCAACAGTACCCCACCTGCTGGGAAGCTAGCATAGGAGGTCCACCATATCCTGTGTTCAGATGGAAAATTAAACTGTGATGATTTAAAAATGAGTGTGGAAGCTTCCATTCTCCAGGAATTGCTGAGGGGGAGTGGGAAACTGGTAAGTCTAAGACTCAGTTGTGTAACAATAAGCTATCATTAAGCCTGAATTCAACCTATTTGTTCAACTTTTCCAGGGCTTTTCCTACGGATGCTACACAACAAATCTTGGTGTGGATAGACCCCCAGGGATCATATTCAACTGCATTTTACTAATACAATTGAAATAAATAACATTGACTAAGCTAAGGCCATTCATTTCAATAGGTCAACTCTAAAGTAAACTTAATTGACTACCATAATTGACTACCATGTTTATCCATGTAGCTAGTGCTTCAGCAAAGGATTTTGAGCTGCTACTGCTGAATATTAGTATCCTGTATTTTGGTTTCAAAAAACAAATCTGGAAAAATATAGATTTTATTCATTATTTGTAGTTTCTTGATGTCTGCTTATCAGAAAGCTTTAAATTAATCTTTAATCTGTCATGAAATAATTATTACTGCATGACCCTGTTCTCAGCAAATGGTAAAACAAAAAAACAAAAAAAACCCACCCCACATTATTTATTAAAGCTATTCACAAATGCACATTCTTCTCAAAGGCTGAAGAAAAACAAAAGTCAAATTCAGGATTGTGATGTGTGTCTCATATCTCTTTTGTCCTAAAGATGTCACTCTGACTTAGTTTCAAGTAAATAGACTTCCGGGGTTTCCCCCCTCCTTTTTATTGTTCATCCCCTGGAAGTAGGAATTAAGCTTGCAGTTCCAAGCCTCCTTGCTCACTGTGGTGTCTGCCCTATTGCACTTAAGCATGGGGCTTAATTTGCAAGCAAGTATGCATACCTGCTGCTTTTGGCTAGAAGTTTCGCTTCACATCTGAAACAGTTCACAACTTGTGCACAATTAAAGGGACAGGCGGAAGCCAGATAAGGAAGAGATACTTATAAAAGAAAATGCATCAGCCTGGTTCAGACACTGTGCAGTGTCCACTGACGGTGTCCTTCTTCACTGAAGAGCAGATTTGCCTCCTATACTGCTCCTCCTTTCGTTGCGCCAAGCATTATCCTAACTTACTGCACAAATTGTACAGTCATCTGCTCTAGCTTATAATTTCTCAATCCCTTTTATTATAGTTGCCACTTTCTGTTTGTTTGAACTAGGGATGGGGGGGGGGAATTTGATTTAGTTTGCATTTAAACATGATCCTACCTAATTCACTCTCTAAATCAATACATGAGCCAAAACATGACCGAGCTCAAAATTCGCACTTCTCAGAATTTTGCAGTGCAGTTCTCCAGCCAAGCAATGTGTACAAAAATGCACATGCAAAAGTGTCCATAATCATGCATCTATTAGTGAAACAAACATACAAAAATGCATTTCTTTAAGGGGAATTGCTTTGCAAATATGTGTATATTTGGCAGAATTGCATACCAACATACCGTATTTTTCGTCCTATAGGGTGCACCGGCCCATAGGATGCACCTCATTTTTTGGGGGGGAAATGAATAAAAAAAAAATTATTTCCCCCCCAGCCGCGGCTGCTGCCCCAAGCCTTGCGCACACCTGCCTGAAGCACGGGGCGCCCTCTGGAGGGCTCCCCGTGCTTCGGGCTGCAGGCTGCCCCCCCAAGCCTCGCGCTCCCGGCGGGACCTCCCGCCGGGCGCGCAAGGCTTGCGCACACCCGCTCAAAGCACGGGGCGCCCTCTGGAGGGTTCCCTGTGCTTCGGGCTGCAGGCTGCCGCCCCAAGCCTCACGCGCCCGGCGGGACCTCCCGCCGGGCGCACAAGACTTGCGCACACCCGCCCGAAGCACGGGGCACCCTCCGGAACTCCCGCCAGGTTTGCAAGGCTTGTGGATAGCTTCCTGAAGCCTGGAGAGTGAGAGGGGTTGGTGCGCACTGATGCCTCTCGCTCTCCAGGCTTCAGCGAAAGCCTGCATTCGCCCCATAGGACGCACACACATTTCCCCTTCATTTTTGGAGGGGGAAAAGTGCGTCCTATGGGGCGAAAAATACGGTATATGTTAGAAGAAATTCAGACTAAAATGCTGGATTTTCATGAGGACTTAAAAAAATAAATCACAAATGCGGAGAATTGAATTGAAGGATGGGGGAGGATGAGAATTTGAAACTGACATATCCCTACCTCTTTTGTAGATTGGAGGGTGTTTTCTGACAGTTTATGTAGCACCCTTGCACGGTTGTCTGCTGTTAACACTGTAGGTCAGAGGTGCGGCTGGAACTGGTTTGAATTGCCTAGCAAAAATTCCCCATACCTCTCAATCAATTTAGGCTGCCCCCACCCCAAGACCTCCTCCCAAGACTAATCCAGCTCTCAGCTGCATACAGAAGCATCACGCTCCATTAACTTGCATGCAAACTGGTTGCATTTTCAAATTTTCAAAGAATGGGGGAGGGACTCTCTTCGTTGCCCAGAGTGTGTGCAAAGTGAAGATGTTTTCAGTATAGCAGCAGTCTCTTGCCAGTGTCTTTTTCTGCCAAGGTACATAAGTAGATTCTCGGGAGTGGGTAGCAGCCATCAGGATCTTGAGAGAATGGCAATGAAAAAAGATATGCCCCTTGGCCCGCGGCAGGGGGGAGGAGTCTTTCTAATCCCTAAGATATCAACATTTGATCCCAAATTTAATTTATGGGAATGTTCAGCCCACCCTTAAAATATGCACAAGTTTGAGACTTGGTACTCTCCAGAAGGCAAGCCTTAGAATTGTGTTTTCCCTCTGAAGGATACATAAGTGCAAGAAGAAAGGAAAATAGCAGCAGCTTCAGATAATGGCACTCATCAAAGTGTTTCATTTGTTTCCCTCTGAAAACATCTTCAAGACTCCTGACTCTTAACTGTCAAATGAAGCACTTCAAGATGACAAGGAAAGTTCTGTGAGCAACTGAATTCAAGTTTATTCCCACCCCATGGAAATTCATAATGGCACTAGTGGCATAGGCTCAGTCTTTGGTCTGTCTCCATAACATGGAATTCCCTTGAGCTGTCCTATGTGAGCCAGTGATGCAGTATCTTAAATTGCTATTCTGTGCATACTTCTCTGGCTTGATCCTAAAATAGCCCTGTCTTTCTACATCTTTCTGCATGGTCAGTGAATGCAAACTCTCCCTTTGTGCTGCTGGAGGAAACGTAGATGCATCAACGTATTTCTCAACATTCGCTTTCATTTTTCCCATGTATTCACAAGTCACAAAAGCCGCTCTGTCTTTTGTCTTCCTTTTCCTCCCCCCCCCCAATTTTTTTTGTTAAAATGATGAAGTGACAGTGATGTATCACACGATCTGACTCCCAACAATATCTCACTTTGTTCAATTGACTTTCAGAAAGCAATTAAAGTACTCAAGATACTTGAACGTTACAAGGACTTTTAAAACAATGGTCCCCTGATTTGAAAGGGATTTCGATCATGTACGGCTTATTTGGCAATGTTTCATTCCAAGTTTTATTTAAATCATCATGAGACAAAAGTTGTGGAGCCTTATATAGCAACTGGTGACATTCTGAGGGTGGGGATTCACTGACCTCCGTATCATTTTGCATTTTGGCACTGCCCAATAGCCAAAGCTCTCTGAGTGGCTTACAAAACTGGGTGGGTAACAAAATGTTTATTACAAAATACTGCTGTTGTGTCATTTTTTTAAAGGGGGTGAATGTTAAGAGGAAACTGGTGAGTAAAGTCTGCATCCATTGGGAAAAGTAACTAGTTACGGTCCACTGCATCTAGTGATACTATGCTACGCTGAACAGGAATCAGTTAAAGCCACAATTTTCAGGAAGAAGCTTCTAATTAAAGTTGCAGGGAACCTTTGTTGAACAAGGCTTACTTCAGAGTAAACATTGTAGAAGGATCTTAGGCATGGGGGCAGGTATTACTGGATAATACAGCATTGTATTATGTGATGTGTTGAATCACCATTTTAATTCTGCCATGAGTATTGAACAGCAATGTTCCAGCAGCATTTAAAAGCCCTACTTCAATCTATCCAGTTGCTCTGCTGGAAAATTAAATCCCTTGCTTCTTCCTAGCTACTCTGCAGTGATGATTTTATTTTTATGATGAGGCAAAATGCATTTGTTCGACTGAAGGCAAGTGTATAAATCAAAGCGATACATTATTAAAGAAAATAAGGGTCGTTGGGGCTACAGAATAAATCATAAATCAGGACATACATTTTATTCATACTTCCTAAGGGATGATTAGGTGGGTGGAGTTGTTACAGCATTCACTTTGAGAGGCAAAAAGAGCAGTGGACACTTGGGAGCAAGAAATAGTATTACAGAAGCTCATCTGGGTATTTTTAAAAGATGTCAAGCCCTGAAAGCCTCTGAAGCAGCTATGCTGGCTTCAAAAAGGAGCTGAACCCTTGAGATGAGGACAGTGGATATTTGTTCACATGAATCCCGGGGTGGGGGGGATCATTTTTGGGGAAGCTGTAAAGTCGCTTTGAGAGCTATGTTAAAGGTCCCAATGGTATGCTCACTTATCTGGGAGTAAGCCTCATGGAACACAATGGGACTTACTTCTGAGGAGACATAATTAGGATTACACTGTAAAAGCCATGGCCAACAAACACAAAGAATGGTTCCTATACTGCAAAAAGACACTGACCTCAGGTCAGTGATTGGGGTGGGGGTGTCATTTTTATACAATGCAACCACTGAGACACAAATACGGGGAAGGGGGAGGTGGTTAGCCATTTACATTCAACCTGTTCTCCACTGATAATCACACGCACATCCCCAAAGCTGCTTTCATCCATAGCATCCCCCAATGCTATGGGTGGTTTTCAGGGGAGAAACAGCACAAGGTTCCCCTCCCACTGTTCCACATTTTCAGCCTTAGCAGCTATGCCCCACTCAGAATGACATGTATTGTGAGGTCCTATGCCAATATATTCCATCTATTTTCATTTCTGCCTCGTCATTTTTGCAATTCCTGTTCCCAGTCTGCTCACATCCTAGCCAAACTTCTGCCCTGCAGCTCAGCTTTTTCTGATGGAAATTTCTGTTAAAGGCAAGCAAGCATTTGCTTCAATCTTATCGCCTTTCCCCAATTATCAGACATGTGCAGCAGAGCATTTGATACATGGGCTCCACTGAAGTTAGTGGAAAGTTTAAGGATGGTGGGAGCCTTAAGATTTCAAATATTGCCCTTGCTCTGGTTCATTTCCTTCGCCTTCAACCACCCACCCTTTCCTCACTTCCCCTTGAAGAGATGAAATGGGAGCAGATTGTGAATGATCAATATGTTATCCATCTTGATCTGCACTCAGGCACCCCTTGGTGAATAACTTAAAGAGCAAACATATATGCAAAACTCATAACTAATTTGTCATTCAGCCCTTCAAACAAAATTCAAAATTATTGTGAAACTGCTCCCTGCAAAAAATGAACTGGGTGCTAAAGTTCAAGTGACGTTTGAATCACGTCTGTTTTCATGTGTGGAATCAGAGGCCATGAAATCCATGGCTTTCTGCACCATCACTTCCTCTGAGATCTGCATCAAATAGCAATAGAGTCAGAATGTGAGGACTATTTTTAGGCCACTGCCGCAAGCATGTGCAGCCTGTGTATTAATAGCAAAAACATGCACTGTTGACTGGCTTACTAAGCCCTATTTTTATGGATGAAACTCAGAAGCCTGTGTAAGTCCACAGTTCACCTTGGGAGCGTTATAGTCCATATGTTAGATGCTTCCTTTGACTATCCAGAACTTTTGACATACAACATAGAGGGCCACCAGCTAGTGCTACCAAGGGCATAGAGTTATTATTCATGACCTTCCTGTTGGTTCTACCTCTTCATCCATAATTCAGTTGTGTTAGCCTCACATTTTCTGCTAATCTCCTGGTGCCTGACCCTACAAGCTCAAGCAATCAATCCACCATTGGGAAATTGCTCTTTTAGGGTTGTTATTATTATTTTATTACATTTATTTCTTGCATTTCTTCCAAGAGGATCATGACGTGGTTCCCCCTCCACACACACACACACAAATTTTATCCTCACAACAGCCCTGTGAAGTACATTAGGCTGAAAGGTCGTGACTGGCCCAAGTTCACTCATGAGCCTCATGGGGAAGTAGGGATCTTGGTTCTTATTACATCATGCTTCCAAAACTGAAATAAAATCCATACATACAACACTGAAATCCTTGGAGGTAAAGTGGAATACAAATACAATAACTGGTTTAAAACATTAGCAGAATTCCCTGCACAAAATAATTTCCAACACATTGTATATCTCAAGTTCATTATTTATTTATTGCATTTATTGATCCAATTTCTAAACCAACATTCATAATGCCAAGGTGGTTTACGCATTAGAATTCAAACAACTGTTTCAAACCTACTTAAAATCACATAATTGGAACAGCAGGCAATATTCACCAACACCCTACTGACCATTGTCAAACCAATTTCCTCCTTTCCCCTCCCTATGAATCACTAGGGCTGTATACACACTGTGCATTTAAAGTACATTCAAAGCATATTCCCTCCCTCCCTCCCTCCCCCCCCCCAATAATTCAGGGCACTGTAGTTTGTTATGTGTTGCTAGGAATTGTAACTCTGGGATGGATGGATGGATGGATGGATGGATGGATGGATGGATGGATGGATACCCATCAGCTTACATAACTCTTGCCCCTGTATAACTCAGCAGTGGGGAGGATAGGGACAAAATGTTCGCTCTGCCTGTCATTGGCTCAAGTTCCACTTACTGTTTGGGCTCCCTGCATTTGGTCCCAACCAGCCTCAATAGGTACCAACCATCACAGGGCAAAAGTATTTCTGCATTGCAGCTGAGGACAAAAAGGGACATCAGAAGGCATTTGTGAGAAAGTGGAAGAACTGAACCTATAGCCCAGGGACAGCCAACCAAGCACCAGCATGCTCAGGATTGAGGTATAGCTCACTGGCATTTCATTTCAAAACATAAATGGAGACACTCTTTGGCACATGTGCATTAGGGGAGGCAGAGAGCTCTTGCCTTTTTAAAATCTCCCTTTTCACAGCCACATGACAGGGGTGCCCTAAAGCAGTGTTCCCCAACCTTGGGCCTCCAGCTGTTTTTGGACTACAACTCCCATCATCCCTTGCTAGCAAGACCAGTGGTCAAGGATGATGGGAATTGTAGTCCAAAAACAGCTGGAGGCCCAAGGTTGGGGAACACTGCCCTAAAGGACAGGATTCCACCCCCACCCCCAAGTACTGCAATTGAGGAAATCAAAGAAGAATAATTGATACTGGGGAAGAGTAGATATTAATATCCATATCTCAACCATTTTTGCACCGTCTTCAGTTCCTCCCCTATCAAATTTAGATTTTATACTCCTCAGGGCAGATGCCTGTCTTCTTTTGCTCTGCAAAGGATCAAACACGCCAAAGGGACTATGTGAATATGATCAATAGGTACTACAGGAATGAAATCCTGTTTCATTGCCAGCTCCTTGTAGAGCTACTCGTGTTTTTAAAGTTTGGAATGGCTAGGAACATTCTTTTACTTTTCTGTGCCCTCATTGCCTGGAGGTGCAAGCCAAAAGAAAGATGTAGTCAGCTGCTATATATAGGACGATAGTCTTCTAAGGGACTGGCTGTCAAAGAGCTGTGGGCGTCTGTCTTCTCCCTCTATTTCTGTCTGTGTCTGTCGACTGAAGACTGCATCAGGCATGTTTACTTGCTCCAGATTGCTCAGCGTGACGTCAAGCTTCTGCATGAGTGCTAAAAGAAGATTCTGTAGATTAACCAAAGTTCTTTCCAACCTGGAAAACAATGAAGATGGCCCTGCTGCCATAATGCTGGCTCCCTCCACCCTGCTACCACCCACGCACTCTACCACTTCCTGGGTGCTGCCTGCTACATGGAAAGAAAGAGCAATAATGGTGTTCATGTTTTCTACTATACAGAGGGCAGTTCTTCCTTTGAAGGTACCTTTTATGTCAACCCCAGAGCTGTATTCCCTTATGCGCAACCCCTAGGCAGTGGCATCATCACCACAGTTTGCCAGGTTATGGAGACTGTGCTGCAGTACTCAATGGAGCAGTCACAATCACTGACCACCACCACCTTCACTCCTGGAAATTTACCAGATGTGAACACCTGGCAGGGGGAACTCCAGGGAATATGATGGCAAGGACCAAGGTCTGACTCTGCTCCACCTGCTTGCTATAGAATTCAGGGTGTTCATAGCCAATGGTAAATTAGTTCCTTTTGTTCCCTGCACCGCTTGCTATTGCACTGAGCATGAACAACAGAACAGAAACTGTATCTACCAATGCTCCTTTCTAATATCTGGACCAGTGGAGGAGCATTATATACTTCCCATACTTGATACACTTTCTATGAGTTTTTACCATCAAAAAAGAAAGAACCCAAATCTATTAAGGCTCTGCCATCTTTTCCTAAGCTAGAGTTCACAAGCTGGTCATGTTGATGATCTTCAGCCTCTACAATAATTCTTTTTAGATGATTGAATGAGTTGGTAGGATTCCCTTGTCCCCTCTGGCATATTCTCCTGGTGCCTCCCACATTCGCTGAAACAAAACAAAATAAGCTTACAAGGGGCTGCCGCTGAGGTGATCTAGGAAAAAAACAAACAAATCAAGATTCCTGACAAGATTTGAAATTTATCTGTCTCCCTGGAGAGACATGCCCAGGAATAGAAATGGTGTGTTTGTTATCTCATGGTGAGAAGAAGTGGCTTTCAAAAGGGAGGCAATTTTCAGTGATAATTTGTTAGTGAGTACTGATGGCTTGTGTATTTTTATAAAGCTTTCTGGTTGTTCTCATGGCTCTCATCTGCACTGCAGCTACCAATAGAATGCATAAAATAGTACATCTAGTGCAACCAAGGGCTCCTCCACATGACTTATTTTTTGAGCATTCGTCCCAATTTGCTTGCACAAATATTTAAATAGAGGTTAGATAAGGTTCAGTCTTCATCTAGCATTCATTTGTGGGGAGGTTGGAAGATAAAGAGCATTCATCCTATATTCATCTTGATTTGCTTCTGGGGTGTTTACACATATTTCCATTCACCAGTCATTCACCCCACATTTTTCAATGCATTTTCCTGCCACATTCCTAACAGCAAAAAGTATTTTTATAATGGATTTGTTTGGCTACTGGTTGGGCACTGTGAAAACAGGATGGTGAAAAAGAAGGGCCTTTGGCTAAATCCACCAGGGCTCTTCTTTGTTCTTTTTCTATTAGGGCAACACAGAGCATTTGTCTAATTGTGCAAACTTAAATTTCCTGGTATGCACTTGAATCTTCCCTGCAAAATACTGACAGTCTGGTGGCCCCTTTAGTAAATGGGCAAGCTCATATGGGAAAAGGCAGTTCTTTAGGCATGCTGGTCCTCAGCTACATAGAGGCTTTTGAGATGATAACTGCCCTGAAGCAGCAGTCCAAATAATGGGGTGGGAGGCAGGCCCAGGACTGTCCAAAGTAGCTTCATGTTGGAATGATGTCAGAACCTTGGACAGCAACCAGAGTGCTGGATTTGGGACCACAGGCAGGAATCCTGTAGCTGGAAAAATAAAAAGAGCAAGTTGTCTTGCTGCAATTATAAGTGTCTTGCTGCAATTTAGAGTCTTGCCTGAGGGATCAAGGTTGAAGTTTCACCTTCAGGGGGCCAGTTAAAGAAGTCATGCCCTGCTACATGGTGGGGTTTTGGGCTGTGAGGACTTTGTCTGAAGAAGCTCTGGAGGGCTTTCTTGATCAGTAGTCCATCTCTCAGATTCTATAGGCAAAGATGCTTCCTCGGGGTTCAAGATGCAGAATGTAGTCTACTTGGAGTGGTCCAGAAAATGGGGTCATCTCCTCATCAGAGCTACTACTGCTTACTACTGCCTCGGAAGTGAAGAATTTAGGGATTGAAAATATGACAATAACTGGCACATTGAGTTTTGCCTAGAAGTGAATCAAAAGCCCATGCAACTGTTGCCTGAGGCCTAACAGGCATATTTCTGTGTTGCTTGGGTTAAGCTTCAAGACCCATGCATTGTAGCTTTGCTACAAGAATGGAATTTCTTTCCAAAGGGAACTTATAACATCCAGGTCTGACTCCTTTGTGATTATTGTAAGATATTATTGGGGGGGTAGTTTCCAGTCCTTAGGGCTTAACTGGCAATGGGAAAAGGTTGAGTTGCACTTTTTTCTCGTATTTTAGAAGGTTTATCTCTGTTTTTGTCTATCCTTTGTCCTCCAAACTGTGAAGGGTCTACCACAGGCATCCTCAACCTGTGGTCCTCCAGAAGTTTTGGCCTACAATTCCCATGAATGCTAGCTAGCAGGAGCAGTGGTCAGGGATGATGGGAATTGTAGTCCAAAACATCTGGAGGGCCAAAGGTTTGGGATGCCTGGTCTACCATGTGTGCATGCTTCTGCTTGAGCATGTGTGTCCATCAAGTACTTGTGATGAGTTTCCAGATATTCAGATCATGAATAACTATATAGAGAAAATAATTATAGTTGCTAAAATTTCAGTGCACATTTCCAGGTAAACATTGCAGGAGAAAAGAAGTTTAAGAACATTATTGCCCAAAACAAACTGGGCAAGACTAGCTGTCAACAATTAAATTTGGACTCCTGCAGCTACTAGTAATGTAATTTAACTCCATTTTTTAAAAGAGAGTCATAGTTTTTCCTGCAAATATCTTAACTGGCAAATTTACAACATCATCATATATATTTTTCAAAGCTGGCTAGATGAAAGGCCAAATGTAGTCAAACACTTGGCTCCAGTCTTCTTGCAAAACTCTCCAAAATGTGAATCTTCGGCAGCCAGATTGTTACTTTCAGAAATGTCAAATAAGACTGACAATTTTCTGAATGGATGCTTTTATATGTGACAAAGAATCTTTTCTGCAGAAAATAATACCAGGAGATGGTTATAATGAAGTGCCCAGTGCTGTTGTGGAAGAATCAATACAAGTAGAAGGGTTATCAAGTATGTATTGTGAAGAGGCTACACTGATATCTAGGAGCAGATGATTTATTAAAGGGCAATAATCCAAATAAGAGGGAAATTGGTTACAAATAAAATAACCAAATAAAAGCATTAACCCTTGTTGTTTGGTTTCCTGATTGCAGAGGTGTTGTAGGTGCTAAGGGTCTTCTTAAGAAAATGTGTTGTCCCAATGTGTCTTGAGGAAGTTATTGTAAAATCCCTTTTAAAGAAGTCATCAACTGATTTTTATAACCACTGGCCAAATTTACCACAAGGTTTTTGAAACTGCAGTCCTATATAGCAGCATTTCCCAACCTGGTGTCCTCCAATTGTTTTGGACGACATAGAAAGTGGTCAGGTATTAGAGATGAAGTCTAAGCCTCAGGAGGAAATCAAATTGATGAAGCCTGCTATACACACTTATCTGGAACCTCCACTGAACTCAGCGGCAATGGAGTAATGGCACTGCCCTCAGAAGTTCAGAAGATGGCAGCTCAGGAGAAAGCATTTTCTGTGACAGCCTCAAAATTGAGAAAATTTCTCCTCAAAGAGATGTGTCTGGCATCTTCATTATGTAGTTTCCATGGCATGATGAAGATGTACTTCTTTACTATGACCTTTGACACACACACAAACACATTCATGCACACATGCACACACATTCTATCATCTATCTATCACCTATCTATCATCTATCTATCTATCTATCTATCTATATCTATCATCTATCATCTATCTATCCAGGCTAGTCTTTTGACTTTATTGTAGTTTGTTTTTTTTATGGAAGGAGGGATTTATTTTATTTTTTTCCAAAAAATTTATTAGTTTTCACAATATTATAAACAAACAAACACACAAAACAAACAAACATAAATCATAGCCTTGTTGGAAATTACAGTTATTAAATTTGTTAAGTGACTTCCTCGCTTCCCCTTGGTTGAATTTGATTGCATGTCCTTTTAACGGTTTTCCAAATCCCAATTTTTATGAAATTTAACTTAAACGTTAACATCCTTAGATCTTCACCTTATGGAATTAAACATATTAATTCATCACTTAACATAAATAAAATCCTAAGCCCATTAAGTATCTGCAAGCTGTTTTCAGTTAGTTTAACTTAGCAAATTTAACTAAATAATCATTAAATTTATTCCACTCTTCCTGATACTCCTCCTTCTGGTCGCAGACTCTTCCGGTTAGGTCGGCTAGCTCCGAAAAATCCATCATCTTCATCTGCCATTCTTCTATTGTTGGTAATTCTTGGGTTTTCCACTTTTAAGCTAGACTTTATTGTAGTTTTAAATTGCTGCATCCCGCTTTGGAACTTTGTGGTGAATGAAAGGTAAGAAATTGAAAATGATCATCATCACTTTTTGAGCAGACATCCACTGAGCAGACATTCATAGGATTCCCCTGTGAGCCTGTAATAGGAACCACAGAGGGTATTGGATATAGTTAATTATTCAGATCCAATTTGATTTCCAGACTGGTTTTTCAACCTTGTTTTGGTTGCCTTGATAGATTATCTGTGCTAGGGGACAGAGAGGAAGAGTGGGACTCTGCAAATTCTTCTCAATCTGTCAGTTTGATTTATCAACCGCAATCTCCTTCTGGGATTCCTGGCAAGAATGAGATTTGGAAGGCAAAGCCTTCCTGATAACTCTTTCACAAATGGTCTGCTTGGAGGTGGTTGTTCTACCCCATGGCCTTTGGATTATATGATAAGGATTATAGTAATAACTATAGAAATATCCAGGAAGGTTAAAGCCCATTTACAAGAAAAAGAAATATATAAATATTTCCCCTGCACCCGAAACATTTCCTCTTTTGGCTGATGGAGAATTTCTGTAGTAGCAAACAATCAAAGCAGATATTTTAACTGTCAACAGGAGAGCTCATGAAATCCCACAAAATCCTCAGACTAAGCCATGCATAGATGATATGTGTAGAGACTGAAAGTATATGTCAGGAAGAGCAGAGGGAGATAATGAAAGAGGGGCTGGTAATCTGACTCTTGCACGTCTTATCATTTTTGGCTTTCTACCACTGCCCCCACTTACTTTCATTTTATTTTTGCCCTGCCACATCACTTTATTCTTATACCTTACTTCAGAAGCATCAGTACAACTGCCCCTGTGGATGCCTCTATCCTGGGTATATCTACATAATATCCAATATGCACAAAGTGTGCCATTGCTGAAGTACCCAACGTATGGGTAAGGCACTATATTCCAAAAAGCCAGTGACAGTTGATTATGGTCAGCAATGTAAGTGAATGTTTCTTGATTTATGAAAGCTGCAAACCTATACCTCTGTACCTGGGAGTAATCCCCACTGAATTCAGTTGAACTTACTTCTCAGTAGGTATGCATAGGATTGTGCTGTAGGATTGGCTTCCTGGCCACTCTTACCCTATCTCTTGGATCTATGGATAGCAGTGAGTTCTGAAGGCTTTTCCAACTTCTGTGAAAGTAAGTGGACTCAAACATTGAGTAATATTTACACAGTGGCCTTGTTTGGTACTGAGGGTATATCACTGCTGATTTTCTTCATTTGGAGAAAGCAAGAAAATACTATGAATGTATTTATTAATTCAATAAAATTCTCTGGGTAGCATTGAAAATTACATGAATTATCACATTATTCTTCACATTTTTGTATTAGGTGTGTGTTTAAGGCCAAGGTAGGCAACTTGGCAGCCTCCAGTTTGCTGGACTGCAACTCCCTTCAGCCTCAGCCATGGCTAATGGTCAAGGATGGAGGAAATCTGGCAACATTTGGAGGGCGCCATGTTGGCTACTTCTAATTTAAGTCATGGCACACAAATATCTAAACAGTTAGGCTTATTCCTCTTACCCCCTCATTCTAACCTACATGAGATATTCTGAGGATGTTGAGAAATTCCCGAAGCTTCATAGACTCATGCAAAATGTGTGGGTGCATGTAATTATAAATGTAAAGCTGTCCAGTTTTAAAATCGTGCTTAGCAGATGTTTTATTCTCCACAACATCTCCAGCTGCTTTCCGATACGTAGTATCTGTAACAGCCCGAAGGCATTAGACATGAAAGTAATGTAGTTAGCATCTTCTGTCAGTTGATTGATGAAAGGCACTTTTAACAGCGCCTGCCATTTTTACAGAAAATTAAACTGTGCTTAAATTATCCCCAAAAAGCCTCTTACATAAAATATATGTGGAAGGCTTCAGCAAAGGAACGGTATAAGAACTGAACTGACTTGATGTAGTTTAGCAAGATTGGCCACACTGAGTCATGGTGAAATAATACCATCCACATGCTCTGATTCCCAGAATTCACCCTGCTATTGTATGGGAGATTGACTAGGCAACCTTTTTACTCAGCTTTCATCCTGATTTGCTTGTGATTGTTTGACTGTGCCCAATCTTTAAAGAGCATAAGCTCTGATTTGTTTATAGGACAGTTTTATATGTTGATGAGTGTTCATCCAACATTCTTTCTGATTTGCTTGTCAGGTGCTTATACTTCTTCCTGCTAAACGTTACATCACTTTCCAAACTGTATAAAGTCCATTTTAAAAAGAAAAGTGGATTTGTTGCGCTAGGGTGACAGACCACTTTAAATCCATATCAACTGTGCAAAGCTAAAGTTCCAGTATGCATCTGAAAGCCTCCCACAAAATACCAGCAGCCTGGAGCCACCCCATGTTCCTTTTTAACTAAGACTAAAAAGAGGAGGCATAGATTCCAGCACAACATTAAATCATTCAAACTGGAGTGGGCACAAAGTTTCACATTTTCAAATTGAATTTCAGAACTGGGTGTCAAGAATCTGACCTCATCATTTCAAATACGTGTAGGTCTCTGAGTCAAGCCATTACTATGAAATATGTCACAGCAATTTTCCTGAACAGAAGCACCCTGTGTTTTGCCTGCCCACAAGAGACAGCCATCCCAATGGCCAGGGATTCACTTCTAGAGTCCAGCTCTAAATCAGTGGCATGAGGCTCTCTGTCATCATGATAATATCATGAGAAAAAATGAGAAAAACATAGGGACAGATTCAATTAGTGTCTTCTGCTAGTGGAAGCCTATGCAAAGACTTCCACTAGCACAATGGACATCTCCCCCCCGCCGCCGCCGCCGCCTCTCCTCCCCTTTGTGCCACACACACACACACACACACACACACACACACACCCCTAAATCAGCTGGGGGGGTCCAGAAGAACCCCCAGAACAGTGCACAGGGGGAATAGAGGGGACATTCCATCAGGCAAGTATAAATGTTTGTGATGATGACATGTTTGGAAAAGTGTGACATTGAATTCCTGCTACAGCATCGTATATAGGGGAAGCTGAATACCATCCATAGTTTCTTCCTATTTACACAATAACTATTTTGTACCTTCTTGTATTTGGCACATTCATTCAGAAGGTGTCTTGTATTAAACTAATGCACACCAAACTGATACACACCATGTTGTTCACTGTCCTTTTTGGACAGCAAATTGTGCTTTCAATATCTACCTCAACTTCATTATTACTATTCCCATTTGGTGAGGGTCTGACTTGGAACTACACATTTTACTTGTCACCTAACAAAATATTTCTGTGCACCTTCATAAATGTCATACTTATTTTTTTCTAGTGAACTGCTGAAGTCTGTATATTAGCCAAAGAAAAATGATGTGGAGGTGGTAAAGACCAGTAGCAATGTAAGATTTATATTTTCAACTGTTCTCTTTACTCACTTTTAGCTACTCTCTTTGTCTGATGCACTAGTTCCTTTTTGAAAAATAACTGGCGTTTTTCACACTAAAAACTTGGCAGGCTTGGATAAAGCTAGCTGATGGCCACAAAGGACAATTTTTGCAAGAATCATGGAATCATATTTCAGTTAAGTCAACAGGAAGGAACAAATATATCTGTATTTATTTTTTTGAAAGCACTTATACAAGCTGACAGGCTAAACCAAAAATTGCGAAAAGATGTACAGATACTCCTGATCTCCATGAACTGCTTGCATCTTGCTAGAAATATGAAGATGCCAGGATTGAACCTTGGACCTGCTGCATTCAAAGCAGCGATGATGCTTCTCCCAACAAAGGCAAGCAATGAAGCAGAGCTGGGAGATGAGCAAATACTGATGTCATAATCCCACATAGTGCATTTTTCTCCGCTACATGTTATTCGGGAGACACAACTGATGACTCCAACGCATATCCTTGTAACATGTCCCATGCGACTTATTATGGGATTCATATTATAATGGATCAACTTGATATATGTGTGTATGTGAGTGCATGCGTGTGTAACATTGGATACATTATGGGTTAGAACCAGACTTGCCCTTCAAAGTATGAAAGGTTGAAAAGATTCCTTCCATTCACAGCAGCAACCCTGACCCAACAAATGATAGACCAATTTTGCCAATGTCCCTTCCAGTTGCAGACCCTCCTGCACCTCACAGACTTCCGTGGGCCCCCAAACTCTCTGAAGCAGCCTTTCAGGAGGTAAAATTATCTCCCTTCCCTTCTGCCTGCAGGGGCATCCCATGATTGTAACTCCACTCACAGCTGACCTGGATTCCTCCTTATAGAAAACTGTACTGATTATAACAGGTTTTCAAATAACAAAAATTATCCATTGAATAGCATTGTTAAGTATCAACCACTATCAGGTACCATACTAAAGTATTGGATATAAAAATTTCAACAGATCTTTGATGTTAAAATTCATTAGACAAGCTTGTAAGGAAGGTGTATTTGCTTGCCCTGCAGTTAAAATATATACTTAAATATATTTTAAGCCTATAGAAGATTTTGGAAAGTTTTCTTCATTGAAACATGCATTTAAGCAGCTGTTCGAAGTGGGGAAAAGAGTTTGC
This sequence comes from Podarcis raffonei, assembly GCF_027172205.1. Lineage (NCBI taxonomy): Eukaryota > Metazoa > Chordata > Lepidosauria > Squamata > Lacertidae > Podarcis > Podarcis raffonei. Next base: position 53,729,753 of record NC_070603.1, read on the forward strand.
CCAATTACTTTTATATTCATGAACTTCCTCAGTTTAATGCTTGGGAGGCTGACCTGACAGGCAATTTTTTATTTGCTTTTCAGATGGTTGAGCCTGCTTCTGAAAAGCAGAAGCACTGATCTAAATTTCAAACATTCAGCAATCAATTCTGATTTTAGTTTACTTTAGGCAAAGTAATTGCAGTAGCTCTCACTGCAATTTGAGCGTAGGCTTCCTTGGCTCTTCCGTCACCACACATTCCTTCACACAACTGATCGGGATATATAATGGGTCAGATGACAGCATCTGTACTGTCTTTAGATAAGCTGAAGTTGAGATGTAGTCAAAGCAACAATTGCCACTCTTTTATTAGCTAGTGCATAAACAATATTGGGACAGTTAAAATAAACAACACCAGGACCAACAGGTGCTCACCAGTTTGCAGAATGACTAATCTATTGTTGTAAAGCCAGGGCAGTAGTTGTTTTGAAATGGTTGAAAATGAACATCAGGTACAGGTGTCTGGATTACAATGATCTACTCCAGGGTTAGTCAATGTGGGACCCTCCAGATGTCAGTGGGCTCCAACCCTTTTCATCCTTCACAGCTGGTCATGCTGCCTGGGGCTGATAGAAGTTGTATTCCAAAACAACTGGAGGCATCATGTTGGCTGCCCCAGATCTATTTATGTATTTTAACTTATTTAATGTATTTCTATCCTGCCTTTCTCCCAAGTTGGAATTCAAGGGGGCTTACAACATTTAAAGACATTTTAAAATAGGTAGTAAAAGCACCAGGGAAGCCTCTGTAGGTAGAGCATTCTGCAAGCAGGGAGCCACCACAGAAAAGACCTGTTCTCATTTTGACACCCTCTGGACCTCTTGTGGAGGAGGCGCAAGAAGAAGGACCTCACATGATGATCTCAGGGTCCAGGTTGGTTCATATATATGGCAAAATTGCTTGCAAAAATGTGTATATAGTGCATAGAATAGTATGTTTATTGGGAGAAATTCACACCAAAATGCTGAAGAATTATAAGGACTTAGAAAAAAATGCAAATGACTGCAGAATTGTGGAGAACTGATTGGAAAAATAAAAACTGGCAGAACCTGAAATTGACAGATTAACCCATACATAACTCTGAGTGTTCTTTGCCCAAGCAGAGTTTCACTTATGGGATCTCTGGATCCAACACATCATTTTTAATTGTGCTATGGCGGCTTCTGAGCATATTAATTTACTATAGAATTTTGAACGCAGTCCTGCTGAGCAAGTCAACATACATTGTACCAAAGTCTGTTGGTTGTTGCAGTATGCAATTAGTTGTTCACTGTATGAAAAGGTGACATCACATGTTATCACCTCCACACCTTAGCATCTTCTCCATTTCATTAGGCTGCCTATGAGAGATATCTACAAGTCCCTGCATGTCTAGTGATTAGGCACTGGAGTTATTTTCTCAACTGCAAAGCAAAATCCAAAAAATCTTACTCAAATGTGTATTGTCTATGTCTTTATAATAGGGGTTGCTGGGTTGTTATTTTCATTCCACAAAACTTTTCTAAGAGTTGCTGTTATCCTTGAAGGAAAACATCACAAGGAGGCATCCTACTGGTGATCTATTTTCAAGGAGACTTTTAAAATAAATCTGATGCGGCTTTTAAAAATAATAATAATCCATAATACTAATGGTTAGCTGTCTTCTCATTAGCTTAAGTGTCTGCTTTGGGAGGAGGCACAATTTGTTTGATGACACATGCATATTTATGAGACAGATTGCAATGAATATTTCGAAATGGGATGCCACCTGATATGCTTATTATACTAAATGAAGGAATAACTTTACCTCTCATTTTCACAAAGGTTGGGTACTGCGGGGTAACATGACATTACAAGGGTGTTTGGCTTGCATGCACATTCCTGCGTCATCCAAACTTTGAGTGTTTGCATAATCAGACAAATACCTGAATAAACATTCTCTCTACGTTCCATTCCACTGAGTTCTTGTAGAGGCTGGGAGGTTTGCAGGAGGCCTCTTTCCTATAGAGTTTTTCACCTAAAGTAGTTTTTTTATTTATTTCTACAAACCTCTGAACTCCCCTAAGTCTACTGATACCACCCTCTTATTTGTGGGTGCTGTTCTGACTCTGGACTGTGCTGTGACACAGCCTCTCCCTACTCACTAAGCCTTGTTACCTCTTCTGCTTCCAGACCTCCTTCTCCCAGTCGGCTCCTTCTTCTTCCTCTGACCACTCATTCTTGTCCCACCACAAATTCCCTGGCTCTGAGCCTCCTTCCCCTGGAGGTTCCCCAGCTGGTGCCTCCCACCATTCCTTGGCATCCAGTCAGTCCATGACATTGAATATATGAATGTTCTAGGTGTTAGCAATAGAGGAACACAGATGGTGCTGTGGTCTAAACCATCAAGCCTCTTGGGCTTGCTGATCGTAAGGTCAGCAGTTTGAGATCATGCGATGGGGTGAGCTCCTGTTGTTTGTCCCAGCTCCTGCCAACCTAGCAGTTCCAAAGCATACCAGTGTGAGTAGATAGTTACCGCTGTGGTGGGAAGGTAAACAGCGTTTCCATGCACTCTGGCTTCCGTCACGGTCCTCCATGCGCCAGTAGCAGTTTAGTCATGCTGGCCACATGACCCAGAAACATAACTGGCACACCCCATAGTTGAATTTGACTGGACAACTGTCCAGGGGTCCTTTACCTTTACCTACCTTTAGCAATATGGGACGCGGGTGGCACTGTGGTCTAAACCACAGAGCCTAGGACTTGCCGATCAGAAGGTCGGCAGTTCGAATCCCCGCGACGGGGTGAGCTCCCGTTGTTCAGTCCCAGCTCCTGCCCACCTAGCAGTTCAAAAGCACGTCAAGTGCAAGTAGATAAATAGGTACCGCTCCGGCGGGAAGGTAAACAGTGTTTCCGTGCGCTGCTCTGGTTTGCCAGAAGCGGCTTAGTCATGCTGGCCACATGACCCGGAAGCTGTCTGCGGACAAACACCGGCTCCCTCGGCCTATAGAGCGAGATGAGCGCCGCAACCCCAGAGTCGTCTGCGACTGGGCCTAATGGTCAGGGGTACCTTTACCTTTAGCAATAAAGGATTAGACATTCTTTGTTAAAGTTTTGGGAATAACTGATTGTATTTCATGTAGAAACAGCAGCCTCATTTTCAAGGCTGCGTCCAAAAATGTATTTTTTGTGCGGGGGGGGGGGCAGGGTTGTTTGTTTGTTTGTTTGTTTGTTTGTTTGAAATAAGGTTCAAATCCAGTGCCAATTTTACATATAAGCTAAACAAGCTTTAGCTTAGGCCCCCATTCTCTTGGGGGCCCCCAAAAAATTTAAAGGAAAAAAAGCTGGATGTACGTTTCCAAAATATAAGATAAAAAAAAAATGAAACCTACACACAGCAACAGTGTTTTGTATTGTGTAGTCTCCTATGAGGTAAGTAATGGGCCCCACCTGCTATATAAAGGGTCCCATTACCTTCAGTTGCTTAGGGCCTCATCAAACCTAAATCCGGCCCTGTTTAAATCTTCTTTGTAAAGAAGGAATGTAATTAGGTAGCTTTTGTCAGTTTGACAGGCCCAGAAGGAAGGAAAAAACAGTAATGCTCATAAACCCGCCAACAAATAAAAAGGAGTTGACTCAAATAAAAAATTCATTTGATTGTATAAAATAAGCATGGTCAAACGTTATAGACATAACTGTACAACACTGGCCAAAAGCTTAATTTAGGATAAGAGAGCAACACAAATTTAAATTAGATAATCAGATCTTACAAGAAATGATAATAAGCAGCCTATTTGCTTCCTGAAGAGTACAAGAGTCTCTTCTTTTATAGTAACAGAAATTATCAAGCAATTATTTACCAAAATACTCACTGACTTCCCTTCAAAGTTTTTATCATGGGGCAGAAGTCTGAATATCTGCACCGCCAGTATAAACTTAGCAAATAAATGCACCCTGTTATTAGAATCCATATAATAGCATGTTCATTGTGCAAGTACAGTGTCAAATACATAGTGAATGCTATAAAGGTAAATGATGATAAATGATGGTGGCAGATATATAAAAACAGATATACTGAATATGTAAGGTGCTTTTTTAATAAAAAATAATAACAACTCTTATTAACATCAGTTTAACAAGACAATCAGTACATCATAATAAATGCCATAATAAATTATCACAGTGTCATTTATAAATTCTGCAACAGATTTGGAAGCATACGATTGTATTCTCCAGGGTATTTTTCATATTTACATCCTTATGCTATAATCCCACACTCTTTCTCACTTACGCCTTTGCTTGATGTTCTTTATAATACAGGACGAAGAGAGGTCCACTTCTGAATTTGCTGCTGACTTAGTAGGTTATGCAATTCTGGCTTCACGTGGTGCTTTCCCCCCACCATCCATGATGCAGCCCATCACTTGACTGGCCTGCAATCTGGTACACTCAGAGTCCTGCTTGGTGCTGAAGGAAGCAGATAAATGGACTGAGGGAGCAGCAGGCAAAAGCCTCAATTGCTTGGTATTTGATTAAGCAGCAGGGGGGTGTTGCAGCAGTTAGAGTGTTGGACAAGGACTGGGGAGATCCAGGTTCAAATTTCCTTTCAGCCACAAGCCTCACTGGGTGACTTTGGAACAGCTACTGTACCTCAGCCTAACCAAACATGTAGGGTTTTTGTCAGCCTAAAATATGAGCCATGGGGGTGAGGGAGAACCATTTTCAATGCTGCAAACTCACTAGAGGACACAGGATATAAATATTGTAAAAAAAACCCCAAATAAATGTTCAAGATAACCCTCAAGCTATGGCCTGTCAGCAATACTGGATTTAACAGAAGCATGGAAATTAGAAAGTGAGTAGTTGTGGAGTCTTCGTGAAAAATAAACATCTGAGGGAGCTTTTTGCACATGCTTGGTGGTTGCTCAGGCAACAGAAACCTTTTTATTTCAGAGCAGAAGTGAAGAACCTCAGGCCCAGGAGTCAAATGTGATGCTCTAGGCCTCTCCATTCAGCCCTTGGGACTCTTCCCAGGCCACGCCCCCTTCCTAGGCCACACCCCTTACCAACCTTCATCCATATTTTCCCTGTGTGCTTTGGTCTCTCTGAAAAGCAAATTCCTTGCTTTTTAAATGGGGAAGGGTGAGGACAAGGGTGCCAACTCGAATAAAATATTGCTCCCACGTAAGTCCCACCCCGCATAACTCAGCTCAAAATGTGGCACACGCACACCACTCGAATGGGGGTGGGGTTGTCCCCCTCAAATATGTTATGGGGGAGGCAAAGGGACCTCAGCCCCTAGGAGTAGGCTCCTATGGGTGTGGGTGTGTACTCTGACTGGAATGCAGCTTACTGGGCAATGGTAAACCTCATCTCCATGGCCCCACCCACTTTTACTTCTGGCCACACCTCCACTGGCATGCACCCCCAGAAAAATGCCTTTGAAGGAATGAACCCTTCAGACTTAAAAAGGTCCCCCACTCCTGATTTAGTGGGTTGCTGGATTAGGGCTGGAGTCTTCTGCATTTTAATGAAATTAGCATCCTTTGCTTCAGGGATGAGAAACTTGTAGGCTGCTAGATGTTGTTGGACTCTAACTCCCAGGAAGTATGGACAATGGTCAAGGATGATAGGAGTTGTAGTCCATCAACATTGGGGGAGGGCTGCAGGTTCCCCCATCATTCTTCCACTTCTTAACAACCTAGAATGCCTGGAAGAGAAGTCCAACCTCTCTCTTATTCCTCATTCAAATAAATCTAGTCGGGTTTACATTCAAGGTAATCAGCTACATTTAAGGGAATGAAAAGCCCTCATTTCTCTGCCACGCTAAAGTAATTTAATAAGAATCAGACAGGAAACAACGGGCGTTGTATCTGATCTGTTTTAATGGAAATTGATGCGCAATGACCTTGGAAGCTGTTTATTTATTGTTTGTACTGTTGTTTTTACAATAATTTATTCTCATTAGATAAATGGTTTCAGGTAGTTCTGTGCAATTTCTCATTGGATCTAATTTGGGGGAGGAACAGGAGGGTCTGCAGGGAGCATTGACACCATCTTTCATAATTAATATTTGCCTTTTGCTCCCATCACTTGGAGAGAGAGAGAGAGAGAAAAAAAACACCTTGTAGTCAATATGAGTTAGACCTGGCCCATTTGTTTAAATAAAGTATGACACCTTCCTTTCTGACAACGATCCATCTCAAGGTGGAGGCCGTATTGCGTCTGAGTACCACTGGCCTGATCCAGCAGGCTCTTCTTAAGTTCTTAAGGTAGTATATACATTGTAAATGATTTTAGGAAGCTGCGTTATACTGAGTAAGACCACTGGACCCACTTAGCTTTAACATTGTCTAATCTGATTGGCAGTAGCTCTCCATGATTTCAGATAGGAATCTTTCTCTACTTGGAAATAGTGGGAGTTGAACCTGTGACCTATGCAAGGCAAATGCTTGTAGCTACTGAGCTGCACAACTTCCCTTGAAATGATCAATATGCTTTCTATCTGGTGGTACTCAGCAGTACATTCCCATCTCTTTATGGGAGAACTTAGTGGGGCTTACTACTGAGTAATGATGTTTTATAGCCGTACATCAGCATGAGCAGATCCAATATGAAAGAAAGGCAATGCTTCGTACAAGCATTTTGATTTTCTTTTCTCCATTAGACAATAATGAATGTGGGCCCAGAAGGGCTGAGTTTTCTTTCATGTCTGTATTGAGTTCTACTAGAATTATGGCTTTTGATGTAATGTGTGTGCATTTCATGTGATCTGCAATGGGTAGAAAGGAACATCTGTGTGCTCTGATATCATGGGGGGGGTGGCAGAAAAGTCCAGGAAAGAAAATAAAAAGAGAGAGGTTAACCTCGTTCCCAAATTGCTGGCTGAAGGACAATTTTAGAGTTCACATGGAGTGCTCAGCATGTTTCAGACACAATGTCTTGCTTAAGGGTAACTGTAAATATCAATAAATACAGGATCAATATGGGAACAACTCCAGGCAATAAAAGACGTACGTAAAACTCATAAAAACTAAATCTGCAAGGTACAAAGTGAATAAAACAAGGAACCGATATCTCATAACACTACACTGTCTTAATAATAACACCAACCTCATATATCCATGCTAGCATTCAACATTAAAAACACCAGACTTTTAAAACTTGGATCCTTTGCTTCCACTATATAGCTGGCCAGCAGCCTCACTCCTGGACTCAAAACACGAGACAGGACACATCTCTCTCCTTCCTGCTCTTTGGCTCACCAGCCAGGCTGCAGTTTTGCAGGTGATGAACTCCATCCCACACTTTTCCAGACTTAACAGTTTGCCATATTTCCACGTCAGTGTCCGATTTCCTTTTAAACAAGGACTTATATAAATTTATGATTTCTCCTTTAAAAAATAACTATTTCTAGCCAATTTTGCCTAATATAAACATGGAGGCGAAATCACTCCATCGCCACAAGGCAGATGGGGAGCACAGTGGTCCACATATTTGCAAAAAGATTCTTTCATAAACTCATCCCATCTTGCTTTCCTGTGATTTTTGCATCACAGGAATTGGACTAGATGGCATTTGGGGTTCATCCCAGCTCTACAATTCTGTGATTCTGTGGTGAGAGTAACTGACTGCTTCTCTGCCTAGAAAGAGTTACTACAGAGCAGTGTTAACTCCTCGTTTGTTTTGCACTGTCTGCCCCATACCAATTTATTTTCTGATTGATTGGGCAGAAGGCCTATCCCTCTGAACACTTCATTTGATGTCTATTTCCCCTGCCTTAATAGCTCTTGTATGTATTGTTTGGGGGCTAGTTTAGCAATAACTCTCTTATTTCCCAAAGGCTGTCAGAAAAATATACCTGGTTACCCTAGGGTTGCCGTATTTTAAAAAAGGAAAATTCCTGACACCCGAAAAGGAAGACCTAAAGAGCTTTTTTTAGGAACCCCCACCCCCCCCAAGAGAGTGATTTAAAGCTTTTAGAGCTGTTTCCGCTGCTTTTTCCATCATGTTGCCACACATCCGGGTCTTCCCTGACATTTTGCCAATTCAGCAAAATTCCCCTAATGCCATTTTTACACCTGAAAACCAGGTGTGTCAGGAATTTTCCCGACGTTTGGCAAGCCTAAGTTCTCCTGATTGTGGATTTAACTGCTTGCCAGTTCCTGTTTACCACAAATGTATGATGTACAATGGAAACGTGATCTTCAGGAGAGCAGTGAAAAGGAACACACAACTACAACTACAAATGCATCTGACTGCGTGTGTGCGTGCGCGTGTGTGTGTCCCTCTCTCACACCCTTTCATTCACCCCCTGAACTGGAGCCTTATTGCCACTAAAAAACAAAATATCTTCAAAGTGCTGGTCCACAGCCTGGAGAAACCGCCCCCCCAAAAAAAAATCAATTCCTGTCCTATATAGAGCCACAATTTACAGGCCCGGTCCCATTTAGGGCATCTTTTTTGAAATGAGATCTGACACTGAAGACCAAACTGCACAAGAAAACATAGGATCATTCTGGTGGTGGTTTAGTTTTTTAACTGAAACGTGTCAAATAACACAGTGCACATTTTCGAGTAGTCACCATGCACACATGGACACATGAAGCCAAATAAACTTTGGGGGAAATAGCCTGAATATCTTCCCTCCAAACAAAGACTATATAAATGTTATAAATTATTATTATTTTATCTATATCTCTGTATCATGAAATTTTGTTCCCCTTGTGCATTTCAGCTGTAGTGCACAAGGGTTATTCATGGCTATATATCCAAAGGGGAAATCCAGGATGTTGAGATTAGTCAAGTTCTCTCTCCTAATTAGTGGCAATTATGGGAATTCAGCCATTCTTTACAAGAAAGCTGTTAGATTTAAAATTAACTCAGAGCTGTAAAGAGGCCACTTGAAACCTTTAACTACAGTCCCTAAACATAGAAACATAGAATTTTATGGTTCAGAAGGAAACTTGGCAGCCATGCAGCCCAACTCCTTGTTTTGTGTAGGCGCCTTGCAACTGATGCAACCCTAGGAGACATGTATCCAATCTCTGCTTAAATATATCCAGTGAATGTGGTGACCAGTCTGTTCCAGGACAGGTTGGAAATGTAAAGAAGCTGTGGAGTCCATAACCAAAGGCCACAGTACAAAGAGAAACGATAACATCCCAGTGGTTTTGATTTTCCCATCCCAGCCAATTATAAATCCATTTGCTGTTGTGAGCAAGTGAGGCAGAAATAGGCACATCCCAATCCATTAAGGGAGAGGCAAGGATAGAAGCACTTTCTGGAATGATTTAGTGGACTGGAATGAGTTACCAGATGCAAGAGTCACTTTTGCTCTTCCTTTAGCATGTGTGTGTGTGTGTGTGTGTGTGTGAGAGAGAGAGAGAGAGAGAGAGAGAGAGAGAGAGAGAGAGAGAGAGAGAACAGACAGACAGACAGACAGACAGACAGACAGACAGGAGGGTCATTTTATAATTTATCTTTTCTCAGTCCTTCGGGACAAGATACACCTAGATGCCCATCTACATTCTTGAGCTCTGGGGCATCAGATGTGACCCCATTTTGCACTCCTTGGCATGGTTCTCTGATACACACTATGCATCTATTTGTCACATACCCGCTTATTTTTAAGTGTACATTGAAAAATATATTGGGTACCCATCTGCTCAGACCTTTAGGCTGCAATCTTATGCAAACTTGCCTGGGGGTATATGACCCATTAGATTTAATGGTGCCCACATCTGAGTAGACATTTATAGGATTACACTGTTGGTGCAAGAAAAGGGTCTTAAGCAAGAGGGATGGGTTATTTGCCCAGATAAAACCTTTCATACCTGTAAAGTTCATTCCCACAGCATCAGTTCAGTGGACAAAGGAGAAGCTCAAGTCCTGTGATTCAGCAATGTTCACTTTAAGTGCTCGGCTGAAAATATCAGAGGCATAGGAGAGAACCCAAGATAACCACAAAAAAGAACAATTTGGATGGTTACAAGAGCATTGAGCCAGTGTTTTGTTTTCCCTCAGGGGCAAATAAAATAAATTTCCCCATCAAGCATTTCCTGTGGCTGCTCTTTCCAGTTTCTGAAACGACAGCCAGAACCAGGACAATTGCATAATCTATCAAAGAGAAATGTAGATAGGGTGATGGGGTGACAGCTGCCCTGCAGTAATAAGGACCCGGGCAGAAGCTTGAGAGTAATCCCCAGCTTTATTCCCAGGCACATGAAGGGAAAAGCACAGCAATCCTATACCCTTTTAAATGTGTTTGGTGGTGAGGAGGAGGGGTTATTAAGGGTTTTCTATTGTTTTTCTATTATGTATTTTGTGTTTTTATCTTATATTTTTATGCTGTGAACTGCCCTGAGAACTATGGATAAAAGGCGTTATACAAATTTAAATAATAATAATAATAATCCTCTAAAAGCTTGGATCACTAGAGTAGAAAAAGACTTCAAGACAGGGTCTGTTCAAGCACTTCTTTAAAAGGGAAAAAAGAAAACCTTTTGACAGAAGTGTATAGCTTGTTCTGGAATCTAGACATGGCATTACACGAAGTCCTTGGCAGACTCAAACTAAAATGTATCCATCATTGAGCAAAGTCCTATCTTTCCAATGTCTTTTCTGAAACTGTGTTTGGAATGGTGAAACAAAGAAAGTAATCAGAACTTTGGACATTGTTACTGCTGCTTTGCACTTAAATTCAGTGTGGTGAAAGATTAACAGCGCTCTGCTCTTTGTTGATTTATAGCATGTTTATAGGCTTCACCCTTTTCAGAAAGAGTTATCAGGGCAGCTCATGAGAAGACATAAAATCATTTAAAAATCAATACATGATAAAAAGAAAGATTTTTTAAAAAGAAAAAATAAAAACAAGTCAAAGAAGGTTTAAAAAATAGCCTGAAGTTGTTGTTTCCCCCAATCATTTAACCGATAAATAATTTTGGACAAATGTTCACCTAATTTCCCACTCCCTCCAAAAATTGAAACAATGTAAATTAGAGCACAGATTTTTTTTGGGGGGGGGGGGAATCTGTATGTGCTGCTTTAAATGTAGTACTAATTGCTCTAATTGAAATAGAAATACATAAATTATCCATCTTTTTATTACAACAGCACATGAATCTAAGTCTACATGCCGGACCTCATTCTTTGTTCCATGTTGGCACCACAACCATCTTCACAAAATTGGGGAGAATTATTCTTAACCAGTGGAAATAGTTGTGACAGCAAATAGACTTCCCAGGCACCAATGAAGTCAATGGTGTATTTGCTCTTTTCTTGCGATAGGCATAGTAGAGGCAGCTCATATCCCTAAGAGAAGGGTACTTCTGTAAAGACCCCAGAAGAGTACTGGAAATTCATGACTTGAAGAAGTAAAAATGGCAAAGCCCCAAGCCTCTGTCTCACAGTCTGCTTCTCTCGCCACTACACAGTAGTTATACTGGAGGACAGCAAACCCGAGTCTCTACCTCTTTTACCTCAAACACCTGCTAAGCTGAGTGATGCTTTACTCGCAGTAAAATTGTGGCCCACTGTCAGCAAAGTCACTTACCTTCTGTTTACTTGTCTTCAATTTCTACTGTGGGAACAAAGGGGGAAAACGTTGAATTGCAAGCTGTGCTTATGATGAATGCTTCAGATTGTAGTGCAATCTGTGCTCCAAATAAGAGCAGACAGCCCCAATATACAGTGACTGCATGGATCTATTCTTTGGCTGTCATATTGCTATTACCATTTATGAGGACAGAGCTGGGGGGGTAGCCTTCGGTCTAGATTGACTGTGAACAAAACCATGGCATGTAGATTTCTAGTTGACAAACATCCCCTCACTCCTAAATAAGCTTTCAACCTTTTTGTGTGTTTATAGACAGAATTAAACAGAAGAGGTTAGACAGAAAGGGTCAATGCCACTGTCACCAACAAGACAGTTTTGCGATGGGCATATAGTCATTACTGTCCTTTCCTGCCCAGCTTGTGACATTTTGACCGGTCCTTTAATGAGTCCTGTAATTGAGATTCTTAGTCAAAGGCTGGCAGAAGGTTTCTTGGAATCAATAAAAGGACAGAAGTATAATTATGTATCGTAGATAAACCATCTGTCGGCTTTCCCATTGTGCTTATTGTAATGGGAGAAAGTGAAAGGGCCGAAATCCCACAATATTTCTCGAGAGAGTGGGAAATAAATTAGATCTGTGGTATCCATTTAATTAGGAGCTTCATTATTTGACATACGATTGAAAAAGAACCAGTGATTTTTGCTAATATGTTATTGCTCTTAATGAGAATGTCTAGACTAAGTTTCTCATATATGTAAGATTGTCGTCGTCGTCCCACCTGCCACCAGCTGCTGTGTTAGGGTGAGACTTTGTTTAATAGGTAAAGGTAAAGGATCCCTGGATGGTTAAGTCCACTCAAATTCAACTATGGGGTTGCCTAAAGCCTGCTGATACATTCCTCTTGTGTGGAGATGGTGCTTATCCTCTGATTATCTAAAGTATAGAAAACAATGATGTGTATACTGATGATTGTACACAAATTCAATTGTTGGCATATCCAGGTAGGTCTGAGAAATACACTTGACTGAAACTTTGGAGAGCAGCTGCCAGTCAATCGGGAGTTAATAGTGCAATATGTATGGTTGCCATTGTGCCTTCCATTATTTTCTATGACACCTGCAAAAGATCTTAGTTAATATATCCCCTCAAAAATCCATAACATCAAAGGGAATGTTTACTGTACTTGCTCATTTCATGTTTGTACTGATTCAACCTCTCCTGCATTAAATATACCCCTGAAACACAACCAGATTACATTAGATGTCAGGATTTAATACACACCCTCTTTTCCCCATGAACAGAAGCAACGTGCAAATAGCTTCTGATTGTGAGTGAGCGTGATGGTGACTGAAGTAGGTTCCTTTTTTTTATTGATGTGGGGGCAATGAGGGGCATGCCCACACCTTTTTGTGCTTCTGTCTATTTTTCTGCTCTTTTAAATATGGCAGCCATGTTGCGTTATCCCCAAACCCCACAGCAGCCATTTTGTGTCTGGCACCTACAGAACTTTCTCAAAATTCCAAATGTGCACACTGACCCAATAAGATGGGCCATTGGTCTGACTCAGTATAAGGCAGCTTCCTATGTTCCTATGTGTGTATATAAAATGCCCCTTATGAGGGCTTCTCAGTTCTATTTAATGGGGAAAATCTTACCCTTCAAGCAAGTGAATGAATGACAAATTAATTTAACATTCCAATGGTTTAATATTATCATATAGTCAGTGCCTCATACATTCCCCCAAGGGAAGAATTAGACAAATCAAGGAAAGCAAATAGAAAGCCTAAGGTTTCATTTATTTACATTTGAAAATATAATATAGTTCATTACCAAGAAAAGAAGTCAGTTGTTTCAGCCGTAACATCACAGAAAGCTAATTTATTAAATAATCTTGCTATACTCAGGTTGCCATTGATCTAAACCAAAGCAAATATACAGATGTGTGACAGAATAGCCATTATTTAAACCTATTATCTCAAAACTCCTTACAGAATCCATTGTGTGGCTTATACACAATCACATTTCATTGGAATCCTGTGTGAATAATATTTTTTCTTTACTTCAAACTTTTGTAAGACAGAGACATTTTTAATGTCTCCCTGCACTATCCATATAAATGCTATGCATCTTAATGCAAGAAATACAAGTCATCTGCATGAACACACATTCATATCTGCTTTATCACGTGTGTAAAAAAAACTGCTCCATGGGAAGGCTGGATCCAGCACTGGGACAATGCACGCTTCATTTCATACATGCCTTTTTTGGACAAAAGTCTGTGTACCACATGTCTCTTGTTCACAGATGCAAGAGTTTGCTTATAACCTTCTGTTGCCCTTTGTATTCTCTTGTTTGAGCAATCAGTCTTTAAATTTATGTGTGAAAAGTAGCCTGAAAACAACTCCCATTTGCATCTTTGTAACTTCAGCAAAGTGTTTCAAGCTTTGTTCAACAAATTATCCCACTGAATCTGTCCAGCTCAGTATCATATGCTTTGCTGACAGTGGTTAGTGAAACATCTACTTTCTAGACATCTAAAACAATTTTCTAGTAGTCATAGTCATAATCATTTTATTTATATGCTGCATTTTCCACAGATACATCTATGCTCAAGGTAATTCACATAAAAAACAGTCTAAGTGCAGTAGTACACGTCTCAATACAGCAGTAAAGTGTTATGCAAAACTGAATATAATTTAAATATATTTCATCAGTTATTCTCTCTCATTGAATCGTCGAGTTTTGTATCATTCCGCATCACTGAAAAAAACAAAGGGTTTTGTGACAGCTTAACAACCAACAGAATTATTTTATTTCCTGGCATCAGGTTTCTTGGACCAGAGTTCACTTCACCAGATGCATTAAGTGTTATCATGAGTTGGCAAGTAGTACACATAAATGCCAACTGATCATTACATTCCACACATCTGGTGAAGTGGATTCTCACCCATGAAAGATTCTGCCATAATAAATTTGTTATGCCACAAGACTAAGAGAGAAGCTTGCTGGATCAGCTCGAGGGCTCATCTAGCCCAGCACCTGTTCTTATGGGAAGCCCAAAGGCAGGATCCAAATGCAATAGCATTGTCCCCACCTGTGATTCCCAGCAAGTGATGTTCAGGGACATACTGCCTTCAAAAATAGAGTTAGAAGCTAGCCATTGTGGCTGGTAGCCACCGACTGTCTTATGATAGCCAACAAAAACTGTGTTGTTTTTCTTGTAGCAGATCCATGTGAACACTGCTGTGGAATTTCCATTATTAGTTTTAGCAGCAGGGAATGTTTTAAGTCTTGGCTGTCTCATAGATTTATGTATTTATTGATCTGCAATAAATCATGCTAACTCCTTAGAATTTGAAAAGTTGTATAAGGACGTTTTGATGAGGTTAAATAGCTGTGTGAGATACTATTTTGATTTTGCATTCATTATTTGCATTAACAGCTTGCAGATAACATGTTCATAAATGTATTCAGTCAGCCAGTGTTACTTATGTGATATACTCAGTGAAGTAACTGCGGGAATCTTTCATAACAAGAGACCACTGTCAGGAGGGGTGTTTAGTGGATTTCAGTGTCTCTTTAATAGTGACCCAGAATAGGGAGCATTGGGGAGGATTCTGGGATTGTCTGAGGTAAAGCAGGATCTGAAAGGCACCCCGAACCAAAGTGGGCCCCCACCCCAAACAAATTGTTTCATTCTACCTCAGCAATTTGGGCATTAAAAAGCACTGCAAACAAGTGTCTGCTAAAAGCAGAAGTAATATCTCTAAACTTACTATATAAGGAAAATGTCAGGGTGGGGTGAGGGAGGGATGGAGTGCTCCATTGTGATTGACAAGCTTATAATCCAATCCCAGTGTGAGGGAGAGTTATTGAAGTAAACAATAGCTTTCCTCTTACGTGCTTTTTTGCAAGTTTTGTCCGCAGCGATGTTATTAAAAGAGTTCTGTGGAAATACTTTTCCTTGCCCTCCGAGTCCCTTCCTACCCTTTCATTTCAAATCCTTGCTGGGGGTTTAAAAACTTACATTTTTATTTAACTTTGCTGTTATTTGCATTTATCAATCTTCTTTTCCCTGGGTTTCTTTAATTATTAATTTTTTTAACTGATACACAGCTAAACAATTGGTTTAGGTGCATCTGCTCAATTAACATTCTTGGTTTGGGAGAGCATTAGTAGCTCGTTTCCTTTGTGTTGCTCCTGCTGTACCTTCATACTTCGTATGATTCTGCCCCCCCTAAATAGATAAAGCTATGGGTGGTTTCTTTCTGGGAGAAAAATCCAGTTTTAAAGGTGCCCAGCACAAAGAATGCTTGACCTTTTGGCATGAGACTCTTAGTCTCAGGGTCGTGGTTTTGAGCCCCATGTTTGGGCAGATGATCCTCATGGTCCCTTCCAACTCTACAATTCTATTATTCTATTATTTGTCTGCAATTCAGCAGGCATTATCCACGGGGGGGGGGGCTTCTACATTTGCCCAAATGGGGAAAGTTATAGCCATTTTTATTTCCCCTTTATAATGAGGTGAATAAAGCTTTTTTTTTCTGAAGGAAATTTGGTACATAGAATCATAGAATCATAGAGTTGGAAGAGACCACAAGGGCCATCGAGTCCAACCCCCTGCCAAGCAGGAAACACCATCAGAGCACTCCTGACATATGGTTGTCAAGCCTCTGCTTAAAGACCTCCAAAGAAGGAGACTCCACCACACTCCTTGGCAGCAAATTCCACTGTCGAACAGCTCTTACTGTCAGGAAGTTCTTCCTAATGTTTAGGTGGAATCTTCTTTCTTGTAGTTTGGATCCATTGCTCCGTGTCCGCTTCTCTGGAGCAGCAGAAAACAACCTTTCTCCCTCCTCTATGTGACATCCTTTTATATATTTGAACATGGCTATCATATCACCCCTTAGCCTCCTCTTCTCCAGGCTAAACATGCCCAGCTCCCTTAGCCGTTCCTCATAAGGCATCGTTTCCAGGCCTTTGACCATTTTGGTTGCCCTCCTCTGGACACGTTCCAGTTTGTAAGTGTCCTTCTTGAACTGTGGTGCCCAGAACTGGACACAGTACTCCAGGTGAGGTCTGACCAGAGCAGAATACAGTGGCACTATTACTTCCCTTGATCTAGATGCTATACTCCTATTGACCCTGAGCTGAAACCTTGGCAGCTTCCCAAGTGTTTCAGACTGAAGTGGACTGTCCAAATTGGTGTCCAAGCCAGATTGTGTGGTCCCCTAACTGAGAGTTCTGCCATTGTAAATAATTTCTGGATTCAAACTTTGATGGTGATATTTCACCAATAATCATATTTTCGTCACATTCAAGCTTATCTCCCTGACTCATGTTAATGCTGCAAAGGTTAGACGAAATCTTGTGTAGCAGATGACTGCTCTGGTGGGAAACCATTGCTCATGAAGTTTCCCTGACTTTGCACAACAATTGAAACACTAGCTGTGATTCAGCTGTGAAATCTGGGTTCCAGGGCACATGTTCCCATAGAAATATGAGAATCAAACAGCATTTGCGATGGGGTGGTTTTGGGGATTCCCAAATGTTATTGTCCTCATATTTTCAATACCATCTTCAGTTTAAATTTTGGCCATTCCATGATTCCACACTGCAGCAGAACTGCACTGGTAGCTATTAGTGTCAATGCAGGTTCCATGATTGATTAATGCAATCTGTAAGCAAAGCATAATTGTTTGATCTAATTCAAGGCAATTCAGTGACAGTTTCTTACTTTGGGAAAATATAAAAATGTCTTGATAGGGAACATGAAATGTCAGGATCCTTTGCTTATGCCATTATATTCTCTAGGTCTGCCTATTCACACACAAGGCTTTGTTTTCCGCCAATGGAATGAGCACAACAAGGCTTTTGGTTTTGGACGGATGGCTGTGTTTTGATTGGTGGGTCACACTCTGTACATGCCTTCTCCAGATGCATGAGATCAGTTTTTCTGGGTTCCTCTATTTGCTCGCTTGTGGAAATGTTCCCTTCTTACCTGTTTGTTGGTTGACAAACTAATGGCGGAAGCCTCGGCTGTTTCTCTACACAGTTGTTTTGCCTTTTTGCACATTCCAGCAGCGCTACAGCTGCAGAGACCCATGTGCTGAAGAAACTTACACTATGTGTCTCTGGGAGACTTGTCCCCACCAGCTTCCAGTGCTGAGCCCCACTGTGCCAAAGCCCCAGAGCAAAGCTTAGCAGGCTTCGCTTGAGCCCAGATGATTGCTAACAGCAATAACTCGGTACTGTCATCAGAAGCAGATGGTTCCTTTCCAGCCTGGAGTCAGGCAGCTTTGCTGGATGCATTACTTTACTGACTGACAACCTGCCGATCTCTCCACTTCAACAGCCAGGAGAGAACCACCGCCACTAACACTGTACATGCCAGTTTGCTCTTCCCTTTCTATAACTTTCCCCAAAGAGCAAATGATCAAAATCAGTGGAGGGAGATGATGTAGTGTCAAGAGAAGAGTATTTGAAAAGGAGAGCAAAGGGCAATGAGAACATTAAATTCAGAAAGGTAAGAACAACTAATCAATGGGTTGTACCCAATGCTGTGCTTCCGGTGAATGGAAATCTCTTTCATCCAGAAGATAACATGAATAGAAAGCAGGAGGGAGGGAGGTGATTTTACTTGATTTCCTCTTCCTGCTATAGGCTTCTGTGCCTCCCCCAAATCTGCTCCAGAAGGTTGGTGATCCTCCAGAAAAACTATGGAAGCTGCCACACAGAGGAGCAGTAGAAATAAAGAACTGTTTGGAACTTCCCCCTTCTTCATGCATTCAGTTCACAGAAGCCTCCCCTGGATCAAAGAGTCTTCTATGCACAGGACAACATTGGATGCAATCCAATATTTGCAGGGTTCGGATTTACATTTTGTCACCTATGCGACTATAAGCAAGCAAGCTGGAATTGTTGGCCACACATTTTCCCATAAGCTCCTGAGCATCATTTTTTGGTGTCAATTTCTGCTGAGCATTGGACCCTTCCCCTCATGGATGGATATAAAAGTTACAAAGGTACTTCCACAACAGACCGAAAGTAAATTGTTTGAGGGCAGCGAGAGTTCCAAGGGTTAAAATCGTACATGTCTCAAGTGTGTGTGATGAGAGAGAGAAGGAAGGAGAATTTTTAAATGCAGCTGCCTCAGTGTAATATTTCATGAAAACCAATGAAAGGGAACACAGAAGGAAACCTCCAGCATTCCCTGTTCTATTGGTTTATTCAACATGTTTACACCAAACAGATTTCTTAGAAAAACTGCCTTTTCAGTTGCTCCTGGGAAGGGCAATTCAAACCCTGGTACTCAGGACTTGCAGCAATTGTCACTGGGTGTTCAAATATTTAAAGCCAAGTCCATTTTCAAACTCATTAAAAATCTAGCACAAAGGAAACCTTTTTGACTGAATAAATGATGGAATGGAAGACATTCCCAGAATGTCACCCTCTCTCCTTTGCCTTTTACATTACCATAGAGACTATTTGGTAATGTGTGTCTTTATTTTCCATATGTGCTCCTCTAGTCTTTAGACATCTTGCATGCAAGAATATAGAACATTTTGACGTTCAGTTCATTAACCAGAAAGCCTTTGATATTGGGAGGGGGGTGTTGGTGTTTGTTAGCACTCTGCTTCTTTGACTAACCTAAAGCTGTCTCATTCAATCCAGTCAGTGTCTTTCATCTCAACCTTTAGCCCTGTGGTCACTACTACTGCATCAGGTAAATCACTGCAAAACTTTTCAATAATAAAGACCTTTGCTTATTCTTTTTTTAACACTCTAAGCAGTGTTTTTTTCTGGGGGGACGCCGGGGTACACATACCTCTAAACATTTTGTGAATCTTTGTACTTTTGTCCATTTACTGAATTTATTTTCCCCAATTTGAACTATAAACGGTAATTTTCTTGAGTGAAAATGAGAGTACCCCTAAACATTTTTTTTAGAAAAAAAGCACTGACTCTAAGTACACTTGGCACAATGTCAGCCATGTAAAATGGAATACAACTCCCAGTGTCCTGGTATCAACCAGGTAAGATGAGGGAAATAAAAGCTATTCCTTCACTTTCCCAATTTCAGTAGGAAGCTGATTCTACTAAAATAATGTCTAGTTGTGTTCCATAATTTTCTAGGTCACTAACAGTCTCCTGATGGGAATTGCTTGGCCTTCAGTTTGTGTTGATGATCACACACCTTGTTAAGATAATGAGTTCAGGAGTACAAGACTAGCACTACATGGGAGCTTTAAAAATAATTGCTTCCATCTCTGTGATGCTTGAAGTTGTTGAATTTTTCTACCTTCAGCAGATGCAACAGCTTGAAATAAAAACACTCAGCAGATTCAGAAATGTTGCTGACTTTAATGGCCATGGGTGAAACTTTCAAAAGTGCCTTATGGCCCAGTCTTATAATGAGGTTCATCAGGATCTGATCTCCAGCTAAAGGAGCAGCTCATATTCTTGTGTCAACTCTGGGATCCCATACAGTAACAGCCATCAAGCTTATATAGCATTCTATTTAAAGGTGGTTTTAAGAGTGATACAGTGGTACCCATACTGCACTAGCAGCAGAGTCATACGGATGAGCCTAAATCTCCAAAGTGGCTGTAATGACAGTGATTTATGCAGAAATGACAAGCTGTTGCAACAGGAAAGAGCCACAATATCTTCCTGATGTTCTTTTTTTTAAAAAAAAGAATTAAAAAGATAAAAACTGGGTTATGACTTGGATCACCCATCATTTCAAGCCCTTATATCATGTTACAAACAAGATTATTTCAAATGTCATTAAGCGTATGCTAAAGGTCACTACAAAATATTCATATTCTGGCCTTTTCAAATGTTCAGATGTAGGGGAATGTTCAATTGCCTTTGTATTTGGAGTTCATGCAGATTCATCAGAAATTGTCGTGATGGGCATGTTTCTGGGTGAGAAAAGTAGGCTGAATGGCCTGAAAGGGCCAAGAGAATTGCTGTTCTTTCTCTGTCCAGCCAAGAAATTGACCATTATATTTTTGCCTTAAGCTTTTCATCAGCTGGACTTAAGTTTTTGTTCTTGGTCAGGCTTTCCATTCCTCCACTGCTTGCGTTCACAAGTGATTGTTCTTTGCATAACAACCTAGATGCTCATTCTCATTTTTACAGCTGCAATCTATCAAGAGGTGGGAGTAAACAACATGCTCAAATGTGCAATTCTACCCCTCGCCCACCTTCCCAATAATACCCCTGCAGCCTGAACACTCATTGAGCAACTCTTTTATATTCCATCCAGATACACCAATAATTTATTGTTTCCCCTCTGAGGAGGGGGATTCTTCAGAAAAGTTATGTTTATTGATACTGGGGTGTTTTTAGCAAGAAGACGCTGCAAGTGTTAAGTTATTCTAATTTCTGCCAGTTCTTGGGAGTTCGTCACACAACCCCACCCCACCCCCAAATGCTCCTCTATACACCAATCAGAAAACCAGGTATCAGAGGTTTGGAGAGAACTCTTGTTTGGTCATATACTAGTGTGTTTTGCGACTTTTGGAATTATGAGATGCTTTAATGAGACAATGTTCAAGAATCTAAAGGACAATGCATTTTGACATTCATTATTCAAGGCCCACCGTTTGCACACAGTACAGGCAGGGCCTCTTTCCTTCCAGATGGCATCTTGCCTGCTTCACTCTGATTTCCATCTGGAGGAACTGGGAGCATCTGCCTCCAGACCTTAAAGCCAATATCGCTCCATTTATCAGTCAGTAGCATGAGGCTGGCTTAGCTTACTTAGTGGAAGTGAGCCATGGCTTTCCTAGGGGCACCGTGCTCTCTAATAGATTGGGATTTCACAGGTCCCTCCCAAGCCAAAGCCATTACTGTGGCTTCTTTCAGGTCAGGCACTCAAAGCAAATCGCTGAATTTGGCTTGTCTAATTCCATACTGAGCAAAGTCAGATGGAATGAACAGGTAAGAGTGTGAAAACAAACAAGCAAACTGAGATGGTAGCAACACTGCGGAACAGCTTCCAGGTAACTCTCATATTCCCAGGGGTGGAGGAAGGGGGGCAGTTCGCCCTGGGTGTCACCGCTGAGGGGGTGACAAAATGCCAGGCAGCACTCACCGTGGGCCCTGCAGCGTGCCCGAGCCACACATCTCTTCTGGGAGAGACACGGTGGCTTGGGCGCGCACAGGCTCCGTGCTGCCCAAACGGTCTGCCCGCCACCACCCCCTCAGTTGTAGGGTGGCTGAGTGGGAGGAGGCAGGTAGACTCCTCGGAGGCCCCACAAAATGTCCTGCCCCGGCTTGCCCTGCCCCCATGGGTGGCTGTCCCACCCCCCCAGCACAGGGCATGCGTGCCGCCCCAGGTGCCTGATCGGCTTGCTCCGCCGCTGCATATTCCCACTCTTTGAGCTTGAATTAAACAAGGCTAGTCAGTTGGCATGCTTACCTTAGGCTCCCTGTTGGTAGAAGGTAACCTCTCCAACATGTGAGAGGCACATGGACCAGGTGGTGAAGGCACGAGGAAGGGGCTGAGGTCAGGGAAGGGCAGTCCCTCCATTCACCCCCACCAACCTGCAATTGTAACTGCATGAGGGGAAATGACTGGATAGGGTTTACATTTCCCTGACAATAATCTAGGTCACGTTAGATAGACACCTGCGATAACATCAAGCAATGTATTTCCTTCACATTTATTATACTGATTGAATGTCGTTAAGCCTGCTATGGCTTGAACAGGGAACCTGTTTAAGGGTGGCCAGCCATCAAACTGTTAGTTTTGTGGTTAAATAATACAATAGATGTGGTAGAATAAAATGGAAAATTCCCTGGATGCCTAGATCTAGGCAAGTACTCTTTGTGGGGAGAGCCCCAGCAGAGATTTAAAATCACAAAACATGCAGCAAAGTGAAGTGTGGAAATTTCGATCCCCGCTGAACTGTGATCCAGGTTAACTTTATTGGACTGAATTCCTAAGCACACTAAGTCAGGAGCATCCCAGTTCAGCTAACCTTCTGTGTGAAGATGCATATTATTATTATTATTATTATTATTATTATTATTATTATTATTCCCTGCCTATCTGGCTGGGTTTCCCCAGCCACTCTGGGTGGCTTCCAACAGAGCACTAAAAACAGAATAACACTTCAAACATTAAAAACTTCCCTAAACATAGGATTGGGAGCTTGTAGGTAGAATGCTGGAAAGTGGCTTTCTTCAGACAGATACACACACACTTTTATTTTTAAGCTTCCTATCAAATTATCAGCCAGTGGTGATATTGTCCCCATTTGCTCCCTCTTCCATAAACTGCTGTTAGTTGTGTGTGGACTCTTTGGCCTAGGATGAAGAAATCTTCTGGCTCTAATGGAGGTGCAGCCTTTATGTGTGGGCACAGCATCTGCTAAAACATTCTGGCTGTGTTCAGTGCAAGCATAAACCATAACTAATTAAGTGTTAAATCCACCATCCGCAGATGGCATTGGGTTTTCTGAATCCTTGTATAAGACTTCCTACTGGTAGCAGGATACATGCCAAATTCTGCCAAACATTTCATTAAAAAAATTCCCAAGTGTTTCAATGACATTTTGAAGATGTTTTCTTGTTTGAATAGCCGCCTCTCATTGTAGCATATGCTTTTGAACAAAATCGTGAATCCCTCATCTGCTTTGTTTTGTTAATAATAGAATCATAGAATTGTTGAGTTGGAAGGGTTCCTGCAGGTCATCTATTCCAACCCCTTGCAATGCAGGAATCTCAGCTGAAGCATCCATAACAGATGGCCATCCAACTTCTGCTTAAAATGCTCCAAGGAAGGAGAGTCCACCACCATGGGAGTCAGTTCTACTCATGAACAGCTGTTACTGTCAGAAAGTTCTTCCTGATATTTAGTCAGAATCTCCTTTCTTGCAACTTGAAGCCATTGGTTCAGGTCCTGCCCTCTGGAGCACGAGAAAACAATGTACTTTTCCCTTTCATTGTATGCAGCTGTAGGTGGTGGGGGAACAGTTAAGGCTGCAATCTTAACTCCACTTACCTGGAAATAAACCCCACTGATTTCAACGGAACTTACTTCTGAGTATTTATGACTGGAATTGTGCTGCTAACCGAGAAGACTTGCTCTTAAGTTATTATGTACACAGTTGTTACCGACCAAACGATTCTGTTGCGCAGGAAGTCCTGGGACCCTTTAAAGGTCCATTCTAAAGCCAAACTCAACTTATCCCTTCTGTAGTGTAGGCTAAGGGAAGAAGGACTTCATCTGCCACATTTCTGCGTAATAGGACATAATGAGAACACAGCTGATTTAAAAACACAACGGGTTGTCCTAATAAAGCTACCCTATTATTGGTTCTTTAACCCCCTTTCTTCATTATAATTATTTGTTATTAATATCGCATTGGATGCAGTGATGCCTTTCTAAGGGTCTTCATTCTTGAGAGATCTCCACCCACATCTGGCAGAGGAAACCAATCTGCACTGGGGTTGCTTCCCCCCTCCCATTCATTCAAGTCTTCACTGGATACAACTTATTATTATTATTATTTATTACTACTACTGCTATTAGGCTTGCAGCCACATTGGATAACCTATGCATGCGCTTGCTGCATTCACAGGTTCTTTTGTCTTGGAGGATGATGTCCCCAGTATAACTTTTGCAACTGGTATGAAGATATTTTTACTTCTCGACACTTCCTTTATTTTTAGGGCATTATTTTGTCATCACAAATAATGACACATCTCCTGTGAAGCAAAGTAAT
This sequence comes from Podarcis raffonei, assembly GCF_027172205.1. Taxonomy (NCBI): domain Eukaryota; kingdom Metazoa; phylum Chordata; class Lepidosauria; order Squamata; family Lacertidae; genus Podarcis; species Podarcis raffonei. The sequence goes on from NC_070603.1 coordinate 53,754,051, forward strand.
TCTGTTTTCTTCTCCCCCACCCCCTTTGTCTTAATTACTCCAGCTACTGAACTCTGATGACTTGTAAAAACTAAGGGCCGGATCAAGAGTAATTAAGTTTCATTGATTTCAGGGAGTCTATTCTAAACATAACTAAGACTGAATCCAACCCTATATGAACAGTGGTGAGGAAAACAAGGAAATAATAAAGTGTCCTACTGCAAAGGTTCTGAAAAGTCTATGACTACACTTTGACTGTATCCCACTTGGAATAATATGTGTCAAAATGCTTCAAAGCATGATTTATATCAGTAGTGGGACTGATAATATGACATCAGGCAGTGTGTGTGTGTGTGTGTGTGTGTGTGTGTGTGTGTAGAACATGGATATAGATAATGGATCAACACAGCAGCCTGAATTATTGGAGACTCCTTAGTGCAATGGCAATGGACTCTGCTTGTAGGTGTGACTACGAGAGTTGTCACAATGAGCTCCTGAACTTCAAAATTTAACACTATACACCAGTGGTGATCATTTGTGATCACACAAATGGAACCTATTTGTATGCAAAAACTGCTTTCTTGTATGCATAGTTATAAAAGCCCTGACATTGCTATCAGGCATGTGCCTTCACTGTATTCATTTTGAGGCCTGCTAAAAACATTTTTGTTCAAATAGATAGCTAAAATGCTGGTGTGTTTTTAGTTTATTGCTGGTTTCAGTTTTCTGAAAGTTTTGATTGTTTTTACTAATAAATGCTGTTTTATTCTTTGTGTAAACTGCATTGAGGCTTTTTACAATCAAGCGGTATATAAATTGTTTGAAATAAATAAATATGCTTTCCTCTCTTTGTGTGTATTAAATTGAGGAAATTACAATGCTGCCACTCCTTGGCTTGAAGTATTAAATGATGGGACTAAGTTTCAATCTGACTAAAAGTTCTGATTGATTCAAGTCTAGCATCCTCTCAGCAATGCTTTGAAAATAGACTTTCACTTGCATCGCCAGTGCTGAATCTGTTGCCTTTTAAAAGAACTTCCACGGCACCTTCAGCTGAAGTGGATAATGAATCAGCCTATTCCTCCCACTCCTTCTAAATAATGTACAAATGTTTGCACTGAAGAATTAAAAACCTGGTGATGCTAACAGAGATGGTTTATTAGCTTCCACTTAGCCCTGGATTTTACAGTTTTGCATTTCAGCTGTGAAATTACAATCCCTAAAGACATAATATTATGAAAATCCCTGTGCTCACCATACAAAAGGCAATGAAGCTGGCCTTGCAATGTAAAGAAAGCAGCCACAAAAGAGCTCACACGGAACACTGTCAAGACTATTTCCACCCACTGCTGTATACAAGATAGGTAGAGTATTTTCTATTCCATAGGAAATAAATGGGGAAATGCACCATGAGAATACAAGAGAAAAGGAGGTGGTGTGAGCATGGATGAAAAATATCCCATACCACTGGCTGCAGTTAATTAGGAGGAACACAAAGCTTTTATTTACTTATTTATTTAAATAGTTTTACAATGCTTTATAGGACAGTGTCCTCTCAAGAAGGGATTCTGTTTCCAGCCAATGTAAATTTTGCATGTACAGTGGTACCTTGGGTTACATACGCTTCAGGTTACATTCGCTTCAGGTTACACACTCTGCTAACCCAGAAATAGTACTTCAGGTTAAGAACTTTGCTTCAGGGTGAGAACAGAAATAGTGCTCCGGCGGTGCAGCGGCAGCGGGAGGCCCCATTAGCTAAAGTGGTGCTTCAGGTTAAGAACAGTTTCAGGTTAAGAACGGACCTCCAGAACGAATTAAGTACTTAACCAGAGGTACCACTGTATTCATTCAGAAATCTATTCCATCCTGGTTCCACATTACAGTAATCTGCTATTTTTAAAGGCTTCAGTGAGGAGGTACACTCCCTAAGTATGTGGGAGGGGGGCACAAGTAGTGTATTATTCAAGGACCCTCAAAAATCAGGAGCCAGCACTGTCAACCTCAACACAGCCTACCTACAATGGAACCTGCAACAAAATGTTGCCATGTGGAATGTTCCAGCCCACCAGCCACATCCTCTTCCAGGGTACTCCTTTCTATTCGCTCCCCTCTCAATTTTTATCCAACAGTCAGTCAGCATTATGTGACAACTGAGCGTGCTCAGTCCTCAATGGGTTATTTTGGGCTGTTGTGCTCCTGCAAACATTGGGGTGTCTCCAAGCATGTTAATATCTCCCCCATGTTCAAGGATCAGTACACAGAGAACATCCAGCAAGTCAACCAGGCTGTGCATTTTTATTGTATTAATTTTATCTAAGCTGAAGCCTCTCTGTCTGTGAAAGTGCCTCTGCTCCCAAAATTTTGTGGTTAGTTCACTCCATAGTCCCAATTGCCCTGCCTCTGTGTTTTAAGACCTTCCTGCCTAAATTTAGTTCAGTCTGCTTTTCTGAGCTCATTCAATCTATATAGAGAATTCAAGATTGTTTTGTGTTTTTTTTAGAAAGAGAACTTCCCCATCCTTCCTTGCAGTCTAGTGAATGCTCAAGCAAATATATATTTTATGTTCAAAGAGAGGCATCAAAGTGGCAAAGTTGTTGGCGCACTCAGCCAGCGAACAAGCCTAAGGGATTGGAAAAGACTGAACGTACTGAAACGAAGGTGGGTGAATGTGGACACATATTATCAGAGTTTAACAGAACATCAAAGTTGCTCAGGCATTAAATGGTTGTTAGCAGCTTGTAAGTGGGGGAACTGGAAAGGCTTAAAAGTATATTCAGCCAGAAAAAGCTAACTAAAGTGCTAACACTTGAACAGAACCTAACTTTCTGCTTCAAAATATTTCTGTTTAGCCAAAGCTCCAAAACCTCAGCTTTGGACAATTTTGCAGCAAGCAAGCTGCCTTCCAAAATATATTTTGCAAAGTTATTGAGGAGAGGAGGGGGGTATAGTTCATTTGTTCATAGTCTGCCACTGAGGCTAAGCAAGAAGGCAGAACCGTATAGATGCTGTATCACCTCATCCCAATTCATACGCACTCCATAATCCAAAACCATGGCCCTCATGTTTTCCAAGAGCCAATTTGGGCACTGTATCCAAAGACCACGGACAGAATTCAACAAATGAGTCTCATCAGGGGAAGCCTTTTACAAGTAATTTTGTTTGTGCAATGGGGCTTTCCACCCTCTATTCCCACTGTGACCCCAAAATTATCCCTGGGCATGGGGGGAGCAGTCTGAAGAACCCGCAGAACAGCATACAGGGAGAAGAGAGGGGGAATAAATTCATCTGACAAACCAAAACACTTTCCAAGGCAAAAGGACCTCTTACCTTCATATAATAAAAGGTAAAGGGACCCCTGACCATTAGGTCCAGTCGTGACCGACTCTGGGGTTGCGGCACTCATTTCGCTTTATTGGCCAATGGAGCCGGCGTACAGCTTCCAGGTCATGTGGCCAGCATGACTAAGCCGCTTCTGGCAAACCAGAGCAGCACACAGAAACATCGTTTACCTTCCCACCAGAGCGGTACCTATTTATCTACTTGCACTTGGACGTGCTTTCGAACTGCTAGGTTGGCAGGAGCAGGGACCGAGCAACGGGAGCTCACCCTGTCGCGGGGATTTGAACCACCGACCTTCTAATTGGCAAGTCCTAGGCTCTGTGGTTTAACCCACAGCGCCACCCGCATCCCTCCTTCATATGATGGCAACTGACTATTGAGGCTTTGCACAACCGCTGTCTGAGCCCGGGATGAACTTCCAGCCCTGCACAACCATTGGGACACAACACTCCATCCTGCTCTGGCCATGTAGGTTGCTGGGAGACTTGTATTCCAACAGACCTATCACAATCAAGCTGCATTTGAACAGACCTATCACAGGCAAGCTGCATTTGAACAAACCTATCACAGGCACACGGGGCTGGGCAGGTCTTTGTGGTGGACCTGAGTGAAGACTTCAGCACTTGGTCTTCACTGGGCTTATAAAGATGCCTCGATGGTACTTGCCGGCTCTGTCAAAACTGAATTCCCCACCCTCCCATCCAATGTAGCATATGGCCCTGCCCGCAGGTGGGCAGGCAGATTCTGTGTATGACCTTGCTATGGAAATATTCAGTTGTCATATTTGGAGCCAGGGAGGAATTTGATGGCAGGCAAATTGAGAGTTTTGCCTACCTCATAGCAATTGTCACAACTTGTTGGCAGATAATGCATTGGATTCAGCCCTTAGTCTAGGCAGGGGCAGGGTTGGGAATCGGGGATACTCCGTTAAAGGAGTCCAGGGGAGGTGCTTTCTAGATGCTCAACATAGAGTCAGTAGGCCATAGCACCCCCTAAAATGGCAGTCTTGGAGGGATAAGTCCTATCTGGGAGATATAAAAAAAGCTGGAGGTGTCTACCTTACCAGCTGCAACTTTCTGGGAGAAGATAGGAGTGGAGGGTGCCTTTGGCAGGGCTTTGGGCTTGGATACAGGCTGTGGGCTTTCCTCCCTGGCTTCTCCTTCCAATACCCTGCCCATGAAAGAGCATCATGCTTACTAGCAGAGGACGCAATCTTGTGGGATGTTGGCTGCTCCTCCTGCTCAAGGGGCTTCCTGCATGTGGGGCCACAATTTGGAGCTACAGGACAGATTGGAGGTTCTGTGCACAGTCCCTAGTATACAGGCATGAGGTCCGTGCTTCAAGGCACAATTGGCACATGGAACACAAGTAGGTGGGAGGATCATCCCACTTCCTTTCCACATGCCCAGCCTACACTGTTGGAATACCATCTGTCTCTATCTGCCACAACCAACCACAGTGTTGTGCCCATCTCCAAAAGGGCTGGATGAGAAACACTGACCATTTTCTCCTGTTTTTAGTGGAACAGAGGATCCAATTCAGTAGTGCTAGGCTCTGATTGATTTATTCTACTTACCCTAGCACCATTAAGGCTCACTTTTAATTTACTTCAAATATATACAGCCACTCTGTCTAATAATGACTAAAATCAAAACCAGGTGAGAGTTCACCAGGCCATGGACAACTGAGGCCAGGCTATCCCAACTGAGGGACGGCTATAACTGGTGAATCAGCCTAAGCACTCCTAGCCACAGAAACCATTTGAGACTCTGGTGAGAAGTTGGAATCCAGGAGCACTGCCAGACAATGAACCTGCTCCTTCAGGTGGAGTGTAGATGATATGGCTGCTAGCTGGTGGAATCCAGCAGAGGTTTTATGGGAGGTCAGTAAGATGTTGCTCCTTCTAGTCCTCCCGCTATCTCTGCCTGCCTCCTACTATGTGGTATCCACACACACACCCTTCATTGCTGGAGTAACACCAGGTCCACTGTAATTCTCGCATCTGGATTTGAAAAGTATTGGCCAAATGTGTGAGCTCAAGCCAGACTTGCCACATCATTTACCCAGAAAGAAGATTTAGAAGTGGTGCAGTTTCTCTCTTTGTGCTTGCCTGTTTGCACCGATGCACATTTCACAGGGAGACAATAGAGTGTAAAAAAAAGGAGAGAGATTGATAAAGAGCAATTAACACCCTCCAAATGCACACGGTTCCTTTGTGAGACCCTTGTTATTTGTGATCAAAAATATGTCACTGAGCTTTAAAATGAATGCATCAAGCTCTTTCAGGCATGACTATAGCGAATTTTAATCACAGTCACCAGAAACACAAAAGCATCGCCAAGTATTTAAGGACAGGATTTGGGCAACAGATAAATAATTGGATGGCATTTGGCTTTAATCAAGATTCCCTACAATAACTTATTTGTATTCTTGCATCCTGATGCCATGACAAAAGCCTGAAGCATTTCAAAAGCATTTACTTGAGGGAGGGGGTTGAGGAGAGCTTTGGTGCTGTTCTAATTGTATGAAATTGAGTTTATGTCCCTTAAGCAAAGATACTGCTAATTTTTGACACTAATTGTGAAGAAGTATGACTAGAGAATGGCAAATTTTCAAGTAAAATCTGAAATTGAACAAATTGCAGCCATTCTGTTGGTGCAGATGTGAATCTTCATTCAAGAAAAGAATGGCTTTGATTTGATCAATGTATTTTAGAACCATTATTCATTTCTGCTCTAAGCAGAGTTAGCCAAGATGTACGTCTCTCTAACACAGACCAGGATCAGATGCTATGGGTTCTGACACACCCAGCCCACGTCCATTCTGCCACCATTTTTAGTCATTAACTTTCAGTGCCAGCAGTACTGTTGCAATGGTGCTGTTTCAAGATGACTATTTTAAATGGCGCTTGGTCATTTCTATTATTATTTAAGATATCTGATACTGCTCTTCCTCCAAGGAGCTCACGGTGACATACATGCCTCCCCACATTGTATCCTCATAACCTTTTGTGGTAGGTTGATCTATTATTATTATAGTTTTTTTTATTATACTTTCCTAATCTCCCCTCTTTTTGCTATCTTGGTACCTTGCATTTTCCATCCTTTACTTTCAGCTGCCTCCCCTGAATGGGTGAGGTTCCTGTGTAGCAGCAGAAGGTGCCAGAAGGTGCAAGTAATTTCACCCCTTCAAGAATTTGCATGTAAGATTGAATTTACTAAGTGCCATTTGGTCTGCTGTCAGGTGTACAACCCCACAACTTCAGTTGTGCTCTGATTGATTGATTTGATGGGGCTATTTCATTATTAGATGGAATGGCTTTGTATCTGTGAAGTAACAAATTAAACAATTACTAAAATCAAGTCTTGTTGCTTTTGTAGCCAGTGGTTGAAATGAAGGCCTGGGACAAATTGTATTGATGGATTTGGCAATAACTTTTAATGATGGATTAGCTCTAGCAGCAATTAATTAACAAACACAGCAACAGCTGTTTTCATACTAGGTGAGCAGGTAAACACTTATTTCCCTCACTTTCAGAAAGAAGACTCAAGACACCTTATTATGTGGGGGAAAGGTTATGCATATTAAAATATAACCAATTAGAGGATCTGCCAATTAGCAAACAAATAAGTGTGGGCAGGGGGATGCATGCTTTTATATGAGGGAATTGTCCCTCACCCATCGGCATGTAAACTATCGGGTTATGTGCTCTGCAGACATGGATAGAGAGAAACTGTTCCTATTTGTGTATATGAATGCCAACCTGTGTACCTGTACCCCACTGTCCAGCATTCACTGTGGCCCCAAGAGAACATCTAAGAACTTCACAAGTCACCAGCTCTCGGTGATAACAGTGCCCCCCCATCCCAATAACGCCTCAGGGTGGCATAAAAGTCAGATCTTACCTTTCCTTACCTGTCGACACCACATTCAAATAATACCACATCGACCCAAGATGCTCTACAGTGTGGAGTAAGTGGAAATAAGAAGCCCCAAGTAACAAATGCAGGTAGCCAATGGCCAAATTACAGTTCAACCTTTGGTCCCCAGATGTTATTGAACTACAACTCTCATCACCCCTGACCACTGGCCATACCAGTGGAATGATGGGAGTTGTAGTCCAACAACATGTGGGGACCCGTGGTTGAGAAAGTCTGCTATAAAGGGAGGGAGGGAGCTGCAAAGGGAAAAGAGGAGGTGGGGCAACCTTAAATAGGAAGGTCCACAGACCTACATGGCCCTAGATCAACCCAGAGACCAACTTAAGTCTGCTTTCCCCCAAGAGGGAGGCAAACCCACCCCCACCAAAAGGCAGGATGCCATTTTGACTGATATGCATATGTTTCATACTTTCAGCTCAGTGCATGTGTACCCAGCTGTTTTGAAGCAAGACATAGCAGATATTAAATGTCTTGGGAAAAGCAGTTGATGCACAAGTTGCCCTTGCTTCTATATCCTTTGTGGGTAGTTTGTCTGATGAAGAACTGATGAATTGCCCCCTGAGGTAAACAGCACGGTTCCAGGAACTGTAGTTTGATACGAGTGCTAAGCGCTGTTAGGAGACCCCTGTTTCCCGCACAGACCTACAGCTCAGAGTCCCCTGTGAAGATGGATAGTCCATTAAGCCACGCAGGAAATTATAGATCTGTGAGGGGAATAGTGGTCTCCTAACAATTCTCAACACCCTTAACAAACAACAGTTCCCACAATTCTTTGGGGGAGGCCACAGCTGCTTAAAGTGGTATCAAAGTGCTTTAAATGTTTGCTGTGAATGTGCCCTAAATTGTGTGAGAAATGAGATGTACAAGTAACTCGTGCTTCCTCTTTTTGGACTTTTTCTGAAGCAGAACTATACACATACTGTATCTCCGTGGTGTGGTGCAAGAACTCCCACCTTTGAAATATCCTTAAATCAAGAGAGTCACTTTGGCTTTCGCTTCCCCCTGCAAGTCATAACAGCCAAAGCAATTTTTCTGAGTCCACTCACAACTGTTATAAATGTGGGGAAGGGGGAATCAACCCTTGGTTTTTCATCTCTGTATTTTCTACAGGGATTTCTGTAATTTTCATATGAAATGAATGGTTGCTACATCAATATTGTAGCAAATAACTTTGCACCCCTTGTCCTGACTAGAGTAATGCAGCAACGCAATAGTAAATTCATGCACCTGGTGATTTCAGTGGAGCAAAAATAAGCGTGTCTGTTGGAGAATAAATTATATGTACACAAGCAAAACTAGAAAATATAAAGCTCAGTTATAGTTACACATGGCTAATAAACAGTGAACTATGTTGCTTTTCAAATATATTTTTATATATAATAAGACCAAACACAGAAAATATAAAGTTTATACCCACCCTAAATGCATAAGGTGGTGATTAAGTTCCATTGAAATGTGGCTTTGTAAGAAAAAATAAATTACACGAAGGGTTTTTGCTTTGCTTTCTTTTTTTCTTCTCACAGTCTCCATCAGTAACAAGAAAACAACATATGCGAACAGAATACATTTTTCCCAGCATAGTTTTACATTTTGAAAGTGAAAATTTTCACATCTGAGAGATACTGCATCCACAGCCTTGAGCACCAAAAGGCACCATTTAAATACCTGAAGAAAGAGTCTCTGGGGAAAAGCAGAAAACAAATTACTGCCATGCTATTGTTTGATTTCTCTGCCTTTTGTCTTTTATCTCTTGCAAAGGAGAGGAAAAAAACTCTAGGGGGCTTTCTGAAATAAATGTATGCTTGATACATATTTGCTATTCATAAACTCTCTGTCTGTCTTCCCAATGGTTGTGCTGGGGGTGGGAGGATGCATTCAGTGGAAGGCAGAGGCATAGTGTGGGGGTCCGTGGGGGCCATGGCCCTGGGCGCAATTTTGAGAGGGGTTGTGAATAGGCATCCCCAAAGCAGGCTCTGCTCCAGAAGGAGCTACGGCTTGGCTGCAGCGCTGGTTCAGCTCTGACCCCCTCCCCCCAGTTCAGGCCTGGGCAGACAAGTGGGCAAGAGCGCTGCCATCCACCCTCCTTGGCCATGGCACACCTTGCGCCCTGTGGCAGCAGCTGTTCTGACCCAGCGGTGGAGAGCAGCCCTCCTCAGCCATGGCAAGACAGGCCTGGCTGCAGCAGCTCCAATGCCGGGTCAGGTCTGACCCGGCAGTGGAGAGCAGGAGAGTCGGCTGCCATGCTGTTGCCCACCCTCCTTGGTTGCATGGTGCCTCACATCCAGTTGCCACCGGGTCACATCTGCCCCAACGGTAGAGAGCATCCTACCTCAGGCACAGTGAGGTGCATCCAGCCACAGCAGCTTCGCCTCCGCTGCTGGTTCAGGCCTGACCCAATAGTGGAGAGCAGGGGGAGAATGGGCAGCAGCTTCCCCACCCCTCTCCTACCCTGAACTGTGATGCGCAGGAGGGTGCCCTCCATGCCCCATGCCCTTCCAGGGTAGCGCGAGCATATGCTCTGCCAAAGAAGGAAGGGCCATAGCTCAGTGGCATCTCCACATGGGGTACCCAAGGCCTTGGAGAGCTACTGCTGGTCATGTAATAATAATAATAATAATTTTATTATTTGTACCCTGTCCATCTGACTGGGTTGCCCCAGCCACTCTGGGCAGCTTCCAGCATGTATAACAGCACAATAAAACATTAAACGTTAAAAGCTTCCCTATACAAGGCTGCCTTCAGATGTCTTCTAAAGGTTGTATAGTTACTTATCTCCTTGACATCTGATAGGAGGGCATACCACAGGCAGGTGCCACTACCAAGCAGGACTTCTGCAAAGAACAATGAGCTGGATTGGTCCAGATTGGCAATGCTGCTTCCTATATAGGGAATTCCCTATACAGGAATTGAATTGAATTCCTATTGAATTCCCCTATCCCTGATACAGTACAGTTTGTAGCTGGAAAAAGGTGGTTCTGGATAAGGGCCAATAAACTGAGTTTAAACCCTGTCAAGGAGACTGGCATTCAAGAGAAAGAGCATTTCCTGGCCCATGATTTGCTGCTGTTGTTTGCTGGCTCCATGTATATGGCAGTGTGTTATCCAGTTCAGATTCAGGAAAAGGCATAGATGGAGATTACTTTCTTTAACTCTTCATATAAGATGTGAGGAGACAGCCAGAAAGGCAAGTCCCACATGGCACAGTGAGCTGATGGTGCTACAGGTAGAACATCACACTCCTGAGGGAGGAAAGGGACATTCAGGACATTGGGCTGGCAATTCTGTATTATCTCTAGAATACATAACACCAAAATTATGCCAAAGTCCCCACCTCCTAACAGGACTGTCTGATTAGGCCATGCAAATCAGAAAGTCTGGCATGTCAAGCAATAACCTCCTCCAAAGAGCGAGATTCAAATGCAGCAGTGACTCTTAGCCATTGGTGAGTAAGAGCTGAAATGTTCCCATGAAAGTGAAGCCAAGGATGGGGCGAGAGAGAGAGAGGAGAGAGAGTGAAGAATGAGTCAGAATTGCAATTGCGTGGGCATGTCAATATTTATAGCAAAGCTCTGTGGGTTTCTAGTGACTCTAAAGCAGCACTCCATGCAGTTGTGTTGGGTAATAAAAACCCAGTAAATTTGTCTGACAACAGTGGAGACCTGTTGATACCAGCTCTTTATAAAGGATTCCTGCTAAGCCGAACTGGCTGGCTATAATACATGTGTATTGCTGTCCGCAGAGTCAGCATCTTTGAGTAGTTTTCATGCTCTTCCTGCCCTCCTCCCTCCCATGTCAAGCTACAGGGTAGATGTATGTATTAGAGACTAAACAGGATTTTATCCACCATAATATTAGCACATGTACAATGAACGAGAGATCCATTAGCTCTCCCACAACTGGGCAGCCCTGAATTATTTTATGTGCAGAGGAGTATGGGTGGGATAGAATTCACTTGGCAGCCTCCAATCTCTGAAATCTACCTGGGGTCTTTCACTGATTCCCTCCCTAGTGTAGATGGATGCCTTTGGCACAGGAGTCCTACACCTCTGGTTTTATCAAGGCTGTACCAAGAGTGCAAGGAGCTTACCTAAGTTCATGTAAGACAGAGCTGGGCATGCTGTGGATGTGTTAGTGGGCAGTAGCAGATAGAAACAGTGGGGCAGCAGTTTTGCCTGTCCTACAGTCCATCACGTTGCTGCTGCTGACCAGAAGGCAGAGGAAGAGGAGGAGGCCATGAGGCTGGTGCAATACAAAGCCAGTGACAAAGCCAATCAGTGACAGTGTATTTGTACTGCAACTACCTCACCACCACCTTGCCCTTCCCCTTCTGCCTCCTGGTAAGCCACAAGGTCAGATGAGTGCCAGTGCATCAGCACACCATCAGCTTCTGTTGGAGGGCGAGTGCTGCATCTGGGGAGTCAGGATGTGCCTTGACAAGAGAAAGAGTGAAGAGGAAAGGAATGGCTCCTATTCAGGTGGCTGTGGGCAGGAGACAGTATGGTGGCATAGAATTGTAAAGCTGGAAGGCACTCCAAGTGACCCCTTCAATGCAATTATGTCAATACATGGTTCCCCATACAATTTGGAACCATACAGGACCCTGCTTAGCTTCGCAAATGTGCTAGCAATTTTATTGCCGCACCACTAGGAGAACAGTGGGGAGCATATGATTGAAGGAGGGGAGTTCCAGGTAGCTGAGGATCATATATTTTTCAAATTGTGCTGTGTTTTTACTTTCTTGGGATTTTGATGTTTCGTCTGGCATTCTAGTCTTTCATTTTTCATTGCATTTGTTATCTTTTTGTAAGCTGCTTAGAGACTGCCTTTGTATTCAGTGACACGCACATATTAAATTACCATTGTGTTTTTTCTAAGTAGCTTTCCAAAGACTGAATCCAGATCGCCATATGTTTTATCTGGTAGCAGCACTAAAATGGGACCAATACAAAACTATTCTGTAAGCATATTCATTTTACTCAAACAGCTATAACTACTCTAATTCCAATGCTAAGAGAGGGGGGGTAAAAAAAAAACCTTAGAAGATTAAAGGTTTATAGGCACTATAAAAAGATAGACTAGAATAGATAGAAGCAGAAGAATAATGCAAAATTTCGTTCGCTCTGTATTTTTAAGCGAATTTATCAGATTTGCACCTCCCAGACTACTTCACACATTACAATATAATTATCCTTTGGATTTCACTTCGGATTTTGTGATGCACTTTATGTATCAAAAAAGAGGAGCAAAATGTGTTTAAAAGAGCATGTTTTAGGATAAAATGTTTAGACGCCTGTACATTAAGAGAAAATACATATTTTGTTATAAAATATGTATTTAAATACAAAATTCAGTACAGATTATACACACACACACACACACACACACACACACACAGTCACTGGCAAAAGCTAGCACAAGAGAAAACACACTTCATTATGAGTACATGTGAAATTAATGCAGGCAGGAGTGTTCCATCTATGCATCCCTAGACACTGCCTCTACTTTTTGTGCCTCCTCTGGTCCTTTGTATTTCTGTTCTACCTCTGATCCCAGCAGACAAATAAGCTGATACATTCTCCCATAACTAATGTGTCGGGGACTAGGCATGCTTCCAGTGTCCAAAGGTGAACCCTCTAGATCCTTTTAAACTGAGAATATCAACACAGCAAATAATTTATTCTCTTCCAACAACTTAACCTTTCCCTTCCTATCCTGCCAAAACAAAGCACTAATTATATGCAATGTGTCCTGGTACCTTTGTTTCCTAAATGTCTGATAATTCTGCTTATGACTTCTCTCAGACATTTAATCAGCCATGGTGATTTAACTTTCAAAGGACATCACCATCACTCGATTATTTGTTTTAGACTTTATGGGGTTTTCAGCAGGAAATTGTCCTCGGGCATGCTGACAGGTTCATGCGGCCAACTGATGGGAGTCAGTTTGGGAAGTATTGACTGGTGATGATATTTATATTCTGAGAGGGATAGATGAGGGCTATTTTGTGCCTATCATATGTTCTGGAAACATTTATGGCAATACAATAATGAGCTGTTAATTGGGAGAAGGAGAATAGCATGAAAACAAAACAGAACCTGCATTTCTGATTTGACCCAAAGGACTTTTGTTTTACAGCATGGTTATTAACCACAGCTACTACGGCACTTTCAGTAAATTTGAAGCAATTTACATGGTGTGATCTTTTTGCGGGTAAATGTTGCATGGGAAGGTCATATGAACCTATAAAGTTAAAAGCTGAAATCCTCAAAGCATTTAGTTTCCATAGACCTGCAATCAATGACTCTATACTTTGAGGTTCCAGTGATTGCATAAGTATATGGGGGGCTATCTCCCCCCCTTACCTTGTTAGTGATGCTGGGTCTCTCCATCTGCCTGCAACTAGGGTGGAGAGAAAGTCATTCGATTTTCACTTTAATGCAGGGTTTCCTCCTTCGCAATTTCCAAACCAGTGCAAAAGGCAGCTACTCTTTGAAATTTGTACTCTGCCAAATTTTATGATGTAGCTTTAAAGTGAAAAAATGCACATGCACACACACAGCAAATATCAGGGAGAGGTCTCACAGAGATGCATGTATTTGGGGAATGTTCTTAGGCCACCTTTCACTCAAATATGAGTATTCTAGGAGAAATGAGTATTTAAAATGTGTAGAAATTTTCAAGCTGGCTTCTCTTTTGAATGCAAACTGGAAATGGAACAAACTGAACTTTAGAATGGAAAAATAAGGAACCAGGAGTAACCTAAATGCTTTGATTCGCCCATCCCTCCTTGCAGCCACTGCTATCTTCCTTTTCTGGCCAGCCAGAGACAGCATCTGCAAATGTGCCACCTGCTTGGAGAGGCGGAGGAATTGAATAGCCTACATCCAGCTTCCCTTCCCTTCAACTTCAGCAGACAGAACAGCAGTGATCAGCCAACAAATTAGAATGACATTAGGGAGCCGACAAACTGAAGTTCAATCCAGATACGACTGAGGTGGTTCCCTAGAGCAGATGGATGGGAGGCTCTTGAAGGGGTTACACTCCCTCTGAAGGAGCAGGTACGTAGCTTGAGGGGACTGCTGGATCATTTACTGCAGCTTGAGCTTCGGGTGACCTCAGTGGCATGGCTGGTTTTCTGATCACTATATTTTTAAGCAAGCCACCTCTTAGCAGAAATGAAAGAAAAATGAATAAGAAGCACATTGATCACAGAATAATTATGTCACTTAAATTAGAAGCAATCTTTTTCCTTTTACAAAAAGCTACCGTTCTCAGAGTGGTTTAACAGTCGATCAATCTTCACAGGGATCACTGGGAAGTGTAGCTCAATGTTTGCTCTCTCCAGGGCTTAAAAAGACAGTGAACTATTCCCACAAATATGAGCCCATGGGTTCCTTTGGACTTCTGCCCATCTAACTCAACCTCTGCTGTTTTTTCAGAAATCTCAAACTCCCCCTCAAGTTCCTTTCCATATTGCCATCTCCAAAATGTATTGTTCAGTGAACCACACAAGCCGGGGTCTTACTAGAATGAATGATGAGAATTTCCATTGAAAACAATAGGGCTTTATCTAAAGGCCTGTTAGAAATAATGGGAGCTGTGAATAACAATTTATTCCATTGGCATAATTGCAACCTGAACATTCAACGTGATGAAAAATGGATGAAGTATTAACTGCCTACTTGAAGAACCTTTTATCTTCCCAGATAGGAAGTGGATAGAAAACGTGTGGAAATGATACTCATGCTCAAGCTTTTCAAAGAATCATAGAATTGTAGAGTTGGAAGGGACCCCAAAGGTCATCTAATCCAACCCCCGAAAATGCAGGAATCTCAACTAAAGCATTCGTGACAGATGGCTATTCAGCCTCTGCTTAAAAGCCTCCAGCAAAAGAAAGTTCACAACTTCCTGAGGGAGACCACTCCACTGTCAAACAGCTTTTACTGCTATAATGTTCTTCCTGATGTTTAGTCAGAATCTCCTTTTGCATTGTTCTTGGTACTAGATGGGATTGGGGGGGGGGGGATAACCCTGTCATAATACAACATGGCTACCATAACAGTATATTAGTGTACAGTCACTGCTGCTTCCTACCCCATTCCAGAAATCCTCATACATGCTGTAGGAAGTCCCCTATGTCCTGCTGGTCATGATTGCAGAGATTACACAATGCCGTTGCTCTCTAATAGTAGGCTTGCCATATTTCAAAAAGTAAAATTCCTGACATTTGCAAAGTGGTTTCCGTTGCTTTTTCCATCGCGTTGCCATACATCCGGGCTTTTTCTGACATTTTACCAATTTGGCAAAATTCCCCCGCACACCATTTTTATACCCCCAAACCCGGACTTGTCAGGAATTTTCCTGATGTATGGCAAGCCTATCTAATAACAATAGGGAGCATCCACCAGGGCAAGGGGAAATGTGCAAGCTGGTCCCACCACACTTATGCTCTCTCACACAGCATGCACACACACATTCACTGCACACATGCAGACCACAGCCACGTATGCCCCCTCTCCCTCCCAGCCTTCCTCCCTCCCTCTCTCATACATACACACATCACATGCATCTCTCCCTCTCTCATGCTTACATGTGTACCTCCCCCCCCCATACATAGATCAAACGTACATCTCTCCCCAGGTGTGTTTCTCAATCACAGTTTCTCAATCTTGAGCAGCACAGACATTCAGAAAAGGCACACCAGTCCTGTGAAAAACACTACTTTTTAGTGATTGGAATGTGGCTTTGAGAGGCTTTATTTCATAGGAGGAACGGCAGAGAGAAGGCATTCCCCTGGCATTTGTTCAGGCTGACTGCACCCTGCCACACTCCTGCAGGCAGACCATGGAATGACTCTAGATGTCATTCCACAGCAAGCCTCTTTGAAGCCCTAGCTGGCTGTAGCTCTTTCCCCCCCTTCAAATTGCTCTTTGTTCTTCTAACCAGTAACATGCTACTGTCTTGTAGTTCAGCAGATTTGGTTGTGTGGCGATGTCACTGGAGGTAAATGAAGCTAATGAAAAGTAAGGACATGCTTCTTAAATAAGTAAGAATACTCACTCAAAATTAGCTTAGTTTGCCTTCATTGGCTATCTAAGGGGCCATTTAACTGCTTAGAAGCCTATTTGGTAATAACAATACTATTAATAATAAGTAGGATACTGAAACAGAAGCTGTTTACACCAAGCAAAACATTTAGGAGGATTCTGAAAACTTTCCAGTTACTCAAATTTGTGTCTGGGTTTTCCCCCCCTACTGAAAATATTCATTGAAGAACTTTCATCTCAGACCTACATAATGACTCATAAACTGAACAGGTGTTGTTCTGCCAAAGAAGCATAAGTCCTGAGGGAGAAACGGGAGGGTAAAAGGTATGACTTTATAATTAAGCTATGGGAAGCAATAAAAGATATTTAAAAGACCATTAGGTTTGTACATGGAAAGTTTTGAGTAGCATAGGTTAATTGGCAAGGTGACTTGGACTAAGAATTGCAGAAATGAGCTGGAATTTCTTCAAGTCAAGAGGGCACAGGTTATCAGTAAAATACAGATTGAGTAAGGGAAATCTTACAAGAAAAGATTTGTGACTTAACTGTGTGACAATTGCAATATCAGAGGTAAAAACAGAATTGAGGTGAGATCTTATTATTCAGGAAACCAACATAAGGGGTGTCCCGTAGAATTAAAAGTATACTGTATTTCATTGTCTGTGTCACATATAATAATCTGTGAATATCTGCCTTCATTGTCCAGAGTTTGTTTCTGAGATTTATAAGCTACCTTTCATTACTTTGATTCTGGAGTGGAATACCTCTGTTTCCTATGGATCAGACTGTATATAGATCTAACCCTTTGTTTCTGGTAACCCCAGACAATATGAAAACATCCAGATTTGCAATGCCTGACTAGGGCAAACCTCAACTTCCTCAAGTCCATTGTTTGACCTTTGTAGCAGTAGTGGCACATGGTAGGCTGGAGCCACAGTGTCATCCCCCAAAACCCCTGCCGCTGCTGCTTACCTGGACAGGGCTGGGGCAGGTTGGAGGTGCTCTCAGCAGTGCAACAGCAAGGCCCCAACCTCACCACTGTCCCAGCCCTGTGCTGGGAAGCAGCAGTCACACTAGTGTCAGGGCAGCAGCTCCACCCCCATCATACATATTGCTACTGCTTCCTAGGGCACAGTCAAGTTTTCCCAAAGCTAAGGCAATGACTATGGGCTTCTGTTAAGGAACTGGTGAAAACCATGCCTGCTAGATTCATTCTCTGTCTGACTGTCAGAGATGGTCCTGAACAGAGGTCTCAGGAGAATTCATTTGACTCTGACTCAGATATTAATTTTGTGTGAACCACTTAGAGATTTAAATTATATTAAGCAGTGTGTGTGTGTGTGTGTGTGTGTGTGTGTGTGTGTGTCAGTTTAACTCATGGGGCACTTCCAAGCCTGCTTTGAGGATGAGGATAAGCTTGAGACCTTTACTGATTTCTCTCCATTTTTTTCAGAGAGGACTAGGCACATTTCTGGGCCAACCCAAGGGGGTACTGAGGAAATTTGTCCATTCCAGCCCTGGATTTCTAATTTTGGAGCTGTTTCTTCTTGCAAACACTTCTAACAAGCAAATATGTAAATGACCTGCTTGTGATCTTATCTACTGCAGATGTCAGCTGGAAGAAGAAGAAGAGGAGGAGGAGTTTGGATTTGATATCCCACTTTATCACTACCTTAAGGAGTCTCAAAGCGGCTCACAATCTCTTTTCCCTTCCTCCCCCACAACAAACACTCTGTGAGGTGAGTGAGGCTGAGAGACTTCAGAGAAGTGTGACTGGCCCAAGGTCACCCAGCAGCTGCATATGGAGGAGTGGGGAATCGAACCCAGTTCACCAGATTATGAGTCCACTGCTCTTAACCACTACACCACACTGGCTCTAGAACCAATGGTTTGTCCTTTGAGCTACATAATAGCACAACTTCCTTCTGTATGAAAGAAGCTGTATGGGATCCCAATTTGAACTGCAACATGGAGGAAGGATGAGGTCT
This sequence comes from Podarcis raffonei, assembly GCF_027172205.1. Lineage (NCBI taxonomy): Eukaryota > Metazoa > Chordata > Lepidosauria > Squamata > Lacertidae > Podarcis > Podarcis raffonei. The sequence goes on from NC_070603.1 coordinate 53,772,345, forward strand.
AACACTAACCCCCTTGTTGTAGGACCCTGATCTAGATTGCCTCCTTGGAATAGCTTTTAGTCATGGGGGGGCAAGTGTGAAGGTGTTAAGTTTGCTTAACTCTCTTCCTCTGTCTACTGCAAAAGTTAGAGAGATAAGAGTGAGAGAGAAAATATGTGAGGGAAATTGCATGGTCAACATTACAGTGGTACCTCAGGTTAAGTACTTAATTTGTTCCGGAGGTCTGTTCTTAACCTGAAACTGTCCTTAACCTGAAGCACCACTTTAGCTAATGGGGCCTCCCACTGCCGCCGCACTGCCAGAGCCCAATTTCTGTTCTTATCCTGAAGCAAAGTTCTTAACCTGAAGCACTATTTCTGGGTTAGCGGAGTGTGTAACCTGAAGCGTATGTAACCTGAAGCGTACGTAACCCGAGGTACCACTGTATATGCATTAATATGCCTTGATGCCTTCTCCCGTACACTTTATCATTCAAATGTTTCATTCTTTTGCAAGTTGCAGCCACTGCTCTTCATGTCCAATATTTATTTTTTTCTATCTTGGTCAGGGAAAGAATTATTATTATTATTATTACTATTACTATTATTATTATATTGTTTATACTCCGCCCACTTCCAGTACATATAAATACATAATAAAGCATGAGACATAAAAACTACCCAATACAGGGCTGCCTTCAGATGTCTTCTAAAATTTGTGAAGTTCTTTAACTCCTTGACATCTGATGGGAGGGCGTTTCACAGAGAGGATGCCACGGCTGAGGAGGTCCTCTGCCTAGTTCCCTGTAACTTCACTTCTTGCAGGAAGGGAACTGCCACTGCGAGAAGTGAAGTTACATTCTATGTCAAAATGACTTCTAGCATTTTAATCCCATCTTTTTTTTGTTTTTATTTCCCACATTCATTACTGTATGTTGTTGTTTTTCAGGCCAAAGTCCAAACACCCTTAGCCCTAGTGTGGCGTCTGAACTTGATTTAAAGTTGGGTGCACTTTGCGAAACAGGTAGGGTGTTTATTTGTGAGAGGAGTAATGTTTTGCTTTGTATTTGGCCCATCAATCTCTCACAGTTGAGACTATTTTTATAGGGAGCTTGATATTTCCCAAGTGCTTCTCTGAAATGACATTCAGTTTGGTCTTTTGAATAATTCTCAAGCAAATGTATACATAGTTCTGAAAATATATTTCCTCAGCCATGTTCGTAAACAAGGGTAGAGTTTGTCAGAGAGAAAAAGGAGTTCAGTTCTCACATAACCTGCTGCGCTATGAGTCTGTGAAGCTCTTAGGAGCAGAGTCCATTAGTCCTAGAACACAAGCCAAAGTGCACATTCCTTTTATGAGTTTGTCACCAAAACTCCCCTCTCCCCACTGCTCCGAAAGTAGCTGCTTTGAACTCATTGTGAACTTTGAACACAGTACTGAAAATACATACAGCTTAAATATTCCCACAATAAATTAATGTGTAGGACATACACACACTTGGCTGGAACTAGGGATGAGACGATCTGTCCATTTCGATTCTCTTAGTTTCTCATTTTTCCATTCTTAAATTCAGTTCTCCACATTTTGCAGCAATATGCCATTTTTTAAAAAATCCTTATGAAGATGGATCAGCGTTTTAGGGTGAATTTCTCCTAATCAACATTTTTCTGAGTGCTGTACACATTTCTGTAAGCAATTTCTCCCAATATTATGAATGTTTATATTCTATTTTCTGTCATATCTTCATTTTTATGGACACTTGCCCCTAACAGATGCCTTTTCAGAAGAATAGTTTGGTGGGAGAGCTGCATTGCAAAATTCAGATAAATGCGAATTCTGAAGGATGGCTGTGTTTTGGTTCACATCTTGTTTCAGAGTGTGCGAATCTAATAGATTCAGCTTAAATATGCACTGAATCAAATTTCTCCTCCATCCCTAGTTGCAAGCAAGTCTAACTGTCTTCATTAAGACATAGTTCTAGACAAGCGTGCATAGGACTGAAGCTATACACACTTAAGCCTATTTATGTTGGAAGGGTGGTGTACAAATTTAATTAATGATTAATTAATTAATTAATTAATAATAGTCTGACCATCTTTATGGATGTAAATGCATGAAAGGGGGATCAGAACCACATCTGCTTGCCCTTACTAGGGAGGGATAAATTTACATTTTCCTCTGCTTCTCATTTTTCCACTCTTAAATTCAGTTCTCCACGTTTCCACATCAGTTTCTGATTTATTAATTAATTGATTTTAATACAAAAAATTCATCAGCATTTTATAGCAGATTTCTCCTTTACGTCTCTTTGAAAATGGATGGTGGTGGCGGTGTTTTGCATACATAGCAATCCCATCTGGGCAAGTGATCAGACCCCGATTCACTCAATGTAAGCACTGGATTGCAAGCTCCTCTGCTTTCTGGGAGCATTAGGGAGAGAATTCTAATTAAGATTCTGTCAGTCTGGAATCCTACAGTCCCTAAGAGGGCGTCTCAGGGGCCACCCAATACTCTGGGTTCTTTTGAGGCTTTCTCACCTGTGCTGACAGTGTTCTGATGGCAGAGTGGGCAGAAAGAGGGCATTCTGTGGGGATATTAAGAGAGGCTTTGGCTCTCCTGGATCCCTAGAATGCCCCCAGAAAGGGTGGGGAGAAAATGCTAACCCTGGAGATGGCGTATTTCTCCCTCCCCTTCCCCAATAGCAATCAATGGGAAGGGGGAGATCATGGTTGGGCGTGAGTGGGGAGGAAAAACATGTCCACACTCCACTTTCAAGGAGCCTGGTGGGCCTTTGAATTTGGTGGTTTGTCTTTCCTTTGGGTCTCCCTCCCCTCTGCCCTTGGTTAAAATGGGAGCAACTTAACTCTCAAAGCTAAGATGCCTTTCTTTGAAAAATGTCAGCAATGCGATCATGCCCCCAGCATGCCTCATTAGAGCTCACGGGATATAATCACAACATGTGGTTTCATTTCTTTCTGGTTGAACAGAGTGGGCTGTCACAGGGTATAGAAAACCCTTTTTCTTCCCACCAGTATTTAATTCTCTTGCAAGAAATACCAGGGGCCCCCTTTTATTATTATTAAATAAAATACTCAGTGACTTACTGTTCTCTTTCACTCTACCCCACACCGCCTTCTTGGAATTACCAGCGCCTTCCATTTTAATGCAAAGAACTGTTCTTTTGCCTTTGCCTCAGTAACTGCAGCTCACATATGCTTGTGATTAAATGGAATTCCTTAATTCCGAAAATATATTTCTCCGTATTCTCACTCTGCTGAACATTGAAAGCTTTGGAGTCCCCCGTGGATATCCTCTGGTTTCATTTATCTGTGCAGCTGAGGGAACTCAATGTGCTGGTGTTCTGTGGGCTACATTTTCTTCAGGATGGAAAAGGGGGGCTGTCAGTGTCAGCACAGATCATGTATAACCCTCCCCACTGCAGAGTTCATCAGCTTATGTCAAATGGGGTGCTTCCAAACAACCTGTTTACTTTTTAAAAATAAGATTTTATTAAAGCTTTTCATATTGCAATAAGATAAAAGAAACTCATCTAAAGAAAAAGAAAAATGGAGAAAGAAAAAGAAGGAAAACCAAAGGAAAAACAAGAAAGAAAAAGGGGGGGAGAAGAAAAATAAAAAGGACTTCAGATTTTCCACCTATCAGTTAAATAAAATAAATTATTTGAAATATTCACTCTAGAATGACACCCAACAGATCTATTTTTTGTGTTAGACAATAATTTCCCAGTCTTCTGACCCAAATAGTTTAATTCATTCAGACAACCTGTTTATTGAAAATTCATCCTGATTTGTTTGTAGGGAAGTTACACAATGGTGCATCAAGAAACTGTTACTCCACAGTTTTCAGGGCATATTCCCTTTACAAAAATTCAGATATTTGGAGAAAGCACACTGTCTCTTAAACAACTGTAATTGTGCAACCTGAATTTTCTGCTATGTGATTGAACCCAGCTCAGAAATAACAACAGTCTGGGAGCACCCACTGTCTCAAACTGGTAAAAGTGTGTGCTTCTCTTCAGCTGATTTCATTCCCCACTTCTTGACATTACCTATATTTCAAGTTTCTTGACATCCCTGGCCCTTTCCCTGCAGTACCTATAAAATGGCTTATTCCAACCCTTCAGGATGTTGCTGGACTCCAGTTCAGCCTCAGCCAGCATGGCTAGGTCCTACTAGCCATGCTCAAATGCACTCTCGCTCTCTCACTCACACACAACACACACACAAGACCCTTCTGAGTATCTGTGCAGATCAACTGCTGGCTTCCAGCTCATGATGGGAGAGGAGCTGATGGCAGAAGAGGAGACAATTTGCATCCCCAATAGGGGGCTGGGCTGCATGAAGATGCTCAAACCTCTCTAGTCCCCTTGCCCCAGCACCATGTCTGCATTCTTTTAGCTACTCTCAAAATCAGTGGGGTCTGATTTGGGGAGCCAGGCCATGTCCCTGATCTGGGGATTAGCCATTTCTGGGTTAGAAGATCACACCAGTGTACTCATTGGCACATTATCAAGGGGGCCTAAGTGATATTTTCCATGTGTGGATGGGTCTCGTGTGTGTGTGTGTGTGTGTGTGTGTGTGTGTGTGTGTGTCCCGTTTCCATTTTGCAGTCATGGAAGCAGTACAAACCACCTCTCAATTGGTTAACAGAGAATTAACGAAAGCAGTGGGAAGGATAAATCTGGCAGTGCTGCTGCCAATGTAAGCCTTCAAACGGTCTCCCTAATGTAACCTTCCCTTGCTCTGTCCTCCAAATAAACACTCAGACCAGCTCATTTCGGTCAAGTCTTTTTCTCCAAGCTTATTCTCAATTCCAGAGGGTTCTTTAAAAAACAAATCACTGCATTTTATTGCAACAAGTCTCAGACTCAAAGTCTCAGACTCAAAGAAAATAAATAAATTTCTCATTTGAAACAAGAGAGTGCGGATTTTCCAAAATACGCCCACACACACACACACACGGGAAGTCTGGCTGTGGTGATACCAGGAAATAGAACAAACTGAAGGCTTGAGTACAAAACCAATAAGTTTGTTCTTCTGTCTCTTGGCTGTTGATTGAGGAAAAGAGATACAGCTCACATCTGATGCTTAGGACTTTTTCCAATCATCATTCATACATGTATCACCTACACACCCACACATTTTCCCCAGTGGCTTTTAATATATGAGAAATAACAGCTATTATATAACACATCATGTTCTCTTTGAAATTCATTGCACTTTTTTTTCTTACAAAAAAAACACCCTTCAAATAATTTTGATACTGCAGAAGAATTTTAAAATAGATCTGACTACAGTATCTTAATGTTAACAGGTACTTTTCTATGCAGAGTGGGTGATAGAGAGATTGTGACTAATACGCACCCAGAAAAATAAGAAGGCCCTTATGCCATATTTTGGTTAGAAGAAACCTTCTCACAGCAAAAGATGGTCCAGAAGCAAAGGTGTGCTGTATACAACAGAATCCCTGATAACTGCACCTAGCTTCTTTATTCACCTTCACTCAGGACTCAGCTAGACTGGTAAAGAAAAAGCCATTTATATGCGTTGTATGTGTGATATAACATTGTGCCACCAGATGGCAATGTGGAGTCCCATTTTCTCTACCTGTTTTCCCTGTTTAAATGTACAACGCTTTAAACTGAAACACTTCTTTGATGTGTCTAGATCCAGCCTCAGTGTGTTTCCCATAAGGTCTTGGCCTGGCCTCATATTAATTCTGACAGTTAACTGGACTGAGATTTAGGAGTCTGTGGTTTAAAAAATAAATAAATAATCAAAACAGAGAATTTGCTCAAGACTCCAAGAGAAAGATGCATCTGTTTTTATTTCTCTCTGTTTCTCATTTTTCCAATCTTCAGTTCAGTTCAGTATCAGTTTTGCTTTGCTTTTTTTTAAAAAAAAAGTTCTCACAAATATTCATCAGGAATTTATTTCATATTTTCTCTACATCTTCGTATACACATTTTGCAAGCAATTTCCCCTAATGAAATACAGTTATTTTCACAAATAGATACATTGCTCAGCTCAATCTTGCTCACGAGCATTTAAGCACATGAGAACATAAGAAGAGGCCTCCTGGATCAGGCCAAAAGCCCATCTAGTTCAGCATCCTGGCATCACAGTGCCCAGCCAGATGCCCATGGGAAGGATGCAGGACTTGAGTGAAACTTGGCCTCCCCCAAAACATGTGTTCAGATGCATCCTGCCTCAAGCAGTAGAGACAGAACTTAGCCATTGCAGCTCGTGGCCATGGAGAGGCTTATCCACCATGAATCTCTTTAATCCTCTTTTCAAGCCATCTAAACTGGTGGCCCTCGCTGTCTCCTGTGGGAGCAGAACTCCTATCACATATTGCGATTAGACAAACTGCTAGAGAACAGTTTGGAGACATTCTGCGACAATTGCTTCAACTGCTGAAGCTTCCGCCTGTTGTCTGAAGATGGTATGTTCGCTCCATGAACCATGCCAACATGCTGGGAAAGCACATTTGGCATATTTGTGACTGTGACAATAAACAAATATGTCCCTCACAACTGACACATTTGTAGTTTGTTCTTTGCTATTTATACCTCAGGAGAAAACCTTTCCTCCTGGTAAATTTCATCTTCTTATACAGAGCTTTCTCTGCAAAGAGAATCGTTTTAAAGTTCAGAAACCCAGTTTAAGCTGGCGTGAAATCTCTTGTAAAATCACCTCTCCGCTTGCATGAAAAACTAAATGTCCTAAGAGGTCGGGAGTGCCCTTTCCATGGAGCAATGTGAAACAGTTGCTTCAGGCAGCAGATTCAAGGAGTTACTCTTTCCCCCCTGTCTGTAGCCTCTTGTTTCTTTGTTTAAAATGAGCTAATTCTCCACTAGACAAGATATCCCATTGTGAATTTTTTTGTATCGAGGGGTGAAAATGTCTTCTTGCTATTACTATTATCACCTGCCGTGGCTGCAACCTATGCACTCTTTCTGGGAAGTAAGCCCCAGTGAATACAATAAACCTGTACAATACTGCACTGTTCATTGTTTTTATTGTTGCATTAGTGTTTAATAGTGTATATTTCTGCCCTGATAAGGAATAATAATAATAATACACCATAAAATGTCGCCTTGTCCCTTATATACCCAACCATTCAAAGCTTTTTGTGGGAGAGGGCAACCTGCAGATACCATTTTACCAGGAGGGACCATTCCACACAATCTCACAACTTGGCCTTTACTGTGGTAGCCCCCCATTACGTATCAAGCAGGTGCCATCTTTACAGTCTTTTCACTGTCTGTTTAAAACTTTTCCGACAAGCTTTCTAAATAGCATAGCTTTTTTATTCCTGTGGTTTCTGCATATATTTGAAATTGTTTTAATTGTTCTTTTACATACAGTTGTTTTGTATACAGTTTTTATTGCGAAATCACTCTGAGATGCTTCATCGGAAGCAATTCATAAATGAATGAATGAAAATAATATGAATCATAGCAAATCAGCCCTGAGTGCTCACTGGAAGGACAGATCGTGAAGCTGAGACTCCAATACTTTGACCACCTCATGAGAAGAGAAGACTCCCTGGAAAAGACCCTGATGTTGGGAAAGATGGAGGGCACAAGGAGAAGGGGACGACAGAGGACGAGATGGTTGGATAGTGTTCTTGAAGCTACCAGCATGAGTTTGACCAAACTGCGGGAGGCAGTGGAAGACAGGAGTGCCTGGCGTGCTCTGGTCCATGGGGTCACAAAGAGTCGGACACAACTAAACAACTAAACAACAACAACAAATACTGGCACAGCTGAATTGAGTTGTTCTGGAACCCCCATTTCTCATAAATGTTTCCTACTGATATGCCTAAGTAAATGTTACATTTCATCATCAGATGCCAGTGGAAAAATGCAGGGTAAGTTAATTCTACAATGTTATCACTGCCCTGCCATGTAGAGACCATTTCCCCCCCAATGGCATCCCAATGGCAAATGTCTGACCTAACTCTGTGTTAGCATCACTTTGATTTATGTGAACATCTAATTATCTCAACATTGCCGATGTTCTCCATCCTTCCCCCATCCTTCATTCAGATACATGAGGTTGATTGCATACTCTGTATTAATCAAAATACTTTTGAACAAAGCAGGCTTAGAATTCTAAACAGCACATCATGCTGTTAGCTTCAGGCTTGTCTCCCTTGTTCAGGGTTCCAGACACCAGCCTCGTATTGATTTTTCTGCATCTTTTGTTGGGAGCAGAGCAGAATTTGCCATTTCCAGCCCTAAGTAAGCTTCTTCAAGAAATCAATAGACCTGAAAGAAATAGGTGAGAGGAGTGCACCTTGGGCACTACAGCAACCTAAATAATAGATTGATGGCTTGAAAAGTGTTAAAAGGCTTACAAAATGAGAAAGGAGTCAAGAAACAGAAATCTGAACGTAGAGTCAAAAAGATGGTTGGCAGGGGTTAGCATTCAAAATACCACTGGACCCCATTTGGCATTCATAATGGCAAAGGATGAGCTAAAGGAAATTAAGTGCCTTGCTCACAGAACACCTCTTATGCCCATACAAGGGTCTATGTAAAGTTTCATATTGTGATAAGGAACACTAGGACTATCCACATGAAAACAGCAAGTACAGATGTAAAGGAATAAGATTGCTATTACCGTTTGATACCACTTTCTTGGAACTCCTAAATCCAAAACATTTGTGGTGCCTCAGATGCCCTGACTTAAGCATGCCATCTGTAAATATTATCCCTATATGGCTGTCCCATCAACATCCAATTCTGCTGCTCCAATACAACGAAGTTCAAAGTAACTAGGAACTGTGTAACACAGGACAACCTCTTTGGAAGCTGTACAATAACGGAAACGGTGACTGCAGTATAGCATCATCATAAGAACATAAGACTCCACTGGATCAAGCCAGTGACCCATTTGATTACTGTTCTCAGAGTGGCCTATGGGAAGCCCACAAGTACAACCTGAGCACAAGAACACTCTCCCCTGCTGTGGCTTCTAGCAAATGGCATTCAAAAGCATTACAGTAGTACCTCAGGTTAAAAACGTAATTCGTTCCAGAGGTCCGTTCTTAACCTGAAACTGTTCTTAACCTGAGGTACCACTTTAGCTAATGGGGTCTCCCACTGCTGCTGTGCCGCCGCCGCACAATTTCTGTTCTCATCCTGAAGCAAAGATCTTAACCCAAGGTACTATTTCTGGGTTAACGGGGTCTGGAACCTGAAGCGTCTGTAACCTGAAGTACCACTGCACTGCATCTGACCATGTAGCCAGAGCACAGCTATCAAGGATTGTAGCCCACTGAGAGCCTTATCCTGCATAAATTTGTAGAATCCTCTTTTAAAGCCATCCAGGTTGGTGCCTGTCACGGGATGGTTTTGTATCGATTGATTATCTTTATTCTGTTGCTGACTTTGGAGGAAGGCGCTGGGTATCAATTTAATTAATTAATTAGTGCCCTTGAATTCTAGTGAGGGGGTCACCATTATCATCCTGCTCTTATAAGCTGCCCAGACCCTCACAGTGATTTGCTTTCAAACCAGTGCATGACCAACCATTGACTGAAAATGATCTTATTAATGCACTGTACAGCTAATGTTAAGCCAACTTGCGGTTTTCTGCTGGTGCAGATGCCCCCTTGAGGATCAGATGTTCAGACAGAGTGAGCTGGCACTACGTCAGCAAAATCAGCTGAGGGTCTGGTTCTGAGTTGTTCAACCAAAGGCTGGTGAGGAAAATTAAACTTCATGCACCATTGACTCTGCGCCTTTAGCAATATTTCATGGTAGGGCTTTTACTTCTTTTGATCATTTATTTTGTTGCTTGAGTCTGCAGTGCTAAAGGCAGCCCATTCCTTCTTATTAAAAGAGCAATCTATCTGAAGAAGGTAAAAAGCAGAGCAGCTTCATTATTATTTAATTGGGAGAGCAAAGGTTAACTAACAGTGGGAGATTCTTTGTTTCTGCTTTGTGACCTGAGCAGCTATACATATATATAATGGGAGAACTTGTGCATGGGATGTCCTCCTAGTTAAGATTAAGTAGCAAATGCTGGAATCCAGAACGGTGCCTCTGCTGATCCTTAGAACTATGGAAATATTGGAAATCTTCCCTTTTGACTTCCTAAATCATCCATTAGGCTCATACTACGTTATTTCCATTTTATGAGGTGACATTCCAACCATCTGCTGGCTGTCAGTTCTACTGTATCTGCAGCTCCACATCTTCATAACAAAAAGCCGTCTACTTACCACTCCACACAGCATTCGGTTTCTCTGTCTCTCGTTACCTGTTTCCATGAGTCTAAACTGAGGAGAGTCACAGACAGGCCAGCTCCAGGTTAGTCAAGGGATGGACAAATCTGCCAATTTAAGTTCTCCAAGTTTCCTATTTTCCCCCAATTTAAAATAAAATTATCCACATTTCTGAAACAATTCACAATCCTCCTAAAAATTTGCCAGCATTTTTGTGTGATTTCCCCCTAATATACAAAAAATATAAACATTTTTTGCAAGCAGTTTTCCCTAAAACAATGTGTTTTTAGAAATACATTTTTTAATGAAAATGTGTGTTTTATGCACACTTTGTCCTACTATATACATTTTGTACATATTAGTTGACTGGAGAAGTGCACTGGAAAAGTCAAATAAGACCGCTCACCATTCTGTTGGGTGGCATTGCAGCCAGGCATCTGGGCCCCTGCAGTGATCCAGCTGGGCGGTGGAGATTGACACCCCCCTCGTGCCATCCCGGCCACATCACTGGCGCAGGCCGGGATCACACCCAGGGGTGACCCCACTGACCAATCAGCGCCAGTAGGAGGTGTGGCCGCATGAAATATAAACTGTGATGCAGCCAGGGGGACCTCCTCTCTTGCCCTCCACTGGATCTAGGTTGACCTTTAAATGCAAACTGAATCACATTCTCCCTCCCTTCCATGACCTTGGTGAGTACGTGTGACTTGGGGCAGGGCAGGTGTTTGTTTGCTTTTAGCCAACCTCACTATAGTAGAAGCATATAGTAGGAGGGGCAGTGCAGTAGAATTGTTGTTTAAAATGTTGGCTGCAGCCAACCTCAACCTAGATTCCAGAATGAGGTGAAGGGGAAACAGCATCTGCCTGGAATGGAGAAGAGTGCCAGGTCATGACATCCGTAGCAACAATTTTGGGTTGGCAAGATGCTTGATGGTGCCAAATTCTGAAGCCATAGCAGCAGGCTGCCTATGGGTACATTGTTGGCACGGAACATTGCAAACAGTGGGTTGCCTCCAGGTAAATCTTCCACAGAGTAGACCCATGGGGATGAATAGGCCCAAATTAGTCATGACCATTGCTTTCAATGGGTCTGCTCTGAATAGGGCTAACACTGGCTACAACTTAGTGAATCACATTAGGGGGCTGGAATGGATGCTAGCAGAACACAGCATTTCATTTGCTGAATCTTTGGGATAGGCAGAATACTTACTGTAGAGAGGCAGAATGAATGTGGGCTGCAACATTTGTTCCATTATATTACATTGCATTTCGTTTGGATGGATGAATATGTCAAGTGAGCAAGTGGAAGAGTTTGTAGAGGCCAGTGTGCATGGAATCACATCACCCAACATTTTAATGTGTTTTTCTGAAAAGCAGCTGTACAGGTTCCAAATGGCACTTTTGGAAGAGGGAACCCTTTAAAATCCTTTCCTTCTTCTTTGGCGGTCACTCATAGCCAACTAAGTTTGTCTCACCATTTCTCTGAGCTAAATCCATTCCAAGAGTTAGCTGCGTGGGGGTGAGGAGGGGAAACAGATTTCACCTGATTTCCCCCTTCCTCTTCTTTGGAGAAACCTTGGGGAAGAAGCTTCAGATCAGGAAAACATCACAGAGTGAGGGCGACCAGAACCACAGCTATGGTCCAGTTTGGAGCTGCAAGCCCCTGAGCCACATTTAAGTAAAAAAATCAAAATCAAAGAGATTAGATAATAGATCTGTCACATCACATATAGTTTGGTCCTGGGAGTGTGTGCTAAGTTGCAAGCAAAGCTCATTAGTCCCTGGTCAAAGCTTGTTAGTGTAAGTGAAAAGGAAGAACATGATGTTTAGATGGCTGATCTTACAAAGCGCAGGGGTGAGGAACCTTTGCAGCCTAAGGGCCACATTCCCTTCTGGGCCACCTTCCAGGGGCCACGTGCCCATGGTGAGGTAAAACTAGATGGAACAATTAATGTAAATTTTTGCCATTGAAGTGTAAGCTAGTTTCTGCACACACTCTCCTTTCTATTCTCAGTCCAAGCAAGCAGGAGTTCAAGGGCACATTCCACCCAAGTAAATATACTCAAGCTCGATGAGGGGTGTGTACTGGGAAGAGAGGGTGTAGCCAGAGTGCAATCCCAAGGGCCAGATAGAGGGCCACACATAGCACCCAGGCCTGAGGTTCCCCAGTCCTGCTACCACAGGTACAGTGTGTGTGAAGGAGCTATAGAAATCTCTTCAGGACAGGGGAGAGGAAAGTCCTACCCTGGTACCCATGAAAGGTAACCCATTGGGGGTAGGATACACTGCTGTGGTTGATATTAAATATTGGACTTCTCAGACTGGACTTGTGTGATCTCCTGGACCCAGAAGACTGGATTGCCCTTTCCTCAGTCTTCTCTGGAGACAAAGCAAGCAATGCAGCTTTGCCATCAATAATCCAGGATGAAGGACAAGGTAAATGGGCTTCATTTCTTTTATGAGAAGGGACCTTCCCTATATCTGAATGTCATCCAAGAGCTGGCGAAGTTGAGGCCAACATTATCACCAACAGTGGATCTGAGAATTATGTGCATGGGAATGGTGACACTCTAGAATGAGGCTGTAAGTAGGATGAATTGTTGCCTATCCCCTTTGTTGACAACTTTACTCATTTGTCCTTTGGGGCCTTTGGGAGATAAGACCCCTGGAGGCCAACAATAAATATTTTCTTTGTGCTACTCTAGAACTATCTATAGTTGTGAAGTATTTGTTTTGAAGATTTCAAAAAAATACTCTGTGCTATGTTGCATTGTATTTGGTAGCTTTTGAAAAATACCCTGACATCATATGGGATGAAGGGTGGGACAAAAATGAAATGAAATGAATGAATGAATGAATGAATGAATGAATGAATGAATGATGAATCAAAACTCTCACCCAGTGAATGATTTCCCAACCTTTTTTTTACAAAGTCACTGAATGGAGAATAAAAATCAGTAACTCTAGAGTCCTATTAAGGACTGTGGTAAATCACATTGACTGATTAATTGGCTCCCTGTGAGATCCATAATTCAAAGATGCCAGATGATTTCAGTTTCCAAATTTTAGCACCTTGCAGTAGATTGAATTTGTTTTCTAGCATCATTCCTAGCACTTGGTGGCTTTATAGGGAAGAATAATGCACATTTTGTTTAGAATACCCAATGATCTAGAGCAGATGTGGACTACTTGATCTCATCTCAAGGAAAATTTTGACATGAACTGGTAGGGAGGGCTGGCTTGGCAGTATCATTTGTTCCAGTGAAGCTAACAGTGAGGAAGGGGTGCAATACTCTTTATAACTATTCAGAAGTCTCATTGGGTTCAATGGTAAGTGGGTGTAGGACTGCAGCCTAGTTTTAGCAATGCAATGAGTTGTCCTGATGCAAGTATTGGATGCTTCACTGAAGCTTAGCCACTGTCATGGGAGGATAAAAATGTCACAGTTCAGTGAAAGTGGCTGCGATAGTGGAAGCAAAGATCTAAGGAATACCTTTGAGCCCAAAACTGCATTATCAGGGACTCTGGGATCTGAACCAACCACCTCATGACCCGAGGTTGCAGCTTCATCTAGTGAGCTACATGAGACTATGTTCAGGGTTGTGTGCCTCTTCTGGTAAAGAATGGAATAACTCATTTATTTTATTCAATTTATGAGTCACCTAAGAAAGAATATAGAATAGGTTGTACATCAACATCAGCAAACTGCACTCTTCCTCCAGTTTCAATTTGGTTTGGGGGTTTACCGATTGATTGATTGATTGATTGATTGATTGGTGGGTGAGGTTGTTTTTCCATTTACTTTGTTTCTCTTTCCACACTATGTTAACTTGAATGGAAATACTTCTGCAGACTCTTTGTTCTAGCTAGTGACTGCTGCGGGGGTGGGGGTGGCTATCCTGTTCACAATGTAAAGCCATCAGTTCTATTCATTACTGGAACGTGAGGAGTAGAAGGCTGAGAAGCTGAGGCCTGAGCCAATTGACAGAGAGTTAGAAAGTCAGTGTTGTTCATTTTCAGGCTTCCGATAGAAACCACTAGAGACGAGAGCCCTTTTAAAGCATTTGCGTTAAAACAAGCCATAAGTGCTTTCCTCAAGGTAAATGCATCTTGCTGCTGCTTCCGTTCTCTGTATAACACACTATTCTTTCTCATGAGGTCTCTTTAGGGGTGAGGTCTGGAATTGTTGAAAGGGTGTAGTTTAGTGTTGATGTGCTTGCATTGTGTGGTATTGCTAGTGAATAGTGACGCATCTCAATCCCAGGTCTTGCTTCCATTAGCTCTGGGTCTTGAGAGGTAAGAATAGGTTTTCCCTGTCTGCTTACAGGACTTCCTGAAGCTGATAACAGGCAATTAATACAAAGCTTTCTTAGATTCTGCCCCTTGATAGTGGCTTTCACCTGAGGACAGAATGCCATCTGCTTTAAGCAGGGTCAGACATGTGCATAGGGCAGAGGGCAGTAGCAGTCGGGGGATAAGGCAGTGTGGGGTTGCACTCCTTACCTGGCTTCCCAGCCCCAGGCAGGCTGCCAGTTACTGAGGAGAGAAGGTCAGGTGCAGGTGTAGGGCAGAACCAAGCCAGTGCCTCCTGCCACCGAGTTTGCACTGTGCCAACCTCCCTCTCCCTTATGGTAACCAGCAGCAACCTTAGTGTTGGGAGTCAGTTAAGCAGCACAGCCCCATAGACTGCTACTGGCAGAAGCTGAGTTCATTGATGCCCACATAAATTGATGTACATTAAGAAAAACAGCAATGATTTAATCAACAATCTTCTCGTTCCAACAGTGTTCACCATTCCTCCTGGCCACAGGTTTTGGAGAAACAAAGGGAAGAGTGGTAGAGCAGGTCCATTAGATGCAAATGGTCCCTGGTTCAGTTCTTGTACCTCTTATATGCCAAAATGACTTCTAAGCGCATATAACAATAAAATCAATTATAAAATTCATATGTAATTAAAACACACAATAATATTTATCCCAGAGCATTAAAGATCCTTAATGAAAATGTACAGTAAAACAAGGCAGCTGAAAAGCATGTGAAAACAGTTAAAAATAGTTGAAACAGTAAGATGAGAAATTCAGGTTCAGGGAATTGCTTGCTTAAACAGATGTATCTCCAGGAGCCAGCAGAATGCCAGTAATGATGGGATTTAGCTTCAGTTTGTTGACCCTCATCCACTCCACCATTGCATCCAGGCACCAGTTCATTTTATGCACAGCCTGCCTGCCTGACTCAGATCAAACAGATAAGTAGAACTTAGAGTCATCAGCAGATTGTGTCCCAAACCTCCTGATAATAGCTCCCCATAACTTCACATGTATGTTGAATAGCACTGGAGTTAAATAGCATGTAGGGCCAGGAAAACAATCCCGTCTGAAACCCAGAATAGCCACTGCTAGTCAGTGTCAGCAATTCTGTAGAGAGGGTAGGCAATACTGACTTGGTAGAAGGCAGCTTTCTTTGCATTCAATAACTAGTAACTAGTAAACCATTTCCAAAATACTGTCCTTGGTTTATCATCTTCATGAACATACTTTGTGACTGAGCATCTTCTATAGCTTCACATCCACAAAGGACCTGGAAATTTGGTAGTACTGCATAGATTCATGCTTATTTGGGCTTCTCCGAAGGAGCAAGATGTGTAAGCAACTGAATTTGTTGCTGCAGGTCATTACCAGCGTGTGCTTTCATTGCAAAACTTCTTAACTGCGATATCTTGCCTGGTTTGAGAACATTGCATAATTTTTACATAATTTATTTGGGGGGGTGGGGCATAGAGGGTATTTTTGCAAACATAGAATCTTCTTTATGCTTTTTTTAAAAAAATCACATATGGTGAAATAGATGCTCTTGTGACATAACCCATTCACTCCAACTTCCTGCCGTTGAATGGCTTCTCACAAGAGCAAGAGAAATCCTGTGACCACAGTTGATAAAGAGGCCAATCAATAACATCAGTCAGCTTTCTTGGACTTGCAGTTTATAAGATTTCTCTTTTAAAAGCCCAGGTAGACGCAATTTTCAGCTTACCCTATCATTTTTTCCATCTTCCATCTGTTCTTACAGATATAAGAAGTATTTTATGATAACCATCCAAGCATGCAGAGCCTTTATACTGCCTTTAACTGCAGTACTGAACAAAGAAGATGGTGGTGGTGCTTCAGCGAACTCAGCATGCTAGACACAGAAAGTCAAACAGAGTCCTGCAGCACTCCTCCATTCCCCCAATCCACTTTTTACAGCACTGAAAAAGAAGCACTAAGCATCAATGGTCTTTTTAAATACACCCCTCCAAGCCATAGCCATCCTCACAGGGAACTTCCATACAACAATTTGCTTTGGATTTGGTGTTACATACAGTATGTATACAGGTTTTGCACTTCAAATCACACTGATGGTCCATGACAGCAGATACTTCCATGCAACAGTTTGCAATGGATTTGAGCTTTATGCAGCATCCACATGACATCACCCTCATCAAAATACTGTTCCATATCCCCCCCTATTTAATTCCTATTTATCCCCATGTTACTTGGCATATTTTCTATGAAAAGGGTGAATCCTGGATTAAATGGTAAAATAATATGGGATACATTTTGAGGAGGACAATGTCATGTTGGAAACCATGCAGTAGTTCCAAGTCCAAAACAAACTGTTGTGTGGAAGCATCTTCCACTGACCCATCATCGTGGTTTGGTGCCACCTGAAACTGTCCCTATCCCTAATAAAAATCTTCCTCTGCCAATTTTTTCCAGGTTGCTTTATATATGATGAGCACAGATAATCATTGTGGTCCATTGCGGGGGCGGGGGGGGGACAACTTCAAATACAACAGTTGGTTAATTCCTGTAGCAGCCCGTGGGGCAGTGCAGATGGGTCTGCATTGCTCTCCTGGCTTCCCAACAACACATATCACAGCTGCTTACAGGGAGGAAGAGGTGGAAGGGGCAAGACAGCTCAGAGTTTGGCAGGTGTGGGCTTGGGGCAGAAGCAATCTGCACCCAGACTGTGCTGAGTTTCCTGCTGCCTTGCCTCTCCCCCTCCCAGTACGTAGCAGCTGCATGCAGTGTTAAGAAGCTGGGAGAGCAAGGCAGGTCCACCCAGCTGCCACTAGACAATACTTTTATTGGGACGAAGCAAAATGTCACAAAATAGTGGAGGTCTCCATAATTGCTCCTCAGGCAAGCAGGGAGTGGGAAAATGAAGAAAAATAAGGGGGGGGGATACACAAATTAGTCTGGATGCTGCAGCCATAAGATCAACTTTTACCCTCAGTTCCAAGATGGGTATTGCAAACTGAATAAAGCTCAAGTTACCCACCTGGTATTCCAGCATAAAGAAGCAATGGCTGCTCCAATTTTGAAAGTAAAACCACATTGTTACTCAGACCTGCCCTATGCCTTAAGTGAAACATAGGTCCCTGGTTAGGCAGAGAGCAAAAACTTTCATTTATTTACTTATTTCATAATATTTATACAATGCTTGATTGTAAAAAATCAAAAAGAAAAAACCCTCAAAGTGGTTTACAAAAAAACCACACACTGTAACATCAGGAAAAAAATAACAGTACATTAAAACATACAAGAGTTAAAAATACTAAAACAGATTAAAATTCACACCAGCCTTTCTAAGCATCTGGGTAGGACCAACTGTTGTTGTTTTTAATAAAAGCTGTATTCTTGTATTTTACAAAATTTCTAGCTTTTACTATATTTCATGTGGGGTTTTGTAAAAAAAATAAATAAATGAGAGAATAGCCATGACGTCTTCTTTGTCCCAGCACCCCTGGGTGCATCCTGCAATCTGTCTTGCACCTAGCGGTGCTAATCCAATTATGTCTGCACAACTTCCTCTGTGTTCCATTTTTAAGACTGTTTATATAAACGACAAAGCTTCAAGCAAACGACACCTTACCCAGCTTTTTCTTCCCCGCTCCGTTCCCTCGTTTATTTCCAAAGAACTCAAAAGCTTCCTCAGGATTGGGATGTTTCGGTTTGTTCTAATAAAGACATTATCATACCATGACTTTGAGGGGTGTGGGGGGTTTTTTTTAGTGAAAGCTGGCTCTCAGGCATCAGAACTGAACATTTAAGGACACAAGCCTTTACGGAAGGTCAATTCCATTCATACACTAACTAGGTGGGGGGGCGGGATTGCAGGCTGGCCCCACTCCAACTTTCCAAACCCCACTAGCCTTTCCCCCTTGATGCCCATTTATGTGGTGATGTGACTGAAAACAGAAGCCTGCACACATACACACATCTGTCCACAAAGAGGCTCCTCTTTTTGGACATTTTGCAGCTGTCAGGACAGAAACACCACACTCTTGCTTCATGGGCAAGAGCAACCATCGTGGTCTCCCCCCCCCCTTCCAAAGATGGAGGCAACCTTCTGAATATGGCTATATCATAGATATCTTTTTCTATTTGAATGAATGGATTTCATTTACCTTAGTGAAAAGAAAAATGCACCAGGTATTATTTTTGCAGTTTAGCTTATCATATTCCCAGCTGGGTTTATGATTCACAGACCGAGCTGTTAATCTCTAATCCTCATCTCTAACCTTGTTGCTCTGATTGGAGAATCATGATGTGCAGCCAACTCCTAAGCAGGGAGGTTGAGCAGAGTTAAATGCCATATTTCTTTCATCAGCAATGTAAAATACCTTTGGAGCTACTGCGGAAGATCTGTCAATATAAGAGCAGGTTTCTTGTTTTTAAAAAATCCATCAAAATAATGGCTGCTCTTTCCTTTTTCTATTTCACATTTTGAGAGGGTTTGAGTGGCACCTCTGGGACAAGTTATAAACCCTTCTTATGGAAGAGAATTTGTATTCCAGGGATGCCCTCTACTTGGCCACAGAACAGCATCACAATAATAGTGATGTGTCAAAATACAGCCAACCCAATATTAGGGGGAGCAGTGTTATTTTGCAAACATTGCCAATGGAAATTCACATTCAGAACTGTAGAGAAAGTAATGCAGAGCAACCGAATATCATCCAGGTGAGGAGGTAACCCATCTGCGATGCATTACATCTAATGGGATGTTCCTTTGACTGTGTATTTGGATGTGACAGAGGGCCACAGGTGGTTCCAGTTCTGCTGGGCAGCATAAGGAGGAAATGAGGTGGCCTCTTGACCACCACTCATTCAGAATATGGAAAATGGAAGTGGCTTTGTCTGTCCACAATGATGCTGCCGCATTTCAATGTGGTTTGTGATGTCATGTGATTCCTGATTAGCTAGGATAACCTTGTGAACAAGAAGCAGATAGGGAGAAGCATTTATTTGTTTCTTTGAATACTAGAACCTAGGCTCATCTGATGAGTTGGAAAGTTGGAAACTCAGGACAGACAGAAAGAAGTACTTCTTCACATGGTGCAGAGCTAAAATATGGAATTTGCCGCCACGGTGATTTGTCACCAACATGGATGGCTTTAAAAGGGGGAATTAGACAAAGGACAAGGCCATCAATGGTTACTAGTCATGATTTCTGTGCACCGACTTCAGTATAAACACCAGTTGCTGAAGAACACAGGTGGAGTGAGTGCTTCTGCGCTCATGTCCTGCTGGAGGACTTCTTGTGGACATCTGGTTGGCCACTGTGAGTATGGAGTGCCTTTAGTGTGATCCAGCAGGGCTCTTCTTAAGTTCTTAAGACCTTTGGGGTTAAGTACAATTGTGTCAAAGCATCAGAAAATCAGGGAAACAAGAGCTGCAAATAGGCACAAAAGCGAATAAAAGAGTGGCTACTTTTTCACTGAAATACAAACCTCATGAAAATGCAGCTATAGTTTAAGGTAAAGTGGCAACATCATAGAAACTTTCCAGTGACATTCCTACTCAAACATCCATGGATTCCAAAAAGATGCTCCAGAATGGAAAATTGTAAACTGAAAAAGATTCATGTGTGTGTTTTTTGTTTTTGGGTTTTGTTTTTTTGTTGTTTTTTGGGGGTTGTTTTTTGTTTTGTTTTGTTTTTTTGTTTGTTTTTTCCATATCTGTCAGCTAAGAGACTACCCAAAATTTGGCTCTGACGGTTACAAAGAAAATGCAAAGACCCTAAAAATAAATACATAAGTTATTTTCTGAACTGAAATACGATGATGTAAAATCACCACTAGCTTATGATGTCACATTTCAATTCCATCACAAGTGAACCCATAGTCACCCTATCATTTGTACCGACTCCGTGCTGTCCTGAAAAAACTCCCACACAGAGTGTGTGTGCCCTGAATGTTGCTCTCTTTTTTGTTCATTTGTTTGTTTTATTACTCTTTGTTGTTCTTTTCCGCCTGCCTGCTGTGCATTGCTCCAAAACTGGGACAAGAGTTCCACAGCCCCACTGGCAGAGTGCATCATTAAAAATATATAGTCTGTGTATTTAAACCAGGGGAAAGGATGGCTTCTGGCAATATTAGTGGCCTGATTTCAGTTCTCTAAATGAATAAAAGCAACCATGAGAAAAACCTATGCTCTCCTTTGTCAGCATCAGGACAGGGGACTCCAGTAAATATGGGAATGATCTGGGCTTGTATTTTAAGCAGCACCTTTGCACAGGGATCTAATTCTCTCCTACACATCCAGCTTTTTTTCCCCAGCTCTTGCCATGTGTCTTCACATTCCTGTATAAGGGCCTTTCCTCACACAGTGGATTCCCTTTGCAAAGTCATGAAGGGACTTTTGCAGTCTAAGATGGCCACTTACACAACAGCATGAATTTTGCATACGCTGATCCCTATGTGTAGAAGCACATTTTTAAATGATTATAATTTAAGCAGAAGCTATTGTAATTATTAATTATTAAATTCCTATGCCACCATTCATCCGAGGATCACGGGTCAGAAATGCTGTATATCTCACTATGGTGGGGAAGATTGTGTGTGCCAATTATCATGATGCAAACTGTTGATGGGCCCTGGTTCTCCCTTCCTGGGCTTCTTTCCTTCTCTCTAAACTCTTGGACCAGACAGCCTTTCAAATACAGGATGCCTCAAAACAGGGATCATGTCCACTCTGAAATAGTAGGACACGTGGGCAGCCTACTTTGGAGTTTCTGCAGCATGGCTCCCTCTTGGGCTAATGTCAGGAAAGCCCTTGAGAGGAGACTGCACTATAGCTTCTTCCCAGACAAGCATTGCCCTTGTTTCTAAGAGGGTTGGTACTGAATGGGGCCCGGGAAGGAGCCTTCGGTCATGTTCTTGCCACATATTTTTTAGGGTGAGAATCCCTCTAAAAAGTAAGCACTCAATTCCCACAAAAGTTCAAGAAAATATGTATTTCTGCAGTTGGGAGATGTTTGCCTTTCAGCTCTACCTTCTTAGTTCATTCCCCCCCCCCCCACTTTCCTTATTCAGTTAAAGCAGGTGAAAAATCAGCTTTTAAAAGGATGGCTTTACAATTCCTAACAGTTTCAAGTTAAACAGCTCTTCCTTCCCTTATCAGGAACCACCACAAGGTCATTCTGGCAGCTGTTGTTAAGGATTTTGTCTGGCTTTTTCCTCCCTGCATTTCCATTCCAGGGAGGGGGGGGGTGAGGAGAGAGAGAGTTTCATCTATGGAATTTGTTGTTGTTTTACAGCTATCAAAAACACTGGATCACTTAGTAAAAAACAAAACAAAAAACAAAACTGATCTGATCTGACATCCCAAGTAAAGAGGCTTATTAATCCTGACCATTTTAAACAATGGTTAGGGAAAATCATAGTCTAGCCTCATTACATTACATTTAAGCATGCTAAATATGCCCTCCAGTTTCCCTATGGCGAGGCTTAAACAAAGTGCATCATATTTGACTCTTAGGATGTTGTGTTTCATTTGTTTTTTAATCTAGGAAAATCACTGGGAACTGCACTACATATATTAAGTAACCTCTTCAGTTTATGTACCAAACTTGAATTTGTGGGCTGTAATTCACAAGGATTTCTCCCTGGTTTAAATGAAGACCTGAATAAACAGACAATGCATCATGATGATTTTTAAGAGTCGTTTTTAGAAAAAGCAGAGCTGGGGTTTGTGTGGAATAATTGCACCATAAATATGTTATTGGCTCTTTAATAAGTGCATATTTGGATCAGGCAATAAATATTTTTTATAGCGTCAAGGAAGGCAACATTAGAGCAAGGTGATAAAATTCATTATATGTTAAGAGAGAGGTTGAGAGGAAATAGCAAGATATGCAGAATCGTAAGATTGGCTAAGAACTGAGCAAATTGTGTCTAAATCATACGTTTACCCCCAGGCATGTCTAAGGACATAGGATGTAGTCACTTTGTTTAAGTTAAGGAGGGTTATGGTCTGGATGAATGACCACCTGGAAACCTCATGTATGCCGAAACATTAGAACAGCACTGCTGGGTCATGGTAAAGAATTATCTAGTTCAGCATCCTGTTCTTACAATGGCTAACCAGAAGCTGATGGGAAGCCCAACCGTAGGACTTGAATGAACCATGGCTCACCCCACATGGGATTCACAGCAACTGGTACTGAGAAACATCCTTCCTCCAACAATGGAAGGAGAACATGGAAGATAATATGCTATTTATATCTATCACTGATAAATAATCTAAGGAGTCGTCACAGCCTTGTTCAAGGGAATCTTCCACTTCCTACCTCATGAAGAAATTGTTCCGATCTCCAATTTATTACCTTCTCACTTTTAGCCACAAGATTAGAGAACGGTCCAAAAGCAAATTATAGTTATTGACTTGTTTTCTTACATTTATATCCCATTGTTCTTTCGTCATGGAACCCAAGGTGCCATGCATGTTGTTCTCAGGGGGTTTCCCTGCCCATACCCAAACCTACTCAGCTTCAGCAAAGTGGTGGGCAATTTGGCAATTTTGGTTTTTCTCAGTTTTTTCATCATATTACAAAGAAGTGCAGAGAATAGGAAACACAAACTGCTCCAGTTTCTTGTTTTCTGCACATTCAAGTAACCTTTGAAGTCGCTACTGCTTCCATGAACTCTGATGCACAAGAATCACAAAAAAATCAACCAAAGAAGAGCATAACAATAATAATAATAAATATACAACAGCTATAATAATTAGCAATCTATTATTATTATTATTATTATTATTATTATTATTATTATTATTCATACATTCATTCATTCCACATAGATGTCCTCAAAGTGGCTCACAGTTAAGGCGCAGCAATAGAAGATTGCTAAATTCATGAGTGGGACCTTACCTAGCTTAGCCCTAACTATTGCCCTCAAACTATCAGCTATTGACCTTGTGTGTTATCTTTCCTTTACAATAGCTGACCCTGTTTCTCGAAAAAGATTGAACCAAAACACTGCATTTGACTCCAGTCACATATATTCACATGATGAAGGCTGAATCCAAGGTTTGTTGCCATTCTTCCACTTCCACTTGGAATCGCCTACGCTTAACACAGCTTCACCTGTCACAAGTGACGTCAAAGCTGGTTACTCACAGGCTGCTGTGCAGAATAGAAGAATGGCCAAGAGCCTTCTGGTCTTCATGGGAGGGGTGGCAGTTTGGCCATGGCCCGTAAAATAGCATATCACAGCCAAGAAGCATTTCCTTCTCTGCTTTCTGGGGATGCAATAGCGCTGCCAGTCATAAAATTAACACTAACCATCCACCAAGTGACTCTTGCTATTTTTATCACTGTAGACTACATGTTAATGAAGCAAAATACATTTTACTTTTTTTTCCAAAAAAGAAAATAAATCAATTAGGCTCAACACAGCATACGCAGAAGCCCTAGAAACACATTGTGATTATGGTCAGAAAAATATTCAGCAGTGGTTTATACCAGCCTAACTTGCTGGATGACTCTTGACATCCGTTCCTGCTTCTGAGATTCAACTTTCTGTTTCTTCCTTAGCCCAAACAAGGAACCAAAACCATCCCTTCAAATGAAGCTGTGGGAGAGATAAAGATTTTAGGTTTGGTTGGAAGGCAGCATTTAAAGATTCAAGGCAACCAGGCCAGGGAAGGTTCCCTGAAAACTCAGCTATGAGGCTGTAAAGTAAGCCAGGAAGGAGAAGAACCCCTTTTATTCTGTTTAAGCCAAGAGTCCTTCACTCCCTACCAGGAGTTTCATTTTTCTCCATTTCTCATTTTTACATTTTTACATTCAAATCTCCACATTTTGCAGCGATCTTAATTTTTTTTAAAAAAAAAAATCCTCTTGAAAATTTATCGGCATTTTAGTGCAACTTTCTCCTAACACACACATTTTTCTATGCAGCTTTGACTAATGTGCTCGTTTCTACAAGCAATTTTCCCTAATATAATGTATTTCTGTGTGCAATATTTTCATTTTTATGCACTCTTTCCCCAAATATATGCAATTTTGTAGGCATCGTTTGGTTGAAGGAAATACCTGCGAATTTTGAATGGTGGTGGCATTTTGGAAAGTGCCAAGTTGACATATTCAGCTTTAAATATGGTACTGAAGCAAATTTCTCCTCCATCCCTACTCCCTACTCAGCTCTGCAATTGTTCCCCCCATCTCCAACATCCAGCACAATAGGAAATAAAGTAGAACTTAAGAAGAACTTGCTAGATCAGGCCAATGACCCATGTAGTCCAACATCTTGTTCTCACAGTAGCCAACCAGATGCCTATGGGAAGCCCCAAAGCAGGGCTTAAGCGTTCTCCCTCCATGAGAACAGGCATTCAGAAGCATACTATCTCTAACAATTGAGGTAAAACATAGTCATCACTATTATATTTCTTAATTTCTTTATTCATTGAATTTCTATCCTGCTGTTCATCGCACAGCGGTGGTGGGTCACATAATAAAATCAATGCACGCTATACATATCTATCATATCACACAAACGAAACTAAATTCGCAACAAAATACCTAATTGTTTCTACAGCAACACAACCAGTACTGGCTGCCCCTGCTCACAATCCCTCCCCACCAAAAGCCTGAGTAATGAGTTGAGTTTTCACTGGCACCTAAAACAGAGTAAAGAAAGTGCCAGTCACACTTGAGCTGGTGGGGGGAGAATTCCAAGACCAGGGTGCCACCACTGAGAAGGCCCTCTCTGAGGTAAGTGAGAAACATGCTTTACCTGGAGATGGTATAACAAGAAATACCTTGCCAGCTGGTTTTAAAGCCCCGGCAGGATGGCACAGAGATAGGTGTTCCTTCAGATAATTGAATCCCAAGTCATTTAGTGACTTATATGTCAATGTGGACACTTTGAATTGGGCTTTGTAGATTCTCTAGACTTGGTGTTGTGAGGTTCCTGCTGACTAAACCATTCCAATTTCTGGCAGCCATGTTCTGGACCTGCTGCAGTTACTGAACTGCAAATACTTGTCAAGGGCAGACCCATAAAGAGTGCTTGACAGTAATCTATTCTGGCCTATTGCTTGTTCATTTTATTGATCAATTCCATTTATGAATCACTTCCCATAAAATATTTCATGGCAAAAACATTGGCAATAAAACCAGGTCCGTATATACAATAAAAAACAATTCCAGGTACTATAGACAAACATTTTCAAATCCAATGCAGAATGAAATAAAGGTCTTCGAGTGGTGCCCAAAAGACATAAGACCGAGCCCTGCTGAATCAGACCAATGGTCTATCATCCTGTTCTCACAGTGGCTAGCCAGATGCCTATGGGCAGCCTGCCAGCAGGATTTGAGCGCAACTCAATGATATGCAGAAGTATACTGCTTCTGAGAGTGGAGGTAGAACATGGCAAAGTTGCCATTGAGAGCTTTCTCCTCCGTGAGCATGCAGCCAGGTTCTTTCCCTTCATTAATGATTGAGCTGGTGAACCAGCCAAAGCTCAAGAACTCTAAAAACCAGCCAGGAAATCCCACTGCTGTGTTATTATTTCCACAATGTAATGTCAGATATAGTGCCAGATAGGTATCCTATTGTATGGTCAAAAATTACTGACTGCAGCAGGGCTGTGCCTGAACAAACTTGGTGCGCTACGTTAGAGAGCAACCTCTTCTTCATGTGGGTATTTAGTATGAAATCTGGACAGAGCCTGTGTGATCTAAACTCTCCATCTGTAGGCCCCCTCTGATCAGGAACTGTGGAAAGCAAGGTCCTGCCACACGTACAGAGATGGGCACAAACAGGTCATACATGCATGAGCTCTGTTCACAAGTTAATCTCAAGACACATAGGGAAAGGACTACAAATAGGGTCCAGCCCAAGATATTTTGCTGCCTGAGGCAGAATACCAAATCCCCACCCAAGGCTGGCCAAGTAAACTGGCTCCTGAGGCAGAAAATCCCACAAGTGCATACCACCTCTGATACCGTATTTCATAGCCATCTAGCTAGTATTGCCTATAGTTAGGAGTAACAAGGAAAGGATGTTATTCACATTGTACACCGAAGTAAACTTGGGCTTGCAGGTAGGGGTGTGCAGGTAATCATGCTCTTGAAGAATCCAATATAGTACTGGCCAATCAGATGCCTGAGGAGCAAGCAGGGCTCACTCAGTACCAGCCCTACCATTAGACAAAATCAACTGCCTGATTTTGGGTGTCATTAAAGGGTAACAAATGGTTATTGTTTTAATCTGTTATTACTGTATTTTAGCTGTCAGGGAAAGGCACTAAAGACATACGAACATAACAAAAACTACTAGATCAGATGAAAACTCTATATCAAGTCCATCATTCTTTCCCTGCAACAGCCAACAAGATGGCTATGAGAAGTCCACATATACACAACAGCACTCTCCTACCCATGATCCCCAGTGACTGGTATTCGGAAGCACACTGTCTCTGATATGGAGTGAAATATATAGCCATCCTAACCAGTAGCCATGGGTAGCCTTATCCTCCATGGGCACGTCTAATCCCCTTTTAAAGCTACCTTCAGCTAGTGGTCATATTCACATGTGATAGCAAACTTCTTAAGACTACAGCCTCCATGACGACAACAACAATGTTTTTGCAGGTTTCAACTAGTTCTCCCACTAACATCAAAGCAATGTTTCAAAGGACTCAAATATTCTTCAACAGCACTGATACTTCAGTGGATCACAGGTTAACAGAAGTACACAGCATTTCTCAATCCAACTCCAACAAAAGAAGACTCTCCGGGGGAGGTCAGATTTGTCCATTGCTTGAGACACCTAAACTATACAACCAATCACATATTCAGGATGCCCTCTATGATTATGAATCTTGGAATTACAAGATTGACCCACTGGAAGATGAAATTCAGCATCCATTTAATTGGCATTGTCAATCAGGTTCTGAAAAATGAAGCCATTCTTGTTTATTCTCCACCTCTGAGATATTACAGGCCAGAAACCACAAAATGGGAGAAGTTTCCAAGCAAAGAGATGAAGCAGTGGCTGAATTATAAACACTGGTGATGGCATAAAAGTGTGGACATCTTAAATGACCACCTTAAAGGTTTTTTTGTGCTTACTCTTTTGCTTATAGATATAATTGCAATAATAAATAACTGTGGGAGAAGAAACCACAAACAGCTCTTTCTGCCAAACCTAGGAACCTAGGAAATTGCCTTATATAGGTCGGATCAATGGTCCATGTAGCTCAGTATTGTCCATACTGACTGACAGAAGCTCTCCAAAATTTCAGGTAGGGGTCTCTCCCAGCCCTCTCTGGAAAAGCTGGGGACTGACCTTGGGACCTTGTGCATACAAAGTAGATCCTCTGCCACTTTTCTCACACCATTTCAAGGAGGATAGAAATCAGTCCAATCTGAATTCAAGTTTCCACGGGCACCAAACAAAGAAACATTTCAATGGGATATGTTCCAATATCTGACGCCATCAGTTAAATGTCTCAATAGTTGTTGCAGCAAGAGGTTACAAGGGCAAAAAAGGAGGAAAGAGATTGTTATTCTTATTAAAAACACAATGACAAATAAAACACAATGATTTATCTAATAAACGTAATGTAAATTGCTTTATTTGACCTTATGTTCACAAAATAATTTTTATTATATGTATGAAAGCAGCTTACAGGCAATAAGAATTATGAAAACATTCACAATACTTAAATAACACAGACCTGATTCAGGGTGTATATTTTCATTAGGCTTCTAAATGATCTCTCCCAGTCCTCTTTTGCTGACTACACTTCTGGATGAATGCTATAATAAGGAGTATGTTTCTGCAAAAGTTTGGGGTTTTGCTAACATTCTTACCCTTCCCCTCACAAAAGGAACCCCCCAGATTATTCTCTTGGAATGTGTTTGTATATCAATGCTGGTGTCTGTTGGTGAGATTGGCATCATCATTGTTTTTCGTTTATATCTTCAAGGGAATGTCGCAGGAATTTTGATTTCTACGTAGGTAGTCAAAAAGAAATGTTGGGCAAACTTGTGGGATAGTGGGGGGTTTTGCTTCTCCATTCACTGTGTCGGCATCCAGAATAGGAATGAGGCACTATTTTCTACATGAGGGAAGCCAACCAAGACAGCTAGAATTTATATCGCAGTATCTCACTTCCGACATTCTGAATGGGTACAGTAGCAAATCGTGCAGCTTCAGATGACATCAATATTTATTTATCTCTTCATTTTTTATTACCAGTTTCAAAAGAGCAAAGGAAACCTCAACAGGCCAGACCAGGGTGAGGGTGGGATGTTTCCCATGGTGGCCAAACAGATGCTTCCAAGAAGTCCATGTGCAAGGCCCAAGGGCAAAAGCCCTCCCTCGTGGTTTTTCAACAGCATCTGGTATTTAGAGGTATACTGCCTCAGAAAATGGAGGCTCTAGCTGTCATGGATAATAGCTATTGATAGGTCTATTCTCCATTTCACTGGTTACATGGGAGGGGGAGTTCTCCCCCCCCCCAAGAAACAATAGTCAAAATTTGACATTAAAAAAAAAGTCCGAGAGGGGTGGTTTATCTTACAAAATGACAAAAACCCACTGTTGGTTAACTAAGATGGTTTTCTTCTTAGCTCAATTCATCTTATAAGTTGTATTCATATATAAGGTGTACTATATACAGTTTCACATGCTGACGTTCAAGCAAAGTCAACATAACAGGAAATTCCAAAATAAATTTATGGCAATTTGTTTCGTTTCTTATAAGGGCACAACTTTTGCATCTTGCCATTCAGTCAACTCTGGTCCTATATTTTTGGTACAGAAAGCCCCACAAGAACACTGCATCATCACCATCACACAACTTTGTCGGTTCTTCAGCTTCTCCTGTGTTTTGAACAACTACGTGTTACATAGTTATCCAGGCAAAGCTCACTTTCAGAATTGTTCCTTTGTTTGTTTTATAAAGTGCTGACTAGTAAACTGGTCAAAAATGCAGTGAATGAGACCCCAGAAATATCCCATTATTTAGACATATATAAAATAAGATAAATAAAGCTAGATTTCTTAACATATGAAAAAATAGCCATTTAAATAATAAATAAATAAAGCCAGTATTGACACATTGTCTTCCTACTATTAAAAATATTCCACTCTTGTTATAAGGCTCTATTGATGTTCAGAAATCATTTATAAAGGCATCCACCTAACCTGGCAAAAGTCACCAAACTTTACTTGCAACCTATGAACACTCAAATACAACTATGCAAGTCAAACAGGAACCTCATACTTAGCTTAATACATTTTGTTCATAAATAATATTCGTTAGCCTCCCCCCAGTTCTGTTTCTGCAAACATTTAACAAGCTGATTTTCCATTTCCTTTGCAGCTGTGCAGTATCTACAATTTAGATCTGTTTCAAATTCAGGATGAACAACATAGAACAATCTCTAAATACAATGTTATGCAGGTTGGAATTCTTTGTTTTAAATTGGATGCTTCTGTCAAACAGCAGCTAACTGAGCTCTGGGCTTTTGTGTGATGGCTTTAAACTCTCGCGATAGCACACTTTCTTACAAAAGAAAAAGAGAGAGAAACACCTTACAAATCTTCCTTCTGCATTTCGATGGGCTGCTAGCTCTTTCACACCTCAGGTTTTATGCTGACCATTTTGTGTGATGGGGTTGATCTTTTCCAAAGAAACGTCAGCTTCAAAATCCAAGATACCTGATAGGGCTGGAGAAATTTTCTCCAACGTTTTAGACAGTTCCCCCTCCTCTTCCTTTTTCGCCATGTCATCTTCTTCTGGGCATATAACAGCATGGGGGATCAGATAGACTAAATTGCATTCTTTGGGGCTGGACCCTCTGGGCTCAAGCTGACTGGAAAAGGCTATGCCCCCATTGTTGTTAATACTAACCGTCTCTATCGCATTGATGGAAGCGGGACAGAGTCTGTAGCATCCCAAGAGAGTAGAGAATGCCTTGCGGAAGTCTGCGTTGAAGGCATAGATGATGGGGTTCAGTGAAGAGTTGGCCCATCCGAACCAAACAAAGACGTCAAAAGTGGCAGAACTAATACAAAACGGTTCTGCTCCCTTGGATTGTATGGTGGGCTCACAGAAGGGCACCATGCAGTTCAGTATGAAAAAGGGTAACCAGCAGCACACAAACACCCCCATGATCACCGACAAAGTCTTCAAGACTTTCGTTTCTCTCTTGAAGGACATTTTGAAGGAACTTTCTGGCTGCTGGCAATCCATGCTGCTTCCATTGCCGGCGGGGGTTTGGCAGTTTTTGGCGTGCACGGCTGCTCTTTCCAAGGCGGAAATGCGCCTGATTTGCTTCTGAGCAATCCTGTATATCCTCGTATAGGTGACTATCATGATGGCCACTGGGATGTAGAAGCTGATGAGGGAGGAAGAGATGGCGTACATCCTGTTTAAGCTGGAGTCACAGTTGTCCATAGCTACCCCTTGGAAAGTGGAGTTCAGGTCTAAGAAGCTGGTGGTTTTAGCCTTGTGCCAGTTCAGCTGCACTGGGATGAAGGAGATCAGCACAGACAAAGTCCATGCCACACTGATCATAATGAAGGCTGCCCTTGGGGTCATTTTCCTCTCATACCTAAATGGGCTGGAGATGGCCCAATATCTGTCCACACTGATGACACACAGGTTTAAGATGGAGGCTGTGGAACACATGATATCAAATGCCACCCAAATATTACAGAAGGACCCAAAAGGCCAGAATCCAGCTATCTCCGCCACGGCTTTCCAAGGCATGACCAAGACGGCTACTAACAAGTCTGAGACTGCCAGAGAGATCACAAAGAAGTTGGTCACCTTGGACCTCAGGTGGCGGAACCTGATGACCGCGGCACAGACCAGTGTGTTCCCTAGGAGCGTGGAAAGAATCAGCAAGGAAAGGAAGCAGCCGGTGAGGATCCGAAAGCAGGAATCCCTTTTCACAAGCATCCCTTCCCCGTCCATAGTGGTGTTGTTCCAAATCATGTTTCCTCCCAAGGCAAGATCATATCATGGGGGCTTGCGATGACATCAGCTCATGTCCTTGCAGAGCTTGCAAAAGAGACATCAGGTGTCCATTAATTACTCACCACCAGGCAGACCCCCTCTAAGGATTGTGCTAAAGTCTCTTCGCTCTCGGGAGGGATCCCATCATCCTTAGGAATCTCATTAAGAAACATCAGGCATTCTGTGGCAAGTATCTGAAACTGACTGTCACAGTCATGGTTTTCCCCCTCCAGTAATCCTTCCTGAATTTCAGCCTAAAATGGAATACTCTTAAGCAGAACAGGCCAGTACAAAAATCCTCAGAGTCCTGTACAAATAAGCTCAGCATCCCAGGGGCACAATCACTCTCCAGCCTACATGGATTCTCCCTTAAATAGGCTATTGATTCAGTTTGTCCAGTGTCCATTTAACTAGCCCTTCAGCTCTATTGAAGCAGAACACATTAGGTGCTTTTGTTTCCGATTTAATTTTCCATCCCTTCCATTGGCGGGACATTTTTATATACATACTCTTTCAGACTTTGTCCCTTTCTGCTACCAAAATTTAAAATGTCAGTTCTGTCTTTACAAGTAGATTCAGAAATCAGCTCCTCACACTGTTCCACATTGTTTTTAAGATTCACAGTCCTAGAGGCAAAGAAAATAAAATTACATTTTAAGACATTCAATACCTAAGAGATCACAATTTATCTGTCTTTTTTTAAAAAAAAAAAGAAAGAAAAGTAGAATTTTTCCAAGTCCTACCTTTTTGACTGTTGATGCTCTAGTGTTGTCCAGGGAAGAACATTTTCCTTTCTACTTTATTGAGAATTTGAATTGCATAGCAAAGCAAAAAAGACAACAATCGCAGCTGCCGGGCTGCATTGCATCAGGTATAATCTTCTGACGGTATGTAGGGTAGGCAGGTATGTGGACCTGCAGGTGTGCATTTTATTATTATTATTATTAGCAAAATCCACCAGCCCTAACTTTCGAGATCTCTCCTTCTAAATTAGTCTTCTGAGGATGTGGACGAGCTCCTTCCTTTTCAGTGCTCCCTTGCGATTCATGTGTAAACTCTGTGCATTAAGTCAGTCCCCGTTTGGGTGCTCATCACCCAAGTCACGTTTTGTACATCCCGTCGAAGTGGCCCATCAGGATGAAATCATCCCAAGCAAAGGCACAATATTTCCAATTATCTGGCAAAGATCTGGGAGAAGTTCAGCTTGTCTTGTAGCCGTCATTGGATGAAGGGAGGGAGGGAAGGAAGGAGTAGGAAAAAGACCTGAGTGCAGATCCCTTTGGCCCTTGATGTAGTTTCCCAGCCACCAACTATTATGTGCAATTGGAGTTTGTTAAGAAGCTGAGGTCCTTCACTGTTGAGCGACTTTCTCTTGTTTCTCTGAGGAGCATCCACCTTCTCCCTACAGCTCAAGATTGTGGCATCCCAGAGATCAGATCATAGCCAGTCCCTCTCCCTTAAAAACACATCCAGGAACAGCAGCTTCCTCAGGGTCGTCTGTTCTCCACCTCTGGGTTTACATCTCTGATCCCAGGTGCTCTTTCTTCAGCATGCTGAGCCAGGGACCCTGACGGCACACGATCCTTCCTGCCCAGAGTGGCAAGCAGCAACATTGCCATGCAAGAAAAGGTCTGTATATTCGAGGTCTCTTTCCTAAATCACAGAGGAGGGAAAGCCAAGCATGAGGCAGAGAAACTGACAAGAAGGAGCCCCTCAGATTGCCTGCCCTTAAAATTAAAGCAGCCTCCCCTGTAGAGAGCATGGAGGAAAACACAAAACTCTTTTCCCATACTCTTCAGGCAGCCACAACAGGAAGCACTGGGAGATTAATTACCTAAATATTCAGATTTTGAGCATGCTCTATTAATTTAAACTCTCCAATACTACATTGCTCTCAGGAGCACTATCTCACAATCGTCCCGAAAGTCAAGGAGTGCTGATTTATCCTGACAGTAAACGGACATAGGTGACAAATTAAATTATTTTGGAATAGTCCATGAAAGTGCACAGCAAGCGAGCCCCCGAGACCTAAGACCCGGGAGATGCCTGATTAGCAATGCCATTTGGCATACATATACACTTTTATATGTGACTGTGCATAGCCACACATGTCTATTAATATTGAAAGATAATCTAAAACATACCGAGCACAAAAGAATGTAGGCATTTCAATTCTCCTAAGTCACCCTTTGTATTTAAAACCAGAGCGCTATAGAAATAACAAGCAAACACCACAAATGAACTCTGCCGCCTTGCCACGAACCCCAGCTCCCACAAACGAAAACACACACATAATCCAAGCTGACACCAAGATCTGAAACTCATCTTTGCCCTCTGGCATGGACCTACCAACATAGAGAAGTCATTTATACCACCGTGTCGTGGCTGTTGCAGAGTGTAGTGGCTGTTGCTCCCAGCTGAAAGATCAACGCTCACCTCATCTTTTTCCTGCTGGTTTATTTCTGGTCCTCCTTTCTCTCTCCCCCCACCCCCCACTATACATCACCACTTTCTCTTTGCAGTTCACTGTGTTCACTAACTTCCCATGTCGCAGACTTCTGCGTGGGCCTGGCTCCCTCTTATGGCAAAAAAGAGAAGCACTTCCCCATATTAACAGATGCCATTATTTGTTTTGTGTCCCTTATGTGTGGCTGTGTATTTGTGCAAGGAGGGGGCGTTAAGAGTCAGGGGGAACACAACCCTTGTCCCTAGTATATATAGTACATACAAATCCTAAAGCAGACCTGCAGCTAAATGGAAAAGGTGTCTTTCTAAGCATGACTTCAGGCCTAATCATTCATTGCTTCAAAGGAGTAGTCTGGTATAGATGTGCCAGTTTCAACCACTTTTCCCCATTTCAAAAACAAAAAAACCCTAATTAATCATACAGGCAGGAGGCAAGGAGAAGAAGCAGACATTGCTCTCCCTTGCCCTGCATTCCTTACCAAAAGCAGGAGGGATTAATTTTGCAGCTGCTCCTTTGCAAGCATGTTCTCTGAGAAGCTGTTTGCAAAGAAGTGCCCTGCACCAGGCAGGAAAGTCGGGATCCATTCCATGGGGTTTCCTGGCTTTCCTTCTTGCCTGATGCCTTCGCCCCTGAGCATAGGCACTGAGTCCTAGGGCCAAAGCAGTTTTGGAGGCCCCAATTTTTTTAGGGGACTGCGTCCCCTCAATGTTCAAAGGACATTTGGCTCCATCCCTGGCTCCTGGACATCACATCAGGCCCCCTCAAATAACTAAAGAAGATGGTGTCTCTGGCCCTGGGCCATCCAACCTGGCAAAGAAGGCAGATATCTCATTTAAATCCCTTACTGGTTGTCTGTAGGCCAATTTTGGAAAGACTTGGAAGAGGCACCCTTATCAAATTGGCTTAAAGGGGTTTGACAATTGGCCCTAATAGGGAAATGGACCAAATAAATATGACTAGCTAACAGAGAGGCACAAAGGCTCATTTGCAACTGCTTGGTATTGTTTTATTGATTACATGAACAAGAAAAGCAATCCTGAACTCTCACAGACATCCAGGCTGTTTTGGTCCTCCCCAGACGGTGGAGATCTGGCTCCAACAGATACTCAGAAGTGATGTTCACTGGCTGGTCTTTGAGCCTAACCCTCTTCACAGAGGACTTCTGAGAATACAATGTGGCAGGATGGCATTTGCTTCTTTGAAATATGATCAATGCACAAAAAAGTGATTGGTGCACAGTCTTAGGGCATGGCATGGTATGTAAAACCAAGTCTTCTGGCACATCACACTGACTAGGCACTTGTAGCCTTCATTCTCCCATGTGGAGGAAGCTAGGCTGGTCACTAAAAAAGCACTCAGATTTGAATAAAATGTGCATGTGTGCTAATTTATATGCATTGGCACCAATTTGGAAAGAGTGGCTCTAGATTGAAAAGAAATTCAAAACATTTCACCATAGAGAGGAGACTCCAGGCAAACAACAAGAACTACCAGAATCCAAGAAATTCCAGGGAGACAAAAGACTCAGAAGGACGCTGACCAAGTGAGAGATGTGGTGTGAGAGCAGAGGGGCAGTTGCTAGGGGTCAAAGGCTATTTCTGCCGCAATATATCTGCCTCCAGTGTCCTAGAGGTGCTCAATCAGCATGAAAGGAGAGCTTTTGAGCCACTGAGAAGAGGTCTCAGAGTGAAAGCAGTGAGAAAGCCACTGAGGATTGACTCCTAGGGTCACTCTGGAGAAGGAATGTGGGGAGACCATAGAGGAGTTGTTCTGTATGCTCCAAAGCTAAATATTTAGGAACACTGAAAATGCACAGTGCTTCAGTTTCAAGACAATGGTGTGCAAGTTCTGTTTTGTACATCGGAACGTCAATGGAAGCACAATGTAAGTCACTCCAAAAGCAGATATTGGAGCACTCCAAATCATTTGCCCATGAATGTGCACAGAAATAGTAGTTCTAGCTCAAAGGCAACACACAGAGATCTGTGTTTGCTGTTGCAGTGCATCCCTAATAATGATTATTGTATGATTATAAGATTATTAAATAATGTTATAGTCTTAGATGGGAGAGGAGGTATGAGGGGACATGTCTGCAGTGACTATCATGAAGTGACCCTGCATATCTGACTTTGCCACTACACTGCTGCCCAAAAGGGAGTGTGGACTGGGATTAATCCCAATCAAGAGACCTGGGTGGAGTCTGCATTTGGCAACTGGGCTTGATGTTCCCTATCCCTGATCTATGGACACAAGTTAAAGAATGGACAACAGTCATGGGAAGATGTAGAGAGGTTGGGAATTGACATGGTACTCCAATGTTTCTTTGAATTTTGTTGACTTATTTTTGTAACACGTTAAGAAAAGATTTTAAAAAATAGATACAGAAATGGATAGATAAATGATAGATATTAAAAATCCATTTTGGTGCCAGTAGGCATATCTAAGATTTAAAGAAACTTCAAAATGTTGAGGGGTTTTTTTCTTTCCAAACACTCCAAGAACCTGTTTGCCCTTTTGTTTAATCTGCAAAGCTCTAAAGAAAGCAATGGATATGAAGAGTCTGACAACATAATGAAAGGCTTTTCAAACATTGAGATTTTGTGGAAGCAAGATTTGTGATCAGCTCATTAGGATAATCTGTTTTCATTATTTGAAAGAAAACCTTGACACCCCACTGTGGTCAAGGTAGTTCAGAGAAATGTGATTGAAGAGTTTCCTAAAAGCTGAAATGGCAGTACACTCACTCTGATACAAGCGAGTGGATTGCACATCTTAATGTGCTTTTGTTGGAGGGAGTTGTTGCGGATTTAAATCACACTGCTTTAGGACTTCCGGGTCTGCCGTGGGCAATGGCACATGGCAGAGATTGCTCGCACTGAGTGACCCACTTGCTGTGAGGAGACAGGAAGGTAGCGAGGGCAACGCACCTTCTCTAAAAAAAAGTCCAAAGGTTTTTAGTTCAGGTTCTGGAGTGTCCAGCAGTGTCGGTAGATGTTCTCAAGGAGTTCCTGAAGCTCCAGCAGGAGCTGTGGGAGGCTCTGAGATTGAGTGCAGACACATGGCATGATCGAGACCCCACAGCAAGAAGCCTTGAGATCCATCATTAAAGCACCAACCTCTCTAAAAGAAAAGGATTTGGGACCAATCTGGATACGGTAAAAGGACTTAAAATCTAGAGACTTTTTCTACCACAAACATTGTCTGACCACAACTCTATAATAGTGTAATTAAGAACAGGGAAGAGTTTCCCAATGAGATGGAGACTAAATGAAAATTTATTAAATGGTCAAGAAATATTAGGAAAGGGGGCAAAAAAAATAAAGGATTCCTTTGAAATTAAGGTAAACCAAGAGGCAGGTTTAAAGGTGGTTTGGGACATAAGTAAAGCGGTAATGCAGGGTTTCTTTATACAACAAAACGCGTACCAAAGAAAGATAAGAGAGATGAAAAAACAAGAAATTTTACAAGAAATAAAAAGAAAAGACAAATAATTAATAATTTCCCCATGAAAAGAGATAGTGAAACAGGACATTAAGATATTGCAAACACAATATTCAATTATAATAAAACAGGAAATAGAATGGAAAATTAAATATTTAAAACAGAAACAATTTGAACAGGCTAATAAGCCAGGGAAACTACTAGTTTGGCAAAGAAAGAAAGAAAAAAACCTGTATTGATAAAATAAATATAGAAGGAAGAGTAGTTTCTATACAGAACTTTATTGAGCTAAACAGGGTAACTTAGAAGAAATGAGTAAATATTTAGAAGACAGTGGAATACCTAAGATGTCAAAAGATAAAATGACATCTTTGAATGGACCAGTGACAATGATGGAATTACAACAAGTAATTTTACAGACAAAATTGGGGAAGGCACCTGGACTTGATGGACTTTCAGCCATATATTATAAAAAGCTACAAGATTACCTTATACAACCTTTAAAGGAAATTATGAATATGACCTTAAATACAGGGGAGCTGCCAGAATCCTGGAAGCGTGCTTATATAACTTTGATCCCTACGCATGATAGAGATCCAGAGCTGGTTAAAAACTATTGACCTATATCTTTGTTGAATAATGATTATAAACTTTTTGTAGATATATTAACCAACACATTGTAAGATATATTAAAAGGTAATCCATCAAGATCAGGCCAGATTCTTGCCAGGAAGACAAATGAAAGATAATATCAGAAATATAACTGATGTAATAGAATATTTAGCAGTGAGAAATGAAAAATAAGCAGCCTTAATCTTTTTAGATGCAGAAAAAGCATTTGATAATGTCTCCTGGGATTTTATATGTTTTAAGTTTTGGACTATATGAGCTGTGGAGACACTTTTATAAAAGGAGTTATAGCAATATATATAGAATCACAGCAAAATCGATAGTAAATAACATACTGACTATTGTGAGATTACTGAAAGTACTAGACAAGGTTGTCTACTGTCACCTTTATCGTTTATATTAGTTTTAGAAGTTTTGGTGCAAAGAATAAGATGTAATCAAGAAATTAAAGGGAAAAGGGTGGGACAGAGACAATACAAATTAAAAGCATTTGCAGATGACGTGGTCATAT
Source organism: Podarcis raffonei (assembly GCF_027172205.1). Lineage (NCBI taxonomy): Eukaryota > Metazoa > Chordata > Lepidosauria > Squamata > Lacertidae > Podarcis > Podarcis raffonei. Next base: position 53,810,941 of record NC_070603.1, read on the forward strand.
CTGTAGAAGAATCAATAGAGTCGATTCTGAAAGTATTAGAAGAGATTTTAAAAATGGAGGGCTTAAAATTAATAAAGATAAAACCAAGCTCCTGGTAAAGAACATGAATGATGAGAGTAAAAATAAATGCAAAATATATCAGGTCTAAAGATTGAAAAGAAGGTTAAGTATTTAGGTGTATGGTTAACAGCAAAGAATATAAATCTATATAAAGATAATTTTCTTAAAACCGACTTCCGGTTAGCGCCAGCGCTTAATGGCGGATTTCTCCCGGAGCTCCGGGAGAGATCTGCTTCGTAGGTTCGGGTCCCGTCAGCTACGGCGGAGCGGGGACCCCCAAAAATCACAGGCGCGTAGCCTGTGAACTGGAGACTCGGCGGGCACCTTTGCGCCCCCCCGACGCTGTGAAATAGCCTTTTTAAAGGCTGCGGATCAGCGGAGGGTGTGTGGAGCGGTGCTGAGAGTCGTCTTCACCCAGCCTGCGAAGCGAAGCCGCGTCGCCATTAGCGGAGAGCGCTGACTTCTTCCAGTGAATTTGGACTAAAAGGAACATCTATCCGTGAGTAGGATTGACCGCTAAGATATAATTGGGCACTAAAATTAAAGAAATTGGATACCGAGACGGACAAGCACCAAAAAGGAAGTCTGCTTTCCGTTCTGTAGCAAGATCAAAGCGAAAGGCATTTCAGCTGTAACTGTTTGAGAGTGGTGGGAACTAATAAATCCATCACCAAGTAAAGAACTCCCTCCCCGAAGGCAGGAGGGGGGGGAGAAGATTTTAAAGTGTTTCCCTGCCATTTTAAAAGAAATTGAGCTATTCATCGCTGCTCCTGTACCTGGGGATCGGACTGCCGGAGAAAAGGCACCGGCTAAGGATTGTTGATATAAGAAGGTAAAAAAGTATCTTTAACTGACTTTGGCTACTCTCAACCTGAAACATTTATTTTGTTGCACAGCAAAGCTATTTGCAGGACATTATTGACTTGGATTCTTTAGAAAGAGAAAAGAACAATAGAAAAGAACTTTGTTTATTTTCTGGAGAGTGGGGGATTAACTTGAAAGTAAAGAACTGACTGCACGCCCTCTAGAGGACTTATACATTGTTTCAGCAACAAGTGGAGCTTAAAATTTGAGAACTTTTGTCTGACAGCTCAAGAGTGTGGGAATGACCTTGAGTAAAAGACTTTGTTATGGCAGATGGTAAAGAGAAATCTCACAAGAAAGAGGATTTACAAGAAACAACCTTGAGATCTGGCAGACAATACAAAGTTGAATCTTTCATGCAAAGAAGGGCTTCTGTATCAGGAGCCCCTGGAACTACAGTTATTCCAAAGGCAAAAGTGAAAATAATGTCTTCAGAAGAATCCTTTGCTAAGGTATTGGAGAAGATAAATGACTCTTTAGAGGAATTAAAAAAGCAAGGTGCAGAAACCAAAGTACAAGTTGCTGAAACAAATAAGAAAATTGAAGAAATCTCTGGGAAAATTGATTCAAATACAAAAAGTATAACTGACCTTGGGAATAAAGTGAACTCAAATGCAGAAGCAATTGGGAAATTATTGGAAGAATCATCTACAACAAGAAAGATAGCTGAGGAAGCTAAAGAAATTGCAACTGCTGCTGAGGGAAAGTTTCCACCAGTGTTCAAGAAACTAGATGAGTATGAACTGGCACTTTCTATGCAAGATATGCAACGCAAGGAGAGGAACCTAAGGATCAGACTTGTGCCGGAAAAGGAAGGAGACAACCTGGTGGACTACCTGACAAAAGAATTTTCTGACTTTTGGAAGCAGGAGCTGGACAAAGAAGAATTTAAGATAGAAAGTGCATTTAGACTGGGAGCAAGGCAGAGGAAGAACAGACCCAGAGACTGTTTAATAACTCTGAGATCAAAGGAGGAACGGGACAAAATACTGAACCTGCATTACCAAACAACCCTTCGAATTGAAGATTTTCACATTGAGATTTTTAAAGATATTCCCAAAAGCATTTTGGACGCAAGAGGACACTACAAGGACCTGGTGATACTGCTGAAAAGGAACTACATTCAATTCAGGTGGGAGTTTCCCCAAGGCTTGTCTTTTAAATACAAGGGGAAGAAAAGAAGAATAAAGACAGTGAGTGATAAAGACAAGTTCTTAGGAGAACACGAAGAAGATCTACAGAAAGAGACGTTTCCAGGGCAAGGGCATCCTTCACTAGATACGGACACGGAACCACCGACAAACGAGGAACAAAAATTGGGAGCTGTAGGAGGAAAGAGTAAATAACCCCATCATGGCTCTGCAACTTCTAACCTGGAATTGTAACGGTTTGAACATTCCCAGAAAAAGGAAAAATATATTTCATGCTCTAAAGAAAGACCAATTGGACTTGATTTGCTTACAAGAGACCCATGTGACAAGAGCACATAGGAAATTATTAATAAACAAAAGACTGGGACAAGAATTTATATCTTCAGACAGAGTAAAAAAGAGAGGAGTAGTGATTTATGCAAAGGAAAAGCTGCAACCGAAACAAATCTTCAAAGACGACCAAGGAAGATATTTGGCAATTGAAATCCAATTTCAAGGAGAAAAGTATCTGATAGTGGGAGTTTATGCGCCAAATGAAGGGAAAGCTGAATTTTTCAAGAAGTTGCATGAGACTTTGATGGACTATATGGATTATAATCTAATTATGATGGGAGACATGAATGGAGTGGTTTCAACAAATATGGACAAAGCACAAAGACAGGTAGTAACAAAAGATGGAAGACTACCAAAGACCTTTTTCGAAATGACTGACAATATGGATTTGATAGACATCTGGAGAACAAAACACCCATTAGAAAGAGAGGGAACCTTCTTCTCTGAAGCCAAAATGACATGGACAAGGATCGACCAAATTTGGGTGACTAGCAGTATGGCGCAGAACATAAAGAGAGTGGAAATCTGCCCAAAAACTTTCTCCGACCATAACGCAGTAAAGATGGTGATGAAGCAAACAACAACTGGTTCCTTCAGATGGAGAATGAATGACACCTTATTTAGAGATGAGGAGATTTGCAAAAAGGCCCAAAAAACTTTGAAAGATTATTTTGAAATTAACTTAAGGACTAAAGTAGAAAAGAGAATAGTATGGGACGCAAGTAAAGCCGTGATGAGAGGGTTTTTGATACAACAAAACACATTAAAGAAAAGAAAGCAAAACGAGAGGAAAGAGAAAATTTTGGAAAAGATAAAAGAAGGGGAAAGGAAACTAAGATTGAAGCCAAAATCGCAAGAGATTTTAAGAGAAATTAAATTGTATCAAATACAATATATGGAACTGATGAATCAAGAAATAGAATGGAAAATTAAACAAATGAGACAAAAGACTTTTGAATCTGCAGATAAATGTGGTAAGTTATTGGCTTGGCAAATAAAGAAGAGACAAAAACTCAACACGGTAACAAACTTAGAAGTGGAGGGAAAGAATATATGCAACCCAGTGGAAATTAGGAATTGTTTTCAGAGCTACTTTAGACAACTGTATACACAAGGGCCGCAAAAAGAAACAGATATACAACAATTCCTCGAGAAAAATGGGCTGAAAAAGATTTCGCAGGAAAGTAAGACAATTTTGAACCAGGAGATATCAGCACAGGAAATAGAAGATGCCATTCAAAACATGACGTTGGGCAAATCACCTGGACCGGATGGACTGACTTCCAAATATTACAAAGTTTTGAAGGAAGGGCTTATACAACCTTTGAAGGAAGTCTGCAACGAGATTATGGAGGGGAGGAAGGCACCCGATACGTGGAGAGAGGCCTACATTACACTTATACCAAAGACAGAGACTGAAAAGACCCAACTTAAGAACTACCGACCCATCTCGTTACTAAATGTGGATTACAAAATCTTTGCTGATGTTTTAGCAAAGAGACTGAAAAGAGTTTTGATGGAGGAGATTCATGGGGACCAAGCGGGCTTTCTCCCGAAAAGGCATTTGTCGGACAATGTAAGGAATATAATTGACATTTTGGAGAAGTTGGAAGTGAATATAAATACTAAGGCTGTTTTGATATTTGTGGACGCCGAGAAAGCCTTTGACAACATTTCTTGGAGCTTTATGTTGAAGAACCTCCGGGGGATGGGGGTAGGCCAAGGGTTTGAGAATGGTATAGGTGCAATTTATTCTGAACAGAAAGCAAAATTAATTGTAAATAATGTGGTTACAGAAGAGTTCAAGATTGAAAAAGGGACACGACAGGGGTGCCCTATCTCCCCATTACTTTTTATATCGGTCCTGGAGGTTTTGCTTAATATGATTAGGAGGGACCAGTTGGTTAAAGGGATTCAGGTCGGAGCTAAACAATACAAACTGAGAGCATTTGCAGATGACCTAGTACTTACATTGCAAGAGCCAGAAGCTAGTACGAAAAGAGTTTTGGAAATAATCCAAGAGTTTGGTCAATTGGCAGGATTTAAATTGAATAAGTTAAAAACAAAGGTATTGGAGAAAAATCTAACACAGGTTGAAAAAGAAAGGTTTCAGAATGAGACAGGGTTGACTGTGGTTAAAAAAGTGAAATATTTGGGTATAAACATGACAGCTAAGAATGTGAATTTATTTAAAGATAATTATGAAAAAACTTGGACAGAAGTGAAAAAAGACTTGGAGATTTGGTCAAATTTAAAGCTTTCCTTGTTAGGTCGAATTGCAGTTATAAAGATGAATGTATTGCCAAGAATGTTGTTTTTGTTTCAAGCATTGCAAATAATGGATAAAATGGACTGTTTCAAGAAGTGGCAAAAAGACATATCTAAATTTGTCTGGCAGGGCAAAAAGCCCAGAATTAAATTTAAGATATTAACGGATTCAAAGGAAAGAGGGGGGTTTGCCCTGCCAGACTTCAAACTGTACTATGAAGCGGCAGCTTTCTGCTGGCTGAAAGAATGGCTGCTTCTTGAAAACACAGACATTTTGGATTTGGAAGGTTTTAACAATATTTTTGGGTGGCATGCATATCTGTGGTATGACAAGGTTAAAGCACATAAAAGTTTTAAAAACCATATTGTCAGAAAAGCACTATTAAATGTCTGGGTCAGATATAAAGACTTGCTGGAAAACAAAACTCCAAGGTGGCTATCGCCAATGGAAGCAAAGGCTGTTAAAAAGTCTAATATGGAGTCAAAGTGGCCAAGATACTGGGAAATCTTGGAAAAGGAAGGGGACAAATTGAGATTGCAGAGTTTTGAGAAATTAAAAGGGAAGGTGAGAGATTGGTTGCACTATCATCAAATAAATGAAGTGTTTAAAATGGACAGTAAAATTGGCTTCCAGGTGGAAAAATCAAAATTGGAGACAGAATTGTTAGAACCCAGTACCAAGAATTTGTCAAAAATGTATAATCTGCTGCTGAAATGGAATACACAAGATGAAACGGTTAAATCAGCTATGATTAAATGGGCTCAGGACATTGGTCATAATATTTTGTTTGCTGATTGGGAAAAGTTGTGGACCACCGGGATGAAATTTACGGCATGTAATGCCTTAAGAGAAAATATTATGAAAATGATATATAGGTGGTACATAACCCCAGTCAAGCTTGCAAGGATTTACCATTTGCCTGACAATAAATGTTGGAAATGTAAAGAAAAGGAAGGTACATTTTTTCACCTTTGGTGGACGTGCCCGAAGATTAAGGCATTCTGGGAAATGATCTATAATGAACTTAAAAAGGTATTTAAATATACTTTCACCAAGAAACCAGAGGCCTTTCTCTTGGGTATTGTCGGCCAAGGGGTGTTAAAGACAGATATAACTTTCTTCATGTATGCTACAACAGCAGCTAGAATACTCATTGCGAAGTACTGGAAGACGCAAGACTTACCCACACTGGAAGAATGGCAGATGAAGGTGATAGACTATATGGGCTTGGCAGAAATGACGAGCAGAATCCGAAACCAGGGAAGAGAAGCAGCGCAAGAAGATTGGAAAAAGTTTAAGGACTATTTAAAGAAATACTACAAAATTAATGAGAGTTAGAATGATGTTGGATTGGAAAGTAAATGGTTACTATTAGTAATGGTTAAGACAAGGAGAATAAGGAAGATTAGTTTGAATTTTTATTAAAATAAGGGAAGATTTGCTGAGTAATTGATAAGAACTTGGAATACAGAGAAGGGAGGCACGAGGAAGTCGGGGAAGAAAGGTGTAAGAAACTAAGATATGAAATGGTACATGTTTTTTGTTTTGATTGTGTTTTTTGTTTGTTTATGTATTTGTTATATGTTTGTGTTGTTATAAAAATCTGTAATAAAAAATTATTATAAAAAAAATAATAATTTTCTTAAAACCTGGGAAAATATCAAAATAAATTTGCAAATATGGGGTAGAATTAAACATTTGTTGCTGAGTAGAGTGTTGACTATAAAGATGAATGTATTACCAAGAATGTTAATTTTGTTTCAATTAATACTGCCAGTTGGCAAGACAGATTGCTTCAGCAAATGGCAAAAAGATATTTCTAACTATATCTGGCAAGGGGGAAAAACAAGAATAAAATATAAAATACCAATAGACACGAAAGAGAGAGGAGGTTTCTCCCTGCCAGTATGAGATTATATTATGAAGCATCTTGTCTGTGCTGGTTGAAGGAATGGTTGCTGTTGAAGAATCTGCATATTTTAGATTTGGAAGCTCACAATAATATTTTTGGTAGGCATGCTTCTTTGTGGTATGAAAAGGTGAAAGTACATGAAGGTTTTACAAACCATATAATTGTGAAAAAATGATATAGCATATGGGATAAATATAAAAAATCACTGGAAACTAAAATACCTCTTTGGCTTTCACCTTTGGAAGCCATAGCAATGAAAAAGAAAAATATGATGGAAAGTTGGGCAACTTTTAGAAATTTACTAAGAGAGGAGGGTGGAGAATTTAAATTAAAAGAGTTTAAGGATTTACCAGGAATGTTAACAACATGGTTACAATATCATCATTTGAAGGAAATATTTTAAAAGGATATGAAGCGGGGGTTTGAGGAACAACTATCTCAATTAGAGAGAGACTTGTTAAATTCTAATGTTAAAGTGATGTCTAAAATGTCCAAAATGTTATTGGAATGGGAGACAAAAGATGAACAAGTGAAATCTTCAGTGATACATTGGGCAATAGATATTGGTCATAAGATGGGAACGATTACTGAATACAGATATAAAATTTACAGCATGTTATGGTTTAAAAGAAAATTATATGAAAATGCTATATAGATGGTACCTAACACAATGCATAAATCAAAGTTGAATAAGTGTTGGAAATGTAAAAAGAAAGAAGGCACCTGTTATGTATGCCGGCGTGGTTGCTCGAGAGCAAACAGGCAAGACTCCCACTGGTCTTTTCAAGGCTTTATTATCTGTACAAAACATTTACAGTGCAGAGCGTCTCCAGTCCATGTCTGCTCAGTTGCTAGCAGAATCTGGGAGTGGGCGGTCCTTAAACTTTCCCCAGCATAGCAGTCTTTTGACCCCCATCCTACGCCTCCCCTCTCTGCACGTAAACCGACTGCGCAGAGAGGGCGTGGGCAAAGGGGGACCTGCCTCCCCCCCCCCGCTTTGCTCAGGCTCGGTGTTGTGGCTCTCTCTAGCATCTTCCGAGCCCTGCATCCCTTCCCCACTGGAGGCGGGGCTTCCCTCCTCACCGGAGGAAGAGCTGCTTCGCATGATCTTCCGAGGCTCCCTGTAACCCAACTGCCCTTCTACCTCTCGCCTCTGAGCTGATGGCAGTTCCCTGACAGCACCTTTTTCACATGTGGTGGTCTTGTAATAAGGTTAAAGCTTACTGGGAAATGATATATAATGAATTGAAAAAGATGTTTAAGATAACATTCGTAAAAAAAACAACCCAGAAGCTTTTCTCTTGGCAATTATAGGATTAGAACTACCGAAACAGTATAGAAATTTATTCATGTATGTGGCTACAACTGCAAGAATGTTATTTGCCCAAAAGTGGAAGGAAGAAGAGGAGAATGGTTGCAGAAACGAATGGAGTACGCATAAATGGCGAAACTTACCGGAAGAGTAAGAAATCAAGATAACAAACTTTTTAGAAAGGAATGGAATGCAATTTGTAGGGAAGGGTGGAAATAAATGTAAGGAACCACAGAAAGAGGGGGAAGGAAATTGATTGAAATTGAAAATATTAAAACTTGGTTAGATAATTGTTGTAACATATATAAATGAAAATTATAAATATTTTTAAATAAATAAATAAATTACACTGCTTTAGTTCCCAGCTTTCTTTCTGTGAAGGATTCCTATCATGAAATGTCCTCCTCTACCTTCCTGATCATCCTGCACCCTCTGAAAAAAAACTGCTTCTGGAGGTTAAAATACCTATGGGAATAATGTTAATTATGGTACAGGAACTGCAGGCTGAAGGAGGAATTAGCAGAATTGCACTTTCTTTTGTAAACAAAGGAGCAGCTTGGGTCTCAAGCTTTTCATTAATAATAATAATTCTGATCTACAAAAGCATCTTTCAGGTTTCTTGAATGTTCCAAAATAAGAAACTTCATTTCCTTTCTTCCCTGCAATGCAAATTATTTATAACCCTGATGTATACATTATTAAAGGCCAGTAAAATAGTTATTTAGGTGACAATTCTATGCTTACTTACTTGGAATAAAGTCTCATTGAGCTCAGTGGGACTTATTTCTGAGTAAACCTGTGCAAGTTTTGCAATGTTAAAAATAAATCTCCTATATTGGCATAACAAACTGTTCTCCGGTAAAGCTTGTAAATGAAGACTTAAGAAATCTAAGGCAGGGCGTTGGAGGGAGGGTTAACTGTCATGAAAGAACAAATAGACTCACTGAGCTGTCAAGCAGAATCAAAGGTTAATTTCCTAGGGTTTAGCATTTGTAGAGCTGCTTTTATGCCACCTATAATTTTTCTTAATGTCAGTTACGACAGATAATGCTTAGCTAACCTTGAGCAGCTAACAGTAATGCACGTTACAGTCTGTTGGGTTTGGGGTTTTTTTCAAACACACACACACACACCAAGGGGAGGGGAGAGGGGGAATTGTACCACTGCGAGCTTCCCTTCCCACGGCTTATTATTATCCTGTCCTCTAAACATTATTCATTTCATCCTTGAGGGAAAAGATGTGGAGCAAGGAGGTGAGAAAACATAATTATTTGCCACCAGGAGAGCCTTTATATGCTACTTAGTGGGATTTGTTAAAACACACACACACAAATAGATTATATTAATACACAACCATTTTGCCGTATCTGTTTAAATGGCTTCCACTGTTTTTTTAGAACAGCCTTCCTCAACCTTGTGCCCTCCAGATGTTTTCGATTACAGCTCTCATCATCTCTGCCTATGGGCCATGCTGGCTGGGACTGATGGGAGTTATAGTTCAACATCTGGAGGGCACCCAGTTGAAGAAGTCTGTTCTACACTAAAGGCAACAGCAATAAATCTGTGAAGCATTGATTTGATTAAAGAAGGTGCTTGAGTAAAAATGGTAACATGTTCCTAGTAGTATAATGTTTAAGGCAAAAGGGTAGATGAAACAGGCTGAAGGGCCCACCAATGACAAGTGGTCAGTTTGGAACTTCTTCATTTAAGGGTCCTGCTTCCTTCACAAGCTGGATGGTGATAAAAGCAACAAAATCAGTTGCAAAAATGTGTAGGCAACTGCCTTCCATGCTTCTTATATGGACTCTCATTTATTGAAGGTTTTAAACAGAGGTTGGATGGCCATCTGCTACGGATGCTTTAGTTGAGATTCCTGTATTGCAGGGGGTTGGACTAGATGACTCTTAGGGTCCCTTCCAACTCTATGAATCTTTTTTTTATAATAATTTTTATTAAATTTTTCCTTTACAAATTGATCAACGCAACCATGTTCTCAAATTTCCAGTTTTTGTACTTCCACCAGCTCCTCCACCAATCATCCATATTTTCTATCTTTACGCATTTTCTATATATAATATTGCCAATTAATATTTTCATCTCTGTTTCTTTTTTACAATACACCTTTAACTATCACAAAGCCTCTTTAAAACCCACTAGCGTTGTCTGTTCATCACATATGTTTTTCAGATAATCCGTGAACTTTCCCCAGTCCCCAACTCTATGATTCTTAGGTCACATCACTGACCTACCCCCCATGTCTCTAGTATCTAAAGTCATGCCACCTCCTGGCCAGGTGTAATTGTCAACATGCAGAGGGCCAGAAGGCTAGTTGGCTAGCCCCAGCTGGGCCATCTCCTTCCAGCCGTCCCGCTGCGAAGACCCATTGGCCTCTGCTCTGACGTAAATCAGCGACCTGGGCTTCAAAGCCAAGGCACACAATCAGCAGATTGAACTGCACACACAGAATAGGCGTGAGGCTTGTGAAAGCATACTACAACTACAGATTTATTAATCATAAATCAGGACAAAGAAACATGTCGTCTCTCTCTTCATCTCAGAGAGAGAGGGAAAAACAAAAGCAATGCACACAACATAAGTTTCCAGCAAGCTGTGCTGGAATGTAAACAGACATGTGACACGCAACAGTTCCACACGTCTGCTCCTTAAGGTGGAATAGAAATTCTCAACAGTAAGGGGGGGGGAGAAGCAGGAGATGGGCTGAATCCCAAAGTACAGACCTCCTTTTTCCAGCTGGGACATCGGTCATGGAATCATTACAAACACTGCATTTTGCATTGCAATATTGCAGGATTTTAACAGCCACCCTACAACGGGTGCAGCTTTCAAGTTGTGTGAATTATTCTTTTGAAAATGTTTACAACAGAACAAGCCCGTCAAGATAAATCTGGATTTACAATGAGGTCTTTTGAAAGTTTCCATTTAAATCTAAGGCATCCCAATAGCACTGCATGTCAAGATGACAGCACTCTTGCCGACTGCTGGGGGAGGGGATTGTGCAGCACAATCCCAGGCTATTTCTTTTCCATTTTGATGACTTGCCTGTCAGCAGCCAATATATGGCTGTACATATGCTTCATTCACGACAACTCAGAATGACTGGGAAACATCTGTAAAACTTATGTAAACCTCTCAACAGGTTTTAAATTCTAGCATTTAATACACTGTGAGCCCTATGTTGTTAATAAAACACTGCAACTCGTTTGCCGGTCTAAAGAACCAATGTGATTTAGAACTGATTTGTCCCATGTGAGTAATAAAATGAAAGCTGTTAAAATCCCATTGTTAATATTTAAGTGACTTCAGAGCAGGGGAATCATGTCAGACTGATGGAACCCTGGAAATCATTTAGCCACAGCTTTAGACTCAACCTTCCTGTTGATGTGCCCCAATGTGCTAGTTCAAGGATCAATTATTTTTCAGTGATATATCAAACATTTCCTTTGGCAAACAAAGACTAACCTTGATCTGCATTTAGGCAGGAATAGCCAGATGCACAAATATAAGATTGGGCACATCTGGCTTGCCAGAAGTACATGTGAAAAGGATCTATGGGTCTTAGTAGACCACAAACTTAACATGAGTTGCAGCAGCAAAAAAGCTAATGCTATTCTAGGTTGCATCAACAGAAGTAGTGTATAATGCCCAGACCAAGGACAGTAATAGTCCTGCTATATTCTGCCTTGGTCAGACCACATCTAGAGTACTTTGTCCAGTTCTGGGCACCACAATTTAAGAAGCATACTGACAAGCTGGAATGTGTGCAGAGGAGTGTGACCAAGATGATCAAGGGTCCGGAATTCAAGCCTTGAGGAACAGTTGAGGAAGCTGGGTATGTTTAGCATGGAAAAGAGGAGACTGAAAGGAGATATGTTAGCCAATCCAGTATATAAAGAGCTGTCACATGGGAAATGGAGCAAGCTTGTTTTCTCCTGCATTGGAGGGTAGGACCTGAATCAATGGCTTCAAGTTACAAGAAACGAGATCCTAACTAAACTTCAGGAAGAACTTTATGACAGTAAGAGCTGTTCAGTAGTGGAGCACACTCTCTCAAAGGTGGTGGACTCTACTTCCTTGGAGGTTTCAAAGCAGAAGTAGAATGGCCATCCATCACGGATGCTTTAGTTGAGATTCCTGTGCTGCAGGGGTTGAACAAAATTACCCTCAGGGTTCCTCTACAATTCTATGATTCTATGAAATGCTGCATGAAATGTAGGAACAATATAAGAATTCACTACCTTCATTTCAGTTAAGTCAGCCGTTCCCAACCTGGTGCCTTCCAAATGTTTTGGACTCCAAATCCTATCAGCCACATCCAGCATGGCCAACAGTAGGGAGTTGTAGTTCAAAACATCTAGAGGGTATCAGGATAGTCTGACTTAGATCAACATATATGATAGTGGTGAAGAACCTCCAACCCATAAGTTATTTTAGACCCACCATCAGTCCCAATTTGGCATGTGAGGCCATTTTCTCCAAACCACACCCTCCTGTGTCAAGCCCCACTGGGATCAGCTATACTACAGAACTTCTGACTGGGAACTCCATAGTACAGCTGAATTCTATCCAAAGCAGGACTTGCCAATCAACTGGGTGCCTTCATAAGATTTCCATGAGAAAGTAACCGACAGCAGCAGAGAGGGGTTGGTGGGGAGACAGGATCAGAAAAGGGGAGAGGGGATTGAATAGTAAGAGGCAATTGCAAGGCAAACTGCTAGAAAGGGAGAGATAGAGAAGTAAGGTGACAAGCAGCATCACAGTGATGCTTCAACATGCAAGAGGAATGGAGCAGATGCTGCCAAGAGGAAGAGAGAAATTTAGAGGCACAGAGAGAGACAAGTTGTACTGTTATACCTATCCTTTTGGGATATGTCAGGCGCATACCAGAGGGAGGGAGAACTGGTTCTGCAGCATTAGGGTAGATAAAAAATAATAACTGGTGAAGCTGCGATTTCCAGGCAATGGCTAGGCAATGGCCTAGCAGAATTGTGGGGTGAAGCTATACAAAATAGGCACCCAAAGCAGGATCTGGTTTGGAGGAGTAGCTACTGGCTGGACAGTTCTCAAGAAGAGGGCAAAAGTCTGAAAGTACAGTAGGGCTTCCAGCTGAGCAATTCAGAAGAGTGGGTAAGGTAGAAACTGCAACAATAACACGCAAAGGAGGAGGGAGCAAAGAAGATCCTTGAGAGCTCAGGGATCCATGACAAGTATTAGTCCTAGAAAACAAACAGCAACAGAACCCACTTGGCCAGCTTTCAAAATGCTTCATCAGACTGCATCCTTAGTTTCTTCTCAGAAAGAGTACCACATCAATAGGAAGGCCAGCCTGACCCTAGCCATTGGCCAAGAAGGAGCAGCTTAAGATAGCTTGCTTCTCTGATCCTGAAAGAAAGAAATCTGTTTCCATTGTCAATTGTCTTGTTACTGCAGAAGCAAGAAAAGCATCCCCCTGACCCCTATAACCATTCAGAAGACCCAAACCAATTGGGAAATGCAATCCTAACAAGAACACCAAGAAAATATTATCAGTCTGTCTCCAGCTGAATGCACATGCCTTTTAACAACTCTCCTTTTTGTTCTGACATTGTCAAAACCAATCTTCCCCATCCACCATTTTCTATCACCTTTTGTGATAGGAGTCTCGTCCTTTTGTTTGCAAGCCTGAGGATCAGGGGCTGTGTCTGTTTGTGGCTTATATACAGCACTGACATAACGCAGGCACTCTGGGAGGAAAAAATCACAATAATGTTATTAATATTCTTACAAACAGATCATTCAAAGGTTTTCATTTCATTTTCAGCCCATCAGAGTGACACTGGTGAGCATTCAGTGGTAAATGCATGAATCTAAATGAAGTGCTCAGTATGACAGGCCAGGTCCTTTAAACAATAGTGAGAGGGGAAGGAAATTAAAAAATGCTGGCTCCAGCAGGTTAATTGGGACAAATGAGGTGAAATAATAAAGGCAAGGACATGGAAGGACAACTCTTTAGAAATATTTGGAAACATAATTCATGTACCGCCCATGGGGTAGAAATGGATAGAATATAAATGTATAAGTCATTGTGTCAGAAACAAAACTTATTAGAGTCCTTGCATGTTTTGATTTGTAATTTTCTGTATACAACATGGAATGACCCAGAAAGCAGCCATCTCAACCCTATTCAGGGGGATCACATTCAGTGCTTCCACTAGACACTCAGATTAGCAATGAGCATAGAACCTAAATGGATATGTGAGTGAATGCATGGAGGCTCTCTACTGGGGTGGAGAACCTGTGGTCGTTGAGATGGACTACAACTCCCATCATCCCTGAGCATTGAACCCATACTGGGGGGGGTTGGGCTGATGGGAGTCGCAGTCCAACCACGTCTGGAGGACTACAGATCCTCCATTCTTGATGTATTCTGTCCTTAATCTGACTAAGTGTAGACTGGGAGTATGGCTCTGCAAACAAGCCTGGCCTTGTGTTTCTGTAAATCGAACAAGAGTGGTTACCATCTGGGCCTTCATTTCACACAGCAAAAATGTCTCAGATCAGCCCTGCATCTTAACTTCTGGGCTCAGGAGTTCAGCCAATTTACAAGTCACATTAGACTGGGATTACAAGAAGAACTGACATTTCCTCTGAGTTTGTGTGTGTTTGTTGTTATTACATTTATATCCCACCGTCCCTCCAAGGAGATCATGGTGGCATAAATGGTTCTCCTCCCTCTCCATTTTATTTTCGCAACAACTCAGTGAGGTAGGTTCGGCTGAGACACTGCCTGGCAGCAAGCTTCATGGCCAAGTGGGGATTTGACAACTTTGTCTCCCAAGTCCTAGGCCAGCACTCTAACCACTACACTACGCTAGTGATGTTGACATCCATCTTTTTCATGAGATGTAAGTGATGCAAGCTCACTGAATAATACATGATGTTAGCTCCTATGTAGCCTACAAATAAATAGGTACCGGGGTCTATAGTCTAAGGCTTATCTAAGGCTGCAGTCTTAAACTACACAAAATTAAATTTAAAATGTCAGAGAGAGACAGAGAAAACCAAGTTCCAGGAGATCCCTGGCTTGGATGACTACAGCTGCAAGTCTTGGCAAGGTAGTTCTTTGGTTGCTCTCAATAGAATCATTGCTGGTCCTACTCAGTCCCACTGAGGTTAATAAACACAACTAACTCAGGTTCATTACTTTAAATGGGTCTGCTTTGTGTAGAACTTAATTGGATTCAACCAACACAGTGCATTTAAGGCTAAGGTTGAATCAGCTCCTTTTTGGTCTGAAATATGGGGTTTCCTTAAAAAATTCAGAAACTTGAAAATGATCAGAAATAAATACTATAATGATTTAAACTACGCTTAAGACGGAGCATTTAAGATTAACAAAATGGAGCAATACCCGAATCCTATCCTTTCAATTTGGATTTGTAATAAAAACAGACTTGCTCAGTTACATGATTTCTCCCTTGCATATTTAAACTCTTTCAGCCTGTTGGGGTGCACACTGCAATCATAAACATATGCAAGGAACTAAGCTCCACTCAAAGCAGTGAAATTTAATTCCATGCCAGCATGCTTAGAATTAAACTGTTAATCTTAGCTAAGCACCAGAACTCATGAAAATTCCAAACAATTTTGCTTATGTGAGAAGTTTCTATTTTTCCACTGTGATTCTTATCCAAGACAGTACATGGATAGCAAATTCTGGAGGTCTTTTACTATTCTGTTTGCAAACCATTCCAGTAGCAGCCTGGCTAGTCAGCTTTCTATTATTCCTCTTAAAAGCAAGATAGATCCATTATGCCACCAGTATCTGCCATTCATCATGCTTTTATATTAATATATCAGAAAGGAATTGTTTGATTGAGTTGTACAAAGACCAAAGTTCCTCCTAGTCTCTAAAGTAGAGCTATTCTTAAATGTTATAAAAAAGGTTTTATTAGGAAGCGAGGAGCTAACTTTGTATCAGCTGAAGCAATAATCCATTTATTTAACAGAATGTGATTTGCCATAAGGGAGATGGCCTATTTGGGGGCATAAGAGAGATCTTTCTTTATTTTTTAATGTTTCATTATGTATTTAATGGAATTTTGTGTTGACATGGCTTTGCAATCATCGCCACTGCTGTGATTGTGTACTGCATTGTCATCGTTCATCAGCAATACAACATGCAGCTTGATTTGATTCAATGCCTTGTGTGCAATACTAAGTATAAAGTCTGTTAAAGTCTAATTTATCTACAATGAATTATCCTGAGTAGGGTGCCCTACTGAGTGATTGTTCTAATTTTTGTAAGAGCTATAAGTGCAGAACCAGAATAAAGCACAATGATTTTGATGAGACTGGGAACAAAAGGAATATTGCTTGCCTTTCTTTGCCAAATGACTGTCACAGAACTCTCTGTCTCTCTCTCTCTCTCTCTCACACACACACACACACACGCCAAATTTGCATTGATTTTGTTCTCTCTTACATTAACGAAAGATAAAATAAAAATAAAAGCCATAGCTACCAGCAGTTTGTTTTCTGGATGTGATTTCTTTGTGGCTTTGAACAGTCCCAGGGCTAGATGCCATTCATCTCAATGAGGTCCTAATGAAATCCAGCTAGTCACAATGTCTTTTGATAGCCTTGACACTCTTCCCTCTGTCAGTTGCTGTATGAATTATTTGTTGTTTCTGAGCAAGTCTTATGAGCGTCCCTCTGTGAGACACACAGCTTCCCAGAGCTGGAAATATTTTGTGGGTCTCTTTCATCAGAGTGTTATTCACATCTGACTCATAAGACGTCAGGGACGGCATTTTCTGATATCACAGAATTGTCTCGTGTTGCTTGCTCTGGAACTCTTAATGGTAAACAGATTCATTCAGGGTGTGTGCACATTACTACTTTAAGAGCAGAGTGAAGTTGTTTTTTTCAATCTGTTTCACAGCCTGCCTGCCCGTCCGCCCACCTCCCCCCCCCCCCACCAGCTGGTTATATCAACATGACTTCATTAGTGTCAGATTCATTTCTGTTTATGCACCTGCCATGGGGCGTTGACAGGGTGATGATATATTTGCAATGGTGTTCACACCTTGGCTAAAGACAAATTAGGAACAGTTTACAGACTTCAGTCGGTGTGAACCTGGTTTGAGAAACATATCAAATGGTAGAATCTTAATAAAAAGTAGAGGATACATATGCATTTTGGATAAGGTTGTGTGAACATGGATTAAAGACCCAGCATTAGAAACACAGTGAGTGCACAGTAAACAGAGCTGTGAATACATCCTCATAATCTATAATAGTAAATTTGTGCATTTACACTTGTAGCCAGCAAAAGGTAGTTGTGCAAGTATGTATCTCCATGATTTGTAGCAGCTCCACAAGAGTTTCCACTTCCCTCTTGTTTTAACAATAGCAACAATATAAAGGGTTTCTGCCACCATGACAAGCCTTTTAAATTAAATTGATAAAATTAAGAAAGTTTGGGAGAAAACCAGTAATGGAGTTCTCTGTGAAAGAGCAACAGGCTTAGTTCTGGTACAGTGGTACCTCGGGTTAAGAACTTAATTCGTTCTGGAGGGCCGTTCTTTTTTTTTTTTTTTTGCATAAAATTTTTTATTAATTTACAACAAAACAAAACATACATAAAATTTTTCACATCCAATTTTCACAAATTGCTTCTTTTCTGGACTTCCTTCAGCTTCTCCGTAAATCATCCATAGTCATTATTTTAAATACGCATTTCGTAATTTATATTGTCATTATTTATACCCTTAATTTCCTTTCTCTTTAGACAATACTTCTTAGTTTTTCACAGTGCTTTTTTAAACCCCTCTAGCGTTATCTGTCCCTCACTTATACTTTCCAGATATTCCCCAAATTTCCTCCAGTCCTCGATGAACTTTTGGTCTCTTAGATATCTAATTAACCTGAAGCGTCTGTAACCTGAGGTACCAGTGTACTGAGAACATATTATCTCAGAGGTGCCAGGTCCCACACTGCCCTCCAAGTCCCCATAAGTCAGGCATAGGCAAAATCGGCCCTCCAGATGTTTTGGGACTACAACTCCCATGACCCCCAGCTAACAGGACCAGCGGTCAGGGATGATGGGAACTGTAGTCCCAAAACATCTGGAAGGCCAAGTTTGCCTACGCCTGCCATAAATCATTAATTTGCAACTAGTTCTGGTTAGTAGACTTAAAGTTCTAGTAAAAAGGCAAATAGATCTCACATGCCTGAAGTGTGAATTTTGAAGGATAGCTGTGTTTCGGTCTGCATATTGTTTCAAGCTCAAGTTTGATGGATTCACCTTTAAATGTGAACTGAATTAGATTTCGCCTCCATCACTAAGGTATCATTTGTGTTCTTTAACTAGTATTGGGAGCCATTGCCCACTCCTATGAACTGCTATGTGCATGCCCATCTCCTGGGCACTGGGCTATAACAGATTATAAACATGCAGTTTTAAAACCAACTTATTTTTTTGCTACTTGTTTGGTGTCTGCTGAGACATTAGCAGGAAGGTTTCAGAAAGTAAATTATGGGCTGCATGCAATGCACGGCGGGAATTCCTCTCCTTCCCTGCCTCTCTTACCCGTGAAAGTTTCTACCATTATAAATTTGATGGAGTCTTTAAGGTGTTATGGGACTCTTTATTGCTTTTGCTGAAGCAAACCAAACCCCCCCCCTCCCTGGAAACTGTAGCAATTTGTAGTTTTCCTTGAGCTTTCTCAAAGACCTTAGTCATTCCCCCAAGGAGTTGAAGACTTATCTTCACTTGCAGTTCTTCAAAGCCATTTTGAAATGTGTCTCCGCTGCTGGGCTGACAATCTCTATGTGTGTTTTAAAATCTCATCCTACAGTGACAATGAGTGAGCAGCCCCCGGGGCAAAATCAGCTTGTCTTTGAAATTTTCCATAAGCAAATGCAGGGGTGAGCATTCAGGCAGTAGTAGGCAGTAGCTGCAGATTGTCCATTTCTTAGCAATGAACCCCCTGAGAATTTCTTTTAGATGAATTCTCTCAATTTTCCTATCATTTTCATCACTGGGGCTGTAATCATATGGCTCCTTAGTTTACCTAGAAGTAAGCCTCATGGAAGACAGTGGCATAATAGAATCATAGTGTTGGAAGGGGTCTCAAGGGTCTAGCCCCTAACAAGGCAGGAAACCCACGGCTACCTAATATGTGACCATCCTGCTTCTGATTAAAAACCTCTAACATAGGGCAGACCACCACCTTTTGAGGCAGTGTGTTTCATAATCAAACACCTCATACTGTCGGGAAGTACTTCCTAAGTCTAAATCCTTTTCCTTGTAAATTGATTCAGATCCTAACCAATGGTCTGACAGAGCATAAAAGGCAGGATTTGTGATATGTGCTTCAGAACTGTTTTTTAGGCGCGCCTTCCTCTTTTGATTATTTTCCTGCATCTACTACATATTTTGGAAAGCTGTTTGTCCATTTAATATGCATTTGGACACCTCAGAACAGATCGCAAGCAAATTTGTTTCGTTTTTGTAAGTCACTTTGGGTTCACCTTTCTGAAAAAAGCAACTAAATAAGTAAATAAATAGAATAATAATTTTGCATTATGGTTCCTGAAATCAAGGAGGAAGAATCCATCTATGCTTGGGTGCAATTGGACTCCATTTTGAATCAAGATGGTGGATCAAACCTTTCAAAACTGCACTGATCTTTACCACTGATTCCAAAACTGCATTGATTTTTTGGTCTTAGAATTCCCAAACAACACCAGGTACAAGGCTGCTAGTGTTTTATATATGCAATTTATAATACATACATACCCATTTACTATTCATCTTTTTCTTGTTATCTATATTACATATCTAAGAGAAACAATAGCTCCATAAAAGTAGAAATATAGAAATCAACACTGTAATATGAATCATACGTCTATTTTGTAACATGAACCAAAACAGAATCAGTTCAAATGCTGAATGGGAACTAAACTTATATTGGCCTGAACATCCAAATTGCTAAACTCAAAGTGGAACTGAGCTACAATATTTAGCAATGCTATTCACTGGGGGGAAATCCATTAGTGCATTGTGCCACTTCTAATCTTTCATGACTGCAAACAAAGGAAACAAAGTATCCCCAAAGTTTATTACCAGAAAACTCAACCAATTCCCTAGTAACATTCTATATATATGATACAGGCTTTCAATAAAAGCAAAATAATTTTCATCTGTCATTCTGAGTTGCTGTAAAAACCTAGTCCTGTAGTGCCACTTACAGGATAGATCTAGTAATTGTGAACAAACCTTTTGTGATATGCTGCCATACACTGCAACTACAGTGGTACCTCGGTTACATATGCTTCAGGTTACAGACGCTTCAGGTTACAGACTCCGCTAACCCAGAAATAGTACCTCGGGTTAAGAACTTTGCTTCAGGATGAGAACAGAAATCGTGCTCTGGCAGAGCGGCAGCAGCAGGAGGCCCCATTAGCTAAAGTGGTGCTTCAGGTTAAGAACAGTTTCAGGTTAAGAACGGACCTCCAGAACGAATTAAGTACTTAACCTGAGGTACCACTGTATTTCATTGTGTGAAACATTCAGTAAGCTAATTTGCTAGTTGTGACAGCTCATTGGATTTCATCTCAAGTTAGTGTATGTAAACAATCTTATTTTTAAGGTATTCAGGCAATCGCTGGGTTGAATTCTCCATGGCAAATGATTCTCATTGTAGATCCTTGTTTCTCCACTCCTGCCTTCCAACTTGATTTGGACAGCTCAGAATGAGCTGTTCCTTTGCTGTAAAGAACAAAGCCCTTCTTAAAGGTTGGTGCAGGCAAACAAAGCCTGTGGGTTTAGATTTGCTTTATTAATACTGATGTTGGGTTAGACTTGTATGCACTCAATTACTATGTAAGAAAACATGTGTATGGTCACGTTACCATCTTTCATGTGGGGGGCATACAGAGAAGTCTCCTTGAACCTGTAGTAGCCTCTGGTTCTGACAGCCACTACAAGCAGCAGCAGTTGTAAATCCATCTCCCAACTTTTGCCTCATCCCATGCTCTTAGAAAGGAAGGCAAACATCCCCATCCACTCTACCTTGTAGCAACACCTCACTTTTTATTGCCAGAAAAATAAACAAGGAAATTGCTGCTGTTTCATTATATTCATTTGATGATTTGTGTCTGAGATCAAAATAAACTGTTGAACAGGTTATATAATGGCTCTTGAGATGGTTTAGAGGTGCAAAGGAATAGGCCAGTAGGGAACAGCATGGTGGAGTGCAGCCATTCACCTGACCTCCGGTCAGCTGTGTGGCTGCTGCTTACTGGGAGGTAACGGAGTGAGGAATCAGCAAGACTGGTGTGCAGCAACCGGTAGAGCCAGTTTGGTGCTCCAGTTAGGGTGTGTGTACCATGCCAATCTCCCCACCAACCCTCCTGGTAAGCAACAGCGCCACAACTCACTGTCAGGTGAGCAGTGGCCCTTCACCATGCCATCCACTACTGGACTCAGGGTACAACATTTCATATTTAGGATGTTTAATCTAGGCCAGGGGTAGGCAACATAAGGCCCGTGGGCCGGATGCAGCCCTATCGCCTTCCCAATCTGGCCTGCGGACGGTCTGGGAATCAGAGTGGTTTTTACATGAGTAGAATGTGTGCTTTTATTTAAAATGCATCTCTGGGTTATTTGTGGGGCACAGGAATTCACTCATTATTATTTTTTTCAAAATATAGTCTGGCCCACCACATGGTTTGAGGGACGGTGGACCGGCCCACAGCTTAAAAAGGTTGTTGACCCTGATCTAGGTGGCTATGAGTGGCAGGGAGACCTACTGGGTCAATTAAGATGAGGTTCACACAGGCAGCAAGGCAGCCTCAGTTAGCCCTTATTTAAACAAGGAGATGAAAGTAAGAGAATAATGGAAAAGGAGATTGCTCAGTCTATAGCTGACAGACTCAGCGTGGGTGGTTATGCCAGAGACAGTATGCTTCTGAATACCAGTTGCTATGAATCACAGGTGAGGAGAATGGTGCCAGCTCTGCTTGTGGGCTTCCAATAGGCATCTGGTTGGTCACTGTGAAATCATGATGTTGTGCCTTTGGCCTGTGCCAGAAGGGCTTGTCTTACGTTCTTAATGGAGTTTTCAGATAGTTTATTTGAAATGCCAGGGCTTATATGCATGAGTCAGTCATCTTGAAGAAATGGATGTTAGCTACAATGGCCAGGGAGGCTGTAGTTCTAAATGCAAACGGCAGGCCTGCATCCCAGAGTTGTTATTCAGCATCTCCTTACTCAGATACCCCTGAAAATGTGGGCTTTTCACACACATATCAAACCACAGGCCTGGTAAGTGAATGTGTATATTGCCTTATGCCTTAACACTTAAAAGCAAATTCCATTGCAATCTTTAGTGTAATTCCAGGGTGCTTAGGTCAGCAGCACTGGTTTTCTGATTTACTATAAATTCGGCAGTTAAGCAGCATTTAAACTGAAACCTGCAAGCTGAGCACACACTTGTTTAGCTTTAACAGGGTCATCACCTTTTCAACTAGTTACAAAAGAAGAGATGAGCTTATGCAAGACTGTGACATACTCATTTTTGTCCTGACTTTCCCTTTGTCGTTTTCATCGGACTATCTCCAGGCTACTTAATGCTCTCAGCAAAGAAACCAATAATCCCAATGTTGCTAAGAAGCTATTCATTCCGTTGGCCTCAAATAGGATTGTGAAAATCAGCTCAATGATTTCTTACGTATCCCCTGTGAACAGAAGACACTCTGGTTTATGGGAGATGATTTATAACGAAATGAAAAAGGTATTTAAATATACCTTTCTGAAGAAACCAGAGGCCTTTCTCCTGTGCATGGTCGGCCAATTGGTGCCAAAGAAGGATAGAACTTTCTTTATGTATGCTACAACAGCAGCAAGAATACTTATTGCAAAGTATTGGAAGACACAAGATCTACCCACCCTGGAAGAATGGCAGATGAAGGTGATGGACTATATGGAACTGGCGGAAATGACTGGCAGAATCCGAGACCAGGGAGAAGAGTCGGTGGAGGAAGATTGGAAGAAATTCAAAGACTATTTACAGAAACATTGCAAAATTAATGAATGTTAGAATGATGTTGGAATGAATTTATGTGATTTTAGCAGATATGCTACAAAGATTTAGGAAAAATAGACTGTTAATTGGTGAAAGGAGGGAAAGTAAAATTATATTAATTTCAAGATAAATTTACAGGACAAAAATTTGAAAAGAGGGAAAGGATTTGCTGAAATGGATAATTGACTTAGAATACAAAAAAGGGAGGTGCGAGGAGGTCAGGGAAATAAGCTAATGAAAGATAAGTAATGGGAAGATTTGTTGTATTTTTTATTGACTTTTCTTTTTTGCTTAATGGATTTCAATTCTCTGTTCTTTCTTTTGGATTTTTCTTTTTTCTTTTTTGTATTTTATCTTTTATTGTTTAAAATGAGATTTTTTTGTTTTTTTTATTGTTCTTTTTGTATTTCTAAAAACTTTAATAAATATCTTATAAAAAAAGAAAAAGAAAAAGAAAAGTTCAAAAAAAAAAAGAAGACACTCTGGTTTATTTTCTTAAGTGTAAAAAAGTTACAAATGACTACAATTGTAGTCATTTGTAACTTTTACAATTGTAGTCATTTGTAACTTTTACAATTGTAGTCATTTGTAACTTTTTACACTTAAAAGATGCCCTTGCCAGAAACAGCTTCCGGACGAAAACAGGAGCACTTCCCGACGGGAATTTAATCTGAAAACGAGCCATGAGGAGACATCTCAAACACTGGCAACATATTTGTCAGCGCATAGCTCAGCTGGTTAGACGTTATCGAGTATGGCGCTGATAATGCCAAGTTGCAGGTTCGATCCCGGTATGGCACAGCTGCATATTCCTGAAATTGCAGGGGGTTGAGCTAGATGATCCTAAGGGTGCCTTCCAACTCCACAATCCCATGATTTGCTGCTGGAAGGTAAGTCCGCGTTAAATAGGAAAGAGAAAGCGAGCGGGGCATGTTGAGGCCCAAGCTGCCATAGAGAAGCCTGGCGATCCCCTACCCCACTCCAAACACCGGGCAAAGTGCTGCCCTCACATGTTTTTCTAAGAAGCCGGGCGCGGGGGGGGGGGCTGATTCAGCTAAAATCCCGGTCGGGGGGTGGGGCTTGCGGGGTCCATTCCGCTCCTCCTCCCCACATGCTGAGCACCGCAGAGGCGGGCAACGCTTCACCTTTTGGCTCTCCCTCGCGGCGCCAGGCCCGGGTGCCTGGAGCGAGCGAAGGCAGCCCTCCGCCACGGCGCCACCTCGCCGCCCTTCGCCTCCTTCCCTGGCGCGCCCTCCTCTTCCTTTCCCTTCCCTCCCGAGGGGGCGGTCCGGACGCTGCTCGCCCCTCCCACCCCGGCTTGGCCCGCTCTGCAGCCGCCGCCGCCGCTTGCTCGCTGCCTCCTGAATTTCTTCCGGCGGGCTTTGGCGCGCCTATCGGACGGGAGCCGGCGCGGACGTGCGAGAGGCAGCCGTGGAGCGGGGCGCGCAGCGGGCGCCGTGAGTAACCCTGGGCAGCAACCAGAAGCACCTCTCTCTCCCCATCCCCGGCCGCTCGGGAGGTAGGCGCTCCTTCGACGGCGCTTCACCCAGCCAGCAGCCCCAAAGTGGGGGGTGACCCTCCTCGCTCTCCATCCCCCGGAGCGGGTGCAGGGAGGGAGGCCGGCTTGGCGCCCCGCAGCTGCTGCTGCGTCTCTGCAGATGACCGAGAGCTACGCCTCCCTTTCTCTCCGGTGGCCGTCTCTCGAGCGCGCTAGAGGCATCCTCTTCCCCCAGGGTGCATCTGCCTACAACAGTAGCCTCTCCCCCCAAATACAATACATAGGAGCCAAGATCCCTTCGGCCTCCCAATAAAATATTTGAGTGCCCCCCCCCGTTGATGGGCATTTCCACTCCAACGGTACGCGTGCGCCGTGTCTTCTGAGCGATGGAGCGGGGCGGGGCTTACCTGGGCCCCCCAATATTTTATTCAAGTTGGCACCCTTGATGCAATGTGGCATTGCAATGCCCGTTTAGCTAACCCACTTTTCCTGTCCTCCTGTATACCGTGTGCATCTATTCAGTGAGCTCAGCGACTAACCCAAAATGTCCCTCTCGGTTATGTGTGCGTTCCCAGTAGATGGATCTAAAAGTATTGGTTTAGGTTTTTTAAAAAAGAATAAATAAGAGAAAGAGTCGTTCGTTTGGGTACTGATCGCTTTCTCCCTTCTTCCAGCTGCCTGATTTTGCGTTAAATGGACCTCATAGACCGGGTTAAGGTGTGTGCGCTTTTACAATTAATAATTTCCCACGGCCACGTTGTTAGTTAGGAAGGGAACAGACGCGGCCATTCTCCCCAGGAACCTTGTTTGCTGCAGTAGCGTTAGGAAAGGAAAGGGTAAAGCCGTCTAGGAGGCTGTCCGGGCTCGGCTAAGAGAAATGTGTCACTGCGGAGAACAGGTTTTCGTGTGAAGTTGCTGCGCTGGCAGGGACTGCTGTGAACCGCGAACATCTGGAGGTGACTTCAGCGCGGAATGATGAAATCTCCCGCTAAGTTACACACCAAAGATGGCTGCTTTGCTGCTGTGCAGGCTGCCTCGGCAGTGGGAATTATACGGGAGCTGTAATTTTTGTTGCTAGGTTACGTGGGGACTTCTCCCACCCTCCTATAAATTGCATCTTGTAATATTGATGTTGTAGACCCTCTTCCTGACTTCTGTCTTCCTTTGCTTCGTAGGCTCCTCCTAGCGCACTGTGGGGAAGTGTATATTGCAGACAAAGCTGCTGGTGCAGATAAATGCCAGTGCAAGCTGATTTTAAGTGAAAGTAACATTGGAGGGCAGGGCTGTTTGCCTCCCTAGCTTGATAGATGTGTTGCACCACTCCTCCTTCCCAGCCATCAGCTGGGCTGCTGGTTTTCTCAGACTGGAGCTGCAGGCAGGGCACAGTTTTGTCAAGTGAAGCAAATGAAGTCTGACACCCGTAGCCTCGAAGTTCTGAATGGCACCTTCTTTAGAAATGCCACGAGTTGATTTTCATTAGAAGCAGGGGAGGGGAAAACTAAAATTGCTTAGAGGAGGCAGGAACCTTGGTGGGTTTGCTACCTGTCCCATTGCATGATGCTTGTTGTTCTTGAGCTATTCTGCGTAACCTTCCCAGTGTACCTGAACCCTCCTGCTGTGACAAGATGGCCAGAAAAGTAGTTGGCAGAAAGGGTATGAGTGTTTGTGTTGAATTTCATCACTTTAATTTTAGACTTGCTTATTCCGTGTGGCTGTAGTGCATTGCACTGATACCTTCAGGGTGGTTATTAACTCTTAGTAATTTGCTCTTTGGTGACAGCAGTCATGAAATTAAAAGACGCCTGCTCCTTGGGAGAAGGGCGATGGCAAACTTAGACAGTATCTTAAAAAGCAGAGACATCACCTTGCCAACAAAGGTCCATATAGTTAAAGCCATGGTCTTTCCAGTAGTGATGTATGGAAGTGAGAGCTGGACCATAAAGAAGGCTGATTGCCGAAGAATTGATGCTTTTGAACTATGGTGCTGGAGGAGACTCTTGAGAGTCCCATGGACTGCAAAAAGATCAAACGTATCCATTCTTCAGGAAATCAGCCCTGAGTGCTCACTGGAAGGACAGATCGTGAAGCTGAGGCTCCAATACTTTGGCCACCGCATGAGAAGAGAAGAC
This sequence comes from Podarcis raffonei, assembly GCF_027172205.1. Classification (NCBI taxonomy): domain Eukaryota; kingdom Metazoa; phylum Chordata; class Lepidosauria; order Squamata; family Lacertidae; genus Podarcis; species Podarcis raffonei. The sequence continues at coordinate 53,837,561 of NC_070603.1, forward strand.
TCCCTGGAAAAGACCCTAATGTTGGGAAAGATGGAGGGCACAAGGAGAAGGGGATGACGGAGGACGAGATGGTTGGACGGTGTTCTCGAAGCTACAAACATAAGTCTGACCAAACTACGGGAGGCAGTGGAAGACAGGAGTGCCTGGCGTGCTCTGGTCCGAAGAGTCGGACACGACTAAACAACAACAATTTACTCTTTGGCTGGCATACTTGGAATAGCTTTTTACAGGAACTTGTTCAGGGGTGGGAACCCCCCAGGGGGCAAAGTGCAGCCCTCCATGACTACATACAGCCCCTGACAGATTAATCCTAAGGCAATATGGCCCTCAGCAGTAAAACATTTTTACTTTTGTCCATGTGACTGTAGTTAAAGTGTGGATGGGGCTAGGGAAGCGTTCTTATCAGTTATATGAGGTGGGGGACTTTACAGCTAAGTCTTGACTGTGATTAATGTATCTTTGCACCCAAAAGAAATGAATGAGCAAGACTTTTTGGCTGCAAGCCACAAGAGAACTCTCAGAAAAGAGATAAGCTTTCTTCTTCTTCTAAGAATCCTCCAAGAAAGCTCTTAAATAACTGAGCTCATTTTGAATTGAACTAAGCAGAGCGTGCCCATTGCTTTTTGGAATCCTGTTCCTGAAGTGAATTTGTTAGATTACTTTATGCAAATTACTAAATCCCCACCACTATATTTATAATTTTTTTTGTTGGTATTAATCTGTCTCAAAATACAATGACCTGCTAAGTCAAACTGCTAGAGAATCACAGCATTTGCTGTGGCTTCAGAGGCTGGTAACTGTAACTGCTGCTTTCCTTGTTGTTTTTGTTGCATTGTGTAGGTAATCCTTACAATCTTATAAGGCATGGATGGGAGGTGGGGGCTGTGGTCCTTCAGATGTTATTTGACTGCCACTTCCATCATCGCTGACCATTGGGCATGCTGGCTGAGACTGTTGGAAGTTGGAGTCCAAGAACTTCTTGGCGGCCACAGGTTCTCCACCCCTTCTATAAAGCACATGAAGCATTTTGAAAAATGCAATTAACTACATCAGTGCTATTGTTTGTTATCACCAGGTACTGGGTTTTGTGGATTATTTGGTCTTCTCGAGTCAGTGTCAGCTCTTGTGTCCTTCAGAAGCTGAATGGACATTTCATAAGCAAAACTCATTCCAGGCAAGCAATAAACATATATACCCAAAACACACTAATCTGATTATAACACTCCAGTCTGAAAAATGTAGTTTAAACTAGAAGGATGTACGTAAATGTTTTCAGCTCTAATCATGCAGTATATTGCTGTGGAAAATAATGCATTTCCATGTACCAGCTGTGTCTTGCAACCATATTATACAATAGAAAGTTTTTATTTTTAAAAGAGAACTAATTTTGGATTGCTACTGGAGTTTCATTGCAGGTACATTGTTGACCTTTAAACAAGGTCTAAAGTCTCCTTTTTTGCTGTTATATGTACTCTTTCATACTAAAAGCATTTGGCTGAACTTTGTTCAAGACTTGCATTTCATTTTGAAACTAGATTAGTTTTTACACTTGTGTTACTGTTCTCCTACATTTTGTGTTGGTAAGACCCTGTAACCTTTCAAACATTCAGGCTATTCACCAGCTCAAGTTTAACCAGCCAGTTTAACCCTGGCTACAACAAAATGCTTACACTGTACTGTTTCCCAAAGACTTTGCGCTTCTGGAACAGCCATTGAAATCCTATATGCCCTACCTTTTCCAAATGCAATACACAGGTATAGTTAATTCTGAGGTTCTCTTTCAATCTTGGAGATTGCAGCTGGAATCCAGAGAACTGCAAAGCTGCTTCCACATGTACACCAAGTCTGCCTATGAATAATCAGAAGGGTTCCCAAATATAACTGGGCTGTCTCACCACAATTAGAAGTGTGTGAAGTAATACACATTACTATCTAAAGAGAGCTAGTTATTTACATCCAGAATCTAAACTTGCCTGATTGCATACTCTAGAGCAGCATTCAGTGGAGCATGAGCGGTTTCTGCTATCAGCAAAAAAATGCAATCCTTTGCACATGAGGAAGATTCCTAGGTATTCAAATTGTCTCTTTGGATCCCTACCTTGGGCAGTACATTGACCAGCTTCAGTGATTCAAAGATGGGAAATGGTAGCTCACACTGTCTGTCAATTATGGCATAAGCAGTTGCGGTTTTAAAACAATAAGAAAGATAAGTTGGAGCCAAGTTCAGCAATGCAATTAAACTGTCTAGGGTAACTGGATTTTTTTTCTTGGAGTTTTTTTGGGTTTTTTAACTGAGTGAATATTGGCCAGTGGAGATCTTGTCCTATGATAAGGTTTCAGATTAGAAACTTCAGCAAGCCTTTCCGGTTCTAAGGAAATGTGCCCTACAACCAGGAGACAATGAAAAGGTGTGTTTGTGGTTTGGCTTGTCTATGAGAATCCAAGCTTGACTGATAATGCTGACATGGGAGTAGGCAGGACAAGCTTTTGTGTCTTTCACGAATAAAACCATCAACAACTAGCAAATTTGTAACCCTCAAGATAAACACCTTGGTTTTTTAGTATTGGGTCGACTGGTAGGCATTGGACTATCTCTAGTACCCACTGGCATTTTTGATGCAGCCCCCCGATGAAGGAATGAGAGCTCAGCATATTGTTGTTGCAGGTGATAGAAGAATAAATGGCACCTGCTTTCATTTTTCATATCCATGTGCACATGTATACACACATGCACAGAAATTGTGTAGTATGCTGCTTCAGAGGTTACCTGCATCTTTAAGGCATGGGTGAGAAATAATGAGAAGTCTGTGAGATCTGTGTGTCGGATTAGTTTCTGACACTATGGACAACATGCCCATAGTTCTTTTGCTGCCTTCTGCTAACTGCATCTTTAAGATGACTAGGGGAAAGTAAAATCCAATACAGTCATTAATGCGTATATCTCAAATAATTTTGTAAGCAGATACACACACTGTTTCATCCTCAAGTGAGCTGCAATAAACTTTTCTGCTATTATGAATAGAAAATTAAATATGATGGGAAGCTTACAAAACAGACAAGGGCATTCAACAAAAGCTTTGTGGGACATCTTGACCTACTTTTAGCATGATCTCATCCATGTTGCAAGCAGGGTTTTCTATTGAAAACTCTGGTCAAATATCCTGTTATTGGAGATGTAGCACAAGTGCTATTTCAGCATTTGACTGCATCACTGGGCTGAGTTTTCTCTATCTCTGATTTTCAACAAGAGTTCAGAGATCTGTGGCAGAGAACCAGAAATCTAAAGGGATCCAGATAAACGCAGGAAGCCAAGAACTGTGAAACTGAAAACTGCTTCTGTCTCCGTTTCTTATTTAGTGTTCTTGAAAAAATGTCAGCCGATATACCATTCAACATCAATATCAAAGAGCCTCGCTGGGATCAAAGTACGTTTATTGGACGAGCGAGCCATTTCTTCACTGTCACTGATCCTAGGAATATTTTGTTGTCCAATGAGCAGCTAGAAAAAGCAAGAAAAATTGTGCATGATTACAGGTAAATGTTTATTTTAAAAAAGCACCCTAATTTAATCCCAAGGGCTCAGTTTCATTGTTCTGACAATAATGACAAAAATGACAATAAAGATATTGTATCATATCGTAGTTGAGAATACTCGAGGCATAATGTAAAAAGAGTAAAATAAAATAGCCACTTGCAGTAGAAAATGGTACCCAGGCCCCACGCTCTTCAAAAAAAGCAACTCTTGTAGTGTCTGGTCAAGAAGAGTCCCCAGCTTGAATTTCAGGAAGTCTTAAATGAGAAGAGAATCCCACAGGCCTCCTTAAGACACCCTCTTGCAAACATGGTGTACAGATGTTATAATCAAAAGGATATACTATGCTGATGTTAGAGGGGGGAATATGTACACAGTGTAAGAAGCAGCCTCTGTGATATGTGGGTGTGTGGATGTGGGTGTGTATTTATGCATTATGACCAGCCCTTCCAGACATCCCTTTTATTGTGCATTCATTATTTTTGTGCTCATGCTATCGAGGCTGTCATATGCGATCCCACTTTCAATCCTGTTTGTGCCTGAAAACACGTTGGGGTGGTGACAGTGCTTTGTTTTCAATCAGGTCATATCCTGTCACTGCCTGCTGAAATCCCATAACTTTCTGTACAAAAAAAATGTTCTGGTTTATTTCTGCCTTGCCTCTGTTGTGCTATAAACCCCTCCAGAGAGCAATACGCTATTACTGTGTCAAGAATATGAGGCAGAACGCCATAAAACACCAGTCCAGAGGCATCCACCGTCATGAATTGTAACTGCTGATCAGAGCTGGCATGCACCGTGTTCCAGGTGTTAATTGGTTTTTACAGTGTGGTCAGATCATAGAATCAAAGAACGATAGAGTTGGAAGGGACCCTGAGGATCATCTAGTGAGTCGCAGCCTTTCTCAACCTGTGGGTCCCCAGATGTTGTTGAACTACAACTCCCATCACCCCTAGCTAGCAAGGCCAGAGCTCAGGAATGATGTAGTCCAACAAGATCTGGGGACCCACAGGTTGAGAACCACTGAAAGTCCAACCCTCTGCAATGCAGGAATATGCAGCTGTCCCATATGGGGATCCAACCTGCAACCTTCGCATTATTAGCACCACACTCTAACCAACTGAGCTATCCAGGCAGTGTGCCAAGAGCTACAATAAGTGGGGTGCTCCTAAACATGGTTACTTGAAAGGAAAAGGCCTTCTGCAATGAACATTTAGGAATGAGGAATTAAACTTTGTTGTCAGCAGTGAGAAAGAAAGAAAGATGGGGTGGAGAGTAAGGGGGTGATAAAATATTTTGGAGTAGAATGCCAGAAGTCAATTTTGCAAACGAGCAGTGACTATTTTCTCCTTAGGGCCTTGCCCTTTGATGCACAATTGCAGGAACAAAATTCAATGTGAGCCAGCTGCTTACATTGACCTACCTGCAGTACTCCTGTGACTATGCTGACATGAGAAAGAGCAGTTACGATGATGGAAAGGGACACAGAGGTTCTTATGCTAAGCTACTGCACAGTTGTGTGTGCAGAGAAGATATGTGCCAATCTTTCATGCGAATAATTACTTAAGTTTTGGACCTATCTTAACGTCATATTTATAATTACATAGTCACATATATTTCCATCTGCCCCAAGACAAGGAATTGCATGCCCTGGATTAACAGAAGATGAACTATGGAGGGCGAAGTATATCTACGATTCAGCCTTCCATCCAGATACTGGGGAAAAGATGGTTTTAATTGGCCGCATGTCTGCTCAGGTGCCCATGAACATGACCATTACTGGCTGCATGATGACCTTTTATAGGTAAGTAATGCATGATAGTACATGAGTGAAATAAATATGCAATTGGGAAATCCAATTTGAAGGCCATAGTACTACTGACACTGGTTGTAACAACTTTGTGTATTCTAAAGGGTTTTAGTGCTGCTGCAGCCCAAGTGAATGATGTTGTATACTTTGAATGTTTCAAAAAACAGTTAAAATGAACGTTTTGGGTTTCTTCTTCTCCCTTATATTTTTCATATATTGGTTTGGTTATTTATTTACCTTCAAAAGAAAACAAAGTGGAGAAAATTCAACCTGAGAATTCTTGAACTTCAGTATGCGAGATACTGATGGAAAGATGAAGTATCAAATTTCCCTTTAACCATGGTTATCGCTACCTTCCCACTTGAATTATAGTAATTGGCTTTTTTGTCAAGTCTTACAGGATAAAAACCACCATTTTAATCTATGTGACTCTCTAAATCTGAGCTGGAAATGTTTGTCAAGTAACATAGCTCTGTACCTGGGAAAAGCACTTCAAGTTTTACATTATTGTAACTGAACAGCTACATCTAAGAGAATCTTAACTTATTTCGGTACTCAAACTGGAACAGATTCCTCAAGAAGACCTGTGCATTTCTACATTTCATGTAGGAAAGCTATCATTTTGTGAAGTAACTGTTCAAAAGACTGATTTGGCTGATCCTATACAGAATAATCTTTGGGGGGAGTGTGATGAAGAATAATCAACCCAACAGCGTTTGATTGTCTTAATCTCATCACTTTAAAGAAAATTGATGGTACTTTTTGTTTTTAAGAACTACTCCAGCAGTGGTCTTCTGGCAGTGGATTAACCAGTCGTTCAATGCCATCGTAAATTACACCAATAGGAGTGGAGATGCTCCAATTACTGTCAGGTAAGGTATTTAAGCCACACCTGCGAGAAAATTCAAAAACCTTGAATTACAATATCTGCTCTAGTTTAGACCTAAATTCAATGCTATGATGTGAACGGCCTGAGAAAATGCTTTAATATTTTGCACATGTAATCTCTCTGAGTTAAAGTTATGCTCTAATTAGTGTAATGTGATATGCAGGCAGTGTTATCTTTGATGAAAGCCAAAATAGCTCACAAGACTGATGACGTGACCAGTCACTAAAGCAGGGGTGGCTAACTTGTTTTGCCCCCTCCCCCGAAAAGAAGCCACATTCACCCTTGACCACGTGCCAGCAGTGTGTGCACCAGTCCACATTCTCACATGCACACACACAGTCCAACACTCTCCCCTACTCGGGTTATCTAGAGGGGGTGTGGTCATCTCCCTTTCTGCACTCCTAAAACGATCAGTCTGATGACTGGGGAGGAGACTGCTTGCATCTCCCTCACAGTGATGGGCTCTGCCCATCCCAGCACTGGGTCTATGTTAGTGCTTTCCCCCACTTTTAATACCAGCCATCAAATTGATGGGGCCTTGCCCAACCAGGAAGAAATGGTTAGCCCCCCAAACCGTGGGGGCTAGTCGTCCCTGCCCTAAATCATCTTCCCTAAAGCTTGGGGTGAGGGTGGTAATTGGTTGTGGAGCCGGCAGTAAGGTTTAGTTTTTGAGCCGCAGCCAGGCCCTGCATATTTGAAACAGCCCTGTATTCTGCCCTGCTCTGAGGAATTCATGCCCAAGGCAAGAGAGGTCCCCTGCTTCTTCTGAATGGCTTCCAGCAGCTGTAATAATAATGGATCCCAGATTGCCTAGTTTGGATTATTATTAAATTTGCAATGTGGTTTTTCATAGACTGGCTTGACGTGACGACATGTAAGCACAAGGTAAACTATAATGGGTAAATCGAAGTGATGCTAATTTAATAACATTAATATGTAACATGCATATAGCGAGCATTCCAAGCACTTCACGTACACCGCCTCAGTAATATATGCAAGATATTACTAGATGCATGACTGCCTAGTTACTTCTGTCTGGTACTAAAAACAAGTTATTTGCATGTAGATAATCACCCAAGGTCATATCTGCATAATTTGAATGACTAAATTAGGCTACTAATGCATTCTAGACATCTACTATGGATTGCAGCTGGTATGGGATCAGAGCATTTCAAACAGGCATGTGTGCTTCACTTCTATAGTCCATGAAGTTTTCTGGTTCTGGTGGGGTCTTTTAAATGTCTTGAGAATTATTCACCTAGTCCAGCGCATCTGGGAAACCTTGAGGTAGAAGACCAAAATATGTTGCCCAGATGTGACAAGAGCAGAGCAAAGATGATGTTCTTGACTGTAGGAGCAGAACTGCCAGTAGGAGACAGGTGGTCACAGTACAGCCACTCAGTGTCGCTTGACATCCTAAGCTTGCACACTCAGGGGTTGTGTGTGTGTGTGTGTGTGTGTGTGTGTGTGTGTGTGAGAGAGAGAGAGAGAGAGAGAGAGAGAGAGACCATAATTACATGCTCGGAAGTCTTTGCATCAGAGCTGAGGAACCTAAGCCCTCTACATGTTGTTAGACTGCGGTTTCCTTTGTCTCTGATCCTTGGCCATGCTGGCTGGAGCTGGTAGGAGTCCAACGATATCCAGGGGCCCTGAGGTTCCCCACCCCTGCTCTTTATTCTTCCAGCTGCTTTTGGTATAACCAGTTTCTGACTGGTATCAGAGTGTAAAGGCACACAGTGAAGCAACTTTTTTGAAGCTAAGCACCTCTGGGTCTGGTCACTGCCTGGGTGGGAGAGCACTTGAGAGCCTTGTGTATGTGGTGCTGAACAGGATATAAATGTAAGAAATGAAGTGAAATACTTCCCAAGATATTCTGAGGTGATCTATCTGCCTCTGGTGAAGATGGCTCAAGGTTACTCAGCCTCCTTGCCAGCTTATGATGGCATTAGACCCGATTGGGGTGGGGGACCCTGTTTGGGGGCCGAGATGATGAACGTTGTTAGACTTTTGTTAAGGCTCCAGCCCCAAAATTAGTACCTTGAGGACCCTTTGTATCTTTTCTCCTTCATGAAAAGGACAGTCTGTCCATGCACCTAGATCCTCCTGCTCTCTGATAAATGGACTGGCATAGTTCACCGTATAGTAGAGCTGGCAGAGGAAATAGCTGCAAAAAGAAAGCCATGGCTCATTCTGCAGAGGAAGAGTCTACAAGGATATCTGAAGCTACAAGGATATCTGAAGCTTCTATCGTGCTTCTAAACATAGTGAACTGTCAAACGTATGAGGCAGCTTTATATTGTTAGCCCATTAGCCTGTCTAATCTACTATCATATGGCATGGCTGACAGTGGGTCTCCGAGTGAGATCTTTTAAACGGAATGTACCAAGGACTGAGATGAGGATGTGTTGCATACAAAAACCACATGCTCTACCACTCAACTATAAGATCTCAGCCCTCAGTCTAAGCACGATGCTTCCACTGAGTCCATCATCAGAGTACAGGTGTACACCACCCAGCTGTCAGTTTGGTACCCTAGAATATAGAAGTCGTGCTGGATGGGATCAGAGGCCAGCATCCTGCCATCACAGTGGCTAACCGGATGCCTATGGGAAGCCAGAAGCTGGAACCTGAGGGCAATAGCACTCCTCACATGTGATACCCAGTGACTGGCATTCTGAGGCATACCGCCTCCCAGCTGTGGATATAGAACATATAGATCATTTAGGAGTCAGCCACTTAGCATCATAAGTGGGAAAGGGAAAAGTTTGTAACCCCACTAGATGCCTTGACATTATATTCCGGTACAGTTTTGTCTTTCAGCCAGGAGAACATATTACAGTACCATGCCAGTTGTGCTTACATAATTGGAACATGTGCGATGTAACATATACGGCTATTGTGCGCACACAAACATTCTTATTTTTGTTTTAGCCAGCTGGGAACAGCCTATGTTTCTGCCACCACAGGTGCTGTTGCAACTGCTCTAGGACTTAACGCACTAACAAAGGTATTTAATCATTTCCTCCGTTTTGCTTTGAGAAAGAGTTTTGATTGTTGTGGAAACTTTTAGTTAATGATTTCCATACGCACGAGGAGTAACAAGCGTTATTGTGGCACCTTAAAAGCCAATGCATTTATTGTGACATGACCTTGCATATTCAGGAGCCTACTTAATCTTTTCATCTGTGGGTTTATCAGTCTCTTGTGATTGAATCCTGTTTGCTTCAGTTCAGTTCAGTTCATTTTTATAGCTTTGAATATGTCAGCACACAGAAATTAGATGTCAGGGAGAAGTGTTCTAGCCTAGCATTTTCCCTAGCATTTTCTGGAACTTCCAGCTTTTTTTGTACAACAATATTTTTATATGGAAGAGTACTCAGTTATGTGAGCTCAGGCTTGGATTTACCACCTCACTGAAAATATAGTCACAGTTTCTAGGGCAAGCTCTCTTGCAACTGATACTCAGATAAGGTGCGGTTTCTGATTCTTGCATGAAATCCACTTTAGATTTCTTTATAAATAGTTTATACTGCTTGTATAATAAAAATCTAAGCAGTTTACATAGAAACAATGAAACAACATTAACTAATACAAATATAATAATAATACATTTTCCTAAAAGCTAGATAAAAGCAAAATGTGATTGTATATCACAAATAAAAACTGAGCGAAGCGCAGAACAAAACAAAAATAAAGCTTTGGTATACATTTTAAAGAGGTGTTTAAAGGTCATTTTTATCTACAACCCCAAAACATTTAACATGTGCATATCTTCACTGTCCATGTCGTGCATCTGATGAAGTAGGATCTTGCCTGGGAAAGCTTCTGCTGCAATAAATCTTCAAGAAACCATGAGACACCCTGCTGTGTTTGCTGACATACTCTAAGATAGCTACACTTCAAAAAGCTTTCACAGAATGACTACAACTATTTTTCAAAGAGAAAGATAGAGGGATTTTTTAAAAAATTGATCATATAGCTTGCCTAAATGGCATTTCATCAAAAACTTAACCTGATTTCTGGGAGTGATTATAACTCAATATTTCTGTTCTAAAATATTTTTATGTCACTGGAGTACAGTTGAGAAACCACTCTCATTTTTTAAAAGGTACAATCTATACAAGTGTTCTCAAAAGATTCTAGCTTCAGGCACATATATTCTCTGATGTGTTGGCATAGATTCTTAAGATCAGCTTTTCACAAAACAATACTTAAGATGATATTTTAGAGTGGCTGAGGATTGCTGGGGTTTGTCCATCTTCAGGTAACTCTTACTTCTTTTTTCACAGCATGTCTCACCTCTTATAGGACGTTTTGTTCCTTTTGCTGCTGTAGCTGCTGCTAACTGCATTAATATCCCATTAATGAGGCAAAGGTAAGATAAAAATCTAGCGTGTGCCACAGAGCACCTCTTGGCTTAGTAGGGATGCTGCAAAATTTGTTCTAAGCCAGACTCTGAAAGGAAATTCAGAGGCTCATTAAAGCCCATTTCAAAGCTGGCACAAGCTTTAAATGGTCCTGAATTCTTCTCCAGCTTTGACTGGAGTTGGATGTGACTCCTGCAGAGTAAGCCACTTTCAGGAAGCCACACCTACCCACCCCACACCTGATGTCATGACAGCAGGTGTGGAGCAGGTAAGGGCAAGACTTCAAAGGAGCAATCGGGAGCTTAAAACTCCCAAGTTGTTCCTTGAATCCAGGAAGGTAAGTTCCTACCCACACAACAGCTGATGTGGATCAACACTCACACTTTGGCCAGGCAGGGGTGGGGGAGATAGAGATCTGGCCCGCCAGCCAGCAAAGATTCCCCACCCTGTGCTAAACCAACCCATGGCTTAGCTTTCAGTGGTGCAGCAGGAGGAGGACTGGGAGAGGAGCACAGTGGCCACAATCCAATCTCTAGCATTTGCACAAAGCCATAGCATTGCTTGAGCATCATGTGCAAACCAGCTCCTATGAATGTAATGAAAAACAAAGCAGGGCTGTTGTTGAAGTTTACAAATGATTAACAACTGTTCTGGAACGTAACTTTAGGAACATAAACAATTTGAGCATATAGTGCCCTTAAAGAGTAACCTTTCGCAATTGTTCAGCTTTTTTCTTTTCTTTTTTTAAAACCCAACAGGGAACTAAAGTATGGTATTCCCATTACAGACGAAAATGGAAACCGATTGGGTGAATCATCCAGAGCTGCCCAACAGGCCATTGTGCAGGTGGTTATCTCACGGATCCTTATGGCTGCTCCTGGCATGGGTTAGTTCACCTTCAGCTAAGCATAAGTAGTGATTGAAATCATGCTCTTCTAAGAACTTTGGCTTCACTATATTAGATTTGAACAGCTAATGGCTCACACATAAAAGATACTGTAGAGAAACATGGCGGAGTTTTATTTATTTTTACAATGTATCTGCAATGCACTGTTGATATTGTAGCCATTGCTCTGGTTCTTTAAAATCTTAATTATATCTCTTGTGAAACTTCATGTGCACATTCTCCCTCATCTCTTTATAACCCTTTTTCATCTCCATACATTGCTAATTTATTTATGCATATTAATAGAGTGCCTCAGGAAAGCTATACACTACCAGTAAACTCATTGAAGCATACCTGTTATTAGAAAGTGCTCTGTATACATAGTTTGCTAAGGCTTAAGCATTTCATTCTTTGTTTTTGTAGCCATTCCCCCGTTCATAATGAATTCTTTGGAAAAGAAGGCATTTTTAAAGGTAAGCCTAAGCTCCTGAAGATATATTAATTTCCTTCTTACAGCCAGTATAATTAAGAGATCAGTTTTAATGAAATAGCCGTTCACAGAGCAATAAAAAGAAAAAGAGAAAATCTGCTGTTATTCGCTGTCCTGCTCTAGGGAACATTTTTGTTTGTGAATAAAACAAGGGTTTGGCGGGGGGGGGGGATGTGAAAGCTCTTCATTCCATTGTGCAAATTAGATCCACACCGTTGCTTTCATAAATTGTAACAAGGAGATATATGTTGATTAAAGCGTTGATGCTAAAAGTCAGGGTTATTTTCAGATGCATGACATCTCCTGCAAGGACCTAATTCGAAACTGATGTACATGAAGCATGCTGTCACATAGAAGCTGCTTTAAGTTAAAATTGATCTGAATGGCAACGGCTGTCATGCATCAATCGAGTACTGAATGGCAGCTCCCTACATAGTCAGATGACTTTTTCCATCCTGCTGCAAATTTGCTTATTTGGGGCAGAGTGAGAGGTTTGTGGTGGCCTGGAGACACCGGCCTGAAATACAGTATGCCTCTGAATACCACTTGCTGGGAATCGAAGATGGGCAGATGCTCCTGCGCTCATGTCTTGCTTGCAGGCTTCCCACAGGCATCTGGTTGGCCACTGTGAGAACAGGATGCTGGACTAGATGGGCCATTGGCCTGATCCACCAGGGCTCTTCTTGGATTTTTGTGCATATAAGTGGCTTGAAGTGGCAACAGGGAGTAATCGTTAAAGTGGCCTCCATGCTTCTTATGTCTTGCTGATGCACTAAACATCAAGAATATTACCAGCACCACACATTGTTGCTGACCTATGCAATTCCACGAGAAGCAGCTCTTTTCATGTAACATTCTGTATGTCGGGGAATTCAGTGTCATTGTAAGATATTAATCTCACCTAGGGCAAGCACAGGGCTTCTGCTGACAGGGTTCATGAGTGAATCCCTCCCATAATTTTTTTCTTGCAACAATGAAGTGAGAATAATTTTCTAGGGACATAGTTCATTAAATATCAGTTATGCTATATAGACCATCATTATCCCCACTGACAGATAGCTACTTGCCTGAGGTTACCTAGTGACTTAGTAAGTGTTGGATCCAAGTCTCCTCGGTTGATATGAAGTGTTAGCTGAAATAGGTTATGTGGAGTTCAATGCTTCATGTTCGAATAGTCAGTCAGTCAGTTAAATTTATTTGCTAAAATCCACTGGACTTCACAAATGTATTGAGGTACATTCTAGCACACTTAGCCCCCAGCACACTGGGCGCTGTGTTGCACAATGAAATGTTGTCTAATCCTCTGGGCTGCTAAAGCAAACATGGAAACATAATTCTAGTTACAGGTAGCTAGCCGTGTTGGTCTGCAGTAGTCGAAACAAAATAAAAAAATTCCTTGGCTCTGAAGAAGTGTGCATGCACATGAAAGCTCATACCAATAACAAACTTAGTTGGTCTCTAAGGTGCTACTGGAAGGAAATTTTTTTTATTATTTTGATGGAAACATAATGTGTAAGTGTATTTATCCCCATCCATCAGCAAATAAGAAATATTCTCTGTAGAATTCCAGTGGGGGACTTGAATATGTTGGAAGGAGCAGGGATGTTTGCTTAAGCATATTACACATTTTGGAGTTAACATTGTTTGCATTTGACTGTGACAAGTTACGTGATGAACATTTCTGTTGGTTCAGTGATATTTCTTGCAACGGCTAATGAAAAGAGAATGCCATATGTCAAGCAAAGTCTCCATTGGCGTGTATGTAGTTTAATCAACATGAAGATGTTGTAATTTTTTCAGATCAGCACATCTGAAAGAGCCCTTCAGTGACTGTTCAGTGTTCTTTGACACCATCATGACTCCCTTTATGTTTTCCTGCTCCTCCCCGCCCCCTCTCTGCCTCATGGACTGTGAGCTCAGGTGAATCATTGCTCTACAGCTAGTTAATTATAAGACTTGCTATTGATCAGCCCTGGATCCATTGAGCAATGAACTGCACTTCTTTTTTAAATAAAACAAGCAGCTTCGGCATGTCAGCTTAAAGTTCATTACTTGTACTACTCTGACACCATCTACATCCTGCTTTATTAATGCATACAGGCTTTAGCATTTCCCCACCATTCCAGATAATAGCTCTTGTTCACTCAGCCTAAGAAAAAAAAATCTTTACTTTAAAGGTTCAGACAAAGAGAAGGAAACGAGGGATTGTGTGAAGGTCTTCATTTATTTGAATCCTGCCACAGAAACATTACCTTCCTTTCTAATAATAATAATAGTAATTTTTTATTTATACCAAACTGGAGTAAAGGTTTCCGGCTAGTATGAGCCAGCCCCATGCATCTGAGAAATACATTTAAACATCCATATGTCTGTTGAGCATCAGTGGCTCCTCTTGTTCCCACATATAGGAATGTTTTGTGTGCCTGCTCCATCTGAAAATGGTAGCTGACTTGAATGGTGCTATGAGCCCCAATGCAAATGCTTAGAAAAGGAGACTGCCTGCTGTTGTTTCTCATGATTCTGTGTAACAACAAACTTAAAACAAACTTTTTAAAACAAACTTGTGTCCAAGAGGCAGCCCTACACAAAACTGTTTATCGTACAAAAAATGAAATATTTCCGAACAACAGCTTTGAGAAATACAGTGTCATCTTGCATTTGGTGTTAGAACATCTCCAGTGCAGAGTTCTATCCTCTGCCCTTTTGTTATGATTCCATTGGGTGGCATCTACTGGTGTCTGGTTGATCATAAACTGTGGTGCAATAAGAAGTAAATGGGAGTCCTTTGGCTGGCTGGAGTTCTGCCATCTGCTCAGTTTCCAGAGAGATGTAAATGCTGCATCATTACATGCCGCACCATCCTTGAAGCTTAAAGCTGCCATTTGTTCCTTGACTACCTGATTCACAAGCAGCTACTTTGTGGCTTTGGATTCCTGCAGCGCAGAGAGAGCCCCAGTAACCTTAGTTGTCCACATCTGTGGGTGTTTATGGAATGCTTTTTACTTGAAAATCATAATTGCACACATCCATTGTAATTCTAACCAATTAACTATTTTACTTTTAATCTTCATCCTGTTTATGATACCATATATGAAAGGGAATGATTGTTTTTGGTAACAGAAGCAAATTCCGTATAGAAAAGGCTTGCTGTGGTTTGGTTTCATTAGCATTTACTTTCTGGTAGAAGTCTTAACACAGCATCTTTATAATATCCCTTAAATGATTAATTGTTGCAAGATTAGTTTTGCTTGATGATGTGACAATAAACTCTGCATAGGATTTGTATGCTGTGAAACAATGCATTGGGTTTTTTTAGATGTTATAATAATTCCCAAAGAATAGCTGTTCCTTACTGACACAGGAACAACAGTTGATAATGGGAAAAGGGGAGGCTTGTCTATCAGTTTTTATGAAGTTTTAAAAAGGTTTTTTTTTGCAAAGTGAGGGTAGGGGTAGGATTGTATTACTCTTGCTTATAGAGAAATACCCCAGAATGCAACCCCTTCCCCAATTTCTCTTTAAGTGGCACTTGCAATTCTTTCAAAAAGAAATTCGGTGCAACTTTAAAATATACATTGGAATTAATCCTTTTGCATTATTTAACAAATGCAATATGGGATCACATTGCTCACATTGTCTGAGTGATTCCTCAGTACTTCCTGATATGTGTATTCTTATTACAACGATATATATACCTCTAAAGCACCCATCCCAGGGTTTTAATGGATAACAGCAATGAACATTTTCAAAACCTGAAGGCCCAAGCCTTTTCCCCTATAGCAATGGCAGTGCTTTCAGTGGAATTTTACAAAAGTAATTCATCTAATTGCAGGAAAGGACTGTTTTCATCCCTTAAACAATCTGTGTCTCTGATATTATAATACTGCCCTACTTTTAGAAATCTGTCCTGCTGCTAAGAACACATCAGCAAAGTCGGGGTGTGCGGGTGGCTATTGACCTTGGAGGCTAGAACACCTGACTAAGGCTGGGAATGTTTGCAGAACCCATAGTAGTTAGGTGTGTGTTCAAGCATGCCTTCTCCATTTTGCATAAATTTTCAGAGTCCATGTGCTTTGAAAAGGTTTGGACCCAAGAACGTGAATAGTACATATGTGGTGAGAGGAGATATCTCATTTCATCATGTCACATTTCTTTTAAAATGCAGAGGTTTCCATGGATGAGTGCCCCCATTCAAGTGGGTTTAGTTGGCTTCTGGTGAGTAAAAAAATAAAATGATTTCATGGGGATATGGTTGTGGTTATCATAACAATGTTTCCTTCTGTGATGGATGTTGATTTTGAACCCTAAATGGGGAATTGCACATTGCGCTTCATGTGTGCAGTGTGGCTGCGTATCTTGTGTTTTCTTTAAGAGAGCCAGTGTGGTGTAGTGTTTAAGAGCGGTAGATTTGTAATCTGGTGAACGGGGTTCGCGTCTCCGCTCCTCTACATGCAGCTGCTGGGTGACTTTGGGCCAGTCACACTTTTTTGAAGTCTCTCAGCTCCACTCACCTCACACAGTGTTTGTTGTGGGGGAGGAAGGGAAAGGAGAATGTTAGCCACTTTGAGACTCCTTTGGGTAGTGATAAAGTGGGATATCAAATCCAAACTCCTCTTCTTCTTCTTCTTCTTCTTCTTCTTCTTCTTCTTCTTCTTCTTCTTTTTCTTTAATTCCAGCAATGGTGGGAGGGGCAATTGCTACTGAGATCACAACATGTGGAAAGAATAGGATTGTCCTTTCCCTCTCCACCTATGACCCCATCCAAAAACAACCCACCAGGTTCAGCTGTAATCAATTACGGTAAAGAAAAGCTAGTGGCTTCACAGAGGCATCTGATTGGTGTCTTTGAGGACCAAATACTGGACTAGATGGGCCTTTGATCTGGTTCAGCAGAGACAATACCTGCATGCTACACATTAAGCATAATGTGTAGTTTTGACTTTGGCACAATGAGGCCATCAAAGCCTCTCTTTAAGACTAAGGCAAATAACTTGGAGAAAGTGCTATGATAACCTTTTCCCAAAGCAGCTACCGGGGCAGCAATGCAAACAAAAGCAGACCTTGAGCCTCTGGAATAGGCTGACTTTGTCTTGGTTGGGGAAGATACAGAGCAAACCAAAGGGGAGGAACAGGGGGGCCATATAAGCCCAGAGGGGGAACAGCATGTCATAGTATGGAGTCGGGGAATTTCTAGTCCACAGGCCAATCCTGGCCCACCAAGGGGTCACCAGCTGATAGGCAGGAGGACAGGCTTTCATCAGCTGTGTGGGGATTACTGGCCTGTGCAAAAGCACCCATGGAAACAGCTTGCACACACAAGCTACTTCAACGAGGTTTAAGACATCGTCTTCTCCAGAGGTTCACATGAGAGCATAGGGCTGCCTCCTGCCTTTCCTTTAAAGTCCCCAATATGGTGAGACTTGGAAAAGGCTTTGTGAGCCTTCTCCTGCTCCCCATTTAAACCTCCAAGTTTTGGGGCTCAAGCTGGGTAGGGAGGAGACTCACGGAACCCTTTACAAGTCTCCCTGTGGTTCCTTTTCAAGCCTCCCATATCAGAACCGTGTTCATTACTATCAGCTCTGTTGAATAGTAAATAAATTGAATGTAGCACATCAAGTGATGCAGGAGCAAAGGAAAGAAACAATGGGGAGTTCCATGCATCTGATGAAGTGGACTTTAGCCCATGAAATCTTTTGCTGCAATATCTGTGCTTTTAATATTGATGTCCAGAGTTAGGATTTTAAGGTGCTTTGAAACTATCTGCGCATTTTAAAGAGGCCAGTTCGTACTTTGAGGAGAGTTACCTCAAATAACCTAACTTAATGTTTGTCTTTTCCAGTTTGGTGTTCGCAACACCTCTGTGCTGTGCATTATTTCCACAAAAAAGGTAATGTGTGTGTTTTTTAAAAAAAATACTTTGGGCTATGGTGAAAGGTAAGATTATGCTGAGCACATTGCAAAAAATTTAGAAAACAGAGTCATCATCATTTCTATGGATATGAGCAGAGAGACATTCCAGAAGTCAGAACATAACCCCCCCCCACACACATTTTTTTTTAAGACTGGAAGTAAGAAATTTTCAAAATGACCTTATTCTTAGGATAGGTTCCCAGCCCAAAGTCTGCTCTTGCCTAGCTCTGAGGAAGCAGGTTAGGTAGCACTTCTGTTCTAATCCTGCCTGGAATAATAAGATTAGATCTTTCTCACGTTCATTTTCCTCTCCTTCACCCCATTCACTTGTAGTTATTAACAGTGCTATTTTTCTAGAAAAAGCGGTGCCAGAACTCACCATGAACACCCGACTTGTTCTCTTATAATGACAATGACGCCCACCTGGAACTGAGTTCCAGCTGGGGGGGGGGAGCCCTGATTCTGTCTTGAAACACTTTCTCATTCATGACTATGTGAGGAAGATGATGCTGCTGTTTCCCAGCCAATGAGAAACCACTCTGATGCCTCTTCAACTTCTTTTACTTAGGAGTGGGACTTTCAGCAGCGGGTTACCTTGTTCCTATGTAGATTGGTGGTCTCAAACTCACCCCGGTTACTGCCGTACCGGCTTAGAATAAAATACTGCCAGTTAAATCAACAGCACAGACCTCCAACACAGGTCTGTTCTTTAGAGAAACAGATCCAAGACAATGCAACAACAGACAATACATAAAACCTTAACCAAGGGATGCGGGTGGCGCTGTGGGTTAAACCACAGAGCCTAGGACTTGCCGATCAGAAGGTCGGCGGTTCGAATCCCCACAACGGGGTGAGCTCCCGTTGCTCAGTCCCTGCTCCTGCCAACCTAGCAGTTCGAAAGCATGTCAAAGTGCAAGTAGATAAATAGGTACCACTCCGGCAGGAAGGTAAATGGCGTTTCCGTGCGCTGCTCTGGTTCGCCAGTAGCGGCTTAGTCATGCTGGCCACATGACCCGGAAGCTGTTTGCCGGCTCCCTCAGCCAATAAAGCGAGATGAGTGCCGCAACCCCAGAGTTGATCACGACTGGACCTAACGGTCAGGGGACCCTTTACCTTTACCTAAGGACTACGTGCATGGAACACCACCACCTAGTGGTTGGTGGTGTTGCTTATATAATCATCACTCCCTCTTCACCACCCAGAGGAAGCCCAGGAGAGGAAGCACAGCAGTCTTTCTTTCTCATCACCACAGGCATTTTCTTGGTTGTTTTCTATAGCTACCCACTGGGGCTATGCTCTACAGTTATACAGCCAGATTACTAATGGGCTGCTGTGGGGAAGGATGCCATAGATTCCCTAAGAGCTTCTTAACACTGAAGTGCTTTATCCTGCAAGCCAGTATAGGATTATGGGGAAAAACCTTACAGAGGCACCTGGAACGTCTTTCTGTTGAAGATGAACAGCTTTGGTGTTCCCTGTTGCAACACTGTGGTCCTTTGTGCCACCTTGTATAAGGGATATGTTTGCTTCTGCATTGAGCTCTAAAGGAAGCTACATAAACAAAGTTTGACTCCCATTTGCTGGGATCAATAAATATAAACTTCATTTCATGGATTGATCAAGGTTCTTTCGTGGAACCAGAAATCCCCCTGCTGCTTCTCTTCTGGCACATGAATGCTGATTTAACTCAAAGCAGTTTGATTGTTAACTTTATTTCCCTTCTTGGCTTCGAAAAGGCCTATGAGTTGCATATAGCCAAAGCAGTTCCAGGCTTAGCTTGAGAGGGATCAGAATTTATCACGCTTAGGTGGGTATTCTCTGGTGTTGACATGTTAAAGGGTTCTGTGACACAGTTTTTGATTTTAACTGCATGCCTTTGTTTTCACACATGCTAAACTGTTTTTTATTATTAAGAGTGAATGCAATTAAAATGTTAGCAATCAGTTTTAAAGACCTGTTGGTGATACACGAACTGTTAGGCCAAGTTTAATTTATAAGTGAAAGCTTAATGGTTCATGTAAAGTGCATTTTCCTGGCTGACACATTAACATACCTCACCAGTTAACTTTAGCCAAGCAAAACAGCCAAGCAAAAACTTGAAAATCTTCTTCTGTGGCTCATAACAGGGACTATTTGAAGTGCAAGAAAATACTTTTAGAATTGATAATGAAGTACCCTTAGTACAAAATCATATTTGATATAAATTCCAACTTTTTTTAAAAAAATCATCATCATAAAGCTTTACCACTTGCATGTATGAAATTTGATCATGGGTTGTATGTGACGTCTCTTCTATTTTTCTTTTGCTCAGTTCCATGTCTGTAACTCGTCTGGAGCCAGAATTACAAGCCAAGATCCAAAAGAGCAACCCTGAATTGGAGCGTGTGTATTTTAACAAAGGGTTATAATTTGTAGAAGACAAAATATCCCTCAATGACAATTAGGTGAACCTATTTTAAATTGTGAGAAAGCCTTGTTGAAGACAACTCGGTCCTAGTGTATTATTTCAATTTTACACTTTTTTTTTAGCACTGAGGTTATTTAAGCATTGCAATATAATTTTCGTAATTATGGCCTCAAATTGCTGTCAATGCCAGTACTTCACTGTCCACTTTGTTTTTCTGCTGCCAATATTTAAAACAGTTCCCATTAACTACTCTCAAGAAGCTAAAGATGAGATTCCTTTGGAAAATGTGGCAGACAGAAGGAGATCACAGGATGCTATTTTAGATTTGCTGCCTTTCTCAATTTTGCCCTGCAGTAGGGTTGCCATACATCTGGGAATTCCAGGACATGTCCTCTTTTGGGGGTCCTCCATGCCCATCTGGGAGGATTTTACATTTTAAAGAAAATGTCCTGGATTTTGGTTTTTTTATTTTTAAAAAATGTGCATGGCTCTGGTGTAGACGACCCAGGCTCTGGCTTGAGCCCTAAAAAAGCTCAACAACTTTATGTGTCCAAATTTTTACCTCTTGAAATATGGCAACCCTACCCTACAGGAAAGCAAAGAGCAAGTTCATCTTTGCTATTATATTTATACCTACAGTTCAGGTGGTAATTCTCCATCAGATTCCTTTCCTCAAAGGCCCAGAGTGTGAATGTGTGGTTTGCATTTGATACTGGGTTCATAAGTTGCCTTATCTCAGTTATGTAACAAGTATTTGGGGATGGGTGGGAGAAGTGTGATGGGTGGGGGAACTTGAATGATGTAGAGCAAAGGAAAGCTATCTTCCCCCATCACTTCTGAAATCACTTAACTAATACAGTGAAAGGAAACTGGTAATCACAGAAAACATAGCCTCTTATAGTGTGCAAAGTTCCCACAGATGGGGCAAACTCACCAAATTCCTCCGAATTGCATTGGAGCCTATCCAAGTGTTGCGCAGGGTACATGGTACAGTCCTCTCATTAGGGGTTGCATTTTAAATGTGTCCCATGTTAAAACGTGTGCATATAAAGTTAGTATACTATGCTAACTCCCTGGGTGCAGAAGAAACCGCCCTGTTCAACGTGTGAATTCACTCTTAGTCATGGTGCCTGGCATACTGCAGCGTCGGGCAGGATTCTAATGGCTGCCAAACTTAATTTGTGCTGCTTAGTTAGTGGCAGTTGCCAAATTCTTGGGGAAATCAAGAATTGGGGGAAATTCTTGGGGAAATCAAGAAACTGGGTTTCTGCATTACATTCATGAGTTTCATTTGCCTTAACTGACATGTTTCCCCCCAGAGATGGGGGTGTATTAGTTCTCTATTTCCTAGCCTTATTTTTTCATATCTGACAATCACATTCTTGATACAATATTTTAAGTCCAGTCACATGAAAACACTATGCTGCTAAAAACAATGGCAAGAGTGCCCTATTTTCCACCCCAAATGAGTTTTGTCACTTTATAATATTGGTGGTTGTTGGTCAACTGTTTTAAGAAGCACAGACATTGTTTTATGGCACTTTTAATCCACTGCCTATTGATTATGTTTTGCAATCCTTATTTATAGTGTGATGCTGTGAGGGGTAGGCTGCTATTATTTCTGGAAACCAGGGCAGACCAAACCTTTCTGCCTGCCCCCCAAAAACCACCTGGCAAGACTATATCTGAGTTAAGATTTGAACCCAGGTTCTAATACTCTGTTCACCAATCATCAACATTTCACTGTAATTTCAGTATGCCTGACATACCTACTTCATTGCTACTACTTATCTTTTCATGTATGGTAAACCAATTTTAATGTCACAGTGAAGACCCCTTTGTACTGGTATCAATAGATCTACCTCTGTACTCAACAAAATTGTTAGCCAGCATAGACCCTGGCCTTTGTCCATGTTCAAAATAATACACAATCAGTGAGTGTTGTCCTACCAATGTGGTAGTAACTTTATATGATAGCTATTGTCTAGATGTGTTAGACACAACATAGAATTGAAACATGCCATACAGCCGAGTCTTGTTTAGCTGCAGGTGATGTTCATCTTCAAACTGAAAGGAGAAGGA
The DNA here is from genome assembly GCF_027172205.1 of Podarcis raffonei. NCBI lineage: Eukaryota > Metazoa > Chordata > Lepidosauria > Squamata > Lacertidae > Podarcis > Podarcis raffonei. The sequence continues at coordinate 53,859,934 of NC_070603.1, forward strand.
GATCTAATGCTTGATCTGAACGTTTTGCTTCGAAAGACCCACCAACAGTGGGATTTGCAGAGTAAAGTCTGTGGTTTTCAAGCTGTTTTCCGGGAAGGCCTGGGGTTGCTTAGAAGCTTATCATGACTTTCTCAGTGAAAGGATCAATAACAGGAGACAAGCTTTCCTGAAAGGCAGCTTAGCAAGCACTACCAGTCTTCCCTACAGCAAGAATGAAAGCATCTGGTATATTGTAAATTTCACTCTCAGCTCATATGGGACAATAATGAGAAGGTCAACAGGCCTGGCTGAAGCCCCAGATGAACTAAGCTGACTGTGTGCTCTATACCAGTGTTTCCCCAACTTGGGTCTCCAGCCTGTTTGGGGCTACAACTCCCATCATCCCTAGCTAGCAAGACCAGTAGTCAGGGATGATGGGAATTGTGGTCCAAAAACAGCTGGAGACCCAAGTTGGGGAACTACTGCTCTAGAACAAGGGTGGCTAATGCTTGGTTCGCCAGATGTTGCTGGACTACAGTTACCATCATCCTTGACCATTGGTGCTGCTGGCTGGGGCTGCTGGGAGTTGGATATCAGCAACACATGCAGAGGTTACTCACCCATGCTCCCAATTTTTTGAAATTATATTGGGAAATTGCTTCAGCACAGCTATTTCATGTGGAAATGAGCACCTGAATGCAGAGAGATTGGAAACACTGGGGAAAGTGTGATTTAGATATTGTTTTTAAACAACCATTTTGCCTCTATTTCGTTCTGTATTGCCAGATACCTCGTGCTGCTTTCTTAGACCTTGTACTTTCCCCATTGTTGACATGCATCAGCACTAGTTTGGAAAATGATAGTGTGACAAATCATTTGCCTTTAAACAGGAGTGATGTGATAGGCGACAGACTGCTCCTGTGACCAGGTGGCCACAGTGAACTGCATTTACACCCATTTCAAAGCAGTTAGGGACAAGGGGCAATTCTGCTGTACGATCAAAGGATAGTACAGGCTGGTTGCAACTCTGACTTGTGAAATTCTGCTACTCTAGACGCAATCTTTTTAAAATGATCTAGCAGCCTGGTTGTATCACATCTACTTAGAAGTAAGTCCCACTGACTTAACTAGGGATTTGCCATCCAGTAAAGAGGCTTCGGACTTTGACTTAGGTTGCACTGACCTGGTTTTCCTGGTGAATTCTGAAAAAAATAATGGCAATAAATAATTCTATGGGAGAAGAAATGAAATGTGCACTTCAGTTAAACACCGTTCTTGAATGAATTGCAAGATAACGTGTTTCTCAGCCAAGAAATCACAGAAAATAACATTTTTGGTCCCCCTTTTAAAGTGCTTGAATTTTAAAACAAAAATCTGAAACTTTCCAGTAGCATTTCTCTTTAGTTTCTTGATCCGTTTTGTGTAGCCTCCATGTTTTTGGGGAAACTAGGTATTCATGAGTGGCGTACATGGAATAACATTCTGCAGCACAGAGTTGTATCCAGTTAAATCACTGCATGTGAGGAACACACACACTGAGTGCAGCAGAATCTTCCCTCCCTGTTTTCTCACATGCACACCCTAAATCTCCAAACTACATTGGGGGGTGCAGGAGACACCTGGGGGAAGAGGAGGGTAGTTCTGTTGTGCCAGCAGAAGTCATTCTGTACACATAATGATTTAGTTGGATGCAATCCAAATAGTTTTATTGATATATTTAACCAGGATAAAGGAGGATTCTTTTGCCCCATGGAAGTATATGCATATTCACACAAACGTATTATGCAGTGTATTTTTTTTTTTTAATTAAACAGGTTTAATAACTGTGGCATGTTTCTTGGTGGTATTAAGCAGAACAAAATAGTATTAAGATCAGCCAATTTACACTGATCTTGTAAAAATAGATTTTTTAAAAAAATAATTCCAATAAAGTGCAATAAAGTCGTATGCCTAGGAAAACTGCCAAATTATATTTCTACATTTGGAAAATGATTCTGGATTACATTGTGACCGAAGAACATTTTTGATGTTAGTATTAACACAATGTCTTGCCAGTGTTGATGGAATTTATTGTACTATTTTAAAAGTATGCTGGATGAAATATTAAAAGCTGTGACTGGCATGAATGGTGGTGGTCTCTGTTTGAAACAAACTTTAGGAGGACAATGTTTATGCTCACAGGGATATTCTTGTGTATGGGTAAGCAACATAACATACTTTACATTAGATGGTTTCCTCCAACCAGATACAAACTAAGTGTAAAAAAAAAAAGTGTATTGCATGCCTGAGAATGAATTGTAGTTTCCCTCTTAATGGTTTGAGCAGAAAAATGATCAAACCTCTTCTTGTGTAAAAGTTTTAAGTGGACAAGAGGCAATTTATATAATACGCAAGTACAATAACATCCATTTTTCCATCTGTACTCCTCCTTAATTTGAGGTGGGGATTCATTTTGATTCCAGACTCCTGGCCCAGTTCAAAATTCCAGTTTCTTCTATAGGAGCTTCAAAAGTGGAGTGTTCTCTCTCTGCATTTCCAGAACGTCGTTGCTTTTAGGTGGGATTCAGTCACATACCGGCAAATTCGAGTGGTGCAGTTCCAGTTGACTGGCGGGTCTTGCACAAGAAGCCCGCGCCCCCAAAGGACTGGGCTTTTTTCCAATAAGAAAAGTAATAGGAAGATGCACTGTAAAATATGGGATAGCATTTCCTTGACACAACTTCATCTAACCTCCCCACAAACAAATCAGGATGAATGCTCAATAAACAAGTCATCTGGGCATATGTATCTCTCCCACCCCAGCACATTCCACTGAATGCCAGAAACACATTATTTTACCTAAAACAAAGCAAATGAAGATAATGGGTCAGGGTGCAACACATCTGTTTGCCAACATCAGCTTAGAGCAGAAGAATCGCTATCCTTGACAATCACTTTCTCTCCGCTGTGGGAGAAGGAGGACTACAAAACATAAAGCCCCCTGCACTTTTTTCTCATTAAACCAACTTTCAAATCCATTTTCCCTCCCATTGAGGGGTGAGGGGGGGAATCAATTTCTTCTGCTTACAAGTCAGAGTGGGAATGAATGCAGTCTCTGGGAAGAGAAGGAACTAGGGCAGGAAGAAAAGTGTCATGGTGTGATAATTCATGAATTTAGTGCAGCACTTCTATGTTCCTACAGGCAAGCTATGGGAGGTGGAGAAGCAGGGGAGGGGATAAAGAGACAAGAGGGGGTCACTTTTCCTGCTTATTTTTTATTTGTGCAGACGCATTGTAAGTCACAAATCTTTGGTGAAACTTATTTCAGGCTTGTTGTCATGTGGAATACAGTACAGTGGTACCTTGGGTTAAGTACTTAATTCGTTTCAGAGGTCCATTCTTAACCTGAAACTGTTCTTAACCTGAAGCACCACTTTAGCTAATGGGGCCTCCTGCTGCTGCTGCGTCGCTGCTGCACGATTTCTGTTCTCATCCTGAAGCAAAGTTCTTAACCCAAGGTACTATTTCTGGGTTAGCAGAGTCTGTAACCTGAAGCCTATGTGACCTGAAGCTTATGTAACCCGAGGTTTTGTTTGTTTAGTCGTTCAGTCATGTCCGACTCTTCGTGACCCCATGGACCAGAGCACACCAGGCACTCCTGTCTTCCATTGCCTCCCGCAGTTTGGTCAAACTCATGCTGGTAGCTTCGAGAACACTGTCCAACCATCTCGTCCTCTATCGTCCCCTTCTCCTTCCCAACATCAGGGTCTTTTCCAGGGAGTCTTCTCTTTTCATCAGGTGGCCAAAGTATTGGAGCCTCAGCTTCAGGATCTGTCCTTCCAGTGAGCACTCAGGGTTGATTTCCTTAAGAATGGATAGGTTTGATCTTCTTGCAGTCCATGGGACTCTCAAGAGTCTCCTCCAGCACCATAATTCAAGAGCATCAATTCTTCGGTGATCAGACTTCTTTATGGTCCAGCTCTCTCTTCCATACTTCACCACTGGGAAAACCATAGCTTTAACTATACAGACCTTTGTTGGCAAGGTACCACTGTACATTTAAGGCACGGTGCTCTTCTTCAGTAAGGGCACTAGGTGGCAGCACCTCCCCTTTCCGGTTTTCTGTTATAAGGAAATAACCCTCCAAGTGTTCATCACTGCTCTCTTTGGAGGTCCAAATCTCATGCTCAACCAATATGTGAATCCAAGAAGCTTCATGGAAAAATTGGTACTGCAGACGCACCCCCACAAGGTAGTATGAAATTTACACATGGATGCAAGCTTAATTCATTTAATTTAATCCCCTGCATTTTGAGAGGATGGAATTGTGCAAAACAGTCCTCTGCATGTACTGATGTATATGTGTGGTAACTGCATCACATTCCTTCCTTCCTTCATTTTTCCTTCACTTTTCCACACACAAAAACCACGCTGAAGTGGCATACAATGAAGAAATCAGTAATACATTTTAAACGATAAAACATAAAAACTCTTGCATAACAGTAAAGCGAAACAATAACATGGTAACAATTTCTTACTAATATTGCAAAACAAATACAATAACATACAAACAACCACAATTCAATTCAATACTATAACGTTAACTAGATCACTTAAGCAACATGCAGCAACCAATAGCAAAAACAACAAAGGGGCTTCACAGTTTCAGGTTAGTTATTCTATCAGCTTTTCAGGACTTAGTTTAATTCTACTACAGAGGAACCTCGGGTTAAGTACTTAATTCGTTCCAGAGGTCCGTACTTAACCTGAAACTGTTCTTAACCTGAAGCACCACTTTAGCTAATGGGGCCTCCTGCTGCCGCCGCACCGCCAGAGCACGATTTTTGTTCTCATCCTGAAGCAAAGTTCTTAACCTGAAGCACTATTTCTGGGTTAGCGGAGTCTGTAACCTGAAGTGTCTGTAACCTGAAGCGTATGTAACCCAAGGTACCACTGTAGATCTTAACATCTATGCAGCTTCCTTGGAAAACTCAGCTATAGGTGTGAAACTTTCTATCTTGTCTTTTGGGGGGTGGCTGAGCTAGGGAAGGCAGACAGCAGTGACCAGAGAAGAGGGTGCCCACAGAACTTGCTCAAAAATCAAAATGTGCTCACATACCTGAAAAGGTTGGCAAGCCCTTTTCTGTACCATACATGGAAGGTTGAGGAAGCAGGGAGCCTGAAAAATCATTTTCTTCTGAAGGAAATTTTTTTTGATGAAGAGAAAGATTTAGAGCCCACTTTATTGTACCTTAAGGAAACCTTGGTTCAGCAATAATAGGCATGCATGTACTACAGGCTCATGCTGTTTAGCCCCTTGAACAATATTTAGTATTTGAACAATACTAAACCCGAGTCTGAAGACATTTTTCAGCATCATCTGGTCTTCTATGAGAACAGAATTATATAAAATGCAGATGATCATTGGGGGATAGATTAGATTCTCACGCAAAGCTTCTCATCAGGTTCAGGGCTCCCAAAACCAGCTGTTACCTTCAACTGTTGCCATGCAAGCAACTGCCCTTCCTGTGTGCCAGGCCTGCAGCGGGCATACAGAGAAAGGCTCTTCCTATATGGCATGGAAACTTCATAACAAAGACAATAACTGACTTGGGTCATTACCATTTTAAACTGGGCATACTGACCAAAAAATTAGAAGCTTTCCCCCTGAGAGTCATTTTCTCTCCCATTAGTTTGATTTTCTATTTCTTTATCGTTTCCAAAATTACAATAGCCATTTCCTCAAAGGGCAAATGATTTAATTTAATAGCATTACAGAAACATCTCTGACACTGCATTAACAAGCGCAGTGATTCACAAGGCTGTGTTTGATGTTCACCAGATGGAGAAATGACCTGCTTGACAACGTACGCAATCCAGCTGATCTGCATTTGCATGACTTTATTGAGGTGATATTCTGACTAATAAGAATAAGAAATAATGGTGACACCTATGAGAAATATGTTCCTCTAGGGGCAGCTCAAACTGTTTGCATTGCCCACAAATGCAGCCTACCAGCCACTACCAAATGCTTTGCCAACCCCCCCCCCCCCACACCTGGCCAAGCTCTCTCCCTTCACACCTTGCCCCACCAAAAAAACCCTTCCTTTACACTACCCCAACCCAGGGCCAGATTTAGGTTTGATGAGGCCCTAAGCTACTGAAGGTGATGAGGCCTTTTATATGTCCAGCTGTCCTTTGTCAACAACAAATTGTCACTGTTTTTGGTGTTGAATATATGCTATATGGTAATTTATGGACCTAATAGGTATCTAAAGCCATTCGCTGTATGTAGTTTTATTTTATTTGTGTTTTATCTTATATTTTGGAAATGTACACCCAGGGTTTTTTCCTTTAATTTTTTGGGGGGGGCCCCAAGAGATTGGGGCCCTAAACTATAGGTTGCTTAGCTTATGCAGTGGTACCTCAGTTTATGAACAGCCCTGTTTATGAACTATTCGGGTTTACGAACTCCGCAAAACTGGAAGCAGTGTTCTGGTTTGCGAACTTTACCTCAGTCTACGAATGGAAGCCAAACAGTGGAAGGGCACCGGAGGCGGGAGGCCTCATTAGCATAGCTGTCAACTTTTCCCTTTTTTTTAAGGGAAATGCCCTTATTCCGAATAGGATTCCTCACAAGAAAAGGGAAAAGTTGACAGCTATGCTCAAAGTGTAAGGAGAATAAAATACCTTCCTGATGATTTTGTGCATCTAAAATACAAGGAAGTAAGGAGACCACATCCATAAAGTCTGGTTAGGGTGTATTAGTAGGTAAGTTAAATGAACTCCCATAATGAAAAAAGCAGAACAGCTTAGAGGATCAATAATAATTTAAAAAACCCATAACTGATATTTATCACTATAATAGCTTCAATGAAAGGGAATACATAAACCTAAATGATTACGTGTAGCATCATTTTTATTAGCCTATTTTGTTTAATAAAATGCCTTTTAAAGCTGTGTTGGCTTTTTTGGTAGCCTGAAAGTCACATGACCCTGAAGTTTCCTTTATCATTGATTCTTTATGTGCCCAGCAATAGCTCAGGCTCGTAAAAGCATATGGGTTTATATTTAAGGGCTAAGTCACTTTGCTTTGCAAACCTGGGGAGTGGGTTATTTGTTTTATCCTACCCTAGAGACAAAAAATGTCATTGATAAGGCAGCCCCAGCCCTTAGGCTTAAAATTTAAGAGACATGACACAAAAGAGGAAAGGGATTGGGACAGAAAGGGGGGGGGAGCAAATTCAGACATGATTCCTTAGTTACAGAGTTCTTGCAATGACCAGCTGGAATGGAAAGAAAGGGGGAGCACAAAGAGGCTGGAATACTTTGGTGTTGATGGAAGATGCTTGCAAAGGTTTCATTTTCAATAATGTTTTACATCTGAGTGCTTAAAATACCCTTCGTTGTTAAATTATAATTCAGGGCAGGGAAAGGCTCTGCTGTATTCCAAATGGGAGATAGTGTTGAAGTTCATACAATTAACTGAAGATACCTAATTATGTGTTCTTTTATTTCCACGCTATTTTAAAATGTAAGAGTTAATGTTAGTCCTACATATTCCAAATATATAATAGGCAGGCAATTGAGAACATGGGAAGCTGATTTCCTCTGAGTCAAATGCTACACTGAAGCATTGAAACAGCAGCAGTTTAAAATAAAAAGAGGGCCACAGTTACTAATTAAAAGTTTCTTAAAATAAGGTCTCCAAGGTGTGTTCAAAAGGCAGCAAAGTAGGTCTATACGTGCCCCCTAGAGAGGGAATTCCTCAAATATGGGGCCACAGCTAAAAAGACCCAACAGTCTAATATATATATTGAGGGCAAGTGTCACTTCTTTGGGGAAAACCTAGTATATGAACCAGCCCTGAAAAAATATCCAGACCTAAGAAATAGCACTTGCTAGATGAGACAAGATGGGGGGAATCCATAGCTAAATGGTAGAGCTTCTGTCTTGAAAGCAGAAGACCCCACATTCAAGCTCTAGTGCAGGCATATGGAAACTCGGCCCTCCAGATGTTTTGAGACTACAATTCCCATCATCCCGACCACTGGTCCTGTTAGCTAGGGATCATGGGAGTTGTAGTCCCAAAACACCTGGAGGGCTGGGTTTGCCTATGCCTGCTCTAGTGTCTCCAGATAGGGCCAGGGGAGACTGCTGTCTGAAACCCTGGAGAGCAGCTGTCAGTCAAAGTAGACAAATACCAGACCAATGGTTTGATTTCCAGTGTTCTGACATTCCTGTGTTGCTCTCCTCTGGGCAACACTTCACTGCTCTTGCCGATTTTGCTGGCTCCTTCTTGACATGGCAATTAGATACACAGGGGGACGATAGTATTATGAAAAGCCTTCCTGTTGTCCCCTTGCTGCCAGTGCAGGCTGTGTGCCATTATTACTGGTTTTGGCTTTGCCTTGAAAGTTGGGGCAGGGGGCTTCAGGAGAAGAATTTTGAGGGCAAGTTTTAATTTGGTCTTCAAATTCCTTACCAACACCAAGCAGCACTGAGGGCATTCTGATGCAGCGGGCGGTCAAGGTTACGGCAGTGGCAGCATAGGAAAGCACATAAGAGAGAGAGAGAGAGAGAAAGAAATTAATTAGGCACCTCTAACCAGCCACTTTTCCAGCTTTCCAAAGCCTCTGAGCTCTTGAATTATTCATTGCAAGTGTACACTTCAGATAAAAACAATTTGGCTTTGCACTTCTTTTACAGTGCTGTCCTGCCCATCGCATAATTTCATGCAGGGAAATATTCTGTGGTGAACAAAGTTGTCCAAGAGATACCAAAATAAAACTGAGGCATATACAACATACAACTTGCCCAGAACCAAAATAAATATTTCAAAGGCCAGTCCCATTAAAGGTCAGTATACTATTAGGAATGTGTGTTGTTTTCTCCTTCAAGTAGCTGTGAGAAACCAGTAGACCTTTCAGACGTCACATTGTATTCCTGTGTAGGAAGCAAGTGTTTCATTTTAGCGACAGCATCCAATTTTTTGAAAGGCACAGAAATCTTGTACCATTGTGGTGAGTTTCCTTGATCTTAGGAACAGACAAGGAAGGGGAGGTGGCAAGCATATTTTCCCAGGACTTGGTTTTACTAAAATTACAAATAAGATGACATGAGAATTATAGAAGTCTAAAATGCAAGTCACTAGTAAGCTAGATCAAAAGCTTAGAAGTCATTCAACTATAATTAGAAACACACACGTGCGCACGCACGCACGCACACACACAAAATTATGCTTTGGTTTTTGTTATAATATGGTTGTAGAAAATGAATCCATTAAACCTGACCTCTTGGTGTTGGATTATTTGGTGACTCAGTCATAAAACATACATTTCACTTTCATTGAATAAATCAGTGACAGATTTCCCAGGCGTTTTAACAGTGCCAGTTTTCTTTTTCCTAACAACTATGCATTGTATTAACACAAAACCACAAATTCCAAGTGAACTTCTAGGAGCTTGGAAATAAAGCAGGCCACAAAACGATGCGTAAGTTTCCTCCAGAATTTTTCTTTAGGCTACATGGTACACAAATTCGGTGGAGGGTGGGCAGAATAGAAAGAAAAAAGTTCATTAGAGCCTCCATCTCATAAGCGACTTGTGGGAGGAAGTACCAGACATTCAAATAAGGCTTTGTAGATGCTGGGCAGGTTTCAGGTTGCACTTTCCTGGGAAGGAAAAAAACACATAATGGCTGAATAGCCCCCATCCATCTGTACACGTATAACAAACAGCTGTTACCCAGGTCTGCCTTCTTCCTTAGATGAAACACACAGGTTCCTTGGTATGCAGTAAAGAGGAATAAAGATATTGCCCACTGGAGGGACACTATTGCACTGCAACACAACAAATGTAGGACACACATACAAAAAACCACAACCACCAAGTGTGGAACATATTGTATTTTAATGTTTTGCTGGAAGCCGCCCAGAGTGGCTGGGGAAACCCAGCCAGATGGGTGGGGTATAAATAATAAATTGTTATTATTATTACTATTATTATTACTATTTGTATGAAAAGGTACAGAAAATCTAGTAGGAAACTATGGCCTGTGCACAGATTGCAAATGAAGCACCATCACAGCCCCCAAAACCACCTAAAAGGCTCTCTCACACACCCCAGCCTATTGTATTCCTTCCTTGGATGATGTGGCATTCAGCCAGGTGAGGTAGGAAAAGGCCAATTCCACCCTCCTGGAAGCACCATCACTGAGTTGTCACTATGGCAACATGGCTCATTCTTTAAGATGCTGATGAATGGCCAGCTATGGTCATTATTTTACAAAGAGACAGGTTTACTTGTTTAGCAGATTATTCTGCTAGGTTCACAGGACTGGAAGGCTTCCCCAGATATCCTTCAGCTCAACCCCCCAATACTAAAACATTATAAATCCACCATAAACGCACTATTATTGCCTCAAGGACATGTTGCAGAAAACTCCCGCAAGAAAACACCAGCATGAAGCAGCCCGAAGACATCGTGAAGCCTGCATACAACATGTTTCTAAACGTGTGCCATAGATGCACTAGATTTACTTCTGCATAATATGTCAAGTGGCTTTGGCACAATTGTTTCTGTGTTCGTGGAAAACTTCTTCACTTTTTCTGCAAGAGCTGCATTCTTAGAACACAATCATGCTCTGTAACAAAGCAGCAACTGGCACTATTGTCTGTCGTCTGGTGAACAAGTAAACATTCGGATAAATGGCAAAGGCTATTTACATAGATCACATAGTTGTGACCAGGCTGTGACTCTGAGGAACACTCTCTGTTAGGATAGCCACTGGGCCATAAATGCAAGGCCAGCTGTTTCTGTCATTTTAAGAAACAACAAGCCATGCAGACTCCATGCATTATTTCAATCCAATAGCAGAAAGTAATGCTCACATACCTTTGATCTTTTGTGTGAGCAGAGGCAGTATCTTCTAAGTCATGGCTGGGGAATCTGCAGCTCTCCAGATGTTGTTGGGCTCCATCTCCCATCAGATCCAGTCAACATAGCTGATGGTCAGGTGTGGTCAGCCCGGGACAGCAATGCAGTGCCCGTCCTTAAAGCCAGCTCTTTCATTGCTCCCAGATAGCTTGAAATGAACTCTTGTGCAAGCTTTGTTGACAGGCCCCTACTTGCTTGCACAACAAGTTGCTTACACACACCTGCCTTAGCTGTAAGGAGTGTAGGAGGAGCACAGCAGGTTGGTATGACGAGTTCTGCAAATGAATGGTTAGGGGGAAATCCCCCAGGGGTCACTGCGGAAGCACCCCGGACATAGTGACAAAGCACATGATGGGACTAGATGATGGAATTGTTAAGATGAGAGACAGGGGAGCTAATGGGTCATCCTACCTCTGCTGGTAACTTCTTTCACTGAGAGTAGGTGTTGACAGAAAAGGTGTGCTTACTGCTACTTCACGACTATGACCACAGCTCATTGGCTGAGCACCTCCTCTGCATACAGAATGTCCCAGGTTCACTTCCTGTTAAATTCAGTTAAAAGGACCATTCAGCAAGTGATGGAAAGTAACCCTCTCTGCCTAAAATTCTGAAAAGGTTTTGCCAGTCAGAAGAAACAATACTGGCCTATCTGACAAGTAGTTTGATCAGTATTTCACATTCTGACAGCACAAATTTGCAAACCATTTGAGGGCAAAGTTGCTCACATTTGCTCTGACCTTGATGGTAGAAGTTGGACGGGGGGGGGGCTACCCTGGAAAGTTAATAGGGAGCTAGGTCTGTTAGAGTGTTAATCCTGTGAGCCCTTCCCTCTTGTGCTCAGGTTGTATATATGAGTAAATAAAACTGTATCTGCTAAAGACATCACAGTCTTTGTTCACCTTTATTCCAAGAGAATCAAACCCTGGGAAAGTGCAGGAACCCCTGGAGTCTCTTGCTGCTCAGAGATTGGGGTGAATGCAATAATGCTATACCACCCAAACACCATTCTGCTTTATTAGTTCTGAAATGCTTCACTAATATTACTATAGTGCTGCAACACAACAAATGTAGGACAAAAGAACACAAGCAAGTGTGAAACATTTGTTGCATGAAAAGGTACAGAAAATCTCATAGGAAACTATGGCCCATGAACTGATTGTGAATGAAGCATCGTAACAGCCTCAGGTAGAAATGGTATTGCAGGTGGAAATGGTATTGAAAGTGTGATTGTGTATAACTGACTTGATAACATATTGAGCACAAAACATGTTGAGCACAACATGAAAGGACATACTGTAAGGTGGATACACACCTTAGCTGTACACCTAAAATTATAAAATGTGAAGTTATCCTGACAGCATCCTGGAAACAAAGCATCTCAATTATTATAGCTATATTAAACTAGTGCAACCTTTCGCAATTTGACCTCTACCAGATGTTTTGTACTACAACTCCCATCAGCCCTAGACAACTTGACTTTATTAGGGCACTTAAGATGTTCTGTAACTTTATAGAATAAGGGGGTGCAAACAATTTGTATTTATTTAAGGACTATTCTTGAAACAAACCTCAAACTCATCTCCAAATGAATGAACGACAATGTGAGCTGGAGACAGGCCCTTGTTGCATTTTTTTAGCAACAGCTGATGTTAGGTAAATTATACATTTGAAAAGAAGTAACTCACCATGTGATCACTTGATAGCTGGCCAGTGATATTGTTATTCCTAGAGGAGATCTGGTCACAAAGCTGAATGAACATAGACACACACACACACACACACACACACACACATTTTTAACCTTTTGGTAAGATGACTTAGAACAGGGGTAGGCAACCTAAGGCCCATGGGCCACAAGCGGCCCATGGGGGTCGTTTAACCGGCCCACGAGCCGCCCCCGAACAGAGCCGCTCGCGCGACGAATCCCCGTGCACTGCACTAAACCAGCGCAGCGCAGCACGGGGACTCTCTTCTGAGGCGCTGGAAATCGCATCTGCACAGACGCAGATGCTGGAAATCACGGGCACATGCGCTCACACGCACGCACAATCCAGCCCACAGGGGGATCTCCGCTGGAGTGAACCGGCCCAGGTGAGGTAAACCTTGCCGACCTCTGGTTTAGAGCATCGTCTTACCATGCACTCAGTTCTGGTGCTTCTTCAATACCATATGATAGTCTGTAATGTGTAATTGGATGAACCAGCACATCTATGTGAGGGTGGACATATTCCCAATGTGATATGTATAACAGCACTTTTCCCAGTCACCACAATGGTGGAAATCAAGCAACCGTGCCCACACTCCCACATGGAGGCTCTAGTTGAAATGATCCCAGCCAGGTCACAAGTCCAACAGGGTCCTTTGGGTTCCTCTGGACAATCACATCAGGGTCATGTCATTGTATCCTTAGTGAGGAAAGTGCACAGATAGGCCCACAGTTTGCATCTAAAAATAAGACCCCAGTCACATTTAGTACAGATTGCCATGTTTAACATATCCTTTAATATCCAATATTAACTCTTCTCCTGACATATTAGCCTTCCATGGCAGAGAGACTTTGCCAGACACCAGCATCCTGGAATGACAAAGTCTGAAAAGCATGCATATTTTTTCCTCCTCTCTTTTTTCTCAGTGAGCAAATTAGCCTTCAAGGGATCTGGGTTAAAATTCCAATTTGGTCAAGGATGCAGCTGGTTATTAATGCTTCACCACTATAATATCAAATGAAGCAGCACACCAGCCCATGGTAGCCTTTCTGTCCCCGACCCATAGGACTGGAAGCAAATTAACTCATGGGAAATATTAGACAATTTCATTTCTGCCATCAGCAAGAGTTGAAGTGCCTCCCAATGACATGCTAACACTGACCTTTGCAATGAGGTGGTGCAATGCCTGTCTCTTGAATGGGAATTTCTACAGGCATACACTGTGCGAAGTCGTTCAAGTGGCAGAATGCAACCACCCGTGGAATTCTTCCTTGTCGTTTTAATAAGACATGCAGTGATCCCGAGCTTTCAGGTACTGGGGTCTCTCAGGTCAATACATCTTCCTAGAGAGTATGACCTTCTCAACAATACTGGCCTACAGGGAAGATCAGTAAATCATTGCCAAACTCTTGTGGGAAAGTGGCAAATCAAGATGTGGACTTAAATAAATGAGCGCAGTATTTCATTACCATCTTTCCAGGAGAAGAGTGATGAACTTCAGTCCGTAAAACAGAGTGACACAACTGATAACGTCTTGCCAAGTGGTGTGCTGCTGTTCAAGATACCAACCACTCAGTTCCATTTCCTCCACTCTCTAGTTCTCCATTCTTCCCACCCCAACAGCCAAGACTGTCAGCATTCTGTAGTCAATAAGCACACTCAGTCCTCAGTCTCAGTCTCAGTCAGACTGCTTTGCTAAATAACCCAGTACAGTGGTACCTCGGGTTAAGTACTTAATTCGTTCCGGAGGTCCATACTTAACCTGAAACTGTTCTGAACCTGAAGCACCACTTTAGCTAATGGGGGCTCCCGCTGCTGCTGCACCGCCACCGCATGATTTCTGTTCTCATCCTGAAGCAAAGTTCTTAACCCAAGGTACTATTTCTGGGTTAGCGGAGTCTGTAACCTGAAGCATATGTAACCTGAAGCGTATGTAACCCGAGGTACCACTGTATAAAATAAGCAGCACATAAGCAGCACACAAAACACTACCAAACCATTCTACGTTCTAAATCTTATATTAATAATCCAAAAATTGAGAGAGCTATGTACAAGATCTACTACAGAAGCCACAAACAGAAAACTCATTCAAATTGTGTCCAAAAGGAAGATTCAGTCTTTAGAGTTCCTTTAGCCAGGCTCCTATAGATATTAACAAAGGTAAGTTTGATCAAACGAAGTGTTGGCAATGTTGTGCTCAAGGGTTAGATATCAACGAGGATAAGTTTGATCAAACAAAGTGTCGGTGATGTTACACACAAGAGTTAGACAGGGTGCCGACGTTTGTCACCTGTTTCGCCCATGAAGAGTCTCGGGCTTCTTCAGTAAATTCACTCTCACGCTTTTGATACATTTATAAACATTCACGTCCGTATGTTATATTTCTTCTTAGATTAAGCTACAATATTTAATTTCTTTCTTCAGGAAATTCTCCCTCAAGATTTCGGTGTATTTACATACATTCAACTTCATATGTTAAGTTCTTTCTTGACTTAAGCATTTATTCATTTACTAAGCCTGCACCCTGTCTTATCCTCATTGATATCTAACCCTTGGATTATTAATGTAAGATTTAGAACGTAGAATGGTTTGGTAGTGTTTTGTGTGCCGCTTATGTGCTGCTTATTTTATATTGGCAAAGAATTGGCAGCATAGGTTCATTTCTTTGGTACTTACTAAATAACCCAGCAGTCCCTGATTACGGCAAACTTTACCAGTACACATCCCTCTAAAGCAGTGTTTCCCAAACTTGGGTTTCCATCTATATTCAAACTACAATTCCCATCATCCCTGACCACTAGTTTTCCTAGCTATGGATGATGGGAGTTGTAGCCCAAAAACAGCTGGAGACTCAAGTTTGAGGAACACTGCTCTAAAGCAAGTCTGGAGAATGTATGGCCTTCCATCTCCTATCAGCCACACCCAGCATGGCCAATGGTCAGGGAAGATGGGAGCTATAGTCCAATGGCACCCCTACCCTGCTCTAAGGACTACCCTGCTCTAAGGACTACAAGTTTGTTCTTGCCATTTTCAGCAGTTGTACCCTAGTAGAATAATACATATCTTGTGAAATCATATATTAGTGGGAGTATGTTTGCGCGAACACACACAAACATACACACACGATGGCTTTAAAAGAGAGAAGTAGACAAATTCATGAAGGATAAGGTTGTCAATGTCTACTAGCCACAATTGTTATGTTTTACCTCCATTGTTGGAACCAGGGCTGCCACAGAAAAGCTCTCTCTTGGGCCGCCATTCCCCCCACACCTGAGGGTCTACAATATTAAGGTCCACACTATGGGGGTGTGCATAGGCTGTGCTAGCAGCCCCATGGCCATAATGTGTTATAAAGTTGTTTGCTTTGGGGGGGGTGTTAAAAAAAGTTAGATATAGTTACTGTATAAGTAATGTGGACTCTTAACAATGCATTGGTAATTTAGACTCTGAAAACTACTCCAAATATTTTAGCAATTAATGCATCATTAATTGGGTATATGGTTAGTTATCTTGATGCCATTTGTTTTTACTGTTGTTACCTGCCTTGGGCACTGTGTGGAAAAACATAATGCTAAATCATAAATGAAAGAGGCCACAGAAAGGACACCCATGCTATAACTGCTGTGCTATCCAGACCAGAGCTGAATATATATTTCAGATTTATCATCTGCATCGAGGGAGGGCAGTTTGTAGTCTTAAGCTACCAGCAATAAGCTCAGCAATTTCACAGTCAGCCTTTTTCTCACACCCACATTTACATATTGTTTATCTCACATTTAAAGCAGCAAGCAGAGTCAGGCTGGGTTGCCATCTCTTAACAAGTCCTTAAAGATCCATAATTATTATGTCCTTCAGTTTGACTTTCCCAGAGTAGAATTTAACCCCTATTTATCATTGAGATGGTGGGAGCTACTTATCTAATATAAGGACTCACTCTCTCTCTCTCTCTCTCTCTCTCTCTCTCTCTCTCTCTCTCTGTGTGTGTGTGTGTGTGTGTGTGTGTGTTGAGGGAATTTCCTGTTAATAGGAATGTGGATTGTGTTCAACTCCCTGCTCTGACCTCCTTGGGTGAGCAATCCACCCTCTTCCCCCCTCCACCAATAATAGTACCCTCTGAAGTGATTTGCTTGCCTGTCAAAAGCAGCTTTTCATTGCTAAAGATACTGAATCTCTCTCCTTTTTTCCTCGCCCCCCCTCCCCATCTCCTTGCTTCCCTTCCATCTTTCATGGCCGTTGCCATGGCGCCCAGGGAGAGCAAAGCACCGCAGCAGGGGAGGGGGGAAGGAGGCGGTCCATGCTGCAATTTCCAGGCTCTCTCCTCAGTGAGCTCATCAACCTCCTCCTCCAAGGAGGGAGGTGGCTGAGGCTCTGTCTATTGCTGGTGGGTGGGTGGTTTCCATCCTCAGCATCACCAACCAAAGGAGGGGGGGACAGAGAGAGAGAGAGAGAGAGCAGTTGCTGATGTTGTGCTCTGAAGCAACCTCAGTAGAAGGGAAAATGGATCCAGCTTGCACATCCCTCGCCTTTCAACACCTTCCCTTGGTTTCAGCATGGTGAGCATAAGCAACAGAGAAGCATCGGCTTCATCGCTGCTTTCCTTAATCATCTCTAAATCCGATGGCAATCGATATTTGAGGTGTGCTCTTTGCTGTATGAGCATCTGAACCATGTAACAATGACTTTCATCGGAGCCTCTGGAAAGGGTGGAGGAGGAAGGATGGGAGGGGTGTTGTGGGAGAGAGGGGAAAGGAAGATGGAGAGGGATGAAGGCTGATTAGGCGCCGTCTTAGGAAATGCGGCTCAAAGATTAATTGCAACTGCCTTCTTGCCCGTAGATTTAGCAAAGAAAGATGCTTTTGTTTGTCCTTTTCCATTGAAATGTGGAATGCCTTGTGGATGTCTATCAGCTTGAAAATGCAGTTGTTATTTCTGGGATGTTTTAATCCCTCCTTGTAATTGCCCAAATATTGGGCTGGGCCTCAGCCAGCTGCAGTAAAGCCAGAAATAAGCAATGTCGGATCCTGTCAATGGCTGATCAATGGATAATGTTTACTGCTAGAGGTGTGTGTGTATCATTTGGAGGCATTGCTGAAAGGTTCAGGTCGGATGCAGTTGGTGTGTAGGTGTGTGTGTGTGTGCACGCACGCATGTATGCATGCATGCATGTCACACACATCTGGGTCTCTTTGTAGGTTTCTACCTACAGCACATGTGCTTTTTTCCTTGCCAGTGATTGATTGACAATGTCTTCCACTCAGGCTGGTATGAGCTATCTATGGCCTCTTGGTTTCATTTCAGCCACTCGGGACGGATCTATATCCTTCATTTGGTGTGCTATATGGCCTCTCTTGGTCACTGCCCTCATGTCCTACTTGGGGGCTTCCAATAAAGATCTGGTTGTCCACAGAAGACTGAACTAGGCAGGCCTTAGATCTGATCCAGAAGCATTGCTCTTGTTACATTTTTTGGGATGACAATAAGATAAATATTTATCAAATTTTAACTGAATTGATTTTTGGAGAGTGGGGGAAGAATAGTGGCAACCCACATTGAGCAAACCTCCATTTTGATGCTTCAGAACCTGAAAAACCAAATCACTATTTCTCCACAATCCCATCTCCATTCAGTCTTCCTGGATGTATGCATCATCTTGAATTATAGAAAGTAGGTTTTTGTTATGAGAATCACTGGTTTAACCCTGCAATGATTATTGTGGTCATAGTTTTTTAAATGAGTACATATACTATTGTATACATTCAGGACAGAACAGTCATGATATATGTTCCAGGTCAATTTATATTTTTATTTGTACAACAGTAATAAATCCACATAGCAGTGACTTAAAGAGGCAGATTCAAAGCATTACTTTACACTTCATAGATTTGATGTACTGTGTGTGCTACTATAGTTCCGGACAAAGCATGACACCATATAAGTCAACACTGGTTGTGAACCCCCAGTTCATAGCAAGCAGTATGTGCTCTCTGTATCCATGGCAAATTGTAGGGTTTGCCGAGGTGATCACTGATCCTGAGGTTTAAAAGACACCTTGATTCATCTTTATTTGGGACAACTGCTTAAGTAAATCGAGGCTACAAGTGAGTTTTTAGAAAATGAGAAAATCACAATCCATATCACTTTTTTTTTCCTCAGAAGAAATAACAATCCCATAGTCAATATGTTTGGTCTGAGTAGGAGAGGGTTCAATAAAAGAACCCAAGTTATTTGAGATGATCATTTCTTAAATCTTATGTTTCTTTTGCACCAGTGATGTGGCAAATGTGGTAGAGGACACAGAAATGACAGTTCTTGCTCACTGGGCTCACAATGAAAAGAAGTTTCCAGTCAATTTACCGTACAATACATGCACACTTCTTTCTCATTCATAGCACACCGTCTCTCTAGCTCCCCTCAAGATACTGCATTCTCCCACAAATGCATTGTCCTTCTTAGGAGGACACTTAAGAATGGGAAGTGTGAATGAAACAGACAGGGGTTTGAAAACACGCCATACTCAATGGAGAATCAGAATCTGCTGCTGATTGGCTATAGTTGATGAAAAAACCTCTTTTTGTTGTCAGACTGCTTTTAACAGAATTCTGACCTGGGGAGAGGGGTTGTTACAGACCATAGGGACCCAACCATAAATCCAAAATTAAATTTAACTATACAGTACTTAGTTGAATATGCTGAACGGGAAAAGAACGTATGAACAGGGCAGGCTTGGTATTATACAAAAAAACCCAAAAAACTAACTGATCAAATAAATTTATTTAACCTTGTCACTTCTACTTTCATTCCTTATTTATTATCTTTGGGGGTGGGAACAAAAGCTTTCTCCACTGTGGGAAGACCATTTGAGTCATAAACCCTATACATATGATCTCCCTTGAGGAATCACTAAATTTTATCACTAGTAAAGAACTAGTCTTCTCCCAGCTGCTGTGTATACTGCTACTAGGTCAGTTGTGTGTGAAATGATGCAATGCATGTAACTAGTAACTATTGTTTGTGTCAACAAGCCATGGAAGAGCTGTGCAGCAAAGTGTGCTTTCTGCCACTGTGGATGAGCTGAATTATTTGGCAAGAGAGCCTGGTTATGTCTTTGGAGAGGCAGAAGGATGGGGTGAAAGGAACTTTGTCTCAAAACTTTTAGCAGTCAGAATATCTCTAGGCAAAGGTATGTCCCCCCCCCCCACTTTCCTAGATCACCAGATGGAGGTGTTGATACAAAAAGGAGATGGCAGAAAATAACTGGAGGAATGGGGACAATAGGATAGCCTTGCTGTCTTGTGCAGGTAACCATATTACCGTTCACCATATTTTTTAAAAAAAGGAAAAAGTTTTTGGATCTGTTCACTCTTATCAACCTACCTGCTCTTTGAGATCAGTGAGGATGTCTATGTATTGTTCTTCACAGAGGGCAGCCCTCTGTTTGAAGAGCTCTCTGGGGACTATTTGGAGGAATCCTCTATTTGGAGGGCTGTCCAGTCTGAATTCCATTCAAAGAACACCAAGAAGGAAGAGCAAGGGCCTAGGAATTGCCCATCAGTGGACTGCAGACTAAGCAGCCATATCAGACATGTGA
Source organism: Podarcis raffonei (assembly GCF_027172205.1). Lineage (NCBI taxonomy): Eukaryota > Metazoa > Chordata > Lepidosauria > Squamata > Lacertidae > Podarcis > Podarcis raffonei. Next base: position 53,880,123 of record NC_070603.1, read on the forward strand.
TCAGTCACAATCTATCAAGCCAGGGTTTCCCAAACTTTGGTCTCCAGCTGCTGTTAGACCACAACTCCCATCATCCCTAGCTAGCAGGACCAGTGATGGAAATTGTAACCCCCAAACATCTGGAGATGCAAGTTTAGGAAACACTGTTTCAAACTGGTGAGATGCATTTCATTTATTTTTTAATTGCAGTAATACTTTCTAAAGTTTTCAACTGCACATTTGCACATGCAAAATTTATGCAAATCTGGCTCACCTCTTGCCTTTTTCTGGTGACATGCTAAGATCAGATTAGGAGAGCTTCCCTGCAGGCCTGCTGGTGAGATCTATTTGGTTGGCTACCCCATTGCTCCAAGGTCAATGAAGAAGAAGAAGAAGAAGAGTTTGGATTTGATATCCCGCCTTTCACTCCCCTTAAGGAGTCTCAAAGCGGCTAACATTCTCCTTTCCCTTCCTCCCCCACAACAAACACTCTGTGAGGTGAGTGGGGCTGAGAGACTTCAGAGAAGTGTGACTGGCCCAAGGTCACCCAGCAGCTGCATGTGGGGGAGCGGAGACGCGAACCCGGTTCCCCAGATTACAAGAGTACCGCTCTTAACCACTACACCACACTGGCAATGGAGCACAGTCCCATAGAGATCGAGGAACATCCAAGCCAAACTCCATCAACATGGGCAGTTGAGCAGACACAACACCTCAGCTCTGCTTCCCTTTTATACTTTGCATGCTGATTGCAGCATCTGGGCTTGATGAGGCAGGTGACCTTCACCTGCTCCCAGCCTACTCCAGGAATCACACACCTCCCAGAGCTAGTGAGCCCTTGCTTGCCTCAGCCTCCTAGAGAAGCACTGCTGCTGCTCCCTACGCTGCTTCAGAGCCCACCTTGTTCATGGAGACAGGGGTCCCTCTGGTGATGGATCCTGTTTCTCTGGTTTCTATACAATGACCTCCATCCCCTCGCCATCCTCCATCACCCTGTGAGTACTTCCTTCCCCATCACCTGCTTACCCCAGTGTGTCCCAGTCCCGGCTACACGCCTCACTGGATTCCTCTTCCTGTTATCCTTCTAGTTCATGACACTTGGAATGTCCTGGGAATGAGCCGGCGCTTGCAGCCAGCTGAGTCTGACGAGAACACAGCACCCAAAGATGCACGTTTTTTTGGTACTGCGCTCTCACATCCCGTTTTCATCAGGGGAGTGCTGAAGAGTGTGCCATTCTGCTCCGCCAGTAGATTTGCCTTACTGGAATGTGTCCTTGAATGTGTGCCATGCGCTCTGGCACTTGTCATGGTCCTCTGTGCGCCAGTAGCGGTTTAGTCATGCTGACCACATGACCCAGAAAGCTGTCTGTGGACAAATGCCGGCTCCCTCGGCCTGAGTGCTGCAACCCCATAGTTGCCTTTGACTGGACTTAACCGTCCAGGGGTCCTTTACCTTTACCTTTACCTAATCCCTCTGGTTTGCAAGGAAAGGGAATGTTGAGGTGTGTGTGCAAAAATGTCTGACATTGCATGGTTTGTTGTGCAAAGGTTAGAATCACATCCACTTTTGCCACTGACTCCACCTGCTGTTGGCAGGTAGCCCCTGGAATATTGCCCACAAGAGGATATGACCCTCAGGCTGAAAGAGGTCCCTAACCCTGGCCTAGTCAAACTGGCTTACAACCCAGCCAATACAGTCTGTATGTCTCTGTTTGGTAGGAAAGAAAAACAGCATCTGAAAGCAGCTAGGTCGTTCATTAAATGCATGAGAGGCCATCTCAACAATTTAATTATTATTAAGACTGTAATCCAGCAGGGAAGAGGATTTTTTTTTTCTCTTTCATTGCTACAAGAGATGACTAAGCTTATGGTACTCATGTCAGGAAAATATGTGTAATATTACTAACAAATTCAAGCCCAGAGCAATGGTCAAATTTATGATTCCACAACCCATCACTTTACTGTATTTCATGGTAATGTATTCTGGATAACATTACAATTTCACAAATCGGTTTATAAATGCATACGTGGGCCTCATATTTCTACCACTGAAATTGGTATAAATGCCAAATAACTGGAACGAAATTAGTGAATCAAATTCCACCTTACATTAAAGCTCTCTTCAGGTGTTCAGCCGCGATATGTGAGGCCAAAAGTGTGTTAAGCGGGTGAGGAAAACATGGGTTGACTTTGCTGCCAATGTCTCTGAGCACTGGACATGCCCACTCTACCCCTGACCTTTGCATGTTTAGAGCAAAGGTCTGCAAGGGGCTTGTTAGCAGGAACCCTGAAGGCTAAAAGGCTTACAAGCTCCCTTCGCAACTTCACACCAAACAAACACAGTGGAGTGGAGATGATGTGCCAAAAATGTTGGAGGCAGGACTTAAACTTGCCTGTATCTATCCCTACATGCCTTTTCTCTCAGGTGCCTGAACAGGGCTCCAAATATATTCCGTACATTTCCGTAGGAGTGTAGTTCACTGGCGATGTATCAACCACTTCCTAGCTGCATGCTTTGCTAGCATGTTAAGAAGAACCATTTTGGTACCAGTTTTTAAGTTTGTAATTTGGGCAAATGTTGATGCCTGAGGGGACCTCTTTCTCCATACACACCTCCCACTTGGTGCTATGTTGATTTCCACCCTTTGCCTCCTGTAAAGCAGAAGATAAATAATGACTGGCAGCTCAATTAGAAGGAAGCCTCATTGAATTAAGCGGGGCTTGCAGATGGCAGCCTAAGCCAATAAATGCACACCAAGTACATCAGGGTCTTTTTTGTGGTACTTGCTATGGACACTGTACCCATGGCATGTACATCTCTTGTAAAAAGTGCTCTCACCTATGTCTGACTATCAAACACAGTGATCATGGGGTGGAGAGAGATCTTTTGTAAAGGAATGCTCAGAGATGCTTCCTGCCAGGTGCACATATCATCCATGGCTGCAGAAATTATGACCCACCAGACCAAAATGCCAGCCCACCAGGGACTCAGTGAGCCTCCAGTTTTTGCTGCCGGGAACTGTAGTCAGAAGGCACTGTCACAATCATGACAGGCCACATAACATGGGTGCTGGTCTGCATTTAGCTTGGTGGGTCAACTTGTGCTGGCCTGATCTACTTGCTTTACCTGATAAGGTGGAGCTGACTGGCTATGAACATGGGTTTTAGAACACATCCTATCTCAATACACTAAAGCTGGTAGGTAATAAAAACAGGACTAGCTACACACACACACACACACACATCAATTCCCAGAGGCTGCTATGAATTTCACTCTCATTTCAGTGGAACAGGGAATATTAATGAGCAATCTAATGCTACTGTTGACACACATGCTGCCGTTGATGAATCACAGTGTATATAGCACTGGTGGTTGTGGAGGGAAAGCTTAACAGATGTGGATAACGACCATCTATCACTTAGCATTCCACTGGTTTCTTCTTGGTAAGTCACTCAGTGTTTCCTCTGCTTTATCTGCCAACCACCTCTCCCCATGTGGACAGAACTAAATCCTTCTTGTTATGCCATCATTAAACCACTTGTATGCAAATGGTGTCCGCGATTTACTTGTGGCTTGCAGAGTTCCTAGTATGAAAGTGATTATTATGGTACTGCATATACAAAACAAGCCGTTCTTCAGCAGTGACACCAACAATATGAGTGTCTACCCAAGTCACATGCAGCGCAAATAGAGGTGCTTATATCTCTACTTTGCATTCACTAGTGGACACCATGACAGCAACTATTTCTGATCGCTGCACAAAGCTCCCACTGGAGCACAACAAGCCATCTGACAACTGTCCCCTTATAGGATACAGGATCATTTACACTTCTTAGAACTTCTTGCAACTTAAGGAGAAAATACCAGATTGCATCCTTTGGCTGCAGTAAGAATTGAACCCACTCTTTATTTATTAAAAAGCCAATCATTTACAATTTTAAATGTATAGTGCAAATGAGACCTTGATCCCAGCAAGTGATGCCAGTGACTGAACCTGGCATCTCCTGTGGCCCTGGTTCTTGCCCTGCATTGGACACGAGCTTGAAACACTGTATAACTGTGCCAGAGTTAGCTTCAGCAAGCCAGAGACAGGAAAACTGGCAAGTTGCTAAGGTGGTGGAGGGCATGATGTCACAGGAAAAAATGTCCTTTTTGAAATGTAAAGGTGTTCTGGGAAAAAGAAGGAGGAAATAGGCAGAACCATATTGGCACCTGCTGGAGGTGCCTAAAAACCAGGAGCCATGACTGACTGTTGCTTGAGGAAGCTGTGAATGGGGCAATGAGACACTGTTAGGGCATAACGTCCTGCACCCTCTCCATTTACTTTGGGTGTAAATATGTGTAAAATAAACCATATTTCTTAAAGACACTGGCCTCCACTGTGCCTTGATTTTCCCAACAGAAACACAAACCTGGGTGAGCATCTAGAACCCCCCTGGAATCTTGCTACAGCTCTGCAGAAATTGATGGTGGCGTGCAACCTTCATAACTATATATAGAGACGGGGGGGGGGGGAGAGTGTGCTTCTCTGAATGCTTAATTTCTTTGAAACAAAACTATGTGGCTTACAAATGCAAGCTATAATTTTCCATGTTCCCTGTGGAGAAAGAGGGACTGTTCAGTTATTTTGTCAATTAGCACTAAAAATACCTTATCAAAAACGTGTGGGTTTTGCTTACTCTCTCTGTGGTTCTTGCCTGAGAAAATCCAACAGCAGCATTACTGTTTTCACTTAATATCCACTGTGTTGTGCTATCCAGCTTGCAAGACAGGCAGGAGGATAGGTGGTCCTGTGTCCTACTTTATTTATCCTGGCCTGTCTGGTCGCAGTCTTACCTACAGTAATGAGACATATTGTATTTCGATTTGAATTATTGCAGTTATTTCTAAACTTGCACCTATACACAGAAATTGGCATTTGCAAATGTTATGCTAATACAGTGGTACTGTACCTCGGGTTAAGTACTTAATTCGTTCCGGAGGTCCATTCTTAACCTGAAACTGTTCTTAACCTGAAGCACCACTTTAGCTAATGGGGCCTCCTGCTGCTGCCGCGCCGCTGGAGCACGATTTCTGTTCTCATCCTGAAGCAGTGTTCTTAAACTGAAGCATTATTTCTGGGTTAGCAGAGTCTGTAACCTGAAGCATATGTAACCCGAGGTACCACTGTATATGTACTTCTGATCCTCTTGTGTTTTCCTGTTTGCAATGTGCAAGTGACCTCTCTAAGGAGCATGCGTTTTTTTAAAAAAAAAAAAGAGGAACAGATTACCGGTACTATATCAAGTTGACATTTATGTGACCGTCAGATTCTGAAGATGACACAGCACCACCGATCATCTTCACTAAAGCACAGAACTGGTATTTTAACCTTGGAAGTCTATGTGATACTGGGACTTCTTTCCTATGGGTAGAGGTGGATTTGGGGCAGTGCAACTGGTTCCACCATAATAGGCACTGAGTCTAGGGGGCGCCACAGGGTGTTGCAACTATACCTGAAGGAGCGTCTCCACTCCCATCATTCTGCCTGGACGCTGAGGTCCAGTGCCGAGGACTTTCTGGCGGTTCCTTCACTGCGAGAAGTGAGGTTGCAGGGAACCAGGCAGAGGGCCTTCTCGGTAGTGGCACCCGCCCTGTGGAATGCCCTCCCACCAGATGTCAAGGAAATAAACAACTATCTGACTTTGAAAAGACATCTGAAGGCAGCCCTGTTTAGGGAAGTTTTTAATGTTTGATGTTTTATCGTGTTTTTAATATTCTGTTGGGATTCGCACAGAGTGGATGGGGAGACCTGGTCAGATGGGCAGGGTATAAGTAATAAACACAGTAATAAAAAATAAATTATTATTATTATTATTACATAATTGAGCAAAATGGAAGGCGAGAGGCCCACCTATATATGCTTATGCTCCACTCAGTTCAGTGGAACTTAATTTTCAGTAGACATGTCTAAGACAACCTATTTCTTTAAAGTGGACATAATAATGTTTTTTACATGTAAGCCTTAATTATTTTCTGCAGATTTCCTTAGGAATAATTATATGCATGGTTATAGATTTCATAAGTATTATTATACACATATTTATCTGATCGGCTCTTAGCTACTACTGTGATATATTGATGCAATAAACAACACAGGTTAGTTGGTAGGCATTCCAAGTCACCAGTATGCTTACAGTTTCATTTCTACCCTTCAGTTTGGGCCAGAATTTCACTAGTGGTGTGACTGCAGACTTTTTCTAGTCTGCCATAACTGATTTATTTTCTGTCTGTGTTTATTATTTTTAATTAATATTCAAGGAATTGATTGTTGTGCTGCTTTTATTGATTTGTTTACTGCATTGTGCATTGAGGAAAGTGATGAGGTGGTGATGTGTCGCAGTAATTGTGGCAATAATTACCCAGAGAAATTTGTCCTTGTAGATTGCTTCTCCCTCAAAGCAGCCTCCCGGTCTCTCTTTTTAAATACTGAATACCACTAAGCCTGCCCCCAGCCCCCTCACTCCCATTCTGAAATCAGCAGCTGATCTTGCATGACCGCCCAGATAAATTGAGACTCCTTGTAATTTCTTTATTTTATAATCTCAAAGCAAAGCCACTTTCCCTGGGAAGCTTCATGCACTAAGTACAATTAACTGCCAGCTAAGATAGGTCTAAAAATATTAGGGTAATGCACAGAGAATGAGCTTCTTCGGAATCCATAGCTGAAAAATGTGAGTTTTCAAATCTCCTTTGTAAGTGAAGTGTTTATTTAACAGGCATTTTAGTGGTATGTCTGTGTAGAAAATAACCAATAACTGCGGAAGGCTTCTTAGTGGTGCTACTGAGCCAAGGATAATCTGTGCACACAGTACAAAGGCTGAGCTTTTGAACTACTTCATATATTTTGTAGGTCACAGACTGACCTATATGATTTCTCTTCCTTTGTTTAAGCCACTGCTGTCTGTGGTCAGTGCATTAGCCTGTAGGCTGAAAGCCCCACAACAATACAAACAAGCTTCCTTCCACTTATGGCCAGTATGATGGATACAATTCAAATTAAAAAAATATATTGACGAAATGTTTTACCAGCAATATCATTTGGGTTTTACTGACAAGTTCCTCTTCCTTGGGTATCTCAAAGAAGTCAGGGTGTTGGTGGGGAACCTGTAGCCATCCAGCGTCCATCACACCGAGCCAGCATGTCTAAGGGACAAGGATGGTGGAAGGTGTAATCTGGAGGGCATCACATCAGCTTTCTCTTGTGTAGACAAGTACCAATAGCAGATTTGAAGGCATTCACATTTTCAACATCATATATATATAGAGAGAGATATATAGAGATAGAGAGAGAGAGAGAGATAATTTTTATTAAATTTTTTGTTCTACAATTTAAAGTACTCATTTTTATATCCTTAAGATATTCCCTTCTCTTTCCATGGTTCATTTTACATATCATAAATCCCTGCATATTTAACAAAAGCTATACCATTCAATATTCCATTATTACATCCATCCAAACTTATTTACACTGTTGAATTTTTCTTAATGCTGCCAGCATTTTCTCTGTACACAGCTATTTCCCATATATTCATTGAACGTTCTCCAATCTTCTCTAAATGTATGTTCTTCTTGTTCTCTTACTCTATATGTTAAGTCTGCAAGCTGCACATACTGTCAACTTAAGTTGCCATTCTTCTTTGGTTGGGACCTTGCTTGTTTTCCACACATTTTCAACATCTTAGACACATTTGGAATATTATCCTTAGCTAGATTTGCCTTACAGGCCTTGGTTAGACTTTTTGAAGGGATTCTTCAGGTAGGACTTGTTCACCTAGAACAATCAACCAATGGCCAAACTATGCCAGGGCATGCTGGCATAATCAGAACAACCTAGTTGGGATCATAAAACTGTCCAAACTCCATAAAAGGAGAAGACACACACACACATTCTTTTTATTGCCGTCCAAAGACCCACAAAAACAATTTCAAAAGCAAAGTATAGCAGAATATGGAAAATATGATTTGGTGCTACTTGTTTATCAAAGGCTCACTCTAGCCATTGCATGATAAGTTCACATAGCAGATCTTATCCTGGATCAGCCTAAGCCTGTCATTTTAAATATATTTAAAATGGAGTAAACCCCATTGGATTAAGTGTGACTGAGTAAACATGCACAGGACTGCACTACATGTAGATTTTACAACACACTGTAATTTAACAGAATGATCAGTCATTCAAAATGTAATTATTATCTAATATATTCAAGTGATATAACTCCAGATTCAGAAGGGGCTGCCCATAGTTTATCCTTTCCCCTCTTGTCTTTATAGAATTAGCTGACAATCAATTTACACACAGGCAGTGCTTTTTTTCTTTAAAAAATGTTTAGGGGTACAGTGGTACCTCGGGTTACATACGCTTCAGGTTACATACGCTTCAGGTTACAGACTCCGCTGACCCAGAAATAGTGCTTCAGGTTAAGAACTTTGCTTCAGGATGAGAACAGAAATCGTGCTCCGGCGGCGCGGTGGCAGCAGGAGGCCCCTTTAGCTAAAGTGGTGCTTCAGGTTAAGAACAGTTTCAGGTTAGGTATGGACCCCCGGAACGAATTAAGTACTTAACCTGAGGTACCACTGTACTCTCATTTTGACTCAATAAAATCATCATTTTATAGTTCAGATTGGGGAAAATAAACACAGTAAATGGACAAAAGTACAAGGATTCACAAAATGTTTAGGGGTATGCATACCTGTGCATCCCCCCCCGAAACAAAGCACTGCTCGCAGGTATGGGAGTATTGATTAGAGAAAGCATTGCAGGTTTACTTTTCCAAAGTTGCTGCTGTTAATAATAATGATCCCTGTTGGCTTTGACTGTTTCCATTGAGCGAGAAGCTTTGAAGCTTTGTGGGGGCAGTGGGGTGTTGTTCACATTTTAGAAAGGGACCCAGTGGTAATGTGTGGTTTGGTAAGCAACTGGTGTTGAAATGCCCGGCCTTTCATAGAGCTGTAAACATGGCAAGAAATCATGAGTTTTCAGTCAATAGACCACATCTTACATGTTACATTTATTTATGTGATGTGCCTGACAAAATTTACGTGCTGTTTGATTGTAGTAAAACCTCTAAGCTGTTTACAAGAACTATTTAAATGATGGTTGTTTGAACCAAAAAATATTGTGAAGGCTTATACTAACAGAATATAGAGTGTGCAAAAGTTCAAGAATTCTGAGTAAGGATAGTTTAGTAGCGCATTCCAGGTCTTAAAACTGGTGTAGTTAACTAGGCTACATTGTTCAACACATTATGCAATCAAAGTTGTGTGCATTAGAAGTATTCCACAGGCTTCTGCTCATAGTTACTGAAAAGGTTGGCAACAGGATATACCGTATTTTCTGCCCTATAGGACGCACTTTTTCCCCTCCAAAAATGAAGGGGAAATGTGGGTGCGTCCTATGGGGCGAATACAGGCTTCAGGAAGCTCTGCGCAACCCTCCGGAGACCGGCGCGAAGCCGCGGCAGGCTCTGGAGGGTTGCGCAGAGCTGCCTGCCCTCCCAGGGTCCGCGCAGCTCTGCGCAACCCTCCGGAGCCCAGCACCAAGCCGTGCTGGCCTCTGGAGGGTCGCGCAGAGCTGCCCGCCCTCCCACAGAGCTGGCAAGCCGCGCCGGGCTCTGGAGGGTTGCGCAGAGCTGCCTGCGCTCCCGGGCTCCGCGCAGCTCTGTGCAACCCTCCGGAGCCCGGCGCCAAGCCGCACCGGGCTCCAGTGGGTTGCGCAGAGCTGCCTGCATTCCGAAGCCTTGGGCGCGCTGAAGAGCGTGCCCGGGCTTCGCACAGCTGTCCACAAGCCTGGGGAGACCGGCGTGGCTCCCTAGGCTTGCGGATAGCAGGCTGTTCTGGGGGCTGGGGTCGGGGGAAGCTCGGGCTTCCCCCGCGCCAGCCCCTTGCCTGGGGGGGGGGGAATAATTTTTTTTTCTTTATTTCCCCCCCCAAAAAAACCTAGGTGCGTCCTATAGGGCGGTGCGTCCTATGGGGCGAAAAATACGGTAGATAAAGGATCTGTGGATTTGAGAGCCAGGTCTGGGATAAATCTTGGCCATTCTGAGAAAATACCAGCAGTATTAGCATGTGGGATTGAAACAAAAGGGAAATTGGTTTTCCTCGCTCATTAGCACAAGCTTAATGAGGTAATGTATGTATTATAGATGCTTTCCTACATCTGGGATAGATATGAGTGCTCCCGAAATCTACAGAGAGTGGCTATGTGTGTACTTAAAAGGCAAACAAATCCTGTGTTCTCCACTTTTCACCACAGAGAATTGTGACACTGAGTCACTGAACAAGGTCACCCAGCAATCAACTGTCAGAGATGAGAAGGCATTCAAGCCTATTCTGATTCTTGCTGGGTTTTCTCTCGCACTGAAAAGAGACTAAAAGGTGTTTTACAAAAAAACGACCATCTGGACGCCCAATTTAGTGCAGAGCACTGCAATTAAAAAAATAATAATACTGTAGGAATTTTTGTGATTAAAAAAAAACAACTGTCAGAAATGTATCCATGTCCACATTTCAAACTATGAGTAACAGGAGAGCAGAGAATGCCCTCTGTTTCTGCAACCACTGCATTACCACATGATACTGAGTGATTGTAAAGTGCTTCAGGATGCTCAAGATTTCAAAAGAAGCTCTAATGGAAGGGGGAGTGGGTATCCCTTTCATTCTGCTTATGTTCCACTAAGATCACTTTCTTGTCATCATTGGAGACTGGAAGGGTATTCACTGGTTCACATTCAACGTATGCACAATCTGTGTACCAGTGTACACAGAACAAATGAACTGCACACTCATACTATCATTTACACGTCATGTTCAATGATTATACAGTCTGTGTACACAACAGTTAGGCTGTACACTCACACCAACACTTGTATGTGCGTAGAGACAGCTTGCACCTGTGTTCAGTGTAACGTGAGACTGTGCATAGGGATTTCCCTCACCTTCAGCTAAGGGAAGGGAAGGAAAACAGTGTTGCATTTTTGAAGTTTAAATTGTGAGACAGAGGATGTCAGGTAGAGAGTGGGAGATTTTGAGCTAGAGGTGGCTGAACTGACTTGGAAGCAGGTTGGAGGGGTCTGCAGGAGTCCGTCTTGTTTTGGGGATCCAATCCATGTGTGTGTGTGATTTTATTTGATTTGGGAAATAAAATACATGCAAATGCATGTACGCATATATCCAAATACATCTATCTATGTCAAACAACTATAAATACAAACAATATGATAAATTCCAAAATTATAAATTTATAAACTATCACATAGAAAAACTATTATATCTATCAATGTTTGTATTGTATCTATTGTTCAGGAATTCAGTTCAAGGAACCCATTAATTTTTTACATTTTCTCTCTGTTGTTTTCCATCTCTCAATCTTGCTGACTCTGTAAGCTTATGCACCACAGCTACCTTCCAAAATGTTGACAACCATTCTTTTACTCTTTCTTTTTGCGCCAGCAGCATATGAGCTGCAACTATTCAATTCCTTATCAACTCCTCAAATTTCGTAATGAAATTTGCCAAGGGGTCTAAGGGGCAACATGTTATCGGTGAATTGGTTTTAATTACTGTTCCCTAGAATCTATTGATTAATTGACTAATCTTCTGATTGAACCAAGGTGCTGGGTTCTTTTGGCGGCTTTGCTTCCCGCTTTTGCTTGTTTCCACCCTGCACTTCTTATCTATTTGTAACTCAGACAGAGAGCACAAGAATGCCATAAGTATCCTGTGGTCTCCCATTCAAAGAATACTCAGCCCTACAGCATGGCTGGAACACAGAGGAAACTGCCTAAGGATCCATCTAGCTCACAAACCTGGCAGCAGCATTCCAGGGTTTCAGGTGGAGGTGCTGGGGGGTGGAGCCTGGAACCTTCTGTGTGCAAAGGACATGCTCTACTGCTGAACTGCAGTCCTTCCTCCAAGATGGCTCATGTCCTCAGGGAGGTGGGGAGCCTTTCCTACTGATGTCAGGAGTAGGATCTATTGTACCCTTGGAGAGAAACTGTGCACTGCCTTATGAGCAAATAAGGGCTCTCCTGAAAGCAGAGTACCACAGCAGCAGTTTTTAGAAGATATTCAAGCAACCATGAAGGAGGATCTGGAAGCAGCTGGCAAGCTTGTGCTGTGGAGTGTTGCAGTAAATACTGGGCACCCATAGACTTTGTAGGAATATAGGGAGCTGCTTTATACCAAGTCAAGCCATTGCTCTGCCTAGCTCAGGGTTCTAGCTTGGCACAGTGATTCTCTAGGATTTCAGGCGAATATTTTCCAATGACGGGCATTGGACCTGGCACCTTCTGCAAAGCAGATGCACTGTGACTGAGAGCCTGCCAAGCAGTGTTAGGAATAAAGAGTCATGGGAACTAGAAAAGCATTTGGGACAGAAGTCAGTCAGCTGAAGTCTGCAGCCATGAGTGAGGAAAAACTGTTTATAAATGCTCTGTGTGTGTGTGTGTGTGTGTGTGTGTGTGTGTGTGTGTGTGTAGTATCCCCTGTGCATCCATGCAAGTGAAAATTCAGATAGAAACGCAAAGTGTGTGTGGGGGGAGAGACCTTAAATACTTACTTTATCCCACTTGAATCCCGTGAAAATCTCAGTCTCTAATGTTGCCTGATTCTATGTGAGTGGGAAGGGTGGGAAGGGTGTATGTTAGGAATGTGTGTCTGATTAGAGTATTAGGAGTATGTGATGTGGTAATGCAAGAATGGCCACTTCCAGAATGTGACCCCTGAGAGAATTCCACCTCAGGCTGAAAAATTTCCCTGCTCCTGCCTTAGTGGGTAGGACCAAGCCCCTATAACTGGTGTAGTCCAGAGGTGGCTGGGGCAAAAACCCCATTGCAGACCTCTTGCAGACATCCTTACAAGGGGATTCTCAAGACCTGGCAAACAGTGGACTGTTGTGTCTTTGGAACCCCTCGCACAAGAGCCCATTGCACCTTGTGGGATGCTTTGCAAGAACCAACAACCAGCTGATAGTCAGATATTTCAAAGTCCTTTTGGCTGAGCCTTGTCTCTACCTGCCCCACACCTGACCCCATAGATAATGTTGGCTGTAGTGTAGGTGGGCCTGGTCTGGGCAAAATGACCCTGTGGGCCAGATGAAGAGGACTGGTGGGCCTAATTAGGCCTGTAGGCTGGAGGTTCACAACCCCTGAGTTCTAGAACTTGCCTAGGAACCAGACCTTCTTTGGGGAAGGCTATGGTTCTACAGCTGCAGGGTGACAGCTCATTCTTAAACTAGTTATTTTGCCTGTAGTCTGTGGGGATCAATGAATGTTCCCCTAATGGCAGCCAATAACTGGAAATCTCTTCTCCCTCTGGAAAGCGACACCCTTCAGCAGAGAAACAGTGTTGTTTCTGAATTGCAGAGAGGTAGATATTGAGTCTTCAGTCTTCTCTCATCCAAAGTGGGGGGTGGGGGTGGGGTAGAATACCCAGGATATCTACAGGAGTGGGAAGCTCTTCACAATATAAAAACAATTGGCTCTCCAAGGAGACTTCAATGGAAGGAGATATATTTGCCATCAGTTGATTGCCCTGCTTTGTGCGTGTCAGTGGCATGTTGATCTATTTAGGGGGGAAACGCCAAGGAAAGAGCAGTTGAAGGCCAGCAAGTGTTTTTTATTGCCAACACAAATATGTTTTAAAAACACTTCGTGACATGGGGGGCATTAACTTCCAAAAGACCCATATGTTGTCTGTACTGTAAAGACATAGAGATGTGAAAAGGGGAAGTAATGGCAAACATTGATTTGTTTCTTTTGTGTTGGCAAAGGGAATAGCAGCTCAGATGGGTCCCAGGAGAGAAGCCTTGATGCAGAGAACCCATAAATGAACAGGCTAATGCGCATGCTTTCCACAGGCACAGCATAGATATATAAATCCACATTCGCATAGCTATGTCCACTAAAGGAAGGATCACTGGAACGTCACCTGTGCAAAGTGCCAGGCTAAGCATAGTCACCAATAAAACATGGTTTTACTCACCCACAGTCTCTTAAACATGAAGATATAGGAGACATAAATATGCAAAACTGAGATTCAAATGATCTTTAGTAGCTCATGTAGACATATGCCAAGACTTCACATTCTGGTCCCTATCTCAACAACAACCACAGTTGCTGGCACATTTGATTTGGCTCTTATTGGCTTATGTTTTACTAGATTAAGAAAACTCTTACTATGGGCATGCACCCAAAAACATATCCTACCCTCATCTGGTAGCTGTGATTCACCTTGGGGACAATGGTGAAGTATTTTGCATTTATGGATTTGAAACAAAATATGTTCAAGAATTCCACAACTCCAGCTAGAGCCAATTGTAACCAATAGGGACATCAAAGCAGCATCCTTCAAACAGGCAACTGAAAGAAGGAAGATGTTGTTAAGGAGGCATTTCTGGCTGGCATTTTGAACTAGATACTAGAAAGCAAAGACAATCCAGAGATTAAAGTACTCGCCCCCCCCCCCAAAGCTGATTTCCAAAGCTCAAAACCGTACAGTCATACCTTGGCTCCTGAACGCCTTGGGAGTCAAACATTCCGGCTCCTGAACAATCAAAACCCGGAAGTGATTGTTCCGGTTATTGAACATTCTTTCAGAAGCCAAATGTCCAACGGAGCTCCTGCGGCTTCCAATTGGCTGTGGGAGCTTGCTGCAGCCAATCAGAAGCTGCACTTTGGAAGTCAAGCGTTTTGGAAGTCGAATGGACTTCCAGAACAGATTCTGTTCGACTTCGGAGGTATGACTGTATTAGTTTTAATGGAGTTACAGTTCATCAGCTCTCATACTGAAAAAACATATTTTCTGTTCTGCCTTTGTATTTCCATAGATGTAGTGAACATACACAGGTATCAACTCATTTTGGTCAGATGTTACAGTTGGTTGAGTCTGTGCCATCACTCCAACTAATAGAATTAATCTGAGCCTTGAAAAGCACAGAGAGGTGAAAGAGAGAAAGAGGGCGTACTTCCCTTCTCCTACTGTTTAAAGCAGCTAGAATGCTAGTTAAAAGAGACCTCTAAGACCAGCAAAACGAAGAAAAACCATGCCTTAATCATTAGTACCTGCAGGGCTTTGTTTGTACACCAGCAGTGTTCACCCATGGCTTAAAAAAAAAATCAATATATGAGTACTGATAACTCATTTTTTTTTACAAAAAAAGAGCACCAAGTAGTAGTACCAATATATCTGAGGTGAAAGTTAGGCTACCATGACTATAATTTCTTCAATTCTGTTCTTAAAAGCAGCTGCATTGGCTTCCTTCTAATTTTCTGGCAAAGAGGCTGTTAAATTCCCCATCCAACAGATTATTCAGTGGTAGAATGTGCTCCCTTCCAGGTTCACAAGCAGGCATGTGAGGGAAAATCAGTAATAAAAATCATGCTTCACTGCAGTGTTAAACTGAGATATGGAAATGGTTGAAGCCATTTCCAAGAGGAAAACAGCACCACTGTGGGCGATTTTAAAGTGGCCTGCTGTCTCACCGAATCCCTATTCACATATCCCCCCACCCAGAGCCTTTATAAATAGGTTAAAGAACACTGTTCCCAAACAAATCCTTAGGGATGCAGCTATGATTCACTTCCCCCCATTGTAAAAATTGCTCATGTATTCCTACAGTCTTTCTGTTTTGTTATCAGTTACCAGTCCATAAAAAGAACATAATAAGAGCTTGCTGGATCACACTAGTGGCCCATTTAGTCTGGCATCCTTTTCTCACAGTGGCAAACCAGATGTCTATGGGAAGATCTGTGCTCTTATACTATAGATGTTAAGCCTTTTTTAAAGGAGTCTGTGATGTGTTGCAAAGAGCTTTTGGGAATTCTAAGTATATAGAGTGTCTACTGAATAGATTCAACTACCTATCTGTTGATCCTCTTAAATAACTTTAAAAATATTGGTGAGACAAGCTTATCCCTCTAGAGAAGCCATGACTTCCCTTGACGAGGTTTACCGTATTCTTTTACATGGTTTTTTTTAAATAAAAAAAGTTTTTATTTATACTTTTCAGGTTTATGCATTTCATTAGTTTTACAATCAATTTAACATTTCAAAGTTTGACTTCCTTCCCCCTCTTTTGGCGGTTCCTTAAATTTATTTTTTAATTTCTTCTGCATAACCAAATGTCATTTAATTTGCTCATTTAATTAATCTACTTTAAATATATACTCTTATGAAACTGCAGGTTACTACAATAACCCTGCCAGTGTTTTTAGCTCTTTGCATCTGTAAATATTCAATAAACCATTTCCATAAAAAGTTTGTTATCTTGATTTCTTATTCTTCTGGTAACTTTCGCCATTTCTGCATATTCCATAAATTTTTGTATCTATTCTTCCTTTGCTGGGACTTCTGCTTCTTTCCATTTTGGGGTGAGTAGCTTTCTTGCTGCTGTAGTAGCATACATAATAAATATCTATACAATTTAGGTAGTTCTGTCCCTATAATTCCCAAAAGAAAAGCTTCTGGGTTTTTTTTACAAAAGTTATTTTGAACATCCTTTTCAATTCATTATATATAATTTCCCAGTAAACTTCAACCTTACTACAAGACTACCACATATGATAAAAAGAACCTTCTTTCTCTTTACATTTCCAACACTTGTTTGATTTAGATTTATACATTTTTGCCAGTTTACTCAGTGTTAGATACCAATAATATATTATTTTCATATAATTTTCTCTTAAAACATAACATACTGTAAATTTTATATCCATATTCCACAATCTTTTACATGATTAACAATCTTAGCCAAAGTCATTAGGACCAGTTTATTTTTATTTTTATTTTATTTTTTTGCAATGTAACAAGCTTTACAATACATTACATACATATAGTACATCTCGTAGAGTAAATTGAGATTTCAATCATATACACTTACACACACAAAAACACACCATATACTTGTCTTTTCTTACATAGTTATAAACCTTAAGCTTCAGCTGTGTTTATGCTACTTTTTATGCTGTTATTAACAAAGATTATTAACAAAAGTTATTAACAAAAACTATCATAAAAATGTTGGACTTCCTGTCAATTCCCATTGTATGCTTTTATTCTAATAGTGAATGTACCTACCATTATTAATCTATTCTTTATATATTCTCTAATACATTCTTACAACAATTTGTACCATAAATCTTATTTCTCCTAGATTTCTTTATCCAAGTTCATTCAAATGCTGCCATAGACGAAAAACCACTGGTATATTTTTGTACATATCTCTTGTATTTCTCTTAAGTTTTTCGGGATATCTTTACCAACGATGCTTAACAAAAACGCTTCTGGCTTTTTAAAAAATGTTGTTCCAAAGATTTTTTTCAGCTCATCATAGACGAGGCCCCAAAATTCTCTTATTTTCCCATATGTCCACCACATGTGGTACATGTCTCCGTTACTTTCCCCACACCAACAGTTACTCACGATATTTTTATACTTCATGGAAAGCCTTGATGGGGTAAGATAGCATCTATACTGCATCTTTAGCATGTTCTTTAGCATGTAACACAACGTAAAATTCATAGTTGTTTTCCAAAAGTTTTCCCATTCTGCCAACATTATGGGACCAGCTTATCTGAGATGGAATGTGTCTGTTGGAACTGGTAGGGAAGAAGGCAGAGAAACTAACAGTAAGTGGACCAGAGCCAATGATAGGAAAAGTCAACTAATTTTGTCCCCATTCTCATCCCTGCTGAGTTCTACAAGGGTTAACACTGTGACCAAGGAAACTCAGAGTCTGACAGCTATCTCTTTGAGTAGTAAGAAAGCAGGCAAATGGGGGCTGGCTAAGGGCAAACTGGGGTTGCTGTGGCAGGGCACCATTTGCCCTAATAGACCAGCCCTATCCACTGGCTGCCTTGACTATACTTTCCTGAATCTCTTTCTTAAAAACAGTTTCGTTAGCTGTGTTCTGATTTTCTGGCAAAGAGGATGATAAACATTATCACTATTTAGTGGTAACTCTAGGATTCACAATCAAGAGTGAAAACTGTGTCTCTAGAAGGTGCGTTTAATTTGCTCGACTGCCTTGCTTAACAAAGTCAAAATCAATGTCTTCATTATGGCTCAACTTTAATTGGTTTCAAGTGTTTGTTTAATGATGATTAATTGAATTAGTTTCTTTAAATCATTTAGTTAAATGAAGTCTGTCTTTTTGTAAATCTTTGTGTAAACAGACCATTTAAACTGTGCAGGTTTGACAAAAGGAACCAAAAATAAATAAATTGCAAATTTCTGTGTTTATTTCCACCTTTGGTATTGGGAGCTGGGAGAACACCTGCCTACACCAAGCCACTTGTCAGGATGCAGATTGCTGCAGACTACCTTGTATATAGTAGAAAATATCTACACATGCACACAAACTGTCATCTGGAGAAACACTGGAAACAGGCCACTCTCTTTCTGTTCGAAACCATATGGTGGGGGGCAAGAGGAGCTGCAAACTGAGAAGGCAAATAGGTGAAATAGCTTTCCTCCCCATTCTGATAATGGGAGACTCCACAGGACCAATCAAAAACCCTTCAGTCAGCAGAGCGACAGCATTGGATCAGACTCAATATATTCAATTTTAGGACCAGCTTCAGGAGAATAAGAGGCAGTACTGAGAAGTTTTTCTTCTCAGTAATCACTTTTAATATAGTCCCAGGGTTGCTGTAGATCAGGAGTTAAGCCTGTGAGCACATTTGGATGTTTGAGTGTAAAAGGTAAAGGAGCCCTGGATGGTTAAGTCCAGTTAAAGGCGACTATGGGGTTGCAGCGCTCATCTCGCTTTCAGGCCGAGGGAGCCGGCGTTTGTCCACAGGCAGCTTTCCGGGTCATGTGGCCAGCATGACTAAACAGCATAACACAGTGACGAGTGCCAGAGCGCACGGAAATGCTATGTACCTTCCCGCCACAGCGGTACCTATTTATCTACTTGCAGTGGTGTGCTTTCAAACTGCTAGGTTGGCAGAAACTGGGACATAGCTCATCCCATCACACGGATTTGAACCACCAACCTTCCGATTGGCAAACCCAAGAGGCTCTATGGTTTAGACCACAGCACCACCCGCGTCCCTGCGTTTGACTGACACCCCTTCTGGTAACTTCTTTATTCACTTCCCTAAATCAGCTTTCCTCCACCACCCACCCGAGAAAGAAAGATAGGAGATCTGGGTAAAAATCAGATATAGTAGAATTAATCTGAGTGTTGAAAAGCACATAGAGGTGGAAGTGAGAAAGAGTGCCGCTCTTCCAACTTCCTCCTTCAGCTCTATGTTCTTTTCACAAGAGAGAAAGGTAAGCAGCATAACTGCTTCATGAATAAGGGGTCAGTGCAGGAGAGAGGCTTTGTAGGTGTCAGGGGGAAACCTCTAGGTGCCATTGTGCTCACCACATTACCAAGCCCTGCTCTAGATACTATTGAGATGCTTCCTTGCTTGCTTGTTACAGATACTGTAGCCATGATTTATACATGTGGTTCACCTTCATGTGATGGTTTTATTTGAAATTAAAATATTTAAACAAAGCAAAAAAAATCATGGGCGCTTCCTAAGTTTTGTTTGAAATGAAACTGGTGGCCTCTATAATTTATATCTTTGGGTGAAATTCATCTTTGGGTGAAATTCTAACCATGTTTTCTCAGATGTATGTCCCACTGAAGACAACAGGGCTTAAGCCCAGGTAGGTGGGGTTAAGATTGCAGTCTAAGAGATGAAAGAGAAAATGGGATTTACATTTTCTTTTGTTTCACTTATTCAGCAATTCCACCAGTGCTATTCCTGGCCTAATGCTTATTGATTTACTACCGAGTCCAAAATAAACCAACCTCTTCACAAAAGACACCCCAATTGCGCAGCCCACAAAGGCATGTCAGATTTGGTGTACTGGGCACTTCATTATGGCATTAAAAAAATCGTGTGACATGCTATGCTTACTTTACCCTCCAGTTTTTGTAATGGCAAGTAAGTCGTCAAGCACAAAATATGCTTGCCATTACAAAAACTGTTTTCTCAAATGTTAACTTAAAAAAATGTACTGGTAATTTAATATTCCATTCCTTCCTCACCAATATTAGCATTTTTATTTTTTATTTTAAGTGAAGCTACTTAAAACATTAATGTTGCTCGGACAGGAGCTTATACCAGATCCTATGGCACATTAAAACTTTGTATCCATTATTTTCATTTCATTTCCTACTGATTGTTAGAAATTAGGAATTCCTCATGAATTGATAGACCTTTCCAAACCAACTATGCCATCCACCTTAGACGACACAGTATCCCCCAGCACTTGAGGTAAGTTATAAACCATGAGGCAGGACAGTTTGAGGGGCAGCCATTCTGATATGCTCCCAGTGGGCCTTTGTGCATAGAATTACATGGGAAGCAGTGTGTGGTTGCTTCCTGAATCATTTTTCAAAGAGATTACATGATTTTTCCACACCCTTCTTTATTTTTAAATCAAACTTGGAGCAGACAGGCCTTCAAGTAGAATACGGCCTCAATAAAATACGGCACACAGACACTGCACACTGCAGGCCTTCCTTTTAACCAGAGAATGCTGGCTGCTGAAGACATATAGGAAACTGCCTTGTACCAGGATGGGTTTTTGTCTGTCTAGCCCCATATTGTCTACTAGGACCAGAAACAGATTTTCAGAATTCCAAGCAGGTGTCCTTCCTATCAACTTCCACCTGATCTGTTTTTCGACTGGCGGTGCCATGGTACTTTCCATATGCAAAGCGTGTTCTCTACCATGAGCCATGGTCTCTTCCCTCATCATTCTTCCTTCCCCAACATGCATTTGCCAGCATGTTACTTAGAGAAAGGGACACTGGTATAAAACTTCCATGTCTGATGTAACATAGATTAGTTGCTCCAAAAGACAGAAAATGGAGCTCAAAGCCAAACCTGGAGCACAGTTTTGAACGTTTGCAGAATTGAAATCTGACATCTCGATGATGCAGCTTCCAGTAGTCTTTGCCCATATAACGGGTGCTCATCCATCTTTATTCTCTTAATGATTTATTAATCCAGCTTCCCATAAAATGTAAGGGAAGCCAATGAATAATTTAAGTCTGGTCAAGGCATAAGAAGAAAAACATATGAAACCCAGACAGGGCAAAGCGGAAAAGAGCAGGCAGTGGTTTGATCTCAGTCTCTGTTCTCTGTAAAAAGTTCCTCTTGAAGCAGAGCTCTGCTTTAGGGTTGCATATTTTGGGGTGGAGAGCTTTTCCGAATCAAGTGCAGATAAATAAAAAACAAGGCACAATATCTAGCTCGTCACTATATTGTCAAAAGAATTGGTCTCGTATATGATATTAGAAGCATGAATAGTAATTGCAAGTCAGTGGAAATCTTACACTGGATGCTTAGTAACGCTCACTGTGGAATAGAGCTATAATGGGGGGTGGGGGTGGAATCACATATAATTTGAGATTTCGACAAGGACTAGAATCTCCAGGCACTTTTGATAAGATTTGGCATTCATTTATGACATGTACAGCGGAACCATCATTTTCAAGACAATCCTTGTCACAAGTCTGGCAAATCTGTAACTATACTGGATGATCTGATAACATTGATAATCTTTCCTTGGACTTTGTTATTTTAACTCACTCTACATGCCTATTTTAAAGCTTTGTTTTTCAACTTTTAATATTTATTTGTTGCTGTAATTGCTCTTTCTGTTTTATATACATTATAAAATGAAATAATAAGAAACAACTTTACAGAAAGAGAGATTGCTTGTTACCATGACCTGCACAGTGCATTTTGTACTCACCTCCATCT
Organism: Podarcis raffonei; assembly: GCF_027172205.1. NCBI lineage: Eukaryota > Metazoa > Chordata > Lepidosauria > Squamata > Lacertidae > Podarcis > Podarcis raffonei. Next base: position 53,901,912 of record NC_070603.1, read on the forward strand.
GCCTAATGACAGGGCCGGCCATGCTTTATTAACTAAGAGTGAAATATGAACCTTGCCTTCTCCTTCAAGCACTTCAATGCAGTTATTAGTATTCTGCCTTGCAAACCTGCTGATGGTGGTCACATTTCCCAGGCTTTTTGTCTTGGGGCTTAAAACTACAGATTGCATGAGGATGCATTTTGATGTAATTGAGCAGAGAGGTATATTGCTGCCCTGACAGGTGCAGACACGTTTTTAATGGACATATGGTACCTAAACTAGACTGCATATAGAGAGGAAGGCTTCTTTGTTTGTCAAAATCAATTGACTGTTATTGTAGCTTAGAATAGTTGTACTTGATTTTTTAAAATGTTTTTTCCTGATTTTATGGTTTTTCTGGCTCTGTTTTATTTATTAATTATTCCCCTCCCCACTGGCTTCTGTTTCATTGCTTTAATCATGATTGCTGCTACATTTCCTCATAGTTGTCATGTTTTAGTGTGGCTTTTTGTAGACTTCTAGTAGAAAAGCGGAGTTAAATATTCAAAAGGGAATAAAGAATGAACAAAATGTGGCAACGACAAAACCGTTACCTTTCCCCCAAAGTAAAGAGTTGCTATCATTGCAGCCTTATAAAAAAAAGACAGTTGTTTCTGGTTGCTCCCATGCAACTAATATCACCTGTGGGAATGCAGGTCTGTTTCACTCTCTCAAGGTTGCAGAGAGCATGCAGAGAGAGTTTGCTGTGTGCACCCTAAGCAGCGTTTCAACAATAGAGCTACAGTGATTACAAGAGGGCAAACACCAGGTCCAGCCCATCTCTCTCTCAGAAAACACCCTTTTCTACTAACCTGGCCCAAAGAGTTGCATAGATAGTGGCTGGGTGTAGTTGCCTAATGTTACAGAGCAGGATCCATGTCACAGTGCCGGGAGGGGTGTCTCTGGGGGAACAGAGGATGTTATGAAGATGCAGTGGTTGTTGTTGTTTTTTAAAGGAACTCAATAGAAACAGGAGCAAATGGGACTGAGGTTAAGGGAAGACAGCCCTTAAAGAAGCTGAGAAGGGGAGGTCAACAGAATGACTATAGTTGAATTCAGGAGAGAGATTTGAATAGGATAAGAGAGCACACTGTGAGGCACATAGACCTGGTTCACACATAATACAAAACTATTGTTTACAAACCATGGTTTTGAACTCACTGAACCCTGCTAAGAAATTTAGCTATGGTTTGTTTTCTGCCAACAAACCACAGTGTGAATCCCATGGTTTAGGAACCTTGGCTTGCATTTACTGTGGCTTGGCATTATTAGTGAAACCAGCACCCTTTCTTAACCATGGTTCATCCCGGGCATAAAACCAAGCTACAAAGGCACATGGCAAAAGTAGCTACAACCAAGCTACAAAGGCACATGGCAAGCTTTGAACTGGAGTCCTGAGAGCCAGACAGATCTGGAGAACCACATTTGCCCCCTGGGCCCCCTGGAGTAGAGCAGTGGCGTAGCGTGGGGGTGCAGGGGGGGCCGGCCGCACTGGGTGCAACATCTGGGGGTTAGGGTTAGGGGGCGCAAATCCATGGGTTAGGGGGCGCAAATCCACGGGTTAGGGGGCGCAAATTACTTGCCTTGCCCCGGGTGCTGACAACCCACGCTACGCCACTGGACTAGAGTAAATGACTGAGCAGTTGATTTACAGGAATAAAATTAAAAGAAAAGTCATTGGCAAAAGGGAAAGAAAGGGAAAGCCTAGAAGCTTACAGATGGGAGTTTCATGGACTAGCTCAGCCATTTGTACTTACCTTTTAACATTTGATACTGAAGATTGCAATGAACTTCGCTTCAGGCACTTCCTTCTAAAGTTCACTCTGCCTGAGCACCATGTTATCTGCACATTCAGTGCTTGTTGTGCTGTGGAACTAATGTTTGCCTCGGACCGCTGAGAGGGGGAATAAAAATAAATTTCCTCTGCCTGTTAGAATTGCACAGCTGCGTCTGAGCTGCTCCAGGAGGAGTCTGGGAATGCAAATGTGTCTTTTAATACATGCAATTCTAATTAAGTGTAGTCATAACCCCGTGCTGTGGTAAAATTCTCTGTACTCTGAAGCTGCGTATTAAACACTTCTCCTAAGGAGCGTGGAGAATCCCCTCAGGAGGCTGATTCCTCAACACTAGTCAAATTCCTTGCATGTCTTGTTTTGAATCTGAGTGATGTTGCCAATTTTTATTATTATTATTATTATTATTATTATTATTATTATTATTATTATTTTATAGAAAATATTTCAATTAAACAAAAAAATTATTACTGGAGGGGGGAATCCTGCCATCAGAAACATTGCCCAAATCAATTATTATTTTTAAAAAGAACAGGTTTGCTACAAATTCCTATGAAGAAAGAGAAATATTTTGTCTGAGCTGGGCTAGAACTAGTCAGTACTTTTCTGTCTTTTCAGACTTGGGATTGTGGGCTTCCTTGGGGGGGGGGAGCAAGAGGGCTGTAGCCCATTACCCTGGTGAACCATAATACCCAGATTTCCAGCTTTCATAATAAAGAATAGGTTTATAGCATTTGTAGAACCTGAGAGATGAGGCAATATGTACAGACACCACTTTTTCTCTTTTTTTTTTTTTTGAAAAAATCAAGGCTTTCTCCTCCATTCATTGTTTTAATTTGCCCGCTTCACCGAAAAATTCCCTGTTTGGGATATTTAACCTGATAATGGATTTAGGGACCCACTTCATCATTTTTGCCATTATGCTGTCACAACCCACCTCATGAGATGGGTGAACTCTGGAGCCGACTCCTCACAGAGCGCTGGCTCCGTCTCCTTTTAAACCACCGGAGCGGACCAGAGTGAAGCCTGTTCACTCGCGGTCCGCTCCTGTGGTCCCGCCCCAGTCGACGTCGCAGATTGGCTCGTTTAAACCGGGGTTTTTCCAGGAAGCCCCTAAGCTCCGCGGTGCCGGGAAAGCGGGCAAGCTTGGGCAACCTGGCGTGTCTCCAAGAATATTGGGGGTACCGCGTGCCGGTCCGCAAATGGCGCCCACCTCAGATGGGTGAGCGGTTATTCTTGACCTACTGGTCAAAGATAAGTGTTCAAAGATACACACTCATTGTCTCACACAATGAATTGAACTCACCCCTTTTTGTTGTCCTTATCTTTTCCAGTACTCTACCCCCCATGCTCCCTCTTTGTGTTTCTTTGAAAGACATTTCAGGGAAAAGGTTTCAATAAATACAAGAACAAATAATAAAAAAGAAAAAATGTTGCAATAAAATAATATTCATTTTCAAAATGGTCATATAGGATATCTCCTGTGACATTACATATGGAGATTTTTGGGGATATAAGAGAGAGGGAGTTTCGCTTGCAAATAATGCAAGGCACTGGGACTCAAATCTGCCTGGGAATAATCACCATTTGATGTGTAAATTGGCTGTAATTGAAAGGCACACTGCACATGCTCAGAAGCATTCTCTCCAGTCTGCCTGCAAAAAAAAAAAGTCTCAACTAATACATAATTAGGGAAATATGAACCTTGATATTGAAAATCGGCTATGGAGCTGAGCAAAGGTCAGTCTAGTAGAATTTAAGTGACACTGCAGGGGAAGGGAGGGCTTAGTTTGCTGCTCATGGGGATTTCCTAGATTCTTAGGCAAGTGGTTTCCTGTCTCTGGAGCTTTACACATGAACAATTCCCTTGCTTAGAGCTGCTCAGGCAAGTAGACTGCGCAATTAAACTGAGGAAACACATTCATATGGGACTGAATTCCACCTTTTTAAAACAGAAAGATCAAAGGATGCTGTTTCTATTTAAAATGACATAATAATTAATTCTAATATCTCTAGATCAGGTGGAGCATACAGTTCTAAAGCACTGGAATTGGGCTCTTCCCTTCCCTTCCCTTCCCTTCCCAAATATTCTTTTTAGCAGAGTGGAGAGATGGCACCCATCCCCCAACCCTAATCCGCTCTCCAGGTAGGGTTGCCATATTCTAGTCTGCCAAATCCAGGTGGCACAATTTGCAAATTATTTGCTTATGGTGCAAATCCTATTGGCTGGGAAAGGGTTAAGCAACCAACCTCCCACTCCATGTTGCAGAATAGGTGGGGGACTTCTGGCTCTCCATCAGCCCCAGGCAGCAGGGCCAATTGTCAGGGATTGTGGAAGCTGGAGTCCAGCAACATCTGGAGAGTTTCAGGTTCTCCCCCACCCCCCGCCCGCCCGCCCTGTTTTATAAGAATGAAAAATGTGGTTGGGGTTCCTTAGATACTTTTGCATGCAACATGAACACAGTGCACAACAGACACAGTGCATTCTCCGTTGCACAACACTGAATTCCACCTCATGTGTCTACACTAACTTTGTTGGAAAACTGTGCCCTTCATCAACTCTGGAAAGCCTATTCACCCATAGACTTTCCACACATAGGCTTTCTCCTGCAGAAGTCTACACTTAACGTGTGGGTATTGGAGGCAGAGAGAGGAAGCTGTATGGTCTTGGCATCTGCTCTGCTGCCCATTTAATTGCCCTGAGGCCTTACTTGGCTGTCCTGCCTAGTGCTAAGGGGCTACCAACCACCACACAGGAGCCCATAGCTCTCAAATGTGTACATGGGGGAGAAGAGAGGTTTGCACCTGTGTAGAGGAAAATCTGCTGATCCTTCGGGTCAGCCTCTATACACAGCAGGCTTACAAGATGGAAAATACAGCAGTTCACAGAGAATTATTTTTGATATTCACCTCTGAGCCTTCATGTTCTTTGTTGCATTTCAAGGGACTTCTGTAGTTGTACTCTTCTGCTCAGTGGAGCTTGAGTCAGTGGCATTGGTGTAGAATCTGGAAGGATGATGTTTTGATGATGATGATGATGATGATGATGATGATGATGATAACAACAACAACAACAACAACAACAATAATTTATACCCCACCCATCTGGCTGGATTTATTATTATTATTATTATTATTACTATTACTATTATTAGTGAGGTGCTAGGACACCTGAGGTGGCAGTGAAGGCAACATCTGCAAAGGAAAAAGTGGTGACCATAGCCTTCTTTAAGGCTTTGTTTGCAGCAAAAGCAGACCCTGAAATATTTTGTTGCAGATTTGCTCTCGTCGCCTTTGAGATGTCTTTTCCAAAAAATGCAAGATTCATATAAACTGTGATGAACATTTTGCTTCCAACTAACTTCTCTTTATCACCCTCTGTAAGTCATAAAAAAATTATAGCCTTGCTAGCTTGTCTCCCCCCCAAAAAAAAGGTTTGGCGGAATGAAACATATAATTTGTACTCTGCAGAACAACAAGAGCAACATGGCACTTTTTGTTCGCTATTAATAACCTCCTAAGATGAAAATTAATTGTCCTGCTCTTTAGCTGCAGCGACATATTGCTTGTTGTCCCTTAGTGCCCACCAACTGCACTGCTGAGGGATGCCAGTGAAAGAAATGATGCTACAAATAACAAAACATTTAAGCTTTATTAAAAAGATGAACTAGAACAGCTACGAGTTTATACAGGAGTTGAGGACCACCAGATGTAATGTACCTGCAGTTGAAATCTGAAGGGGTAGAAGATAATGGAAATAAAACAGCCTTTCATGCAATGATCTAAAGAAAATGCAATTTGGGATGAAAGCCTGCTTGCTACTGTTTTGTTTCTGGTATTATTATTTTTAATAAAAAAACCCCACAAGGATACTCCTACACCCTTCTAGCAATTTCATATTGTTCAGTAAATGACCTTTCACTCGGCATTCCATAAACAGGACCAGCTCAACACCTACTGCTTTGTCTGAGGTGGAACAACAACTGGTGTCCTGCCCACCCCAAAATGCCTCATAAGCACTACACTCTGGGAGTAAAAGTATGTTAATAAACTGAGCAGTTGCTGCCCCATATCAGCTGCCTGGAGTGATCATGTAACTCTTATCTACTGGTAGGGCCAGCTCTATTTATAACAAAGTACTGTACATCAAAAACCTGCTTATTGGAATTATATTCACAGGAGCATCAAGAATAAAGGTGCCCTATACTTTGTGGAAATCAACGGTGCCATTTGGTTTCGCTCAGTTATGCGTTTTAAATTAAACGCATATTCCTCTATTCCCAAGAAGACACTTGCTTTTACTAGTCACGCTGTTTCAGACGTAGTTGCATATGTGTATTTGTAAGAGGTGTGGGGAAGTTGGCTAGGAAGGTTGCAATGCTTCTAATGAGTGTCAAGGAGTTTCTATACTACCTAAATTTACAGGCATAGGCAAACTCTGGCCCTCTAGATGGTTGGGACTACAATTCCCATCATCCCTAGCTAACAGGACCAGTGGTCAGGGATGAAGGGAATTGTAGTCCCAAAAATATCTGGAGGGCCGGAGTTTGCCTATGCCTGGCTGAAAATGTCATCAAAATCTGATATCCACTTTCTTCCAACTCTCCATATATACATACACATACACACACACACACACACACACACACACACACTAATACAAACACACAAGCTCCTTTTGCTTCATCTCTTTGTCCACACAATCACTTTGACAAGTGCCACATAATGTCTCTTCCACATTTGTAAGGAACTTATCTGTTAATGTGGCAGCATCTACACCCTGGAATTCCCTGGAATTAGGAAGGTGCCTGCACTGTATTCTTAAAACCTTTCCTGTTTACGAAAACCTACCCAGACACGTAAAGTTGATGTCATCCATAATTTTTGCTTGGAATGTATACTTTAAGGTGTTTATTAATTTTCCTTTTTAGTAAACTTGTTTTTTAATTTTGATTTTTATTGACAGTTTTAATGTATATTTCATGTTCTTTGCCAACTGCTTAGAGATTTTATTTACAGTTAAGCAGTATACAATTTGTTAAATAAATGCATCTTTTACTACATTTTTCAAAGGACTTGGCAATACTCCACAGTCATAATACAAACAGGCAACATTTGCAAAGGAGAAAGAACCACACATGCAACCATAGCTTCGTTTATGGCTTTGTTTGCAGCATCTGTAACAACTGAAGCTTCAACTGAACAATGAACAATTGAACAATGGAAGCTTCTCTGGAGTGAATGAGATGAATCTCTTGATACAATATAGTATCTTGAAATACCTGGTTCTGCAGTTTTTCAGAACAACTGGTTATGGATGGCAAAGTCTTCAGTTTACTTTATGGTCTTGCTTTTCAGCTTTTCCAGAATTGTACTCAAAGCACCAAGCACCTAAATGTGTAAAATACCTTGCCTGTGTCTGGCATCTGTTTACTAAATTTCCCTAAAAAGACAGAACTGGCTTTGAGGTCATGATAAGCCATGGCTTATCATGATGGGGGAAAGCTGTATAGTTCCATGTTTGTTCCAGCTCCACTCCCTTCCTCCAGTTCAGCTCGATCAGCAGCTGTGGTGGTGTACAGCCAGTGTGGTGTAGTGGTTAAGAGCGGTAGTCATGTAATCTGGGGAACCGGGTTCGCGTCTCCGCTCCTCCACATGCAGCTGCTGGGTGACCTTGGGCCAGTCACACTTCTCTGAAGTCTCTCAGCCCCACTCACCTCACAGAGTGTTTGTTGTGTGGGAGGAAGGGAAAGGAGATTGTTAGCCGCTTTGAGACTACTTAAAGGGAGTGAAAGGCGGGATATCAAATCCAAACTCTAATTCTTATTCTTCTTCCTGCTCCTTTTTGGTGAAGTGCAGAATAGCATTTCCCTAAACTGTGGCTAGTCCTAACATAGTTTGTTGAGACAAACCAGCTTCATAAGCCATGGTCTGAAGTTGGCAGGTGTTGAACAAACATTTGTTAGAATTAGCCAATGTTCGTCAGGTTTGGATGACATGACAAGGCTGTGTTCAGTTAAAAATGGAAGTGAAAGCTCCCAATCTCCTCACAGTCAAAGAGGGGAGATATATTCCCAGGACTCATTCCCACCATGATATACAGTGGTACATTGGGTTACATACGCTTCAGGATACAGACGCTTTAGGTTACAGACTCCGCTAACCCAGAAATAGTACCTTGGGTTAAGAACTTTGCTTCAGGATGAGAACAGAAATTGTGCTCCGGCGGCAGCGGGAGGCCCCATTAGCTAAAGTGGTGCTTCAGGTTAAGAACAGACCTCCAGAACAAATTAAGTACTTAACCCGAGGTACCACTGTACACCATTAACAATGGTTTGCTTGAAACAAGCCAGTTTCAATTGTTTTAAGCTGGTCTTGTTGGGTTTGGGTTGGATGATATGACTAGCTGTGATTAAACAACTGTGGTTTTGAAATCTTCCAATCCCCTCACCCTGGCTATTGCGATGTCTGAAGTGGCCCCCAGTCTTCAGATTCTATTTGGTGAGCCTTTAACTGTCAGTGTATGATATTATGCTAACAGTGTCAACTCACACAAGCCACCTTAACAGTCAGTGCCAGGTATTATACTAGTACAGTGGCACTTCGGGATAAGAACTTAATTCATTCTGGAGGTCTGTTCTTAACCTGAAACTTTTTGTAGCCAGAGGTACCACTTTAGCTAATGGGGCCTCCCACTGCCGCTGCGCCGCAGCTGCGCAATTTCTGTTCTCATTCTGAAGCAAAGTTCTTAACCCGAGGTACTGTTCCTGGGTTAGCGGAGTCTGTAACCTGAAGTGTCTGTAACCTGAAGCATCTGTAACCCGAGGTACCGCTGTACTGCACTAGAGTGGAAGATCTGTGCAGGCTTCCAGTCGAGAGACAAAAATAATAAAACACAGGGAAGTGGCAGGTACCAAGTGCGCCATGCTGATTCCTGAGTATACACAGCTGTTTTTCATCAATCAAGGCAAACAGTATATGTCAAAGGTCCTAATTTTTCCCCATTGAGACCAGAGTCAATAACCATCTGTCATTTCTGAAACAGTAGCAATATTTCCTTTGATTACACTTGTGTAATAATAGTATCATACCTTACGCTGCTACTTACGGCTGCTTGTATGAATTGACATCGTCACCATAAGGCAGCCCACCTCTGACTCTTTTTGTATATTCCCTGCCCCAACCTCTGGAGAAAAGGTCCTGAAATCATTACCATCAGCAATTACTGCCTCCCCATCACCATCAGCAATATTGTGCCTTTGTATGGAATTTAATTATAAGTTTCTTTGAGATCCAATTTTCATTGAAAATCAAGGGGATTGTTTTTTTGTTTTTGTTTTTACTGCATTGCTTAGTTGCCCAGTAGCTAATGTTCTCTAGACAACCTACTACAATATGTATTATATAAAAGGGGTGCGGGGGGATACAAGGAACTTGTTCCTTTGCCCATCCTCTCCCAAATCTGTTCTGGGGGCACCTCCTATCCCCTGGTGCAGATACAGGGAATGTACAGATGCCACAAAAGGTTGCAGGACAACTTTGTTGGATGCAACCCAAAGACTGTCCTCTTTCTTGTAGGCTGTGTCTCCATGAGCACTGCACCCGTTCACGTTTCAGTTTAGCCATCTTTGTGTCTGCTTCACCCTCTCAGGAATGTGGGTATTGTGACAGAGGAGCACTGTTCTCCAGGCCCTCACCATTTCTCTAGGTCAGGCAATCAGCTGTCTCCACCAGTTTTATTCAAATACACAAGGGTGGTTAAGATGGCTACCTGGAAAACATGAGATGGGCTCATATACCTGACCAATGTGACTGTGGTTCTCAAGAGGCCAATGACAGAGGAGAGAGTCTGTCAAAGCTGGGCTGCCCTTGCTGCTTTGTCCCCTCCTTTCCATCTGGCATCCATGCCAGATTTTACTATGCACTGCTCAGAGAAGTTGGTCTTCCTTAAAACTTACTCATGAACAGGATAGAAATACTGTGTTGTCGGGAATTGTTGATTGGTTCTTGGGAAGAAACAGAGCTAGAGAGCTGGCTTTACACTCTGGATAAATTGCAAGGGATTGGCTGCAAGAGCAAGGCCCACTGGCCCACAACGTCATGGTCTAATAGTTTACTAATTCATCCTTGTCTGGGGTGAAGGTAGCCTGCAGACTCCCACAGAGCTGGTGGTGGTAACCATTAGAGAAGCAGGCCTACTGTGCAAGGCCGGTGTGCAAGGAAGGAGCATAAGAAGTTCTCCTGGTGAGGCTTTGCTACAGGTACAAGAACACGGGTGTACCTTTATTTAGGCACATGGAATTGGTGCAAGATATTGTCTGGAAAAGCTTTGCCTATTTAATTTCTGCTTCTCTGAGTGCTGTTTAAATTTTCATGCTTCTCTTTAAAGGAGGGTCAGAAAACAATGGCATCTTTAAGAAAAAGAGGGACACTAACTCAAAAGGCCAGAAGGACATTCCGTGTGTTGAAATATACAAGAGTTAGTGAATCTGAAGGGCACCATATGTTCCTGTATTTCCCAATTGGATACAGCCTCCATAGCTTGACAGCGTTAAAGGACAGATGGAGATAGAGATCAGAGGCTGCAATCAGGGCGGAGGAAATGTTCTGGATATTTTCTCTGGCTTTCATCAGTTTTCTCCCCCGTTATTCCATTTAAGTGTGTTTCAAATTCGATAATGAAAGCCACAGTGTCAAGTGCTTTCAAAATGTATGGAACGAATCCCTGATATCATCACCTCTTGACTAGGTATCTACTCAGCTCTGTAGTGGTTACTCCCTTCTCAACAAATATTGTGCACTTCCATACTTATCCACTCCATTTATCAGCTGCCCAATAACTGGAGTTGCCTGGGTGACCTCCTGCCTTGTCAATAACTCCGATAGCACAACCTTTTATAACCATTTAGGTCAAGTATAATTGCAGAAATAAAGCATCCCTGCTTTTGAATTCAATTCACTGCACAATGCTTTTACAATTGCAGGAGGTGGGGAAGACTCTGTATGTGCCTACATTCCCCACCTCTTGTATACAAAGTCGCCTTTTCTTCATTTCTTGCTGCTACAAATTAATTTATATTAATACAGTCATTCCCGTGCAGCACTAATACATTTAGAGAGGAGAATTCATACAATTATATCCCCCTGTAACAATTATTTACCCTACTGAATGCATAGCTGTAAGTTTTGTTTCTTTTTGCCACTAGAAATCATTCTGAGAATATACTCTGCCTTGCAGAGGAATCAGTACAGTGGTACCTCGGGTTACAGACGCTTCAGGTTACAGACTGCGCTAACCCAGAAATAGTACCTCGGGTTAAGAACTTAGCTTCAGGATGAGAACAGAAATCGTGCTCCGGGGGCGCGGCGGCAGCTGGACACCCCATTAGCTAAAGTGGTGCTTCAGGTTAAGCACAGTTTCAGGTTAAGAACGGACCTCCGGAACGAATTAAGTACTTAACCCGAGGTGCCACTGTATTCCAGTGATGCTTCTGTTGTCCTTCCATGGACTGGCCTTCATTACTGTAAAAAATCTGGGACTCCTCTGGACTACGTGTAATAGGAGATTTGTCTGGAGACTTCTTACCCAGGACTTTTCTTCTTTTCTGGATGGTTCACCCTCGACTAAAAATATATATAATTTGCTCATTAATACCAGCACTGGGAGGTTTCTTAGATCCTGTCAATTCAGATCATAGTGAGCACAACATCTGCCTGCACAGATTTCCATTCAGTCCCCAGCTGCATGGCTAGATGTACAATATTTACTGCCACACAAACAACAAAATGCAAAATTAATGATCAAATCTCTCATGAATTTCAGCTGAGATATCTTGACAAACATCAAATGGTGCTTGTTTTGCAATATGATTCCCATTTTTTTTTCTCTCTCTCTCCCTCTTATCTGTAAGCCTATTGATAATTACTTGAAATATATGAATAATTGTAAATAGTTTCCACATGCAAACATACCGTATTTTTCAGTGTATGAGACGAGTTTTTTTTATTTTAAAAATTATGTTAGAAATTTGGGGTTGTGCAGAGGGTGGACTGGCGATTGGTTGCTGCCGCAAGCAGGAGATTGTCAGCAGTGATAGGGCAGGTGATTGGCGGCTGCAGCAAGGGCTGCTGTTGATAGGCTGTCACCATGGCAATTGTGCGGGCGACTGGTGGCTGCTGGCGGTGATTGGGCAGTCGATTGGAGGCTTTGGCAGCTCTTGCTATTGTCAGTGGTGGTCAGCAACCCCCCCCCAAAGAAGAGCTCAACAACTCTGGGCAATCCCCCCCATTTGTAGTCCCCCAAAATAGGGGGCATCTTATACACAGGGGCATCTTATACACAGAAAAATACAGTACTTTCAAACTGTGCACTCCTACAGTCTCGACACTTAAAATGTTTCTATTCAACTACATCACAAAGAGAACCAAAAACTGCATAAGTAATAAATAGGTAATAAAAGAGGTCATGTTTATCCTTTCTTACAGTTAGTTATTTAAAATTAAATCTATTCCAATCTCTGCTATCCCAGTTTTTCTTTTTATATTATGCGCAACCAGCTTCCAACTGTCTGATCTTTCTTTACAATTCCACGTTTCTTTCATATTACTGTCAATTTAACAATTGCCATCTGTTTCCATAAGCTCCTAACTCATCCTTTCTTATTTGGTTAGTGGCTATCCTTCCAAGCCTATTGATATCTTTTATTGTTTTTACTGAGTGATAAGTGCAATCACAATGTGTTGGGAGGAGACTATAGGGGAAAATAGTACTGTTAGGTTTATCAATGAAAGGGACTGAGAGGTAAAATATTTGGTGCTCAGGTATTTTAAAGACTCGTGGCTGCATATGGGGCATGTGCTTGCGTGTGTGTTTGCATGAGTGCATTGTGCGTGCATACACACATGCTGAATAAATAATTTCTTTTGATTTATGTCCAGGTTTAGTGCTCTAACTGCAAGCTCTCTATTTTTAGAAATGCTGTCAAGGTTGTTCTTGGGCTTTGTGCATTGCCTTTTCTTATGCGGCTTGTCTTAAGCCAAATTATATGAAAGGCCTTTAAAAAGAGAGAGAAATTCCATCAATACGAGTAAACTCAAAATAGGCTTCCCTCCTGCAGCCCAACACGGTGACCTTCTCAAACATCTGAAATACAGTCCCGAGGTCACACTTGATAAATTTGCACTTGGGTGAAATTTACTTGTGTATTTATTCTAATAATAATCTGATTTATGCAGCTTATGCATCCCTCTGATTGGCTCTTAGGATGAAGCACATGTGCATAAAAACAGCATGGTTTTTAAAGTCATATTAGCTGTGCAGCACCAGCAACTGGTGAATCCTGGCAAAACAGAGATGCTCTTGGTATGTAGTCCCTAAATTCAGGAATTGGGTGGCCAACCTGTCCTACATGGAGTCACACACACCCTGACGGTTCATGGTCTGGGATAGCTCAGTTGGCAGAGCATGAAACTGTTAATCTCAAGGCAGTGGGTTCAAGCCCCATGCTGGACAAAAGATTCCTGCATTGCAGGCGGATAGACCCTCATGGTTCCTTCCATCTCTACAATTCTATGATTCTATAATCCTGTCGCTAGAAGCCAGCGGGGCTGGAAATATGGGATGTGAGGGGCTTCAATATTGAGGGAACTGCCATCACCTGCTGCCCCTGGGTGAGTCCTGGCACAATAACCCAAACGCCAGGATGGGCGGGAGGCTTGGAGGGTGATTGCCAGAGCGTCCCAGCAGACGTGGCCCGACGGAGGGGTAGGGCGTTGTGCATGTGACGTCATGCACATGCGACAGCCCCCCCCCCCCCAATGTGGGACCCAACCTAATAGAAGCCCAAGTGGCCTCTGTGGGAAGAAGTGCTTATTTCCATCTACAACTAGCTGGATCAGGGCAGCCTTGTCACCATACTACAAGCTACACTAATTTATTGATTACTGCAAGGCACTCTACATGGGGCTTCCCTTGAAGACTGACCAAAATGGCAGGATGCTGCTGCTAGAGCAGGGGTACCCAATGTGATGTTGTTGGATTCCCAACTCATATTAATGCCAGCCAGCATGCCTAATGGTCGTGGGTGATGGGAGTTGCAGTCCATCAACATCTGGGGGAACTAGAAGTTCCTCATCTGCATTTTAGTGGACAGGGGTCTATGTTTAGGGTCTGTCAGCTCTGACAAAATCCCTTTATCTGTCAGGATGCTGTCTGCAGCTCCTGAATAGTTGCCCAGGGAAGTATAAAGACAAGGAAAAGTTTCTTACAGTCCTTTTTTATTTCAAACCTCACAGAGAGAAGCTATAGAACCCAGTCTCTTGGATAATGGTGTTGTCCCAAGTGAATTTCCACGCACCCCCTTCTCTCCCACTTCCTCATTCATCATCATCATCCTCTACGGGTGCTGCTAAGTGCCCTCTGTCTTTGAGCTCTTTGCTCTTCTGCTTTTAAGGCTCACCGGGTTCCGAGAGATGGTGGGTCTGGAATGCTTTCTAGTGACAACATGTCAGCCAGTTGCTGCTCCAGCTCTGCCTGCTCCTCCTCTCCCATTATTTCCCAACTTTTCCCCTCACCTGCCTCTGAGCTGTGATCTCCCACAAACCACTGTTGTAAATCTATACTGTTTTCCTCTTCTTCCTCCCTGGAAGGGTCAGGATGGGGAGGCGGTCTCCACACTCCTCCTCCTCTGCCCAGTCCCTGACATTAGCAAACAGAATTTTTTTTGTCAGCTGATGAAGCAGCAAGATGTGAATTTTTGTTTGCTTAGCAGAACCCATTCTGGCACCTTGGTCCCTTGGAGTTATGTTTGTTTGGCCTTCCACTGCAGGCAGTTCAAGGAGAAGGGAAAGTGTGTGTTGTTTAGCAAGCTAAAAATGGCATGTTCCTTCCTGTTGCCTCCAGAGTCTTTGCCTGATCCATTCTTCAACAGCTTATGAAAAGTGACACTCACATCCATTTGTTTGTGGGTAGAAATCACAAGAATGACAGGAGAGCCAAGTGGAATATTCAGTTTTCAGATTGTTCTGAATATGTTGATATATGCAACAAGGGCAAGACCATCCAGCTGCATGTCAAAAATTATAATAATTGCATATTAGCTTCATTTGCATTCAGGTTCCAAGCACAGAGCTATGACATAAATATACACGAAGTAAGACACGAAAACAAACCTTTTGTTTTAACGAAACACACAAACATATATGTTTTGATAAATAAGGAGGGTTTGCATTTAACAACACCCTGCAATTGGCTTCACACAAAAAGTGGAGGCCATTCATTAGCAGCCAGGGAACAATCCATGCTGCGAGATGCTCAACTTAAACAAAAGCATTAGCATAGGGAAATTTGCATTAATTCTTCACTGTCACTGCTTGGAAAATACTGTTTATTCTGTGCATTTCAATTCCCGAACCATTTTGCAGTAAAAATGATTAAAATACCTCACTGCCATTTAAATTCAAATGGCAGAGTGAGGAATGGAGCCCCTGTTGCATGATTACTGCACTGTGTTTTTAAATGGACGTGGCTGCCCCTTCTCCCCTGCATAAAGTGCTGCAAGAAATGAGGCAAAGGCAGCTGCTACAAATGACATCCACCAAGCACTAGGAATATATCAGTTGGTCAGAGCAGTCCAGAGCCCCTAGCTTGCACTGGGGTGAGGCTAGCTTTGCCATCTAAGCCAGTCTCTTGTTGGTTGCCACCAACAGAATGGTGTGCCACTCCATCAGTGTAGCTCCTCTTCTTCTGCCTGCTGAGCATGAGTGCCATTGGCAGGATGCCCATAAGGGACAGCCAGCGTAAGAGCAGACTGGGGCAATCTAGGGGCAGGGAGCAAGGAGAGCTAAGCCAGTCCAGAATCCATTAGATCCTGTGACAGTTTCACTCTTCTTGGGCAATGGCATTGGGTCCATTCTAGGCCCAATTGTTATGCCAGTTTCAGGTCTTCCTGCAGTGATCTACCTGTCTGCTCCCCACACACACACACACACACATTCTGCCCTAGCTGCCATGCGTGGCAGGGCTGCAGATGTGAGCACGCTGCCCCTCCATGCAGACTCTCCAGTTGGCTGCCAAAGTTTCGATTGTGCTCAAACTCTAGGATGGGCAACTCAGGCAAGCCTACTCAGACATGTAAAAGGTGACATGTGTTTTAATCTGTAATTTTAACTGCTGGTTTGAATTGTATTTTTAATATTTTAAAACTTGCTTTTAACTCTGACTTTTATTGATAATTGTAATGTATATTTTATGTTTTCAGCAAACCACTTAGAGGTTATATTTATAGTTATGTGGTGCACAGGTTTTGTTAAATAAAATAAATAAAATACATTAAAAAAAAACTCTTAGTAACATGAAGCCAGCTTAAGGTTTATGAGCCAATAAAACATCCAGACTCGAATCTCCAGAGGTCTAAAAATCGAGGAATGTGTTTGCACAGTTTATAGAGGTAATCCTAAGGTATTTGTTTATAGAGGTAACCTAAAAGAAAATTGAACCATGGAAGACTAATGTCTTCTACTTAACAGCTCTGCTGCCTAAGGAACTGTGATACTGCTCTGTAATTTGGAGTTTGAGACTTTTCCTCAACCTGGCCCAATTGCACTACTGTACCAGTAACCTGCTAGGCTGGACAGCTCCAAGTGCAACCAAGTAGTAGTAGAAGAAGAATTTGGATTTGATATCCCGCTTTATCACTACCCAAAGGAGTCTCAAAGAGGCTCACGTTCTCCTTTCCCTTCCTCCCCCACAACAAACACTCTGTGAGGTGAGTGAGGCTGAGAGACTTCAGAGAAGTGTGACTAGCCCAAGGTCACCCAGCAGCTGCATGTGGAGGAGCAGAGATGCGAACCCGTCTCTGGTTCCCCAGATTATGAGTCTACCGCTCTTAACCACTACAGAGAGCCAGTGTGGTATAGTGGTTAAGAGCGGTAGTCTTGTAATCTGGGGAACCGGGTTCTCGTCTCCGCTCCTCCACATGCAGCTGCTGGGTGATCTTGGGCCAGTCACACTTCTTTGAAGTCCCTCACCTCACAGAGTGTTTGTTGTGGGGAAGAAGGGAAAGGAGAATGTTAGCGCTTTGAGACTCCTGAAGGGGAGTGAAAGGCGGGATATCAAATCCAAACTCCTCCTCCTCCTCCTCTTCTTCTTCTTCTTCTTCTTCTTCTTCTTCTTCTACACCACACTGACATAGTTAGTTGCTTAGATAGATAGAACACCCAAGTGACACTCCTGTGATCTCAAGGTGGATCTGCAAGTTGGAACGTGTGCAGAGGATGGCAACCAAGACTATCAAGGGTCTGGAATGGTTAGGGGAATTGGGTATGTTTAGTCTGAAAAAGAGGAAACTGAAAGGAGATGTGAGAGCCATCTTCAAACACCTAAAGGGCTGCCACATGGAAGATGGAGCAAGCTTGTTTTCTCCTGCTCCAGAGGGTAGGACCTGAACCAATAACTTCAAGTCACATAAAGGGAGATTCTGACTAAACATCAGGAAGAACTCTACTATTCTGTGATTCTATAACCTGTGCTTATATGTGTTGAGATCAAAGATGGGGAACCAGAACAAAAAGGCGAGCTTTAATTTTTTACTGTTTGATTTAATTATTTTAAGCTCTGACAAACAAGAGCTAATATTTCCAAGTGACCCAAAGCTTAGAGGAACTAATTCTCTAACTTTTTTTGCACAATGGGGGTGCTTCCTTGATAAACCAGAAAGAAAACTGCAAGACAGTTTCAGTTTTTACTGGAACACACCCATAGAGGTATTTGGAAGCACTTGATTGGGAGCTTCCCAGAGTGGCTGGGGAAACTCAGCCAGATGGGCAGGATATAAATAAATTATTATTATTATTATTATTATTATTATTATTATTATTATTATTATTATTAATTAGAAGCATGGTTTTTTCCTACAGTGGAGGTAAAAACAATGGCAATCAGGGGTCTTAGCCACTGGAAGCCTCATCCTCCATTTTATTTCTACAACTTAGCCAGTTCCTGAGTCACAAGAGCACCTCTCCTCTTATCCCATGACTGCTGAGCTTATTTAGGAGTCTTTGGTAGGGTACCAGGTTGTTCATACACTCCAAGAAGGTGGAGCTTGACACAAACCAATAAAAGCTAGGCAAATCCTGCCAGAGTCCTTTGTACTATCTTGTTCATTGTATTTCTGCAGAAGAATTTTCTGAGGGAGCTGAATGAGTGGGCCTTTCTGTCACTGAGTATTAGCTTCTCTCATAGGGGACAAAGGAGGGGCAAACGGACTGAGCTCTGGTTTTGTTGGTGATGCAGGAAAAATAGGGTTTTCCTATCTTTGCTGCCCATCTCTTACAGGCAGAGTTAGGAGGAGTCAGCTTGTTTTCTAGCTTGGTTCAGGCTTTTATCCTTCTAAAACTGAACCAATTTGTCCATTGATGGAACAGCGATGCACAGACTTGGGAAAGGCAGCAAAATACCCTATGAATTTCCACAGGGTGACTTGTAACAGAAGTTAATTTATGAACATATTATTGTTTTAAGTGACACAGCTGCCCTTCCTGTTGTATTGTAAGCTTGTCAGGGATCACAGAGAATTGTGTGAGGAGTTCTTCATTTGGAAGCCATTTCACAGTAAATTGCAGCTTCTGTGTTCCAAATTGTTCTCTAAAGAGATTCATCTTTCCTTCTTATTGATAAGATTACTAGCTTCCCATTGATGGCAAACTGCTTATAACAATGGGTTAAATGATCACCATGGTTTGCCTGACAACAGAAAGGGACACCACAAAAGATAGTTAGATAGGCTACTATTTCATGCTTCAAACATATTTTTGCAATCCAGCCAGGAGGCGTTTTCAGACAATTTTACGTGGAAAAGAGAAATCCTATCTATTTAGCTAATTGTTATTTGTTAGAGCAAAGTCAGATGCTTTTGTATTTGTGTGCCTTCTGCAACAAGGGCATGAGAAAGAAGCCAAACACTGGCTTGCCCTAACCAAAGCTATTTACTTTCATATATAGGATCTCCGAAGAAATCAGGCCTTGTAATTCTTATTCTTGTTTCTATTGCCTAAGGTATATGATGGTGTGCTGCCACCTCTAGCACTGCTTCAGAGAGAGAAATGAAAGTCAAACTAGTGAGAAATCAAATTCTGCCTCCCTCAGCACAACCACTGAATGACAAAATATTTTAAAAAGAAAGTCGTGATTTTCAATAAATCACTTAGCCCTGGAGACATGAGCTTTGTTGCACAAATCTGAAGCATGCCCCAGTAATCACATCTGAAAATTGAGCATGAGCTCTACCTTTCCTCCCACCAATACATACCCAATAGTATACAAATGTTTCAAGGCAGCTGTATTATAGATGGTTATAGATGATATTTCCCATTTCCCATATACATTTAATACTTCTGCATATGAGTAGGGTGGTATAGAGTCCCTCCAGATGGCCTGCTTATTAAGCATTCATCCCGATTTGCTTGCACAAAGCTTACATGGAGATTAGTCTATGTTCGGTCTTTACTGAGCATTTTTTCTCATTAGTTTGTGGGGACTTTATATGACAAACAGCATTTATCTTGCACCGATCCTGATATTCTTGTGTGGTTGTTCTGTATCATTCTGTTAATCATTTGCCCATCCCACACTTTTTCCTCATCACTTTCCTAACTGCAGAAAGCTGGGGGGTTTCGTTGGATTTGATGTGTGTGTTTTTCATTGGATTTGTTGTCCCACTATGCGTTTGAATCTGAGTCAACACCCCTACAAAATACTGACAGTCTGAAGGCGTCCATTGCTGAAATATGAAATAAAATGCAAAATGGAATCACCCAAAGGACCTCTGTCTGTTCTGTGGTTATATCAGGTTCAAACTGGAACGCGAGGTTTACGTGCAAGTTCAAAACACACCCAAAAGTTATCAACCATGGTCAGAGAACCTTGTCATTGTGAGGAGATGGTAGGTCACCAGGCTGCTTAGACTAAAAAAAGCTTTGGCAAAAAAAGCTTTTATTGAGAATGAGACTCTTTAATCTCAGGTTTGTGGGTTCTAGCCCCAAATTGGGTGAAAGATTCCTGCATTGCAGGGGGTTGGACTAGATGACCCTTGTAACCCCTTCCAACTCTACAATTCTATGATCCTCAACTGGCATGTCAAAAAAGGCTTGAAAATGGTTTCAATACTCTGGACAGGGGAACTTATGTCACAACATCCCTAGTTATGTACATAAGATGTCAGTTTAAAAATGAATGGTGGGTCTTTCAAGTGAAAGGGGGCTTGATAGAAGTGTTTCCTTTCTTTACCTTTAGTCTGCATTTTAGAAACTCTTCAGCTGGATCGGTTCATTCAGAATTTAATGGTTATCTGGGATGTAGTCAACTGACCCGATTGAAATGGTGCCCATAAGTATTGTGTGCCTCCGAGAAATAGTTTTGTAATGGGAATACATGGAGACCTTTAACGAGAGGCATTCAGGTGTGAGAGATGATAACAGTCAGTTGAGTGTCATGCTTTGTGGCTTTTCATCACAGAAGAGAAGTATTTGTAGCCGAGGCTGTAAATTGCATCCTACTGCATGGGTGGTCAGGGAGAAATGGATACGTGCTGTCTGAGCTGGTTTCTATGCAAAGGTCACCACACTAAGGCTCTGATGAAGTCCTCTGAGTTCAGGGGGTGACTGAATGGTGGATATTTATCAATGGCTTGTGGAAGGGTTCTAAATATGAGCCCTCTTCTGCACTTTAACACCTGGACGGAAATCTGATTTATAAAAGATTATGGTACATGGATTATGGATTTTTATGACCACTGGTGATGGAGATGTTAGGTATCAGTTATGTTTGGCATTTCTTTGAAGTGGACAGCCGAGGTTGTACATGTCGCCGCTTGTTTGTATAAGTTTATCAAGATTCAAATTAAAAATCTTTAATACAGGAGATGTGAGAGGACAAAAAGCAGTTGAGGAAAAACTCCCACAAGCCTGCAAACTCATGAGGGTGAGATCCTGTTGACACCGTTGCCTCATGCCTTTTCAACATTTCCTCTTAATTCTGAACAGTGTTTATAAGTTGAGCTGAAAATCAAGCACATATACAAACAAAATATTCACGGGCCTCTCCGTCTTTGTTTGGTTTTCATCCAGGCTACAGAATCTGCTCTTGACAAGAGCCTACAAAGCTTTCCTTTCATCTCTTCCCTGTCTCCTAAGGTCACAAAAATGTTGAAAAAGCATCAACTTGGTATAATGATCATGTCACCAGCCATAGTGACCTCAGTTCATAGTGACCTCAAATGTGTCTAACTTTATAAACCGCTTTAAGGTTTTTTTGACAGTCAAGCAGTGTGTAAATTTTATAAAATAAATGAATACCCTATATACTCGAGTATAAGCTGACTTTTTCAGCAATTTTTTTATGCTGAAAAAGCCCCCCTCAGCTTATACTTGAGTGAGGCGGGCAGCGGCGGAGGGACAAGCCCGCTCCAGAAAAACCAAGTAGCCCTTTCTTGCCGCTGGTCCCGCCGCCACCTGCCTCTCGCAAGGACAGGCACTGTGCCTCTCCCAACCATGGCTCCTATGCCTGCTCTTGTGAGCAGCAGTGGCAGCGGTTTTCAGGCTGCTCCTTCTTCCTCCGCCTCTGCCGCTGGCAGCGACGGAGGAGGAGGAACGAGCAGCCCAAAAGCAGCCCTTTTTGGTTGCTTGTTCTTCCTCCGCTGCTGCCGCCACCACCAGGTTTGTGGTGTGGTGAACCGGCTTATACTTGAGTCAATAAGTTTTCCCAGTTTTTTGTGCTAAAATTAGGTGTCTCGGCTTATATTCGGGTCGACTTATACTCGAGTATATACAGTAACTAATATGGGAGTGCTGCCCCCCTATTCATCTTCAATACAGGCTCTGTATTTATACTCTCTGATAAACCAAAATGCACTCTGTACATGCTCAGAAGAACTCTAAGCTCACAGATTCTGGAGCGGACCTTTGATAAACTGCAACTTAGGGTCAAACTATATACAACACCATTCATGCAATTAGCAATTGCACAAATGACTTCCTTTTTAAGTAAATTTTAGGCAAAGGGGAACTATTCCAGATAAGAGCTGGAAGAGGGATATAATTCTTTGACTGGCTCTGTCCCCAGTCCAGAAAGGCACCTACACACACACACACACACACACACACACACGAACACCTGTTATTTGCATTGGTGGGAAAGCTTCCCAGCATGCATGAAAACCAAATAGGAGCGTATAAAGAGGATAAGAAAGAATGGAGCTGGGAAGAACATTCTCCTTATTGATTCCAAATGTGATGCCTGACCTAGTCCCTAAAAGGATTCTGTCTGCCTATGTCTGCAGCAGGGAGAGTCGGGGATATTTCAAGCTAGCTTCCCCCTGTCAGTGAAGGTTGCTTACTTAATTCAGGGACATTTCTGACATGGGACTGTGCCACTGAAACTGCAATCCTAAATGCACAGCATTCAACACAGTGGGACTTCCCCCTGAGTAAACATGTGCAAAATTGCACTGTGTGTGCGCACCACAGCATTAACAGCCCCAAATGCCTTTACGAAGAAGGGGTTTGATGTCATTCTCGTTTCACAGAAGAGTGACAAGGCAGTGACAACAATGATCATTCAGTAAAACGCTGAACAGTAGGAGAGCACATGCCTTCTCTTAAGGGATGCCTTTGATCTGACAAGGTCAATTTTAACCAGATTCATATTTTGTGGTGTACATTTTTAAGTGCTGCTGCAGACAGACAGTCTAGCCACAGGATCTTCGGCAATATGTGCTCACTTCATAGTTTTAACTGCTTTCCAAGATCGGATGGGAGCAGAATTTAATCTCCGATAAATCTTTATCTATGCCGAACTGTTGTGGCAAACATATTGCTGCTCCTGCTTCTACAAGTGTTAGAAGAGAATTGCACTGTAACAGCATTTTTTACATGGCTCCTACCAGGGACTTAATCAAGAATTCTTAAGCAATTAGAGGCAAAGGGGGGGGGATATATACCACCAGCAGTCTTGGTGCCTGCTGCATTGAGGCCTTAGCCGCATTTATATTTTGCTATACTCTTTCCAGGCACAGGTCCACACTTGAAAGCTCCTTGTCTGAGCACCTTTCTCCTCCCTCCTTGAGCTTTCCTCACAAAAACCTGCTCTTTAGCGCTCAGTCTGAGCAAACGTCAGTTCAGGTTTTCAGCAGATTGACATTTGCTCTGAGTGAGTGCTAAAGAGCAGGTTTTCACAGACAAAACAAAGAAAAAAAGCAGCGGTGGTCAGACTTGGAGCTTTAAAGCATGGACCATACCTGGAGAGAGCAGAGGAAAGGTATGTGTGGATAAGAGATGGCTAGAGCATGGACTGCATCAGGACATCCAATTTTGGGGTGCCATGGCCCCAAAATTGTCCGAGGTGCAATCTTGCAAAGTCATTTGACGTGCATGTGAGTGCATCCCAGAAGATGCACATCCTAGTTTTCCACATATTGTAGGGTATGGGTTTTAGAGATTGGGGCTGTATAGGGAGCAAGTACTTATTTATGCAGAACATTGTTAAGCTATGGAACTTACTCCTGCTGATGACCACCCCTGTGAAATCCCCCTGAAGCCACAGAGGGGTTCCATCCTAATTATCCACTGAACATTATGGTCTTGTTACCAGTGGATTCCTGTGAACTCTTGCTTCAGAACAGTGGCTACTGTCTGTAGCAGTTATCTAGATTATTTGATATGCTTGCGTGTAACTGCACTGAAAACAACAACAACAGGCCAACCACTCCAGCCACTTTAGTGTTTGTATAAACTGTTCAGGTTCGTTATTGTTGTGTTCCATACTGTGCAGTAGAATTTTGGTGTGTGTGTCTTTGGTCCTAGGCTTGATTCTTGTATATCTAATTCATAATCCGATTAGAATGATTAATTCTAGAGCACTGAGCAGCACGTCCCAATAGCTGCTGAGAGTGCCAAGTCAGCATTCTAAGGATTGTAAGCAAACTTACCCGCTGCATTTATGCTAAAGCTTGTTATCTCACTAGTTCAGTGTGTCACAGCTGCCTGGATACATCTGTAAGCAAATACAAATGCCAAGCATAACATATGACTGTCTGCAGAGGAGAGGGAAATCAGCACTTGATATCTGATAAATCAAGAGTGAATAAGCAAACCTTTTTGAAGGCATCTCCAAAACTCATTTCCTCATTATGGATCCCTTCTCCCTCTCTTTCATATTTTCCTGCGTACCGACACAACTAAGCCTTTCTGCAGCTGCTAAACATGGTCGCATCACACCCTCCCTGCTATGTGGGTAGAATTGAGACATTCCATCTGTGTGGTAATGATATTTTTAACCATCGTTCTTTATGCTTTTAGGCGCACACAGCCAAAGGTATCCTATTTCGGAAGCGAAAGCATCCATCTTTTATGGGCCAATGCTCTCTCATTGTAGATTGACCTTAAAACAGCACATCCAGCACACTGAGCAATGCTCATGCTGCAGGACTGCAGTTGGTGATGTGTGCCATCTGCAGCATTATGAGAGAGTTCAAATTGTGGGGTAACCTGCAGCCAATAAGGAAAGGCATCTCCAGAGCACTTTCTTCCTGCTGCTATAATGGAATTATATGCTATATATGCTATATAATGTGCTATAGCTAAAGCTGTTAGCTATAATTCCTTACTTTAAACAAGCACACCCAGAAATAAATTATCTCTCTCCCACCCCACCTCTTTAAGCTGGATGTACATTACACATACACTGCATATGCAGTCTTACAGAAATTACAGACTTGGCTTGCATTGCGTTTCTTTGTGATAAATTGCCACTAGTCTAATCACATAAAGCACAATGCTGGCAAATAACTGGACTGGCCAGTGTGAGACTTCTGTACAAGCAGCTGGTGTTGGTATTCATGCCTCAGACAACATGGATGTTCTAGCCGCGGAATCAACACTGGAGTTTATTCTGAACGGATGGGCCACTGCTAATTTGCACATTTAATTAACATAATTGGAAACGTTGGTGGTTGACAGTATGGGAGTTGTGACAAGTCCTATCTCTCCAGCTGAGTCTTCCAACAGTCTTTGAAACAAACAAAAAAAGCTCTGATATTGCCAAGCCCAAATGTTCAAAAATAGGACTAATGTAAGGGTCCTTTGATTTGCCTTCTGGTTTCTGAGCTTTCAAGATTCATTGCCAGTATTTTTCCAGGTTTTCCCCCACTACAACTGACAAGTGCTACAACCCATTTAATATATATACAGTATATATAATTAAGATTCCTGTTTGAACAAGAGTCCCCAGGCCAATGGGAAATTGCTTCTTAGAGCACAGATTTCCCACCTCTCCAAACAATTTATTACAGACCTAATATTCCAACCCCCTTGCTTGGTAATGTAATCTAAATCCTTCCTAGATGAATTGCAACATACGGTGTGTAACAGTGAGTGGACTGTCCCCATACTCTGTGCCATTTCCAAATCAGAGCTTATTCCAGAGTAGTCTCCTTCGCTACTTTGCCCTCCTCCTTCCCCTGGGGTTCTGCTTGCTGCAAGCATTAGGGTTGTGTGGGGGTGGGGAAATTAAGGGAGCACTGTGCAACAGAAATGGACACCCAGGATATGTTAGCAGAGTCTTTGCGCTGGTTTCTACTAGAGCACCAGGTTAGTTGAATCTGACCCAGAGTACCCAAAAATACATTTGACATCTGAAATCTGTCTTATGGTTATTCCTATCAGCTTCTGAAACGTGGCCACAGAAGCCCTTCTCCATGTTCTATCAATAGGAGAATTATAGTGTCCATGTACATATAAAAGGGGCTTCTCTGTGATGGTGGGCTGACTTTGGAATGAGGAAGGTACGCCTTCAGCCAATTCTCTATTATTCCCTATTGACGTTTAAAACATTGTTATTTGCCTGGCATTTTAAATTATTTAATTTTTATCTGGTTGAATGTTTTTATTCCTCTCAGTATTGTGTTTAACTGTTCTATGCTGTTTTAATATTGCATTGTGGATTTTAAATTGTCATATATACCTCCCAAGAACTCTATGGTTTATGGGTGGCATATATGACCTGGGGCAGTTTTTTAAATCCTTAAAACAAAACAAAACAAAACAAAACATTGTCTTTATATTGAGTGTTGCTAAGCAGACTCCAGCTTTCACTGAACTTGCTAACTAATGCTGCGTCATCTTATTTCTCCCAGGACTGCCCAAGGAGCTGATGGGGCTATCTTTACGAATGTCACACAGTAGGTTCTGAGACAACTTTAATGGAAAGAAAGAAAAAATGGCTGTTCCCATTTGAAAAAGGATTCTCACGCACAGACTCACAACAGCCAACAGCCATGTCAAAAAAAGGACGCAGCAAGGCTGAAAAGCCTGAGGCACTGATTATGTCCTTACAAGCTGCCAATGAAGATCTCAGGACCAAGCTAACAGACATTCAAATTGAGCTTCATCAGGAGAAGTCTAAGGTGAGTGAAAAAATGGTAGTCAGAGGCAGCAGGTGATTAAAAAGAACATGACATTGCAAGGAATTAATTAAATATGCCTTCCCGCCATCCCAGAAGAGGGAATGAATCAAGCTTGCAATGCTTATTTGTGAGGTTTGCTTCTGACTTCCCTAAACGGGAAGTAAAGACAAAACACACTTCAGTAATACATGCCAGGATAGGCTTTTACTCTATGGCAACGGAACAGCAGGGTAAAAGCAGTAACTAAGGGTGGAGCTGCAGCAACCAGCCTGTGCAGTATGTTCTACAAAGCCAGCCACAGCCATCTGTGCTGCTCTTTAGCATATATTTAAGAAGCAGGCAAACTTCCCCATATATACCATTTGGTGAGTTGGTTCTTTGCATTTTTTAAAAAATAATATTTATGAAAGTTTCAAAAAAATTACAAAAATAAGGAATAAGAAAAAACAAAAAATACAAAATACAGAAAAAGTAAAAACAGTTAAAAAGAAATCCATCTTTCCATAATTTATCTTTCATTTACTTATTTCCTTGACCTCCTCGCACCTCCCTTTTTTGTATTCTAGATCAATTGATTGTTTCAGCAAGTCCTTTCCATTCTTGTATTTATCTTATTAATTTATCTTAATATATTGTAACTGTACATTCTGACCTGTTAACAATCCATTCTTCCTTAACCCTATATAACATTACTGCAAAAACCACATTACTTCATTCCAACATCCTTTTAACATTCCTCCATTTTACAATGTTTCTGTAGATAGTCTTTAAATTTCTTCCAATCTTCTTCTACCGACTCTTCTCCCTGGTCTCAGATTCTGCCAGTCATTTCCGCCAGTTCCATATAGTCCATCACTTTCATCTGCCATTCTTCCCGGGTGGGTAGATCTTGTGTCTTCCAATACTTTGCATTGTATTTACCCAAGTCCTCTTAGGATACTAGTCAGATAAATGGTCGGTCTGCTTTTAGTACTGACACCATTCAAAACTGGCTTTATGGAATAGGACCATGGCTCAGTGGTAGAAACATGCAAAAGTTCCCAGGCTCAATCGAACTGCCTTGAAACCCTGGGGAGCTGCTGTCAGGAAGTGTCCACAGCACTGATGTAGATAGATCAGTGCTCTGACAGCTTCATGCGTTCCTGGGCAGCAGAATGAGGTGGAAAAGGGACTGTAGAATTCCGACTGTACTATTTCAGATTGCAGAGGAGAGTTACATTATGGATGCTCTTGTGTCAAAAAACTAGCACAATGGGAAGATGGCTGGACCTTTCTTTTCCTTTTCAGAAGCATTAAAAAAAAAATTGCATTCTTCCACCTGTGCTGTGAAATGACGTCCAGATTCTCTATGATTTTTACTTGCCGATCTGCTTCAGTTCTAACGCTGTCATGCCACTTTGAATTCGCAGTCCAGCCACACTAGCAATTTTATAAGGTTCTTGAGGAAGATTTCCTCTCCCTTTCTCTCTCTGCCCAGAGAACTGTAATCGACAACAGTGACCCAGACTCTTTGATTCTTTTGCCAATAAGCATCGCCTCAGGCAAAACAAATCTAGGCTGCCACTGGATTCCATAATTAAGCAGTACCATTTTAACTTCCATGAAGTCTTTCATCACGAAGACCTTTCTGGGCTGTCCATATATCAAGGCTACCATTAACCTCAGAGGACAATCAACTGTGTCTGTTGAAATCCAGTTTATTTCATTGTAGAATGATTGGGTTGAAAGAAAGACTCGGTGCTGCATTAATATCAGACAAGATAGTGTACTCCAGAGTATTTCTCCTTTGGCCCTCCAGTGAGAGTCAGTCATTAATTTGCAGCCCATTTTAGCAACAAAATAATAATTTTGAATGAGAGGAGAGCTGTAAACCTACGCCCAAAAAAATATGTGCAGAAGCTCCAGTCATGTCAGTGGGACTTACCTATGTGTAAGTGAGTGGAAATTGAGCTTTTGTTTCCAATTCATCATGTGCTGCACTCTATTTTTACAATCTTGAAAGACAGCTTGTGTTGGGTCCCCTCCCCCCCTTTCCTTGGCACAGATCCTGTAGCACTCAGGGAAAAATTAGCTGCTCAGTTCACTTAAGAACCGTAGGCTAGTTGCCAGAGGCCTGGAAGATGTAGCGTGAGGAGGAGGTTGTCCTGACAATTGCCACTTCATTCCAACCCTACAGTCATCTGCATCTCTTGGTTGGTTGCAGCTTTTTGGAATGTGCTGTTAACAAGAGAGAGACAAAGGGACCCACGTCATATATCGAGAATGGGTGGGGCAACCAGATTTTAAGAGCGGCGAGAAGATTCAAGGTGTTCGTTGCAGTTTTTCTTGTAATTTTTCCTTCTTGTAATAATGAGAGATATTCCTGAGTAATAATCCTATGTGTTATAAAACAGAGGATGGGTAAGAGGCCCCTTCCTTAAATGGTACTCTTGTGTTCTACAAAGGGGTCCCATAGCAAATACCTGAAGGATCGGAAAGATTGTCCCAACAGCAGAAAAGTGTCATCTACTGTACATTGCTGGCGGTATCATCACCACAATTTTAGAAACACAGTTTGAACAGAGGTGAATTCCAGAAGTCTAGGTGGGACAGATGAAAAGAGGCACATAAAAATAAATCCAATAAGTATTGGATAACTTTAAGAGAAGCAAATTAAGCCATTATTTTTGGCACACTTTTATCTAACTCTCCAAGGAGTTCAAGATGGCATTCAAAGGAGTTTCTTCATTTTATTCTAACAACTCTGTGAGGCAAGTAAGGCTGAGATGAGGTGACTATCCCAAGATGTACTGAGGCAACAAAAGCATTCCCCCCTTCTTTATTTTATTCCTTCGTCCATGGGTATGGAATATATTTTAAACCAGATAAATGCTAAGGGGAGGAAAAGTTTCCAAAGAGCAATTTGGGTTCAGCATAGGTCACCAAAGTCTTCACATCAGAACTAAAACTGATCAGTGCTCTTCCTAAGGCAAGAGCTATTTTCATATCGCTTTTGGAGACAGCTAACTAAAACATGTCCCCAGAATCACCCTACAGCAATTATTCCAAACTGAAGTCTTTTTTCAATGTCATGGGGAAAATTCACATGGTAACCTCTATGCATATGCACTCGGAATACGGAGCAGAACCCCAGTGACTTCCCCCATGTACCTACCAGCCCTGCGTGGGTACAGGTGTGTGTGGAGACTTTCTAACCAATAAGGAACCCTGATCTTCCTTACTTGCATATGGTGAACATGAAAAGTTGTTCATCCTAGCATGTGCAAACTGGAAGCTGCATAGCCACTGGGGCTTGGGGTGGCATGTATGGTACTTTTCAATGGTCTAAGCATATGCCATATCCATTGAGGCTAGCATGCGAACAGTCCTAATGAGAGCAAGCCCAGCTGCAGTGGAGGGAGCATGTGAGTGAAAGTCTGCTTATGCATATGCAAATATTCCAAATTGTACATGTGTGTGTGCCATGTGTATACGTGTGCATGTGTATGTGAACGTGTGTGCTGAATCTATGTATGGTGGGTGCTGTTTATGTGTAACTTCTGGCCTCACCTGTTCTGGCCACACCCACTTTTGTTTGTCTCTGCCCACTGCCAGTATGTGGTCCGAGGAGGTTGGATGCAATGAGGCCCTCGGAATGAAAAAAGATTCTCCATGCCTGGTGAGGTGGGCTGAGTTTTGGACTTCACCCAAGGAGACCTGAGTTCAGTTCCCAACTGAGCCACAAAACTCACGATGTGGACTTGGGATAGTCACCTCATCTCAGCCTTACTTGCCTCACACAGTTGTTGGCTGAGCACAGATAGTCCCTTTTCCCCCTCCATAGAAAAAGTCCACACGTGCAGTTTCTGACAAGGCTTCATCGCTGCAAGCCTATTACAATATTATTTGGTTTTTCCTTGGTGTTATCAGTGAGTGGGCCTCCCTGTTGGTTTTAAATATTTCTTTGCTTTCCCTTAAATTGTATTTCACTATATTTGTTGAAAAAGAAATACTCAAAGGAAAGCCTTATTTATTGAACAAAAGCCTTTCCCGGGTCATCACTGTGCACTGAACACCCCTCCCCCTGCAAGCTTTAGTATTAAACCAAAATTGTTTCTCTATCCAAGTCTTTTTCCCTCACTAAATTGCTTTTGTCACTATCAGGCTGCAATTGAAGTCTGCCCTCATGATGATGTTGAAAGCAGCTTACAGTGCAGAAAAGACATTATTGTTGTTGTTTTCTGTCAAGAACCGTGAAATATTTATAGAGGCGAGTGCTGAGATCCATACATGAGCCCTTCTTTAGGCAAAATTCCTATTGAATATTGTTTCTGAAGTAATAAAGATGAAGTGCGGATTTAAGTCACCCATTCAGGTTGCAATGCACAGACTTCAAAAGCTCTGTCAGCAGATTTCAGATGGGCTCAAGGAAATAATCAGTGTTGCGGAAGGGCCAAGCTAGATGTGAGGCTCGTCACGTAGTTAACCCAAGCATGCTTGCTTATTTAAAAAAATAAATAGCTGGTGCAGGACTGGATTTAGGTTTGATAAGGCCCCAAGCTACTGAAGGTAATGGGGCCCTTTATATGTCCAACTGTCCTTTGTCAACAACAAATTGTCGCTGGTTTTTGTGTTGAATATATGCTATATGGTAATTTATAGACCTAATAGGTATCCAAAGCCATTTGCACATGCAGAATGTAGGCACCCTATATATAGAAATGAGCAAACCGCTAGCAGGCGGGGCCCTTTACTTACATCACAGGAGCCTACACAACACAAAACACTGTTGTTGTATTTAGGTTTTATTTGATTTGATTTTTATCGTATATTTTGGAAATGTACATCCAGGGCTTTTTTCCTTTAATTTTTTGGGGGGGCCCTAAGCTATAGCTTGTTTAGCTTATACGTGAATCTGGCACTGAGCTGGTGCATAAGGTGTGGGCGAGCAAGATTGAGACCATGAAGGAAGGCTTAAAATCTCTCATCCTCTTGCCTTCTATTTGCAATGGCAGAAAAGCTCCCTTGGAGACTGGCTGTTTGGTGGCAATGTCATGCATGTGGAATGCCATCCCAGGTGAGAGTCACCTGGCCCTTACCTTGCTATTGTTTTAGAACCAGGCAAATATTTTTTAAATTTACACAGCCTTTTAAAGATTGCTAACTTTTACACTATTTTCAAGAATTTGTGAGTTCTGATTTTTACCCTCTTCTGTGTTGTTGTCTTGTTGTTTGTTTCCTGCTATTTTTATTCTTTTGTAGGATTGCTGACTGGCTATATCTATATGCAGGAATGCTGACTGGCATATATATATTTACAGCAAATTTTGTAAATGATCTCTTCAGCTTGATTTATGCATCTTTTAAATTGTAGATAGAAGAAACAAAACTAGATTCTCCAGATGACAGGATAATTCAGCAGCAGTAAAACAAATCACATACACACAATAAAGAGAGTTCATGTTCAAATTGTCAGAGGATAGTGCAGAGTGGGAGGATATTCTTCAGAAATAACCTGTGTAATGTAAGCCATCTTTTATGAAGTTACAATCTTTAGATTTGCTTTCTGGAGTCAGGCCTGAAACGAGCAGAATCTTCCCTTGCGTACCCTTAGATAGTATTTTGTGAAATTGAGACAGAGGAGCAAAGGTTTAATCATCACCTTGGCTCAAAAGCCATACTTTCCTTTTCAGAATAAGCTGCATATTCAGAGTAAGACTGATATGCAGGGCCGGATTTAGGTTTGATGAGACCCTAGGCTACTGAAGGTAATGGGGCCCTTTCTATGTCCAGCTGTCTTTCATCAACAACAAATTGTCACTGTTTTTTATGTTGAATATATTCTATATGGTAATATATGGACCTAATAGGTATCTAAAGCCATTTGCACATAACAAAATATGTATTTTATCAAAGTAATTGTTGAACTGAAATACAATTACAAAGAAGTATATATTTTATATGATATTTTGGAAATGTATATTCAGGTTTTTTTCCTTTAAATTTTTTGGGGGCCCCCAAGAGAGTGGAGCCCTAAGCTACAGCTTGTTTATACGTAAATCTGGCACTGCTGATATGAGATACCACCTTCTTCCATCTACAAATCTAGTAAAATGGCCTGCATCAACAATGATGAATGGAACACAAAACTGTAGGCTGGCAACAAAACCTAACTACCAGCCACAGTACACCTTGGTGATCTATTGTTAACCATTTTCTGGTGGCCCATTGAAAAATAGCAAACATTGGGTGAATTACAATTACAAACTTGCTTGCAGGTAAAGCACACCATGTCCTTGTCCTCCCTCTCTGTATCTTCACCCTCGTGAGCCAGTTTTTTAAGCCTGAAATACAGTGTATTGGAACACATACAAAGGAAATGTGTTAGATTTCCCGAATTGTGGGGGTTTGGACTAGTTGACCCTTGGGGTCCCTTCCAACCCTAGAATTCTGATAGCAACAGCAACCATAACAAAAAGTCTTAGAAATTTATCTCTATAATTCAGAATGAATGGAAGCCGAGCATCTGAATCTGTGCAATTCCCCAAAGGTGGAGATCAGATTAACTCAGGTGTGAATTGCTTGGGACTCAGGGTTCACACTTCAGTTAAGGTTTGGTTGGAAACTTGCTGCTCAGGACTTTAGCTGCATTAGTAAACAAGCTTTTGGTCTCACTCTTGGAAGAAAAAGAAGCCATTTGGAATTGTGTGACAACTGCAAATTCTCTGAACATTTTTAAGACTTACATCACCATTATCAACTTTTAGGCCACAAGCAAAGACAGATCTGTTTACCCCAGAATTTGATTTTTAACTAAGATCATATGGTATAATCATACTTCAGCCTACTGCTGTGTTCACCCTTTTTGTAGGGAAGGCTAGGATTCAGCCTTTTTATCAAATTGCAGGAGGAGTATTTGTACTAAAGAAGGTTGTTTTATTCTTTCGCTGTTGCTTTAAACTTTTGTGTTGGTACACTTTTTTATAATTGCCATCTGCTTTGAAACATTTTATGTAGCGACAAATGTAATGGATAGTCATTGTCATCATTATTAACTGTTTCATTACATCTATTTTTCTCTCTCCCTTGCTTTATTGTCTTCCTGTAGGTAAGCAGACTCGAAAGGGAGAAAACCCAAGAAACGAAGCGGATCCGGGAGCTGGAGCAGCGCAAGCAGACAGTGCAGATCACTGAACTGAAAGCGAAGCTCCACGAGGAGAAGATGAAGGAGCTGCAGGCCGTGCGGGAGAATCTCATCAAGCAGCACGAGCAGGAAATGGCTCGGACAATGAAAATCAGAGACAGTGAAATCCAGAGGCTCAAGTCAGCCCTGTACGCGTTGCGGGAAGGGAGCAGCGACAAAGTACGGACAGCACTGACCATTGAGGCTCGCGAAGAGGCCAGGAAACAATTTGACTCTGAGCGCCTTAAGCTTTTGCAGGAAATTACCGAACTCAAGTCTGCCAAAAAGCAGGTGGACGAAGCCCTGAACAACATGATCCAGGCGGATAAGATCAAAGCGGGGGATCTTCGGAGTGAGCACCAATCCCACCAGGAAGCAATCTCGAAGATCAAATGGGAGAGCGAGAGGGATATCCGCAGACTGGTTAGTAACCTTATCTGGATGGGAAGCCGCTTAACAGGGCTCAGAAGTACATACAGTGGTACCTTGGTTCTCAAACTTAATTCGTTCCAGAAGTCTGTTCCCAAACAAAAGTGTTGCAAAACCAAGGCGCGCTTTCCCATAGAAAGTAATGCAAAATTGATTAATCCGTCCGTCCCAGACTTTTAAAAACAGCAATTTAACATGGATTTTACTATCTAATGAGACAATCCATAAAATGAAAGCAATAAACAATGTACTGCAGTCACACAATCAGTCAGTAGGTGAACTGGGTTCCCCACAGTCACAAAAAAAACAAAGCAAAAAGAGCCGCAAAAACGCAAAATAAATAGCAAAAACAGACAGACCTCAGCGTAACACTCAAAATGGAAGTGTGGCACTCAAATCGGTAGCGTAACACTCAAATCAGAAGCATAACACTCAAAACGGAGCACATTCGGCTTCCCAAGACAGTTCACAAACCGGAACACTTACTTCTGGGTTTGCAGTGTTTGGGTTCCAAGTTGTTTGAGTACCAAGGCGTTTGAAAACCAGGGTACCACTAGACTGGTTTTGTGCGGTTGTCACAACTCTTATGTGGCGCCTGCAATAACAAAAGAAAGGTTACAGGGGCAGGAATGAATTGGCTGCCGAAACAGGGCAGTGTAGCTTGAGATGCCCCCATCCTCTCCCCCCCACACACCACACGGATCAAATTCACTGTGGGAACATTGCATCCCCTTCTGAGTGTTATCGAGACTGACGTATAAAATCAGTGAGCATAACTTACATAATAGTAGTTAGTCTCCCTCGTTATTAGGGCATGTGAACAACGCATGCAAGCAGCCCTCTTTGACTCCACGTGATTGTGTGCATGGGTACACAGCTGCCAAGAAAAAATATATTTCTGTGAACTTGGGGTGGAGGCCCACAGCCATTTCTTTCAGCACAGTCCCTAGGGTGGGGCGGGGGGAATAAGCCAAAACTGTACAAATGGCAATGTATTCCTTGTACCCCTTCCCTAGACAAGCCATCTCTTCTTATAGGAAACTATTACTTTTTTGCTTTGAAAATCCATTTCTTGAGGGGAATACATTTAAAGCAAGGGGGATGGAAATATCCATCCCATGATACGAAGACTGTTCACCTCTCTATCTAGCCCGTCAGACACTCGCCCCTTCTCCCCAGGCCATAGCCCTCTTCCATGCTCTCTTTGGGTGATTTTTGCCTTGGTGGGATGTTTCCTTGAACTGTAATAAAGCCACTTGCTTGCCTGTATGGAGGATGGAGTGGGCTGTGTGTACAGAAATTGCTGGCTTTTGCATGGCTGGGATGTAGACTTCTGTACAAAGTTGAAAGTGCAATCCTTTGTCCTATCCACTTTTCCCTGTGTCCTCGTCACTTTCAACTTGCATGTGGCCCCTGGAAGATTGTTCCTTACCCCTGATTTAAAAGATGCCATTAGGTGCCATCCATATAGACCTGCACATGGTTCCCTGCCAGTTTTCAGCAAACAAGCCAAATTGTGCCACTGTACATAATCTGTCTTTTTCTTTCTCTTGATGTATCCCTCATTTTCACCTTGTTCCTGTAATTGTCTTTGCCTGCTTGCAAAGGTCAGCAGACAAGCAGTGAAGTAGATTTACCCATGCAAGTAGGCACACCAGCCTGCTATTTGAAATGGAAGCACAGGAACTCGATTTGCAATTGTATTTGTTTGCCCACAGGTAGGGGCACAGCTTGCCACTACTGCGATCCCAAGGAGCACAATGTTCTAGGGCTGAGGTGAAATGGGGGTGAAGTGTTTCGTGTACAGTTCCACCCTTGGTGAATGCATTATTCCTTTATATGTCATTGGGAGGTTCTTTTGCACCCCTTTGTGAAAGGGTCTAACACTTTGCTCAATAGGATAGCAGGTTGGGGGTTAAAGAGGAGATGTGAATCCCAGTTAAGGTTTTTTCACGGCAGGCAAATGACACCTTCCGTCGCGTGTGACATTCACACTGCGTCACTTAACTGAGATGTGCATTTGAATTCTAATGCAACATGCATGCATAAAGGAGGCACCCATGATTAGAGTTGGACTGTAGCAAAAATACTCTGCCAGTGAGCAGTGGAACTGATAGTACAGTGTGACACAACCAGGTGGACAACAGGGATGCTTTCTGTCCTCAGTGATGTCATCATATAACAAATTTGACTGGATACGTGCCACTGTGACATCACCAAATTCAGTATGTGATCCCTGATTAGATTAATTAATCACTGGGGGAAAGCCCTTCAAATAATAATAATAATAATAATAATAATAATAGACTCCAAAGCAGCAGCAAATGGGAAACAATGGCTACAAACAAATGTTGAAAACTGTGTTAAAGAGTGGATGGTAAAGGATCAACTGCAGATGTGCCTTTAATTGATTGTTGCTGTTTAAGAAAGTATTTTCCTCTTCCTCTGGCCTCCAAGCTTAAAGAGGATCAACTTGCTTCTCACTGCTAGTCTTGTAAAGTGTGCACAGAGTCCTACACAGAACAATACATATAAAGGAACATGAGTATACCTTTCAAAATGATATATATATTCAGTAAAGCAGGAAGACATCTAGTGGCAAGCAGAAGTCTAGAGAGAAATAACAAAGCCAATCTCCCCGCCCCCGTGTGTGTACAAAACACTGCTGAGTGTATACAGAGAGGGAGTGTTGGATTCAGTCCACAGCACTGAATTTGTCTGGATGACTAGCCCAGAATACAAACTTTTTGGGAGCCACATACAAAGCCAGACCCTCGTGTCATGCATATTGGCTTAAAAGCACATTTCACCAGACTGGCAGCTCTGTAAACAAGATCAGACCCTGCCTCGCAGACTTTGCTTTGCTTTTAGGAAAGCAACTCCTGTTAAGGATTCTGCAATCACAAGATATTGCAGGCTCTGGAAGTGGCTTTGAGTTATGTGTGGAAAATTATCCAGAGTCTATTTTGTGTGAATGCTTGCACATAGACACCCCAAATTAATCATTTTCTGAGCATTTATTATTCTTATTTCTGTTATCTAGTTCATACCAAATTGTGACATTTTCAAGTCTCACATTGAGAGGTCTCAGTCAAAATCAGTCTTCCCCAGTGTGGTTTCTCCCTGGTATTTTGCACTACAACTCCCAACATCATGGTCTAAATTCTGGTTTACAGTTTCACTGCTAGGGAAAAGCTAATACCAAAAGTAGCCAACATGATGCCTTCCAGATGTTGCTAGATATCAACTCCCATCCGCTTTAGCCAGCATGGCTGATGGTCAGGGAGGATGGGAATTATAGTCCAATAACTTCACATTGTAATGACCAGGCCTTCTTGGTAGTGGCACCCGCCCTGTGGAACGCCCGCCCACCAGATGTTAAGGAAATAAACAACTACAGTATCTGACTTTTAGAAGACATCTGAAAGCAGCCCTGTTTAGGGAAATTTTTAATGTTTGATTTTTTATTGTGTTTTTAGTATTCTGTTGGGAGCCGCCCAAAGTGGCTGGGGAAACCCAGCCAGATGGGTGGAGTATAAATAATAAATGATGGTGGTGGTGGTGATGATGATGATGACACCGAGTAAATTGAACATGACATTGCAGAGAGGAATGGGAGATCTGAGTGTTGAGGGTCTATCGTTTGTTTGTGGCTTTTTTCCTTTGTTTAGTTTACTGGATAGCACTGTGTTGTTGTTTTGCAGTACAGTATACAGTCCCACAAGGGACGCGGGTGGCGCTGTGGGTAAAAAGCCTCAGTGCCTAGGACTTGCCGATCGAAAGGTCGGCGGTTCGAATCCCCGCGGCGGGGTGCGCTCCCGTCTTTCAGTCCCAGCGCCTGCCAACCTAGCAGTTCGAAGGCACCCCCAGGTGCAAGTAGATAAATAGGGACCGCTTACTGGCGGGAAGGTAAACGGCGTTTCCGTGTGCTGCGCTGGCTCACCAGCTGCAGCTTCGTCACGCTGGCCACGTGACCCGGAAGTGTCTCCAGACAGCGCTGGCCCCCGGCCTCTTAAGTGAGATGGGCACACAACCCTAGAGTCGGAAACGACTGGCCCGTACGGGCAGGGGTACCTTTACCTTTATACAGTCCCACACGTAGCTGGGGAAATTGACTTTCGTTGATAAATGCTAGCCAGACATTAATCTGAGTCACCTTCTTGTTCTAAAATTGTTCTATACTCATCTTACATAAGCAAACATTTGTATGACTTTGCAAAATGAAAAGCTGCTCAGCATCTACTGATCTTATCTAAACATTTTACGTATAGTTCAACAACCAGTACTGCAGTTAGGACTACTGACATTTTTTATGGACAACTGCTTCATTTTTATAGAGTTGCATGCAGAAAATCAGGTTTTCCTGTGACTGCATTCCCATACAGGCAAAAGAGCTGACTGACTTCTGGATATCAAGCTTATATTAAAGACACAGAGCCTTTGCCATCAAACTGTGGGCAGGTCTATGCCATGCCTTTAAACCACATCCAACACACATTTAAAGTACATGAATCTCCCCAAAGAATCCTAGAAGCTGCAGTCATCGTCCATCCGCCCCCGCCCGCCCCGCCCCCCGCAAAAAAACCTACAATTCCCAGCATGGTTAAACTACAGTTCCCAAGATTCTTTGGGGAAAGTCATGTGCTTTAAATGTGTGTTGGGTGTGCTTTAAAGGTATGGTGTAGATCTGCTCTAATTAGCCTACATCGTCCAGAGTAACATATGTAGAAGTTAGCAAAATGTGCTGTGTCCAAGTCAAAGGTATGCCTTTAGCACACTGTCTTAAATGGATAGAGTGAATGGGGTACACCTCACATTAAAAGATCTTACAGGGGCCCTCTAGGTGTTCTTCCCTGCCCTGTGACAGCTGCTTGCTCGTGAGTAGTTTGCACATGGCTGTGAGAACGTTTAAAAGAACCAATTGTATGTTTATTACAGATTTGGCACAGCAAACACACCCTTTCTTGATTTTGTAGGAAATATCTACTTTATAAGGTCATTTAAGCAGTCTCCCCACCATACAAGAACTCCCTACAGAAGAATATCTGAAGAGCACAACAACAACCTTTCCACAGAGTAGTGCCAGCCAATACAAATTGAGTGAAAACTTCTCGATCCTAACTGCAGGCCTGGTTTAGATGCTATAAAACCCCCAGCGCAAAACCTCCCAGAAAGTAGCATAAGATCATATGCAACCACCTTGACTGGTGTTGCTTCCTAGTAGTGATTGGTGTAGGTGCAGTAATAAATCCCTCCCCCCTTTATGACTGGCTACTGGGAAGCACCACCTCCCAATGTGGTCAGACTGGGTCAGACACTACTTTCACTATACAGCTGCCTCCATGGACCTTTCCACCTGGAAAACTTTAGATGTAGGCTCTTTGAACCAGCCCATATTTATCACCCCATACTGACTCAGCATGTTTTTCACCTGACAATCACATGGTAAATAGGGCAGCTATGAGATGGTTTTTGGGGACATGCTGATCTGTCCATCACACAATTAAACATTGCAAGTTGTCTCATTTTGGGAAAGTATCAGAATGTGGATTGAGCTCAGATACAGAAAGAAATAAAGAAGAAAAAATCATGAGGCCAAAATAATTCAGTTTAGGGTAGTTCCACCAGGGCCAGATTTAGGTTTGATGAGGCCCTAAGCTACTGAAGGTAATGGGACCCTTTATATGTCCAGCTGTCCTTTGTCAACAACAAATTGTCGCTGTTTTTTGTGTTGAATATATGCTGAATGGTAATTTATGAACCTAATAGGTATCTAAAGCCATTTGCACATAACAAAATATGTATTTTATCAAAGTAATTGTTGAACTGAAATACAATTAGGAAGAAATATATTAATAGTGAAATAATTATTAAGTTCTAACTTTTAAAAAGTTCCTTTAAAAATTTTGGGGGGGGGCCCAAGAGAGTGGGGCCCTAAGCTATACCTTGTTTAGCTTATACGTAAATCCGGCACTGGTGCCACCACATAGCTGCTACATAACAAAATGTTGTGTGCCCACCAAATAAAATATTTTCTTAGCTCTGTAGAATCTATATGTCCCTTTTTAACGTCCTGTTTTCAGCCTTGGCTTGTGAAGAGTTGCAATCTATCTTTCCTTTGGCTTTTTCACATGCCAGGACATAACAGTAAAAAATCTGACAGGTGTATCTTTTCTAAACATCCAGACACAGATGTTTGCCTTTTGGATTTATGCCTGCTGTACAGCTGTATAATCATTCCTTGACCATAAAAAGTTGCCAGCCATAACAGTAGGGGGTGGAGAGAGTAAAACAATTGACTGAAAAGTTTCTGTTCATAGATTGAAAGGCCTGTTTGAATGTAAACAAGTTGAGCTTCTGTATTCTGTAAACTGCCTTCATGAATGTGTAGAAAGTATGTTGGCTCACTGCTCTGGCTTGTGGAATAACACTGTCCTCCCATGTCTTAATTCAGATGGATGAGATCAAAGCAAAAGACAGAACCATCTTCTCCTTGGAGAAAGAGCTGGAGACCCTGACTGGATATGTTCAGAAGCTTCAACTGCAGAAGGAGGCTTTGGACGAACAGCTGTTCTTAGTAAAGGAGGCCGAATGTAACATGAGCAGTCCCAAAAGAGAGATCCCAGGCAGAGCAGGAGATGGCTCTGAACATTGCAGCAGTCCTGTAAGAAAGGGGAACATTTGGGCTTTGACTGGATGCACTTTGCCCACTTATTGCTTCATTTCCACGAGGAAGCATCCATTTGTGGTGCATGAAACGTGCCCTCTTGTGGCTGGCGTAAGACTGCACTTCAATACGCTCAATTTAGCACAATTTGCAAAAATGGTTATGGAAGTTAAAGCTTAGCATTTTTGTAGTAGATGGAAGTTGAAATATACTCAGAGTCGCAAAGTGATTTCATGCTCTTTATTCAGCTCATAGTGGTGAGGAGGAAGAATGAAGTCCCCTCAAAGTATCTGCTTATATACATTATTTACACAATGGACTGCACATGATTGGCTAATTCCAGAATTCTCCTGTAGGCCAATCAGGTTGTGGATTCACTTCTATCTGCAGCATGATTGGGTGGTTCCTGCCCACCAATCATACTGCTGCATTGTTCTAGGACCAATCAGACTGCTGCATTCTGAATCCTATTGTTCTAGGACCAATCAGACTGCTGCAGTTTGGATCCTATTCAACTCAGTACATAACAGAAGTGTTCAAATTTAAAATAAATCTGTTCAACAGTTCTGTAAAGTGGGGATGTCGAGGCTGAGAGATAGTGGCCTACCTACGCCCATTGCGTTCATGGCCGATTCAGGAGAGACCCGTGCATACTATGCAACAATTATTTCATTGTTTGAATGCTTTATTTTATGTGAAATCATAAATGAATTGAATCCCAGAGGGTGAGAGACATGGTTTCAGGGGCGGGGGACTAAACGTTTTGTCTTCCTTGGAATGAGGTTACCAGATTTTTTTCAATGAATCCAGGGACAATTTTCAACTTCCTACCAAATAGGTGGATTTTGTCAGGGGACTGATTTGTAAATCTGGGGACTGTCCCCAGGAAATGGGGACGTCTGGTAACCTTACCTTGGGATCCATCATTTCTGCCAAAGAACTTAAGAGTGGTAGTCTTGTAATCTGAGGAACCGGGTTCGCGTCTCAGCTCCTCCACATGCAGCTGCTGGGTGACCTTGGGCTAGTCACACTTCTTTGACTTCTCTCAGCCTCACTCACCTCACAGAGTGTTTTTTGTGGGGGGGGGAGGGAAAGGAGAATATTAGCCGCTTTGAGATTCCTTCGGGTAGTGATAAAGTGAAATATCAAATCCAAACTTCCCTACACAGTCCAGCTGGTAACCAAGCAGCTCTTGCAGTCCATTTATGCAGCAAATGTACAGAACCTGGCATTTTGGATCAGCTCAGTTTCTGAGCAACCATCAAAGGCAGCCCCACATAGAGCACATTACAGTTGCCCAACCTAAGCAATGGTATGCAGCAGAATAGACTTACCAGGTCCAGTGGCATTAGACAGACTAAGGTGGTCGCCTCAGGCAGCTGAACTTTGGTGTCATGAAAAGGCAGCAAGTTGGTATTTATTTCATTTGCCACGTGGGGTTCAGGGGAAAGGTGCCTGTGGGATTTTCTTCCTCAGATGCCAAAATAACTTGTCTGGCCTTGGGCACTGCACTGACAGCAGTTTGCCTATATGCAGCTGTTGTATTAAATGATTTAAACATTTCCTTTGCAGGACCTACGCAGAAACCAGAAGAGGATGGCAGAGCTCAATGCTACCATACGGAAACTCGAGGACAGGAACACACTGCTGGTGGATGAGCGGAATGAACTGGTGGGTGCTTTTAGCAGTTTTTTCAGCGGGGGTGCTTGAAAGCTATATCACAAAGACCAAAAGGACCTAAAAGGGGCCATGTGTTATTATTTTGTTTATTAAATTTCTACACCACCCTTCATCCCAGGGTCAAAGGGTGGGTTACAGCATAAACCAGATGGATGATTTACATGGCTCCTCATCACTTTTAGATAGAAGGAATAAGCGACACATGAGTAGGAAAGACAGAGGGAAACACAAGCACGTTCCCTAAAGAGGTAGAGAAGATCTCTCCTCCAGGATTTAGTCCAGTGGCAGCCAATGCAGTTCCCTGCAGATGTTGTTGGACTCCAACTCCCATCATCCCTGACTATTGGCCAAGCTGGCTGGGGACTGATGGGAGTTAGTGTCCAACAACATCTGGAGGACCAGAGGTTCACCATCCTCTTTCAAAGCACCTTTAGTGCTCTAATCTCCCACCCCCACAAAAAACCCTCTGCCTTCAGCTTTAATGAAAGTTAGAATTACCATGTTATCATTCATTTCCTAAATTGTACTAGAGACTCCCTTGCACAGTAGACACCAGCAATGAGAAACTAAATGAAGAAATGAAGAAAGGGGTTTCTCTTATGAGTTATTATTGTTGTTGCAGTTGAAACGTGTTCGGGAAGCCGAAAAACAATGCAAACCTCTTCTGGAAAGAAATAAGTGCCTCTCCAAGAGAAATGATGAACTCATGCAGTCGTTGCAGCGCATGGAGGAGAAGCTCAAAGCAATCGCTAAGGAGAATTTAGAAATGGTTTGTACTGAGTGTTCAGAACATTTTTTTTCTACTTGTGCATAGTAATATTGGCAAGTTTTTGCCCATCAGTTTTCTTTGCAGTGAATTTCTGGGATTTACCTGCAAAAGGCAAAGCTGACACTTGATCTCATTACTTGATTAAGGCTTTTCCTTCTTCAAAATTG
The DNA here is from genome assembly GCF_027172205.1 of Podarcis raffonei. Lineage (NCBI taxonomy): Eukaryota > Metazoa > Chordata > Lepidosauria > Squamata > Lacertidae > Podarcis > Podarcis raffonei. Next base: position 53,945,052 of record NC_070603.1, read on the forward strand.
AGTGTGAATATTTCAGAAACTTGAAACAGGGAAATTATCAATAGCTAAAAACCAGTCAATTTCATGCTGACCTTTGTCTGGTTGTAGCTATGACATTGTGACATTTGACACATCCAAATTGAACATCCTGGTGCATACAAACTGAACACAGCAACCTGCATTTCACAGACTAAGAAGTTTATTCTGGCATAAGCTTTTCATGGACTACAGTCCAATTCATCAGATACATGGTCATAAAGACCAATGCAAACTTTGTGCAAGCAAATCAGAATTAATACTCATTAAGCAGGTTGCATAGAGCAGCATCCATGCATGCAAATTTATATGTGAGCCTCCCAATTCTCACTTAAACTATGCTTGCGTTTGTACACATGAACATCCAGCACACACACACACACCAATATTCCCTTTCTGAAGAGGCGGGGGAGGGATTTTTTCCCTTGAAGCACACCCCACAGAAGAGATGTTTGAACCATTCCCAAGTAAGCTGCCTCCATTATCTTCCCTTGAAACTTCTCCTGAAGTTTCTTTGTGTCAAGAGTAATTGACAAGCAAGAGCATTGTAAAAAGAACAAGGAATAATTTACACAGATCTGTTTCAAATCATTTCCCAACCTGCTCTCCGCTGCACTTTTCTCTTTTGAAAAAACAAACTTTGTAAGCCTGTATCAAAAGATATGTTCAGTGATTCCTAGTCTGCAAGTAAATGGCTTGGGATTCATTTTAATGATTTTATGCAACAGAACTGGATGTCTAATTCTCCACGAAATAAGTTACAAACATAAGCCACTTTTAGCATAAATTAATTTTAAGCAACAAATAAAATCCTAAGCATTTATATTCAGAAGTCCTACTGATTTTAGGGACTTACTCCCAAATAAGTGTGTTCAAGTTCTCAGCCCAAATCACGGAATCTAACATTCATACTATAGTGCAGGACTTTCAGCTCTAGCAAGGTTTTGTTCAGTTTTCTAAATAAGGGAGCATATCTGCCATACCCTCAAGACCATAGCAAGAGAACACTTCTTCTTTTTTTAGAAACTATTTATGTCTACCTAGAAATTCACAAAGTGGAAAAACTGCAGCCTAACTCCCTGACATCCATAATGATTTCACACTTAAGGCGGGAGGCAACAAAACAAAACAAAATACTAAAAATAGCCATGCCAATTTGGATGTCAGATTGTAGACACCTGGCAGAAAATGTTGCTGAAGCAGAAAACGTTGTTTAAAATAAAATTAAAATAAATTACTTGTTTTTAATAGTCAGGGGTTGCTTTTGTTTTGTTTGCTACACAGAAAGAAAAAATGACATCACATCCTCCTCTGAAGAAATTAAAATCTCTCAATGACTTGGATCAAGCTAATGAAGAGCAAGAGACTGAATTTTTGAAGCTTCAGGTTATAGAACAGCAGAACATAATTGATGAATTGACACGGGTAGGTTGACACTTCTGCAAGACATTAGAAGTAGAGGAGTAGCTCCTGAAAGCTATCATTATGAAAAAGCAAGATGGCCTATAATTATGGAAGCATTTCTCATATCCTGAAGTCAGGAGCAAGGCTCCCAGACCACATAGCAATCCTTTATTATTATTATTATTAACAACAACAACAACAACAACAACAATATTTTTATTTGCAAATTTAACAAAGAAAATGAAGAGAAAGAAAATTATAGACAACAAAAAGAAAAAGAAATAATATATTAATAATATGAATAATAGCAAAAAAAACCATCAGTTCACTTTATGGATACAATGACCATCAGTTACTGCATCAAAAGTTAAACATTAACTTATAATAGAAGCCTGCCAGATATCCAAATAGATATCAACACAACATTGGCATTTATATGGCATGAATTAGTCTCCCACTGTTACGGGTTGTATATAGATTTCACCTTGACTTCCGTTCATGAGTGGGTGCCCTGTTGGCTGGATGGCGGTGCAGTCTGACGCAAACTGAACCCACCACGGGCAGAATAATCTTGAGGATTGGTTTTTAATTCAGGGATGCGGGAAACTCCAGATTTGCTGGACTCCAACTTGCACTAGTCCCAGCCAGCAAGACCAATGGTTAGGGATAACAGGGGTGGCCTTCATTTCCTCAAGATCCCACCTTCCATTGGGTGAGGGCCAGAGACTTCTCAATGTGGGGAATATATTTGATGCCTGAGACTGACCCTGCCCTACCCTGGCACTCACTGTTCCTTGCTCTTCTTCTATAGGATAGAGAGAAACTTATTCGTCGCAGGAAGCATAAAAGAAGTTCCAAGCCAATCAAGGTAAGCGAAGCATAGAAATGTTTTGGACAAACAGGCTGTGCTGTATTTCATTATTGCAGAGTCCAATGTCGTGAGTCGCAGGCACTTTGGTGAGAAAGGCACAAGGCCTCGCAGACTTAGTTTTGCCAATAGAGACAATGAATTTGCACAAATAGCAGCAGATCCAGGATGTGTTTGCCAGGGGTTGAGCATGTGGAGCCAAGAAGAAAAAGGAGCGAAAAAAGCAGAGATTTGTGAACCTGCACGTTGAGCTCAGTACACTCCTGGACCTCATCTCCCTAGAGAGAGAGGAGCTGCAAATCTTCTGCCAGTTGACCATGCATATCCCATATGCTTTCCACCCCTGTGATGTCTTATCCTTTATGTGGGAATAGAAACATTATAATACAAGTGTGCCTTAAATTCTTGTTGATCGGTCTGTCTGCAAAACAATTTCACTTCACTTGGCAAGTTTTAAGTGCTGATGCCAGTACTTTGCTATCCAAACCCACAGATTAAGCAGCTCTGTCATCTTACAGCATGACTCATCTTTCCTTTGATGTTTTCTAATTCAATTAGGAAGTCTGAAGGCACTAAGCTGGGGGGGGAAACAACTGGATTTAACATGGCTTACTTCATAAAGTAGCAGTTACTTTAGCATTGTTCCTGTGCCTTAGCTCCAACTGAGTCTGTAACCAAGCATAAGGACATGTAACTGAAGCAAGCATATATTGCTTCCCTGTTTCACCCACACCCCTTCCTTTCCTCTTCTGTTTTCCCTGTGTCAGATTTTAGAATGGAGGATTCTCAGGGCAGGGACCTCAGTTCTTATATCTCTGTAAAGCAGCATGCACAATGATGGAACTACAGTGGTACTTCGGGTTACATACACTTTAGGTTACAGATGCTTCAGGTTACAGACTCCGCTAACCCATAAATAGTACCTTGAGTTAAGACCTTTGCTTCAGGATGAGAACAGAAATCGTGCTCCGGTGGCGCGGGGGCAGCGGGACCCCATTAGCTAAAGTGGTGCTTCAGGTTAAGAACAGTTTCAGGTTAAGAACGGATCTCCGGAACGAATTAAGTACTTAACCCAGGGTACCACTGTATGTAAATACATTGATAACAAATCAATAACGGGCGCAACAACAGTGGGTTGTATACAGCGGTGTCCTCCTGATCAAGGAAGGCTCTTTGATCCATCTGTGATTCCTGAATTGCATGGGGTTAGGTGAGAAGACTCTTGTGGTCCCTCCCAATGCTACAGTTCTGTGACTCTGTGTGAAGAAAAGCGGGAGGCAAGCGATTTTCACTGATTCCCTCTGTGTTCCCCCTTTGCCTCCCCAAATCTGTAAAGATGTTGGGGGGACTCTGGAAATGCGTGGAAGGTGGTGCAACAGGGGGCTGCAAGAGAAAGGGCGGCTGTGTGTGAAAATCGCATCTCTCCCATTTCCATTCATGAAAGCCTGCACTAGATCAAGTAGCCTTCCCTGCACAGGGCCCATTGCTAGCAACAGGAATCCTGATGCCCCTGTGCACTGATTTCAGTGAGATTTATTTCACTTGTATAGCACTGTGAAGCTGTGTCCGCATCAATGACTGCCACTACTCTGACACTGGGGGGAGTGAGAGGAGGAATTCTGGTGTACACTGTACTTCTAAAACAGAAACGGGCCCACCAGTGACGCCATGTTGTGCAGACCCCAGCACAGCAATCACATCAGCTTGCTGTCTAGATTTTGTGGCTCAGCAGGACATGATGAAATAGTCAGTGCAGAGCCAGCCAGGCTGCACCCATGTGCCTGAATCAAGAACGTAATGACTGGACTTGTAAGCATGACTGACTATTGCCTGTGGTGATGGAACAATACTGGCAGTATTTTTTCATGTGCGGTTTTTCCTCCCTTCAGAGACATATATTGGACACAGTTTATGGGGGTGATGATGACTCCATGGACTCAGAAACCTCATCCATGGCTTCATTCAGGACAGACAGAACACCAGCAACTCCAGATGAAGACCTGGATGAAGTAAGATATTTTGCCTCATACTATACACCCTGAAGGGCTAGCAGTGGGGACTTCTGCAGTGGCAACAATTTTTATTTTTATTTTTAAGTGACTGATCGGAATTTTAAAAACAGGAAGTCTGGGGCATGGCACAAATCTGAACAAAATGTAGTTGTTTGATAAGTATTTGTTGAATAAACTATGTGAAACAGAGGACTCTCTTGTGACCTATTTAAAATATGCATTTTAAATTGAATTTAAGTTGGAGAGGGCCAAAGCTCAGTGGTAGAGCATCTGCTTTGCAGGCGCAAGGTCCCAGATTCAATTCCCAGCATCTCCAAGTTGGGCTGGAATAGACTCCTGTCTGAAATCAATGGTGTGAATCAGCTTAATGCAGCTTCCTGTGTTCCTAAACGAAAGGTAAACCATGGTATGGTTAGCTTCTTGTCAAAGACTACCATGTTGAGAAAAAATGTTGTAAATTTCAGTGAATTTCTTCATGTTTTAAAATGTTTTTCTTGCTAATTCTTTGCCTTGTGTGTCATTTTGTTTTCAGAAAATAAATTCCCAGCTTTTTGAAAGCGTGATAAAATACCTTCTTTCCAGCTGAATAATCCATTCAGCTGAATTGACACAGGCCAAACTACATGTGAATTCCACAATTATACTTCTGTCTGTTTGTTTGTTTAATGTGTGGAGGGAATCAGGATCAGGACTGGGGGGCGAGAGACTTACAATATCTCTTCCCCTGTACCATTTCCCCACTGAAAATCCTCCCCTCCTTGCCGCTGCTATTTGCTCCCAAAGCAAGTAATAGCAAAACCAGCAAAACCTCACAGTAGTTAAAGGTGGGACTTTTTCTGCTGGGAAGCGGCATGGGAAAAGGGGTCACATTTCCTGCCCCGTTTTGCGGTCCTGATAGTTTTGCCTCACCTTGGAAATGCTGTGAGTTAGAGAATTCCAGTCAGGGCATTCAGAAATTTGTTTAGCATCATGTGCCATTTGACCAAGTGTTCTCGTATTGCTTAACTCTCAAAATAAGCATGGTGTATAAATTGTGGGGGAAATTTATTTTGAAATATTGTATCTGGTGTGTTATAACCAGTCCTTTTTTTCTTAAAAAAATGTTTAGTTCCTACTCATATTGAAACACTGCCTCTCAGTGAGGCCAAACTTAGAGTCACAAAATGTTTAGGGTTATGTGTACCCCTGCAAACAACTACATTTTAAGTTTGTTTACATCACATTTTTTGAAAGAGAACTGAGTGTTTGGTTTTTAAAGGAAACCATATATAAGAGAGAACACAAGCTACAACAATGCTCTCTTTAGGTTACATGTAAATTGTATTCCCTTTAAGTTACAAAAAAAAAAGTCCAGGAAGCAACAAACAAACCTTTTCCCTTTAAAAATATGTTATTGATGGTTGCATTTTGATATGGTGACTCTTTTTAAATTTATGTTCATTAAACTCCTAAACAAAATACCAAAAAATTATGTGGCTTTCAGCATGGTAAAAACCCTATACAATCCTTCAAAGTTTCTGCAATATACATTCCTACAGTTTATAACCACCTGAGACTTCCTTTATTTATTTCTCTGGCAGAGCTTAGCAGCTGAAGAATCAGAGTTGCGATTTCGACAATTGACAAAGGAGTATCAAGCCCTGCAGAGAGCCTATGCATTACTGCAAGAGCAAACAGGAGGTATCATAGATGCAGAACGAGAAGCCAAGGTTAGTAATTGCCATGGGCAACATTTCTCTAAAACTCAAACATACACCCCAAACTTAAAAACAGAGGAGGAGGAAGAGGAGGAGAGAGATGTTGTAAGAAACTCATAGCTGTGTCACATAATGTTGTGGCTATTCTTTTTAACAGGCACAGGAGCAGCTCCAAGCTGAAGTCCAGAGGTACAGAGCTAAAATAGAGGATCTGGAAAAAACGCTGGCCCAGAGAGGACAGGTATAGTCTTTACAACTGGTGTTTTCCGCAGCTGTTTTCACCCATAGGCAATATTTCTTTGCTTTTGCATAAAGAAGTTGTTAGAAGCATGGTTTGTTGTATGGAAATAAATGCTTTGCATACATGTCTCCACTATGTGAAAGGTGACATGTGAAGACCATAAGAGATACACAGAAAACTGTAGCAACACGCCAAATTGGGTGGTTATACATGTCCCACCCATTAAATGTAGCTACTTTCGATGTCCCACTTCCTACAACACAACTATGGATTAATTTGGTAGTAAGTGCAATATAAAGCTGAATAAGAGCTGAGTCAGCACAGTGAAAATAACATCCATTCTTTTCTTAGTCATGGTGGTTTTAATTACTATCATGACTGTGGTTTCCTGTCTCCCGCAAATGTCAGCCCTTTTAGGGCCAATTCACACAATACAATTTTCTTCAACATGCATTAGTTCTGTTTAACAAAAAACTTGTGTCCATACACATCATAGTGTGTCTACTTCATTGCATATCACACTTCTTTTAATGTTAAAGTATTTCTTCCCATCAAACAGGACTCCCATTGGGTAGAAGACAAGCAACTTTTTATTAAGAGGAATCAAGAGCTTTTGGATAAGGTATGTTCAAAACCTGAATTTCTAGATTGTACATCAGTGCATAGAATTTGGTGCTGAAAACTAGAGCCACTGTACCTTATTCTGTCCAGGATTCCAAATGAATGATAAGAAGCTTTTCATTTCTCTGCAAATTCTGAAAACAGTAGTCTAGGCAACAGGTAGGCAAGAAGCACAGATATCAAAACATTGCTGAAGTTTGCATAGGAAGAAAGTAAAATATATTAATTCCCAAATGCCAGAAATAAAGAACAAATGAAAGATATCAAGATGAAACTTAATTACAAAGAAAGGGCAGTAGTTGTAATCAAAAATAAAACAAGAGACTCTCCAACAACATCAGACTGTAAAAGTAACTTTTAGCAGCAATTTTTTTCATCCTTCTTCAGAATTGGCCTTTCAGAGCAACTAAGAATTCTTCCAATTTTGCTCAAAGGCCAGTCCTTACACAATGCATTTAATAATATAAAACATGAAAACTGAAAAGTCATCCAAGAAAACTGCATGAATCATCAAAAATAATCTTCAAAAGTATCTCTTAGCCACAAGGAACAATGAATCCCTCAAAAGTCCCAAATCAGCACATGCAGGTCTTGTTTTATGTGCCAGGTTGCTTTTGATACATTTCCATCGATTTTTAAAGGCAATTTATGCTTATAGCACATGACCTGTAACCTTTATAGGCTTTGTTATGTTTTCCATTATCAGGCTGACAACAAAGTTTAAACAGTTGGATAACTTTCGTTTTGGGGGGAGAATGGAATATTGCAGGGGAGAGAGTGGCAGTAACCAACTTCTAAACAAACATGCTCTGGAATCTCCACTAATTATACATTTACATTTGCCTTATAGATAGAAAAACTGGAAATCGATAACCATCGATTGCAACAGGAGCTGCAGGATGCCAGAGATCAAAATGAGCTGTTGGAGTTTCGGAATCTGGAGCTTGAAGTAAGACGCCGTGGACCCTTTATTGCAGAATGATTTTTTTATTATAACTTTGTGTTTGTGGTTTGCTGTTTGGAAGCTATTAGCTGCTTTGAATATTTTATACAGAAAAACAGAGTGCAGATACACAAAAATATATAAATGATCATTGATGAACAAAGATAACTGAACTGGGAAGAGCAGTGTGGAATAAAAGTTGCCCAGTTCCTTCCTTCCTTCCTTCCTTCCTTCCTTCCTTCCTTCCTTCCTTCCCTCTGAACAACAGTTGCTGGGAAGCACAATTGGGGAGAGTGCTGTTATGCTCATATGCTCCTTGTAGGCATCTCATAGGCATCTGGTCAGCCACCATGAGAACAGAATGCTGAACTAGTATTGACCCGATACAGGCAGAGCTCTTTGTATGTCCTTATGTTAAAGAACAACAGAAATAATTAGATGGGCTCACCACCAAGCTTCTCCAGGTACAAACAGTGCACCACATTCAAGCTTGGTGTTGCTATTTCAGGAATTCCCCAGTACAGTGTCTCACTGAAAAATTCACCAGAGCATGCATTTTTAGTGTAGATCAGCTAATCCAGAATAATAACAGGCTCCAGATCTGTCACAATAACCCATATGAATAGTCTTCTTGGATATATGTTGACCATACCATTAATAGCAGATCGGTTCCCCCTGCTTTGTATAATATTTAATGAATAATATTTAATGAATTTAAATATTGTAAGAACAGATAAATAAAGTCAGTGCATATTTTTGAGAACATTCTTACTGGCATTTGGTAACCCAAATATTTCATTTCTGATTAGCATTCTCATGATTTTTATTTTTTATTTAGTAAATATATATACCGCTTACTCAAAAAAAAATCTGTTGTTTATTATTGAACCTACTGATCGCTTTTCTTACAAAAACTCAAAGCAGCTTACAAACATACATTAAAACAAGCAAACCTACAGCATATATTAGACATAAACACTATATCTCAGCTGTATATTTGTCGCTTCATTTTAAAGGATGAAGAACAAATTGCTTGAACAGGGTGAAAAAAGCAAAGTTTTCATCTGCTCAATGTACATAACTCTTCTATTTCTTACATAATTCTTACATTTTACTTGAAGGAAAGAGAAAGAAGGTCTCCACCATTTAATCTACAAATCCACCCATTCTCCGATGGTGTAAGTGCTCTGCAGATCTACTGCATGAAAGAAGGTGTCAAGGTACGTTAGCATGGATTCAATAAAAAAAGGGAAAGATCCTATTGTCTTTTTTTTTTTGAACTAATTTCAGTTGTTAAATTGATCATCAAGGTACAAACAAACACATGAAGATACAAGCAGAGTTAGGATTATGGTGATCCCAATTTAAGCACATTCAAGGATCTCACTTGCATAGAGTCTGTACATTTAATCCATGACCCTCCATTATCCAGTGTATTAGTCCATGTACATGCAAAGACATGTGACTTTTGAGTTCAAGGAAGTTGGGCACAGGATCAGTGGGCCCGACCCTGAAGAGCTCTTCCCAAAGTTCATTGAACACTTGAGTTTCGCTTTTATGAATGAAGTGTGGTAGACAGTAGAGCTGGATATGATTTTAAGCACTCTAGTTTTGTTGATTATACTGACTATGAAAAGCCTTGATCCTTCTGTTCTTAATAAGTGTATTGTTTTGTTTTTTAATAGGATGTTAGCATTCCAGATCTTATAAAACAGTTAGACATTTTGGGCGACAATGGGGTAAGTGATATGCATACCTGACAAGTTCATATTATGTACAGCACCACAAGGGAAACTTGTAAAGCTGCAGAGTAATATAGCAACCTGTTTTTATCAAAGAGGAAAGCAATAGAACTGTGTTCATAATCTCTTTTTTTCAAATTAGTTTTTATTAAGGGTTTTTTTAAAAAAAACACCAAAGAAAATAGATAAACAGGGAAGAAAACTTTGTCTGAGATGTTTGGTTTTCAAGAAAGGTATCGCCCAATTGTGCATTTTGGAGATATTTCTGTCAGTTACAAAGACTGGCCTTTTGTGGATAAGAAAGGTTTTGTCTCTGATACAGAGTTCTGTGCTCACTGCAGAATGTAATATCCATGCAGGCATGTTTCCCCATTCATTTGAAGAATGTGATTTTGCACAGTGCATCGCATTGCCTGTACACAAGACTGCTTCCTCCACTTAAGTGAATGGCGAAAGTCCATTAGGGGCATGGGAATACTAAGATACTAAGATGGATTAGAATATAGGAGAAACTGAAACTGAATTCTTTCCCTCAAAGAGAGAGAGAGAGAGAGAGAGAGAGAGAGAGAGAGAGAGAACCTATTTAGCAAACAACTCCTGCTTTTCTCAGTTTGATCTTTTGCCTTTTGAAATTTACAGAATTTAAGAAATGAAGAGCAAGTGGCCATAATTCAAGCTAGCACCGTGTTGTCCCTGGCAGAAAAGGTACTTTGGGGGCACTTGGTGTCTTTAAGTGTACATGAATTTAAGCTATTAATTGGAAAGTGATGTTGCACAGAATGAGGAGGGGTGAGACTGAAATATTACCTGTCTGTCAAAAAGTATGTTGTCTTCTCATATGAAAGAATAGATAAGAGTAAAATATGATTCAGGTGCATTCTCCACAAAAGGAAACATTAGTTTGTTCCTGCTTCTTTGTTTTTTAAAGAATTTCATTCATCAATCCTGTTGTTCAGGTTGGCCTAGTTCTCGGATATAAGCCAAATCATTTTATTTTGCGACTGTTTACTACCTTTCAGTTGCCCAAGGCACTGCTCACTTTAACATTCTAGTTCCAGTAAGAGTTCATTACAGTTAAGAGTAAAAACCAGTGTTTCATTGTTCAGATAAATGACAATTTGCTTGGCCTGAAACCTCCTACTCTGTGAATAACAACAGATTAATGAGCAATGTGCACTTTAGCTAGCAGAGTCTGTCCTTGAAATGATGAGCTTACTACCCAGAATGATGCACACACGAATGATTCACATTAACACAGACTGCCGTTTAAATGGAGAACAGGTCTGCAATTGGGTACATAGGAAGTAGCCGTATACTGAGACCATTGATCCATCTAGCTCAGTATTGTCTACATTTGACTGGTAGCAGCCCTCCATCATTTTTCAGACATGGTTTTCTCCCAATCCTACCTGGCAGGGATTGAACCTGGGCCCACCTGCACACAAAGCAGATGCTCTTCTGCTGTGCCACGGCTTTCTGGCACTGATTCTGCCTGTGCTGTAAATGATAAACTGATGAGCTCTGAGCAGAAGCAGAACCACTCAGCCCTTTGAATGGGAAAAGATGAGCAACAGCAAACATGGGGTATCCAGGAAAAAATATCTCAAACATAGAAGACTTGGGTTTGGGAAGATGGAAATATCCACAAGAACAGACTTGGAAGGATTTGCACAAGTGGTTAAGAAATAGAACTTGCCTGGACTTGGCTCTTGGACAGGGTGGGGTAACTTGTAGACTTCTACATATTGCTGGGTTCCAACTCCCTTCAACCTCAGCCGTTGTGGCCAATGGTCTGGGCTAATGGGAGGTGTAGTCTAGCAACTTCAGGAGGGCCATAGAAGTTCCCCACTGTTACCCTAGGCCACGTTTTCAGTGCTTGAGATGTGAACAAAATGTATGTGATTAGGGGTTTCTTTTTTAAAAACCACTGGGCAGCCACAGCCTCCTACCACATTTGGAAGAAAGAGGTATGGATCTGAGTCCAGCAAGGTTTGAACCTTAAGCACACGCACATACACTTTATACAAATTAATGGCAAACAACTTCAGTAAGATATTTATTTATCCACATTATGAAAACTTATATCCTTACAGGTTACAGGTTGAGCCACAACCCAGTATACAAAACCACATAAACCCAACATTCTAAATGTTCTGTTTCATTCTATTATTTCATTGTGATGGTTTGCTGCTTTGTTGTTTGCTGCCCTGGGCTTCTTTGGGAGGAAGGAAATAGGATAGAAATGTCAAGATTAATAGATAACAAATGCATAGAATTACAGGTCAGTAAAATCAGGGCTGTTATCTGTTAGAATGCCATTAACTGCCTTTACAGCTGCTGAAAGAGAAAGCCGTTCAGAAGGCTCCTATTTCCTTTGTTTCTTGTTTTGACAAGAGTAATGAAAAAAAGATGCAAATAACTTTTTGGCCTTGCTCCTTTTTCTAGTGGATACAGCAGATTGAAGGGGCTGAGGCAGCTCTGCACCAGAAGATGATGGAGCTGGAGAGTGACATGGTAGGGGGAAAAACATAAACTAGACCTTCTTGTAATTGTTGCAATCTTTGTCACACACATTTTATTATTTATTTCCTGAATGATTCTGAGCATCAAATATGTCCTTTGCTACAACTTCGTGAATAATTAATATTTGGGTTTGTTGCTTTTTTCCAAAATCATCCTTCATTGTAGGAGCAGTTCTGTAAAATAAAAGGTTATCTAGAGGAAGAACTGGACTACAGGAAACAAGCTCTTGACCAGGCCTATATGGTAAGTTGAAAGCAAGAGCTGGAATGAACACCAGCACATAGATCTCAGAACACTGATTACATGCTCCTCAATGTGTTTGGGTTTTTAGAAGATAGAACATTTTCCCTATTGTGGAGGTGGGAGGGAAAGAATCAGCCTGAGCTATGGGTATCTTGCATATGTGAAAGCTCCATTGCCTACATGGAGCTTCCGTGGGCATAATGGCGGGAAAGGGTGCATATTGTTCTCTGTGTGCACGGTTACATCTGCTGTTGAAGTGAATGGGAAAATCTAAATGTGACTGTAAGCATTCACTACAGTACATCTAAGTGGGTAGGCAGGTAGTTGATTTTAAACCTTCATGTAGAATTGTCATCATTTGCGTGGCGAGTTCCCACCTCCCCCCAGTGGAAATAAAGACACATGACACAATTATTTAGGTTAATGGGCTAAAAATGGCCACAACTTTATTGGTTACAGGTGATGAGCAGTATTGGCTTAGGCATTGGACCTAACCGACTATCCAGCTTCAGCCTGTTTGCTTGAAGTCCGGGAAGGCTTAACCACCAGTAGGGGGAGACCTGCTGATGCACATCAACTAGGAACTCCCCTGGGGTCACCGCTCGGGGGCGTGTCTTAGGCCCTCACCTCCATAGGCTTCAGACAGGGCCACGCCCCCTGGAATCCTTTACCGGACTACCCTTCGATATGCGGGGGAGGTGATGGCGCTTCCTCCCCCCTTCATCTACATAACAATACCCATACCAATGCCTAACTGCCAATGCCGAGGAAGTTGTGACGATTTGCTACGAGGTAGATGAAAAACCAAGTGGCTGGTGCCAATTTGCCAAGTGGAAAAAATTCCTACCAGGCCCCTTAACGGTGACCAACCGAGGTCCATAGCAAGGTGAAAAGGAAAAACATAAAGGGCTGGAGAGTAGGAAACCAGAGGAGCTGAGGCGGCAAAAGAGGGAGATCACCAGCCGCGCCCGTGTAATATAGCACAAGCCACGCCAATCGGCTAGCCTAGGGATGACGCGGCCAGGGATTCCCTCAATCGCGCGGAGGCTAAGAGCCAGTCCCCGCACACGTGGAGAGGGCGTGAAGCCCGCAACTCCACCTCCTCTCGAGTTCGGAAGTGGCTTTACCAAATTCTAGTGACTAATTAAAACACTATATATACACATATGTGTAGACACACACCGAGAGAGAGAGAGAGAGACAAAAAACTATCACAAACTTTCCATTTTCATCTTGACTCCTCCAGTCTAGCCACCTTGTTCTTCTACATCATAGTTTTAAAATATATGCATGAATAGAAAACTCAGGATTATACCTACCCAAGTGGTTTAGTGTGAGGTTATACACCTTTTCCTCTTCCATTGCTTAGAGAATCCAGGAGCTTGAAGCCACTTTGTACAACGCTTTGCAGCAAGAAACAGTGATCAAGTTTGGAGAACTGCTCAGTGAGAAGCAGCAGGAGGAACTTAGGACCGCTGTCGAAAAATTAAGACGGCAGATGCTGAGAAAAAGCAGAGAATATGATTGCCAGATCTTGCAGGAGAGAATGGAGTTGCTTCAGCAGGCACATCAGGTGAGATTCAGATGACAGAAGAAATACTATTAGGTTTTATCTTGCAAAAATTGGCATTGTTATCCACTGTTTCATGGTCAATGCATTTGCCCTGTAAAACACCAGCAACAAATCAGGGAGACCTGTGGATTTTGCATCACATAAGGCACCTCCAGACTGGCAGTATTTCACAGGATGGAATCATACCAGGAAATTTAGGTTCACACAATTAAAGAATAAAAGCACACTGTCACCCTAGTGCAACAGATGCACTTAAAAAAAATGGATTTTTTTGCAGTTAGGAAAGTAATGCCTTGAAAAGTGGGAAATGAACCAATGATTTACAAAATAAACACCCCACAAGCAAATTAGGATGAAACTCCAATAAACAGGTTGTCCGGAGGAACTCCAAGTGGTAAATAAGTACATGCTTTACTCACTTTCAGAAATTAAGGAAACCCAAACTTATTTTTGACATTTTGAGTCTGTGATCGTATATTCACTTACTTGGAAGCAAGCTCCATTTAACTCAACAGGACTTATTTCTGAGTAGACACGTATCAGATTGTACTGTAAGTAGAGTGCACATTAACTGCTCACCATCAATACAAGTTCTTAATTTAGAAATCTTAAATGGTATTTTCTCTCTCAAAATTCAGCAAACCTAAAGTTTCTTTCTCTTTTTATGTATGCATTTTATTTCTAGAGGATCAGAGATTTAGAAGATAAAACTGACATCCAGAAGAGACAGATCAAGGATTTAGAAGAAAAGGTTGGTTATTTACATATTTTAAAATGTGTAGAAGCCTAGATAGTTTAATATTTTATGCATTCCTTTCAGGTTTATTAAGTCTAATCGGTGTGAAATAATTGTTCCATTGCTTTGCATTTTTCACTCTACAGATTAAATTTTGCAGAGGCTTTTCTGTAAACCACTACCTTTCTATTGGAAATCAGCTGTTTCTGTTAGAGCTGAGCCAAAATACTCCCTCCTTCACTTCAGTGCCCCCATGACTCATTGTGGATATTTGAAATGGACATGCAAACAGAAGTAAAGAATTTGCCCCACTACCCAGCAAGAATGGTTCTTACTCCCCATTGTTACTAGATGCTATTTTGCTTCCTCCCCACCTAGAAGACATCAGAGTAAGGGCTGAAAACTTTCTGTACCTGCCCTTACTTTGATTTGGCTTCAGGCTGAGACCATCAGAATGAGGGCAGGAGCAAAAAACCCTGACTTTGGCATCTTCTAGGTAGAAAAGAACTTTGAAGAATAATTGTGCTTTGCAGCAACAAGCACATAATCACTCCAACACTGGAGAAAAGTGATAGAGGACTATGGAAGGAGAAATAAGTTTCAGGATACCTTCCAACCCTCCAGGATGAGTGAAAAAAAATGTTCTTTAAATAACTTTCAGCTCAGCTCTAGTGTCTATTTACTGCTATCCTATTTTAAAATTTACAAAGGGAAAGAAACACTGGCCTGAGATATTCGTTGTGATTCAGACTTGCAGATTTGCCCATATTTGTGTAATGGCTGATCAAGAGCAGTTTTTGTTTTTAAGTCAGTCATCGGATTTTTTTCTTCCTGTTAATGAATCAGACAGCTGGTAGTGCACTTCACAGCAGCAAATGGATTTTAACTGAAGAAGCCATCCAGCCTTTAATCTCTGTGTGAAAATCAAAGCAAAATATTGGCACTAATCCACCTATGCTATCATGCTGGAAATCGTTTCAGGGAAAAGAATCAACCCAAAAGATTTTCCATCTTGGTTAAGCATGAGTAGTTGATGTTCATAATACAAAGGCTTTCCCTATTTACTATTTTTGCATGACCAAAATGTATCATTCTATCATTTTGCTAGTACAGATTTATACAGGCTGTCCAGTCTTCCACTCTAACCCTGTGTTGTGATCAAGACATGGGAGCTCCAGTGCACCCAAGGAAATAAAAATTGCATAGCAACACCCATTCCTGTGCCCACAAATTGGGTCCTTTCAGTGACATGAATTTTGATTCCTACATGTGCATCTGAGATCACACCTCTTTATCAGATCATAAATCCCCAACTATTCAAAGTCAGCCTAACAGGCTGATTTCCATGGAAACCTGCCAAGCTACTAAGCACGAGGCCTTTAATAATGATTTGTGCCAGTTAAATGTTAACAAAATGGATGCAACCCTATAGTCTAAGTGATGTATCACTTCCAGGAGAAAAGGTTTACTGGAAGTATAATCATTATAATCACATGTCTAATGGAGTTAGATGCTTATCACATACATCATAGTGAAAATAAATATTATATCCTCGAAAAATAATGTGTTCTTTCCCTCTTCCTCTGCAGTTTCTTTTTCTGTTCTTGTTCTTCTCTCTTGCCTTTATTCTTTGGCCTTGATGTCAAATGTGCCTCTTGAAAGGTAAGACTGCTTTCTTTCTTTTCCCTTAAAATACTAAGCCACACACATACCTCTTTCTAGGTTCTTATCCAAAGCAGCACAGCTGAATATCTAAACCAATGTTGATCCAGAAACAAGATCAATCAAGTGTGTTTCAGACCTTCTACAAAGGGCCATTTCATACATTATGCAGAGGCCAACTTGAGTTTTCCACAGGAAGTTGCAGCCAATCTCAGCTCCCTGAGTGGACCTTTCTGTTGTATGTGTTTGTAAACACATTTATTGCACTCAGACTTTACATTAGATGGTTGCTGTAATGTGTGGTGACCCTAAGGAAATGTGGAATGTTGCCTTTGTCCAGAATATATTATTGGTTGGTTCTAACCTTTGTCCTCTGTCCAGCAATCCTTCCCTCATTATTTTCCATAGCACCAGCTTTTGGTAATATAGAGTCTGAACCGTAAGTCATCATTTGGAGTGACTAGCTTAAGATGCAGAACAACAACAACAGCAAAAGATTTCATGGTTTGACTTCTCTTTATGTCTTTAGAGTATAATAAACTAATAGCTACTCACCTAGACTGAACTGTCTTTAAAGACACTATCGAAGTAGAAAAAATACCCCCAAATTCTAAATTTAAAGATTGGTCTCTTCTAAATAAATATAAAGGAAGACACATATATGGTTGCTTTTCAAGTCTCCTTATTAACAGTTGACATTTTACTTTGATTTGTATAGGTTGTAGCAAGCTGCCAGCACTCGCCACTATGCCCCACTCTCTCCAAACTGGTGTGGGAGATGAGCCAGGAAGGTCACAAGTGTCATCGCCCACTATGATGACATCACACGTGGGTGCTGTTTGCTTACCAGCCAGCACCATGATTGCTGCCAGCTGGGCAAGAGAGGGCCTAGCTGGGCATTACCTTAGAGCCATGTAAATGGTCCAGAGATGCTTAGAAGAGGGAGGAGATGGAAGGAGAGGGGAAAGCAGAGAGACTGGAAGCGGGTACTACTCTTTAATTAGGGAGGTCATTTGAATGGTCCCCTTTTACCAGACGTGCCTTTCTCTTGCTTTCTAGAGTGATTGACTATACAGAAAAGTCCTCAAAGGGCAGATGCTTCCAAACACACGAAGAAGAGAAGACTGTTTACAACCATTGCAAAACAAAGCAACACTCTGTCACCGAGAGACCACACCCACCATGTAGTTTTAAGCCATTACTTCAAGGTTTGTTACTTGACAGTTCCCTGTCTAAAGCTACAAGATATGCTGCACTTAATAACATTCTATAAGGAGGGAGACAAATATGCCATCAGCATATATCACTAGGATTTTTATTTTATTTTTTATGGTGAAGAATCAGCAAGCAAACCACATTCAGTCGATTGAGTAAAGGTATGCCAGGCAAGGAACCAAAGTTACTATGAACAATCTATCCCTGCTGTGCAGGGGGGTTATTTTAAACACGGACACCAACTTCCCATGAAAGTCATCGACAATAAAGGGGACAGAGCAGAAGAAACGTATCCAGGACTCTAAAGGGGACAGTGACAATAAAGCAGTTGATGTGGAAAGTCTGGCTTTCGTAATACAGGGACACTTTCTCTCTCTCTCTCTCTCTCTGATTTTAAACTCAGGAACAATGACAGCTGCAATGTGAACAAAAGGGGGGAAACATACTCTGTTTTTGTTTCATAATGGGTTGAAACTGACAATGGGATAGACGTGGTTGGAATGTTAATCTACTGCTGCCTGCAGTATAGCATGGGTGATCCATCTAGTGAGAATGCCTGACAGCGCTCTTGAGGATTCCTAACAATGCTGTAGCCTTATTTGTCGTCAGGGTCCTTCCGCAAAGGGAGGATGGCTGTTACATCAAGTGAAGAACTTGACAAGGACGCAACACTCATTTCACTAACCGTTTAATGTATCTTCGGCCACTGGAATGGGGCGGAAAGGTCCTCCGACAAAGAAATAGCTGTGTCAGAGAGGAAGCAAATGCCTGTTAATCAAACCTCAGTTTCCGAAGAGTTTCTGCCTCCACTCACTTGTACAAGTGAAATCCTCCTAAACAATTTGTTTTCCCCTGTCATGTTGTGTTTTCCCAGTTGGCCGCATGAACCAAAACGATGAAACCAGGATGTACCCTTTATTATCTCACCCATACATGACCCGTACATATCTTGCTGTTGAGGTTAGGCTTGCGTTCATTCATCAAGGCCTGCCTTTTAATGCAGCATTTATCTTCCAGGTGACAAATAACTCTCACTTGATTTTGCAAGGTTTCTTGTTGGATGTAGCACCTGCTTGTGGAAATCCCTGCTTAGAATCCTTGGTTTGTGTTTGGAGACGTTCTGATGACTGTCAACGTGCATTGAGGGCGGATGTCATCCCTGTGCTGAAGGCAGCAGTAGAGCCTGGTTTGTTATATAGCGTGCAGAGAACCTCAGTTCTGTTCCCAGAAGCCTGCACTGACCTTCTCTTCCATTTTACCACCTTATGCCTCTTCTCCCTTATAGAGATGGGAGAAAAAGCAAGGACTTATCTTCCACCTGTTCACCTGCAGAATTTAAATACATTTAGAAATATAAATACGGCAAGCATTGAATTTGTTTGTGGTTGTTTGCTCCTAATAACAGTGGCCAGCGTAAGATTATGCTATGCATTGCTTAGCATTCAGAACGGGGGCTTCATACAGACATAAAGCAAAGTCTCTGATTTTTTAAATGCTGGAATGCTGCAAGAGCACCCATTGGTTCATTGCCATGCCATCATGTCTAACATTCATGCACATTTATCACCCCTACCTGCTCAGAACTTGTAAAGGCACAGTACTTGCTACCAGACATTCATACAATCAAGAAAATCAGTAATGAAGGGATGAACAACATTCTCACCTACAGTGGATCCACGCCACAATGTTAGTCTTATATCAATTGAGTTTGCCACAGCAACACCTTGAAAGCATGAAGCTATGTGGCTAGGGTTACCCATACAACTTCCCCTGGTGCCCATGAAGGTTTTAAGATCCTCCTTATGCAGTAGTGACCTCCCATCTACCTGGAAAAGCACATAGAAATGAAAGAGGAAGCATTAAGAACCACAGATCTTGCACTTTCAATTACTGCCATGGTGCAAAGCATGGATGTGAGGCCTGGATCCCATCCAAACCACCAGTCATGTCATAGGTCACCTCTGTGACTTTAGGTGTGTTTTGTGACTTCTTGGTGGTTTTGTTATTATTACAAATAATGAGGATTCATGCCTTGGATCCATGTTTTTTATCATATTGGCAAGCCCTGGATCTGTCTTCTTTATTGTGCAGTCTACCAAGGTTGGCTTTAACTTGAGGTGGTTTAGGGGACTGGAGGGTATAAAAACATGCAAATTCAAGAGGATCCATTTTAATTCCACTGGATTCGACATTTACTCAGACCCCATGGCAAAGCAAAGTTTGTCTGCGCATTTTTTCCCAGCCAAAGGCTCATAAGCTCTGTTTCTCAGATGTGTCCATGATCCCTTGTAACAGCTTGTCAGAAAACAGATGCATTGAAGGTTACATTCTAACATGCTTTACAGTGGTACCTCGGGTTAAGTACTTAATTTGTTCCAGAGGTCCGTGCTTAACCTGAAACTGTTCTTAACCTGAAGCACCACTTTAGCTAATGGGGCCTCCTGCTGCTGCCGTGCTGCCGGAGCACGATTTCTGTTCTCATCCTGAAGCAAAGTTCTCAACCAGAGGTAATATTTCTGGGTTAGTGGAGTCTGTAACCTGAAGTGTATGTAACCTGAGGTACCACTGTATTGCTAAACTAAAACTTACATAAGAGATGCCGTACAGTTCTGATTACAACCTAGGTTCAGAGTCAGTCCTCCTCTAGCTCTGCTCCTCGCCCTCTCACACTACATTTTCCAGCATTCAATGCTCCAAGCCCATGGCTGATTACTAGCAATACTTTCATACCCTCCAATATTCCTCAGAAAATAGGGATGTTCTATTCTATACCAGTAGAATTAATCTTAGATCACCACAGAGCATAAAATGAGACAAGGGTTCCATAGGTGTCACTTTCCTCCACCACAAAGGAATAGCACTCAGCACAATCAGTAGCGGTAAGAAACAGGTCCTTCAGAGAAGCTTGCCTACCATAATTGATCCTGTCAGTAAGGAACAGCTTGCTGTGGTCTGTCACTTAAAGTGATAGAAGCTCTATCCATTTTCTGCATCTTGTCCATTATATTATGTCCCTTTTGCAATATGATGAGTGCAGATCGGTACTGAATGGTTGAGGTACTTTGCTGTGCACAGTTTGTACCATCTCAGTTTGGAAACAAAATCCTGTGCTTTTCTATCTGCTTGCTATCGTTACTTTTCTATGTGTCGCACTCATTTGTCTCTTAGCATCTTGTGAGAAGCCAGGATAGAGTTTACTTCCCAACGTTAAACCTGAATTTGGTCCCAAAATTCTTGCTGCACCACAAAGAGTTGTATCTCCCATACAAGATGCTGAGTAGCCAGCATTGTCTTCTGCACCATTCCACATATCGTAAAAATGCCCTGACCTAAATACTGAAAAAGAGCTTGCTTTGTCTTACCACAGTGTGGATTGATTCTGTCAAGTCAGGTTAAGGCTATGAAAAGGCACCTACAGTAAAGCTTCCCTGCAGAACAGGGCTGTGATTTTCTTTGAAGCCATTTCCTTTGCTCTTTGGAATACCAGAAGGCTAAATCAGCTTATTTGTGCTGTAATTTACATGAAACCTTACAAGATGCAGTATGTGTTGCAGGGCATGTCCACACTGTGTGTTTGCAGCTTTTGCCACTTCTGTTTAAATTACGTAGTCCACGTGATGAATCTCAACACTAATCTCAACGCTTTCCCTCAGAAAATTCTCAGTTTACCCAAAATGGGGATAATCCAATAAATTGTGGGAAATCAGGCTCCAAAGCACTCCACTCAGGGTGCAGACTACAGTATTTTGTTCCAGTGTCTTTGAGTGGATCATTCATCACTCTCTACTCTCATTTCCATGCTTCTTCAAAACATTCATTTCTTTTTCTGCTGTGCTCCGCTATTTCTGGCATGCCCCTGAATGGAAGGGGAAGCCATAGCAATCAATCTATCATCTATCTATCATCTATCTATTATCTATCTATCTATCTATCTATCATCTATCTATCTTTTGATCCTTCACATTTGCACAAAACCATAAAACTGCACAAGCAAAACACATTAAAAATATCTACAAGAGATACCGCACAGCAATCTGAAAATTGTACTAAGAAATTACAGTTGCTTTCATTTATTCCCCAGGCAAAACTCAATGGAAAAGCATAGCCTTATATTATTATTATTATTATTATTATTATCCCTCAGAAAACTTCGGAAGCATGAGCAGAGAATTTACAGTTGCCTAACTATACTTTTGCAAATTTCCTGGGCTGTGATTTTTTAAAAACAAAAAACAAGGTGCATCATAGTTATCTACATTAATGCCCTGTCAGTACTCAACTGACATATTAGAATCAAGAAATCAGAAGGCAGGGATAAATGCAAAAAGGAACACCTACTGGTGTGAACAGGAAAGACCAACACTGCTCTTCATATTCAAATTCAAATTTGTGTGGCTGGCAATTACTCCGGTCTAATTTATATGTGGGGAAAGTGGATTAACAACTAAATAATGCTCAGATGTGGACAAGCCCACAGTCCCTTATTTTTATGTTACTGGAGACTCTACCACTCAAGATATTCAATATCATCTTCACTTTATAAATGAATTTCCTAGGCTTTTGTGGAGGAAATTCTAGACCTGACAGATTACAAACTTCATATGGGTGAAATATAGTGATCCACTTAGTGGAGTGACATTTTATCATGGTGTACCTGTGACTACTTGGCGATGTACAGCTAAGAATAAGGGAGGGGGGTTCTTACCACTTCCTGCTTCTCCAGCTTTCTGATGGGGTGCAGAATGTGGTAATAGCCTCCTCAGCATCTGGCAGGATGTCACACAACATATTTGGGCTGCCGTACATCCGGAATTTCCTAGACATAGCTGGGATTCATCCGCCGGAAATAGCATCTGGGCGGAATTTCTGAAATTTGGCAAAAAATGTCCAGGAAAACCCGGGCATATGGCAACCCATGTTGGAAGTGTCTTTTTTGTGAATTTCCTAAAATAAAAATCTCAAAAACAGCTCAATAACTTTGCCCCCAAAAAAGCTCAACAACTGTTAAAGTTAGCACTTGCTGACTGGTGCTTGTGCTAACCTGCTGAGTGAATACAGTTCTCAGATACCACTTCCATTCTCCCAGCAAAACGAAAACCAACCTCCATTTGATGTTTCGTGTGCTCTTATTATTTATCGTCTCCATTTTTGTGTAGATTTCATTTGACATCTCAGAATTCTAGGCATTGCAGGCTTACTACCATATCCCCTGGTGAGTGGATGAATATTTACCTGAGAAATATATCCCTGTATCAGCACTCTTTAAATTAACAATAACACTGCCCAGAATGGGATTACAATTTTCAATTTTCTGCAATTTTCAATTTTCTGAAATCTAGCAAAAAGTATGCACATCACTGGTGGTAAGAGAACATGGCTGGTTGATGGAATTTTTGTTTTCATGAATTGGGGCCAGGAGTGAAAAAGAGCCATGCAGGCAAATAGAATACCCACACAATTATCTTTATTTCCCCAGTGGAAATAACTGCTGTCAGATGAAATACAGCTTATGAGATGCTATTTTATGGCTATTCTTACCTTATCTTCAAATTGTCTGAGGCCCTGTAATTACTGTGGAATCCACCTTCAGTATACAAAATATTTCCCATTCTTTCAGGGAGAGAGTGTTGTTCATCCCATCAAGCCAGATTTCCATTGCTAAAAATGCAGGCACACACAAACACACTCACACAGGTCCTGTGACCGTCTTATATTTTCTCTCGTTAGCACTGATGCAATATTTGCAATGTAAAACATGCATTGCCCTTTAAGACTACATCCCCGAATTCTAAAATATGCAAATAATTATGGCAGTCATATGTAGGGGCAAATAACATTGGTACTATGCCCCTCAATTTATAGCATTTCCCAAACATGTGGCTTGGAATTAAGACCCTTTAGAATCCTGCAATAGCAGCCCAGAATGCTGCAATATGATTTTCATTGTACCACGGGGTCTTTGGGCCAGTGCTGCCATTTTGCCTATATCCGTTTTTGTTTTGTTTGAAATGTACATCATTATAGGACTGCTTCCTGAATACCCACTTTCGCACTTTAGAGTGCTTTTAACATGTGGAAATTTGCCTTGCGTGCCCACATGCCAGTTACCACAGGTGGTGCCAATTATTCCTCTGAATAAATCAATAAAAAACAGTCCAAATATGAACAACTTGTACCTTCATTGGATAACAGCTGTCTGATGTGACCTTATGTTTTAATCTTGTATATGCCTACCATGATAACTTCTCTGTTCTGATCTACTGCAAATATCATTCATATAATGTGTAATTTACATGCCTATGTCATTTAGTTTTATGCATTTTTACCATTTGGGATCTCCAGTATTGAGTAACTCAGATTTGGTTCCTGTAAAGAACCATGGGTCTTCAGCTATAGACAAGAAGGTTGCTTTGTCAGTGTATGGCATTTTGTCTTCTGTCACACTGGTCTTGTTACGAGACATAGTTTGATTTCCACTTAAATGAATGGCTAAATTTTCATGGATTTTCATGGTTTTTCCAGCCCTTCCATGGGAAGATGGAACTGCTTAAGGTGATGTTCCACAGCATTCTTAGCATGCTAAAGAAATTTACATGTTTTCAGTTCTGTCTTTGGTATTGCAATATGTTCCTTGTGTATGCATGTTCATCTCACTTTCTCTAATACATACAGCCAATCCTTTAATTAAGGCTCTGAAGGAGGGTGGACAACCACCAGCCCCTTGGTGACAATTCTGTGACTCATATAATACAGAGTGGTCTGTCAGATTTGCTCTGTAGACTTTGGAGGCGCTTTTCTCTCTCTTCAGTGCAACACAATCTGTGCCTAATATTCTTGACACTGACTTTGCAAACCCTCTGCTGATCAAAATGAGTTCACCTTTTGAAATATGTACGTAGAAGCAAATACATGCATATGTTACTGTACATATATCTATCTCCAGTGTATATAGTAGGATGCTCTTAGATCTTATAAAAAAAGTGTACTTCCAATTCTAAGAATGAGGATGTGGGGCCATGGGTGGTTCAAAGGTGATGTGACTAGTGTGAATGAATGGCATGACTTTCAGCTCCTGGGGAATTTGGTGGCAAATCTGCAGTTCCACCCTTGTGAAACTGCAGCCGTTGCACCACCCCCAGCTAAGCAGGCCTCTCTGTGCATGTACAGATAGACCTAGTGCATCATCAAAACCAGAGGTGGCCTGAACTCACCAGAATCTGGTACTTCAGAAAAGTGGAATCAGGACTTCCAAATTTCAAAACAAGTTATGGAGCATTCAAAGTGGGTGGGGCGAATCTGTCCACAGAGCCTTTTCCTGAAATGGAGTCCACGGCACCGCCCAGTTTGAGCAGTTCCTCTTGTTTCAGTTTGGCATCTCATTGACAATTCAAGTGTTTTCTTTTTAACGTCAAGGTGTGACTCTTTTCGGGCTCTTTTTTGCCATGTGGTCCCTCAATTTCATTGACAAGGAGCATGGAGAAAGACCCCTCAAACTGACCTTTGAAGTGCACATAAAGGGAAAAGGCTTTGAATGGCAAACTCTGGGCAAAAGATAGTCCCACATCCCGCAATTCAGCAGTATTACTACTCACATGGATCACAGTGGCAAGCCTTCTCTTTTGACATATCAAAAGGGCACATTATATAGTTTACTTGGAACCACAGCAAACTTCCCAGTTTCTCGATTTGAGGGCAGTATGAAGACACTGTGAATCTCCAAAGTGTTTCTCTCTGCTCTATCCCGTTTGGACTAAGCTAGCCAACCCCTTTTTAATCCCACTGCATTTAGATTCAGCAAATTGCTCCTGCGTTGGACAAAAGTTCCACTTTCTCTCCACTGCATCTCCCTGTATATAAATTGATCCCATTTTTGTGTCTATAATTCCAGAAGAGAATTGTAAATTATTTGGCAGAATGACCCTTTGATAAACACTGCGGCCATGTATATGTACTGTACGTATTAACGTGTAGATGAGAATCCTTATTGTATGTAAAGTTTTATGAATGGTTATTTTTTAATTTATGTATTTAATATAGGATTCAATGACCTCTGGTGTTTTAGTTTGTATAAAAAAAATAAAAATAAAACAGCAGCATTTTTTAAAACTTCACTTTACATTAATGGATGTGTTATCCACAGCCTGTTTGAAATCTATTTTGAAACAATACAGAGACAGCAATAAAGCAGCACACCTGCTTCCTGGCATGTGCTATATTTTCACAGGAAAGTGAGCAGAGTGAGAGAAAAGAACAAGTTTCAGGAGTTGTGCCAGGGATCATCAGGGATCAGCTCAGGACTTGTTTTCAACATATGCAGTGATAATAAAGTTGGTCCTGCAACATATAAAGAACATATAAAGATGTGCATTTGAACATGGGCAGAGTGGATCTTCACCATTAAGATTTAGGTACCGTAATAGTCTCCCATGCAGTCCTGAGTCCCATTCAGCTTTATTTTCAGGAATTTAGCAGTGGAGTCAGCAGCCAGATGTTCTAGTGGCAGAATGATGGGAAACCTCCTAAGCCACAAACAGAAGCTAAATGGTTTCAAAAAAAAAGTGGGATGTTTTAATTAATGGTAAAACAGATCTATGATTTAGAACACAGCATATAGCAGAGATCCCCAAACTTATTTAGCCTACCGCCCCCTTTTCAGAAAACAACAACTCCTCAGCGCCCCCCTGGAAATCTACCTACTTTAAGCAAAGGGCCAGGGCTGCAGTTTGCCTGCCATTGACCAAATAGACTGGCAAGCTGTGATCCACTTCCCAGGCCTGGGAAAACCCCTTGCTTCCAGCATGACCGTCAGATCCAGGAGAGGCATTGTCGCCATCCCACAACGGGAAGTTACCCCGGTTGCGGGGATTTGAACCGCCAACCTTCTGATTGGCAAGCCCAAGAGGCTCAGTGGCTTAGACCACAGCGCCACCCGCTCCCGAACCCTTTTTTTTTAAATGGGATCCTCAAATGCATGTTTGAGTTAAAAGTGGGTCCAAGGTCTTAAAACACTGAAGACTACTGGTGTTACATGAGATTTCACAGTACAGTGGTACCTCGGGTTACATACGATTCAGGTTACATACGATTCAGGTTACAGACTCCGCTAATCCAGAAATATTACCTTGGGTTAAGAACTTTGCTTCAGGATGAGAACAGAAATCGTGCTCTGGTGGCACGGCGGCAGCGGGAGGTCCCACCCCATTAGCTAAAGTGGTACCTCAGGTTAAGAACAGTTTCAGGTTAAGAACAAAACAAATTAAGTTCTTAACCCGAGGTACCACTGTACAGTGGTAAAGCACACACTTAGCATGTATGAAATCTATGGCACCCATAGTTAAAAGCGACTCAGATATCAGAATTCTAGAAAGAGATTATGATTCTTTCCACAAGATGGCAGCCGTTTACTGTCATCAACACTAAAATAGGACTGGGTGGGGTAACTGGGGATAGTTTCTTGAGTGTTCAGTATTGCTCTTTCATATTTGTTTCTCTCCGTCTAAAGAGTATGTCTTTTTCTTCTACACACAGATGAGTCACAAATCCAAAATTATTTGACATTAGATACAGTGCCAGACTATGCTTCATTACAAATGAAGGAGTCAAAAATATTATTCCAGAATCTGTCTTTGTGACAATTCTCCACATTTCTGCCTAAAGACTGAGGCTGGCTGTTACGAACAGATGCAGTAAATTAACTTACGAATCCAAGAGACTCAGCAGTCACAAAGAGCCCTGCAACTAATTAATTGCACACAGAACAACTCATCCTTGCTTTTCTGCCAGACAAGAAAAGGCTAAAGGTCTGTGTGAGTCACCCTCTTAATTTTCAGCTTTCAGAGGCACAAGTCATTTGCTTCTGTTTTGAGATGAGAAAGTATTCACACACCCCAGTTTACATGTCTTCTGCCTCTAGTACTCTTTTTTATTGTTGCTGTTCCAAGTATAACCATAATTTCTAATTTCTAATTGTTGTTCCAGCACTCTGATTTACCAGGAGACCAGAAAAACAGGGCCTGTTCCAAGTAAATAAGGCACAGGCCCTCCAAGTGCCCCTACCTTTCAGGGAAAAGCCCCAGATTTACAGAAGCTGTCTTGGTTTCTGATTTCATCCCAGAACGTCCCCCTTTTCTTTAGGATGTCCCTGTTTTCACATTTTCAAATGTTGGAGGGTATGATCTGTAATCCTACACACACTTTCCTGACACAACTCTTTCTGGCAGGTGTGCATACCTAGAGTAAGACAGAAGTGTTTCGCATTTACAAAGAGATTAAGGCACACTTGAATTTCTAGCCACTTTTGATTATGCTTTCCTTTTGCAAGTGAAATAATCTGTTTCTCTCTAATGTCCCATTTAGCACTCCTTGCAATTCAGGATTAAATAATAGCCCAGCAGCCTGTGCATATCTTTTAGCCAAGACAGTTTTAGCCCCTCAGCTGTTATTGACCTTCGCACACACACCCCCAACCAGGGGTAGCCCTCACACATTGCTGGAATCCAACCCCCAGCATGCTCCATTCCTCTGGAATGCACCAACCTCTGCTCTAAACCAGCCTTTCCCAACCTGGGGTTGTCCAGATGTTTTGGACTACAACTCCCATCACCCCAGCCAGGCTTGCAAAGGTGGGCCTAAACTCCCGAGCAACTGAGAGATCAGAAAGCTCAGCTCCATCTGGGTTATTCCCGCTCAGCTGTGCCAATAGCTGCTTCTCTCCTAAGGCAAGCCACAGCTTTGGGAAGTCAATTCTTGACAGGATTGGGCAGGGTGGGGGGTAGAGGTGAGAAAGAGAGAGAAAATTCCTCCTGAAACAGCAACACAGACACTTTAAATGTGATGGTGCTTTTAACACAGTTTGTAGTTTGGAGCTCAGCTTCTGCTGCTGGTACAGTGGTACCTCTGGTTAAGAACTTAATTCGTTCTGGAGATCCGTTCTTAACCTGAAACTGTTCTTAACCTGAAGCACCACTTTAGCTAATGGGGCCTCCTGCTGCCGCTGTGCTGCCATCGCACGATTTCTGTTCATCCTGAAACAAAGTTCTTAACCCGAGGTAATATTTCTGGGTTAGCGGAGTCTGTAACCTGAAGCGTCTGTAACCTGAAGCATCTGTAACCCGAGGTACCACTGTATCTTGGATCCCACCCCCTTTTTTTCCCTTTAGTACAACCGCTGCTGTTGACCAAAGGAAGATATTTTAGAAGCCTGTTGATGTTAATCTCAACTCACAAACTTTGGCTGCATTCTTCCTGAGGAGATTTAACTAGCTAGTGCAAACTTTGTTTTCTGAGTGAGATCACTGCAGGGCAGATACTTTGCTTTCTTTCCTTTAAAAAAAAATACTTATTTAAAACTTTATTTAGCACAGCAATCAATTTTAGTCCTTTTGACCCCAGGGGCTGTTTGTGTTTTAAAAGGGTGGCTTTATAAAAGAGCCAGGATCAGCACCTTAGCACATGACAACGCAACAAAGTTCAGTGAAATCCAACTCCTTCCATGTTCTCCATGAACAGCTTCCATTGTGCTAGTTTTGCACAGTCCAAAAAAGGAGGACAAGGGAGGGGGACAGAAGGACGGGCTCGCTTTTGTCTGAAACAGCGAGACATGGTGCAAAGACAAAGAGACCCCTTGGAATGGGGTCAGTGTGATAATTTAAGCAAAAGAGGAGCTCTTATTTTTAACCACTACAATGCTGGATGCTAGTTAAATATTTGGTACACATTGAAGGGTTGCCCAATCTGCATCCAGTTTAAAGACAGAACCATAAGTACAGAAAGCTGTGAAACTGCCCATCTGAAGTTAGCACACAGATAGTGTGTAGGACCTACAAGAGTACCCCTAAACATTTTTAAAAGAAGAAAAGTAGTGTGTGTGTGTGTGTGTTTATATGTATGTGTGTGTATATACACACACACACACACATTTGCATATATGCATATGTACATATAAATTAGCATATGGAAAGTATCATCTTTTTTGTAATGCATATGTAGCCACAACCCTATCAGATAAACAAGGCCATGTTGCGTGTTATAGGCCCAGCCATCAAGCAAAAGCTCCTTCAAAATCCTCAGGAGAGAAACTGACATTTTTGTGATAACTTATGGAATGGATGGCTGGGGTGGTGTTCTCCATGCCAACTCAGTGCCTGGCTTAAACCTCTGGAAGGGAACAGGACTGACAAGCAAGTAAGGAGCTCTCCTCTGGCAAAAGATAAAATCAGAAATAAAATGATTCAGTGACATTACACTTGTTCAAACAGCAATGATGTGAGATTGGATTGTGGACCTTAGCTGGAAAGCAAAGAGCTTGGTTTGCATGAAACATGCCAGCAAGTAAACCTCCAGGGATGCAGGTAGTGCTGTGGTCTAAACCACTGAGCCTCTTGGGCTTGCCGATCAGAACGTCAGCAGTTCAAATCCCCGCAACAGGGTGATTCCTGCCAACCTAACAGTTCGAAAGCACACCAGTGCAAGCAGATAAATAGGTACCACTGTGGCAGGAAGGTAAACGGCGTTTCCGTCACAGTGTTCCGTTGCACCAGAAACGATTTAGTCATGCTGGCCACATGACCTGGAAAGCTGTCTGTGGACAAACGCCGGCTCCCATGGCCTGAAAGCGGGATGAGCGCTGCACCCCATAGTCACCTTTGACTGGACTTAACTGCTCAGGGGTCCTTTACCTTTACCTTACCAGGTAAGGAGCAGGTACACATTTATTCCGCATATTGCAGTTCTTAAAAACAAGGCAAGAGAAAAGGGAGAAAGCAATGATGACCTGGAAATACACAAATCCCGTTTAAGGCTGAATTCTAGAAGTTACCAAAGAACAGAACCTTCACCCCACTCACTGCTAGCCTCCATCTTCTGGAGACTATCTTTGCTCCTATAACTAAACTTGATGCGTTGTTGAAATTTTAGGAACATGGGAAGCTGCTTCATACTGAATTGGACCATTGGTCCACCTTGCCTAGTTTTGCACAGTAACTGACAGTGTCTTGCTGGGTTTTCAGGATCTCTCCCAGCGCCATCCAGAGATGCCAGGGAGTGGAACTTCTGCATAGAAAACAGATACTGTACTCTGCTGCTGAACTACAGACTTTCCCCTTGTTCACTCTAGCTGAGAAAAACTGGTTCCTTTCTCACTTCTTGAGGTGGCAGCAGAGCTTTGCTTTCATTGCACTTGTTGTCAAGAGAGACAAAATATTATTCTGCCTTTCTGGCAAAGTGTGCAGGCCCATGGACGGAAGGGCAGCAGCTCACAAAAGGGAAGGCAGGCTGCACCGCAACGGAGGCCTTGTGGTGGGGAGTTGCCAAGAAAAGCCTCAGAGGAGAAACAGAAAGTATATTTTTATAACTACAAAGATTTAGTTAATTGCTTTAATTTACAGTCTTCCCCCCCGCCAAAGTCAGTTCAAATCCACAGCATCCTTGGAAAAGTGTGTTTTATTGCTATGGACTTGGTAAATAAAAGAAAGAAAGAAAATGCCATTTTGAAATGGAAAAAAGCTGTGTGTGACTTTATGCCTTTTGCATGCGTGTGTAATGTTCCACCCCATGACTCACAGAAAGATGGGAAGCCATGTTCCAACCATTTGTTTTAGCATAAATCAGAAGACAAAGTGAAAAAGAATTATATAAATGGGAACGAATTATTCTGGCACTATAGTTTTAGATTTAAAAAAATAAAAATAAAGGATCATTTATAACAGTGAATGTTGCTAAGGGAATAAACACATAACATGGGATCTGGAATGTATCTAAATGTCACTGAAGTTTTGTAGTGTCTGGACCATCTCTGTAAATTAAAGCATTCTGAATCTAGTGTGTAAGACTCTGTAAGACATCCTTAAAGTTTATGTTTGCTAAGGGAAATAAAGCAAATAGATCAGATTTGAAGCTTTTGAAGCACAGTCCAAACACATTTCCAAGGATATCTCAGCAGAATCATTTGTAACATTCTTAGCCAACCAAAACTGGCTGCAGAAGAAAATAAGAAATGATACTTATGCATATGGAGAACCTGCATTTTCACAGGACAAACTAATTCTGATAACAAAATTAACTCATTTTTTTAAGGATTGCATGCCTAGCAAATGTTACCAAGTTGGGTGGTCGCCTTAGTCCTGGGGTCCCAAATGTGGTGCCCATGGGTGCTACAGTGACCTCAGACATCTCCCTTGGCACCCGTCAATACCTTCTGTCCCTCCCTTTTTTAAAAAAGTGATTTTTTGTGTTTTGTGGGGAATATTGTCTATTTCGGGGGGGAGATGTTTCTGAGCATTAATACCATTTTTTCTCCTATGAATGCCCTGCCAATGAAGCATGTGTTGAACTTATACCAAAAGAGGGACACAAGGCAGTGGAATAAATATAGTAACAGTTCTCAGGGTGTCATAAGAACATGAGAAGAGCCAGCTGGATGAGGCCAATAACCCACACGGTCCAGCATCTTGTTCTCACGTCAGCCAACCAGATGTCTATGCGAAGCTTGAAAGCAGGACCTGACACTGGCAAATATGCTACAAAGTGTCTCGTATGCTGCAATGGATTACAATGTGAGAACAACTTAACATGCAAGGAGGAAGAACACACAATAGTGTGACAGTAAGTGCTTTAGATTTGTGAAGTGCAGAAATCCTGGTTCTCCTAAGGGAATGGCGTGGGGAGCTTCCCAAACCCCAGGAACTGCTGTATTTTCTATGACTGAAAAAAGCAAGCCACATGTTTAGGAGCATAAACGCAGCTGCCTAACTTTAATAATCCTCCGTGGCCTAAATCTTTTTCCAGTGGCAGACAACAAAAGCGGACCATTTTGCACGCGGATGAAGACCTTGTGAAAGCACAACTTCTAACCAGAGCCCAGTTCACAGATGTAAAGCTTTCTTTTTCAGCTCTAGCACAACAGATGGGGTCTTCAGGGAGAAGAGTTGATAATCTGTGGATTAAAGACTCCCTAATTACACACCGATTACAGCTGTATTGTGGGGGCAGATGAAACAGGCAGACATAGCCGTATCTACTCTAAACAAGTACCAGATGGCCTTTAACCTGGAGGTCCCTTTGCCCATTAGAAAGAACCTGAAATAACATGGGAGCGTTCTTTGTTAAGCTTAGGGTATAGAGAAGAGTGGCCAGAGCTCTCCCAGTGCTGGTAACATTACAGTTTACATCAGTGGGGCAGGACAGTGTTGTGGCATTGAGGTTAGGTCTGTGCCAACACCCTGATGGAGTCTGTTAATTGCTTAATGTTCGTGCATCTGCACAGCCCCAACCCTGATGCCTTTCTGCTCCTCACCCCCAGCCCTGTCCAGGGAATATGTAGCAAAATTGTTGTCCAAAAGGCAACGCCATGGCTATTCCTCATTACATCACCTCTGCTGATAGCCAGGCTCTCTAAAGTTACTCTAGCTCTCCCATTATTCAAAAAGAATATAAAGATAAAACTATGATCCAATGGAAGTAATTCTTTACGAACCACCAAAGCCTCCTGATCCATAAGCGAGAAAACTATCAATATCCCATTGATCAGCAAAGAACCAAGTCAACTCAAGCTCAGGTATGTTGATAGTTGTAATTCCGATCCAGCATTTAAATTGTCAAAACACAAAGCTATAAAGTCAGATGATGCTGTTCATCATGGGTAGGCAAACTAAGGCCCGGGGGCCGGATGCGGCCCAATCGCCTTCTAAATCCAGCCCACAGACGGTGCGGGAATCAGATTGTTTTTACATGAGTAGAATGTGTGCTTTTATTTAAAATGCATCTCTGGGTTATTTGTGGGGCATAGGAATTCATTCATCCCCCCCCCCATACGGCCCCCCACCAGGTCTGAGGGACATTGGACCAACCCCCTGCTGAAAAAGTTTGCTGACCCCTGCTGTACATTCTCACTTTAACAGGTTTACATCTGTTCACTTGAACAGTTTATCTCCATTCTGTCAAATTTATAATTGCTTCTTTGATATTAGTAGTTCTATCATTGGAGGCAGATTTTGCATAATTGCTAGGACCATTTTTAGGTAGCCTCCCATAACAAAAATAAAATATTTCATAGTAGAAGCTGTGATCCTTAGCTATCTTCCTGTACTGATCATTTAGGGACAGTTAGGCATAAGCACCTCCAGCAATGAAGCCATACTTATTTCCAAGATTTTGGTTTTGATCCATAAAGATTTAAATGACTCAGGACCACAATACCGCAAGGACCGCCTCGCACCATATGAACTGACCTGGACCCTGTGATCCTCATTTGAGGCCCTTCTTTGTGTGCTTTCTCTGTGCGAGATCTGGAGGGAAGCAAATAGAGAATAGGCCAGAGGGTTACGTAAACGGTGGTTCAACTGTACATGGCTTTTAGAAGACATCTGAAGGCAGCCCTGTTTAGGGAAGTTTTTAATGTTGGATGTTTTATCGTGTTTTAATATTCTGTTGGGAGCCACCCAGAGTGGCTGGGGAAACCCAGCCAGATGGGCAGGGTAATAATAATAATAATAATAATAATAATAATAATAATAATAATAATTTGCTGCTGATTCCCCAAAACTGGTATTCAGTGGCAAACTGCCTCCAATTCCTGAGGTAGTACAGAGCCAATGTGACTAGGGGCACTCAATAGCCTTATCAGTATGTCTAATCCCCTTTTAAAGCCTGTGCCCTTGCCAACAGTGACAGTTGGCATGAATGACGCTCCCTAATCCCGGGCACGAGATTGGCCAGGAGTTTCAGGACACAAGATTACAACCCTTTAAAAATGAGCAGTCAAGAGTTGCCAGCTGGGATGTGCATTCCTGTGCCTTCAATCTCTTGGCTATATCTCTTAGGCACCAAAGTAACAGGAGGCCTCCCGGCTCACAGACTCAATGTCATTCCAAGGCCACAGCATTTTATTAGCAGGATTAAAGACTAGGAGGAAATATTTGTTGTCAGTATCCTAGCTAATCTTCAGAATACCCCAAGCTTTGGCGGTTGCAGGAGAAACTGGCTAGTCTTTATGAGGCAAACAAAGTGCCTTCCTACCTCTGGGCAGCACTGTGATGACCTAACTCTTTTACTATGTCTTTACAACTCAAATGCAGCCTGGGAGCCATTAGCAAAAAAAAAAAAGGCCGGTGCCCCAATGTGTTCTCTGTGCTTTTGTATAAGGGGCTAGTGAGTCAGCTCATACATCATTCATTCTTTGCATAAATAACAGGACTTATTCTTCTCAGTTAATTGCATGCTGGGCCTTCAAATTTTGTGAGAGACAACCTGTCTCCCACCCTTGGATCCAGACATTCTTTCCAGAGGCACATTCCAGCACAGGCTTTGAGTTTCTGAACACCTTCCGTTCCACATAGAATTCCTCATGTCTCCTCAATAACTGGGGGGGGGGGCATTTTGAGATGCCTGTGGCATTTTGTGGAAAGCCATTAATCACAGATTGCAAGCCACAACAATAACCCCCACCCCTTTGAGCCAAGAGACTTTAGTATTCTTATTTGTTGAAATTGTAGTCTGCCCCACACACACCCCTAGTCCTTTGTCAATCTTAAAAGCTATGTGCATTATAAGCATAAGAATAACTGACCAAAAACATGGTAGGAGCTGGAACACAGCCCATTGTTTCTCATGGGATGGCTAGTGAGAATGGCACTGTTTATACCCACTAAAATGAGATTTGGGGATGGTCTTAAAAAGTGATTGGATAAATTCATGGAGTATACTTTATGTCTGTTAGCGGCTACAGGGCCACAGCACTGACACTAACTTCTCCCTTTTCCTCTGCCCACACGACCTTGTGCCACTATTCTCCATCCTGCCACTTGCCATCTCATTGTCTCGCTCCTTACCTGCCATTTGCTACCTCCCAGGATTTCTGGGGCCTTCCTTATGCCTCAGTGCTGTGCTCTGAGAAAGGGATCCTGTGAAAGGAAGCAAGCCATCGTGACTGAGAAGTCATGACCGTGGCAAGCACTGTTAATCTGAGGCCCTTCTTCACATGCCTCTTCCACGAGAGGTCCGGAGGGTGGCAACACACGAACGGGGCCTTTCTGCCGTGGCTCCCCATTTGTGGAATTCTCTCCCCAGAAAGGCTCACCTGGCACCTTCATTACATCTCTTTAGACGCCAGGTAAACACATTCCTCTTCCCCAAGGCCACTGGCTGATTTTACAATCTATGGCCTCTTAAATCTGTTGGGGTGGGGTATTGTTTTTCAGTTATTTTGTTATGTATTGTGTGTTTTTAGGTTGTAACTCCCCCTGTGATCTTCAGATGAAGGGCAGTATATAAATCTAAATGATGATGATGATGATGTTAACAATCCCTCCTGGGCTGTTGCTTGAGCCACATGGCTATATATTATAGTGCTGGCCCTGAACGCTATCAGTCATGATGGCTAAATATTGCTTGGTCAAATGGCCTGGCAGTCCTAATAAGGTCAGTGGAATGGAAGTTCCCAACACTTGCTACAGTTATCTAGTACAGTGGTACCTCGGGTTACAGATGCTTTGGGTTACAGACGCTTCGGATTACAAACTCCGCTAACCAGGAAGTGGTTGCTCCAGATTAAGAACTTTACCCCAGGATAAGAACTGAAATCGTGTGCCGGTGGCGCAGCAGCAGGAGACCCCATTAGCGAAAGCACACCTCAGGTTAAGAACCGTTTCAGGTTAAGAACGGACCTCTGGAACAAATTAAGTGTTTAACCCGAGGTACTACTGTAATCAATATACATCTGGGGGGAAACTAGCAAATATACTCAGTGACTTCACTAGAAGCAGAAAATAGGTGGAAGTCCTACCCATCCCGTAGTAACTAGTTTTCTATTCAACTTGCAGAATACTAATTTAAAATAGTTTTTCCTCTCTTTAAATCCAAGTGTACAATGAAGGCAATAACATAATCTTAATACTATGCATAGGGACGCGGGTGGCACTGTGGGTAAAAGCCTCAGCTCCTAGGGCTTGCCGATCAAAAGGCCGGCGGTTCGAATCCCCGCGGCGGGGTGCGCTCCCGTTGCTCGGTCCCAGCGCCTGCCAACCTAGTAGTTCGAAAGCACCTCCGGGTGCAAGTAGATAAATAGGGACCGCTTACTGGCGGGAAGGTAAACGGCGTTTCCGTGTGCTGCGCTGGCTCGCCAGATGCGGCTTTGTCACGCTGGCCACATGACCCGGAAGTGTCTCCGGACAGCGCTGGCCCCCGGCCTCTTAAGTGAGATGGGCGCACAACCCTAGAGTCTGTCAAGACTGGCCCGTACAGGCAGGGGTACCTTTACCTTTACCTTAATACTATGCATATCTATTCATATATAAGTTCCACTGAGTATGTGTAGGATTTTAGTCTTTTTGTCAAATGGTGTGTTCTGCCCTAGTTGCAGTAATTCTTGTTCTTGACCTAAAAATCAAGAAAAAGAGTGGTTAATTAAAAAAAAATCATACAGATGGCATGAGGTATATGAAAGAAGGCTTTGCCTGTGGTAATGGAATAGTGTGGAAACGCTGTGTCTGCTATTTGCTCTGCAATAGCACACTGAGATTTTTCTAGGGCAAGTTATTTGCGGCTTGTAGCCTTGATCTTGGCATAATACGGAAATGTAAAACAAAGAGTGCTGTAATGGGAAATAAAGAAATTTGTACAGGATGTTATAATTTGCAGCACATTAGCATTAGATTATTAGGTCCCTGTAAAAGAGGATCCATCAGCATATTTGTAAAAACGTTTTATAGAAAATCTCTTTGCTTAAACAAAACTCTGTGCATAAATATAACTTGTTTTGGAAAAAAACAGTCTTTTGGCACTTCATTGCATAAAGTGCTATCTTGAGTTTTAGGTATTTATATACATGGCTGGGTGGGGGAATCGTAAACAGTGAAGCTGAAATGAAATGTACTTTTTGCCTTTAATTTCCTTCTGGCTTTACTGTTTACTATTTCAAGCATGCATGTATGTATAGGCTCACAGGCCCTAAAGGAAGAAACCAGACCAAATAGCGCTTCTAATTGTACAGCTTATTTAGGTTGCAGTTCTTTATTGGGTTTCTGTAACTGTTGGGAATATGTGAGTGTGATTGTGTACAGGTGCAGAATGCCTAAGGCACAGGCATGTTAGTAGATGTTAATACTGGGTATTAGTGTATTGAGTAGAAATCTCTGTTATGGAATATGATGTTTTATATATTGTAACCATGGATTTTGATGATTAGCATATTGCCTTTAGTTTTTTGCCTTTTCTGTAAATTGCTTTGTGATCTTTTCTGACGAGAAGTGGTGTATAAATACTTAAAATAAAATAAACAAATAGTATTTATATACACACATTGTTATGCATATATGGTGTTAAAAAAATTATATCTGTATTTTTAATGAAGATTTTAGATTTTTTTGTGGGGTGTGTGTAACCCACTTAGAGGTTTCAGCCAATTACGGTAAGTAGCATACAAGTTCTATTAAATATATCACACCTACAACTCAGGATAACATTTGTGCATTTGATGAAGCAAAAGCTTTTGTCATAATTAATAAGTTAGTTCTTACAGTATCACACAACTGCAAGAGACTAATATGCCGGCCTCCTCTGGAAATGGTTGCTTTGGATAATATTGCTGGAAGAAAAGGCTAGTTGCTTACAGCCTATAATTGTGCTTCTGTAACATCTTTTAAAAACTCTGTTTTGCTTATGCTGTAAACCAAATAGTAAATACTCTGGTTCTTGTGAGTTTCTTGATAGTTTGAAAGATTCACAGTTATTAGTTTATGTTGCTCCACAATGCAATGATGACTTTGAAATTTACTTTATTGATTTACATAGTACTCTGTTGGTCCATCTAGCTCTGAAGGAGCTATGTCTTGACAAGCAAAGATCACTCCCATCCCTTCCTATTTAGCTTCTTTTAAGTGGAGATAGAATTTAACTTGGAAACCAATGCATGCATATTTATTATGCACAA
This sequence comes from Podarcis raffonei, assembly GCF_027172205.1. Classification (NCBI taxonomy): domain Eukaryota; kingdom Metazoa; phylum Chordata; class Lepidosauria; order Squamata; family Lacertidae; genus Podarcis; species Podarcis raffonei. Next base: position 53,983,470 of record NC_070603.1, read on the forward strand.
TGTAAAACTACTTTTATGTGCCCCTAAAACAAATAGACACAGTTACAATTAAAGAAAATCCTACTGTAATTACACTGACTGACTCTCCCATAAACATTCTTCGTAAGAGGTCAGCAAAGCCACTTCCACTTTGTATATATATTTCCAAGAGAAAGTTCAATGACCCGTGCTGTCACTCTCTTCCAAGAATTTCCAAGAGTTCTTTTAGATAAGCCTAGGCTACATGGATGTGCTGATTCATATGTCACTTTGGAGAAAGAGAGAAAATCAGTGAAGGCAATCTGAAGCTTCCAGGATACTTGATTAAAGCCCAAAGGAATGACAGTCTTTGCCAAATATTTATATTGCAAAACCCTCAGCCTGTGCTGGTTAAATAGTATGAATTCCTTTGTATATTAGAAAGGGACACTTATAAGTAATTGAGTGTTCCATTACAGTGGTACCTCGGGTTACATACACCTCAGGTTACATACGCTTCAGGTTACAGACTCCGCTAACCCAGAAATAGTACCTCGGGTTAAGAACTTAATTCGTTCTGGAGGTCCGTTCTTAATCTGAAACTGTTCTTAACCTGAAGCACCACTTTAGCTAATGGGGCCTCCCACTGATGCCGCCACACGATTTCTGTTCTCATCCTGAAGCAAAGTTCTTAACCTGAGGTACTACTAACATGAGCCTCTGATATTGGTAGGCATTCTGAAGCCTCCAGATTGGCCAGGCCTGGTCTAAAGACTAGGATCTTAGGCTTCCGCCTTGTCCTGCTTAGCAGAACAGAACCTTCTAGCTGTAGCTCCAGTGCCAAGCCACTGGCAATGGGAACGTAAAAATGAACAAAGCTTCCAGGCTCTGGTTATGGCTACACATAGCCCCAATCTGGCTTTGTCAAGAACAATATTCATGATTTTGGAGGGGCAAGAGAAGAAATCCACACTAATCATGTTGATAATGTTCCATCCCAGTGGCTTTTCTGTTTGCGCCAACATATTTCAAACCCAGAACAACTTCCCTGAAGAACTTTGCCTTTCGTATGCACAACCTCAGATGCTTAGAGTGACAGGCATACTCTATGGATTTTAGCAGCACAGCAACCTATTGTAGCAATCCCTAAGGAAAAAATATTTGCTGTTAGTAGCTAGCTTAAGGGTTGTTTTTGTCCCCAATTTGGTTATTTCTGCAGACTGAGTTTTTCTTTACAATCCCATCCCCTTAGTGCTGTTTGGTGACCATTGCAAAGGAGGAGGCCAAGAGCAAATGAATGCAGGAAAGACATGAATGCTAGCATTAAATGTATCGAGTAGAAGCATTACCCTGAGTAAGTCACTACTGGCTGTGAATGTAGCATCTGTGGAGTGTTCTCATTTTTGCCACGTTGCATCTCTCACTCTGCCTAGAGCCTTTTGTGCCTTACATTGGCCCAGTTCCCGAACAGCTTCTTCAAATGCCCAAAGACTTTGAGCTCATTCATTTCATCTCCACAGCTCCTCTTGCTAAATCCCAGAGCTTCAGTGTCTTGCTTGATTGATGAAGGCAGACAGCTTTCTTTGGCTCGTATAATCAGGAGGAGCCACTGAATACTCTCCACAAATGTTCATTTCTTTTATGGATTTCTTCCTCTCCATTTTTAATTTGGGGTAAATTCATCCCAGAGGTGAGATTATAACTTTATTCCCGCCCACAAAAAATACTCCACAAATTAATGAACTGAAACACAGTAGTAGTGTTTCCATGAAAATGATTCCTTTAAATGTATCTAAGACAGGCATAGGAAAACTCCGGCCCTCCAGATGCTTGGGACTACAATTCTCATCATCCCTAGCCAACAGGACCAGTAGTCGGGGATGGTGGGAATTGTAGTCCCAAACATCTGGAGGGCTGGAGTTTGCCTATATCTGATCTAAAACAATAAACCCATCAATCTCCTCTAAGGTATCTTCTTCCCTCTTTGGACACCTCTTCCCTGAAGGAGTCCATGAAGCTGCAATGATAGCCCACTACTTGATCTATCTCTGCACCAGGAATGAGGAAAACATCTCAGCTTAAAGGAAGCGTTCCCTCATGGGCAAGCTTTGAAGCAGTGGGTGAGGCCAGAGGCAAAAAGTGGGCAAGACAGCAGATGTGGTCTCTGTGCAGTAGGTTACAATCTATACAGATGGTCAGTGGTTTCTACACTCACATTTCCACCCTCCATCCAGACAAGAAAGTGGCATTATTCAGGGACACATTTCATCCAGGCAAAAGTACTGAGGAGGGTATTGCAGGGCCAGTAAGGAGGGTATTGCAGGGTAGATGAGGTAGGAAGTCTGGTGTGGGAAGAATCCCAAAGGCTTGACAGAGAGACCTGGAGGGCCACATTTGATCTCCAGTCATGAGATTTCCCAGCCTTACAATACCTTCCAGGGACTGCCAATGCAGCACCCATGCTCAACAGTACCTCCTATGGCACCTGCAAAAGGCCTCAATAAATATCCACTCAAAAATCCACAATGCACAAGAAACAGATTGGTCTTCCTGTTTCCACTGACATGGCCTCTCCCATATTGAACACACTGCTTAACAAGACCAGGTTTCATTGGATGCTGGGCCTGGGCACCTACCCTCTTTCCATTATGAACAGAGGAGAGGGACAAAGAGCTTCTTTAGGAGAGTGTGGTGGTAGATGATGTAGGAGACTTTCCCATTGGTGGGGAAGGGGCTGAGGGTGGCATGCTCCCATCATTCCGTGGTCCTGCCTCTTTTTCCGCTCTCTTGGATGTGGCAGCCATTTTGTGTTAATGTTACTCTCCCACAGCCATTGTTTCGTATTATGCCACACACCCCACAGCATCTATGTTATTGGTACCCACGGCACTTTTCCAAAATTCCAAATGTGCCAACAAAGGTTGGCAACTCCTACTAACTATACACTATATCCTAGGAGAACTTGTTAATTCATGCTAATTCTCCTGCTGCTTTATGCTGATGGCTTTAAACAATAATGATTCTACTTTTATTCACCCTCTCCTCCTTAAAAAATAAATAAATCTGTGCCTCACATTGTCGGTTCTTGGCCATGTTTTCCTGTTCCTGGTGACATGTGGCAAAGCAGATACGTGGAATAAAGAATTATCCAAGGGTAAGTGGTGGAAATGTTGTCAATTTGGATAAGTAGCAGTTTAGGAAAAGGGGGTTGGGTGGGGCCTCTTCTTTGATGAATCTCTCCAGCACCTGAAACAAAAGTAGTAGGAAAGGTTTTGGCTTAAAATAAAAAATAAAAATCTGAGATTCAGTTCACAGCATTTAGAACATCTGTTTTTCCTGACATGCAACATGTTCTGTTTTAGAATATAAAGAACTTAAACAAATTTTCATCTGTTCCTACTTTGTCCAGCAGCCGTTGTTTCTCAAAACAAACTTCTGCCAATATCTAGGTTCATTTGATGGCCAAAAGTATGTCTCTCTGTAGGCTTTCTTTTGCATGTCTCTTCTTTCAAGTGCAAAGCATTAAAAAATAAACTCCAAATGCTGAACATACGATTCTCCTCCATCCCAGAGGCTGAGATACTTAGAAATTTGCTTTTAGAAACAAACTGTCAAACAATGAAAGTGGGATCAGCTTTGTTTTTCATGCCTTCGATGGAAATAAATGGTTTGCATCCTGGTATTTAAAGCCTCATTGTTCCCTGTAAAAACCCTCCAGTTTATAATGCTAGCCTAAATAAAATATTTACTTATTTTACGCTTAATATTTTTCCTTAATGTAAGACAGAGTCACTTTCTGAGCATAACAGACAGTTTCTACTCCAGGGCTTTGCATGGGACAAGCAGATGCTAATTTGAGGAGAGAGGTGAATACAAATTTTGGGTTGGAAGGGAATCAGATCATGAACTTGTATTGGGGGGAAAACCCAACAACTTGGAAATTGTGTAGATAAGATCCTTTGACATACTGAGGTGGATTCTGCTGTTTCATAGACAATGCATTTCTCCTGGTCAGGGTGGAGGTACTCTGGCCTTATAACTGATCATCAGTAGAGCACATGGTTCAGTTCCTAGCATCTCCATCTAAAAAGGATGGTGATAAGAAATATTTCTGACCTGGAGAGCTCCAGCCTATACTGAGCTAAATCATAGAATTATGGAATCATAGAGTTGTAAGGGACCCTGAGAATCATCTAGTCCAACCCTCTGCAATGCAGGAATATGCAGCTTTCCCTTAAAGGGACGGAACCTGCAGCCTTGGTGTTATCAGCACCACGCTCTAACCAACTGAGCTACCCATTTGACCAAATGGACAAATACTGAGTGAGATGGATCTGGCAGAAGGCAGATCCATATGCTCCTGACACATTACTGCAGCTGTAGCATTACCTGAAGAAACATCCTGTAGCAGCCTTGCTGAAGGTCTGGGTCACTGAGAAGACAGGAGACCAGCTGGGAATCTTGTGCATGTCATCTTAAGTTCCATGGAAGAAAGGCAGGATATAAACATAATCACAAGTATTTATTATTTCAAAAATTCATATGTATCTGCCTTCCCATCTTTTAGTGCCCAAGATGGCTTATTTAAGATCAGACGATTATTTTTAGAAATCAGCTAATACATGGAAATATGGAAACAAAAACCCAACCATATGCCCGAACACATCAAAAACTAAGTCTGAGAAGCAGGGCAACTAACAGTGAGCAGCCATCAGGAAAATGCCTTGATGTGTAAAAGATGGCACTGACTCAATTTTTCTGTGGTGGGTGTTCCAAACTCTGGGCACTGCAAATGCAAGGGTCCTTCACCACCTACTTTGCCTCTGAAATGGGAGGACTTGGAGCAGGGCTTGCACTGATGACTTCAGTGGATAAACAATTTCATATAGGAGGAGGCAGGTCTTCAGAAATGCCAGTCGTAAACCTAAATCCCAGTCTGGCCACTGAAGGTCATAACCTAGCTATGTTAGAAGGTCATAGCACTAGCTATGTTAGTGGTGTTACACAATTTGTAGTGAGAACTTGTAAAGCAAACAAGGAATCTTCTAATAGACCTCTGGGAAGACATTTTAATTCTGTTTGCTGGGTTTTTTTCTTTCTTTCTAGTTGACTTCTTGAAGTTCCTAATAGGCTTATATGCACCCTTGTGTGGTGGCAACCATTGGAGATTACACTGACAGGAGCATCTCCTCTGCTGTACTTAAAATGGGTGCAACGGGGGCCTCCGTGGTGGTGGTACAGCCCCCTAATCATTCATGCAGTCACTGCGTGGTATTGGTTTCCTCAAGCATGAAATGAATGTAAATGCAACAAGCTGTTTATATAGAGTACAATAATAAAAATAACTATAATTTCTTAGGAATGTAATATTGGCTCTGAAGAAGCATATGCTAACCTAAGATTAAAGCTCATTGCTTTAACCTGGCGATCCACAACCAGCTGGGATCAAGACACTGAAATGCCCTTGAATTCTTTGCCAAGTTAAGCCTTTAAGTGACAAAATAAATATATTTGCTTGGGTGGACCACGACAGAATTGCTGCCATTGCTTGGAGAGATGAGTCATGCATCAGATTAACCGCTGGCAGACTCTTTACAAAAGGCCAAACAGATTCTGGAGACTGCCTGTGTTTGGTCGCTTCAGAAAGCTCTTTCTAGGGTGAATCCCATTGGTGCAGAGCATAGGATCAGGATTCAAAGCACTTTCCCAATGTACCAGTGGAGGTATCTTGCTTTGAAAATGCAACATGAAGACACAACAGTGCAGCACATCCTGTTTTGGCTATGTGGGACAACCATTGAAAGTAGTGCAGGAGACATAGCAATGTAAAGAAAAACTCTGCTCACTTTCAGCCTTAACAATTCTGAGTTGTTGTTAACATTATTCCTAACTGTGCAAAATGCCGAGGGCTGCTCTTCTGCCAGGCCTACTTTCTTAGAAGAGGAAATATATAATTACAGTGTCCTTCCCATTGTAATTTCCCTTTATTGCATTTTCAATAGATGATCTATGGTGCTAGCTATATATCAGCTATGTCAATCGGGTTAGTCCCTCATTACTTGTCTTCTGTGTACAATTACGAAAGGGTGCTGTCTCCAGATCCACCAGAAAACCATTTTAATATCATTTCCCACTGATGTGGTGGTAGCAGAGAAAAGAGGAATTTCCTCCTAAGGACTTGACTTTCAGATGGTTGGTTTGGGATGAATAAGGAGTATGTATGTGTGTGCGGGCAGACAGTTATTTCCTTGGTATTATTCCTTATTTCATTTGTGTTATCTGCCTTCCTCCAAGGAGTTCATATATTCAAGATAATTGTGAAAGGATGAGACAAAAATCATGGTGTGGCAGTTAGAGCATTTTTTTTCTAACTACAGTGGTACCTCGGGTTACAGACGCTTCAGGTTACAGATGCTTCAGGTTACAGACTCTGCTAACCCAGAAATAGTACCTCGGGTTAAGAACTTTGCTTCAGGATGAGAACAGAAATCGTGTGGTGGTGGCTTGGCGGCAGTGGGAGGCCCCATTAGCTAAAGTGGTACCTCAGGTTAAGAACAGTTTCAGGTTAAGAATGGACCTCCAGAACGAATTAAGTTCTTAACCCAAGGTACCACTGTAGTGCACTCCAGCTATGCTGGCTGGGATTGATGGATGTTCTGGTCCAAAACAGCTGGAAGGCCCAGGCTGGAGAAGCCTAAGATACAGCAATGGCCTAGGGCTGTGAAGACTGAAGTTCAAATCCCTGATCCGGCATGAAGCTTACTGAGTGACTCTGGGACAGTCCTGAACTCTCAGTCTAACTCACCTCTCGGGGGAGAACCACATGCACCGTCCTAAACTTCTTGGGACACAAATGCACTTCATCCCTTAAAATGGTGTGGAGTGCTGAGCAAAAGTGTTTGGAAAACAAATACTGAGCAGCACTGTTTACCTGATGTTAGCTTTCTTCTTCTTCGGGAACAAAGATAAAGTGCAGCTGGTATAAGACAGGATGTAACTGACTTAAAGACAAACATTAAGAGGAATGTTGTGGTCATGGCCCTGAAAGCAGCTGTTTGTGTGTAATCACCAAAATATTTTATTCTCCAAGCACCTAAATCATTTGACCCACATGAGACAATCCAGAAACATAAAGACTCAAGGATAGGGAAAATAGTCCCTCGGTTGTCTATAAATAACTCTCATGCCCAATGTAAAATAGAGCAAGAATAAAAACTAGATTTATTATACCACAGTGCTCCATTTGGTTTCGACTGAGGTGACCCACATTTGAGGGACGGATGCTACTATTTTTTTTTTTAAATCACTGCACCATATAAGCACTTTTGAGTTGAAATATCAGCTGAGATCTATGCTACTGAGGATGGACTATAGTTCAGTGGTAGAGCAAGTGCTTTGCATGCAGAAAATCCTAAAGTCCAAACTCTGGCATCTCCCGTTAGAGGATTTCAAAGCAAGGCTGAGAAAGGCCTCTGTGAGTCAGAGTTGACAGCACTAGGCTAAAGGTAGTGGGTAGGAGGTAGATCGTGGCACCTTCCCTCTGCTGGGGTGTGCGTGCAAAAAATGCTGGCATAGTTGGAGATAAATTGATAATGCAAAACACTTTTCAAGTTCTTAAGCAAGAATGCAAAGTCAGAACCACTTAACACAACTCATTTATGTCTTATATGTTAAGATAAGCTGAATGTGCATTCTTTGTAAAGTTAAAAATGCATCAGTGGACACGAAGCAGTTATCCCTCCCCACCTCGCCTTACAATGGCCCTGGGCAGTCCTACTTGGCATCAGTGGGTTGCTTATTGCTGCTGCTTGAAGAGGAATCAGTGTTTTTTTGTTAAAAATTTAAAGCATCAGTGAAGAACCTTTTTCAGCATGAGGCCCAGATTCCCTTCTGGGCCACCTTTTGAGAGTGATGTAAATTTTACCTTTGTGCAGGCTAGCCTGCACACACTAATATATACTGCTGTCTCCCATCTAGACAAACAAGAGTTTGCCAAAGTTCAAGGGCACATTGCAGCCAGCCAAAAATGCTTGTGGTGCAAAGGAAGGGCAGTGAGGGGTGTGGTCTGGGGAGAGTTCCAAGGGCCAGAGAGAGAATCCTGGAGGGCCACATTTGGGCCTGAGGTTCCCCACCTGTCTTAAACTGTTGGAGAGTGCACCTTCAGGGGTGAAGTCAAACCACTGGAGAGTTACAGCGCCTGCTGTGGCTGTAGAGACTGATGAGGAAGAGATGTGTTTTGTTGCACCTGGGGCAGATGAAGGCGTCCAGTTGTGCTGTTGCAAATGCACCATCTTTCTGCGTTCTTCCAAGTGGTCATTCCTCCTCTGGTCACTGCCTTGGATACACAACCTGATTGTTTGTCTGCAAGTGCTGCAGTTGACTGTAAGGGACTCCCACATGGTGGGGTTAGTGTTGCCAGCTTTCATGTCACGCTTGCAAACATCTTTGCAATTCAGAGTTGGTCTGCCAACGGGCCTGGTGCCTGAAGCTGGCTCCCTGTAGATTACACCCTTGGGTATCCTGCCATCTTCCATTCTGTGGAGATGGAGTAGACGTCACTGAGACAGGAGTGTGAACATGCTGGGAACATGTGGGCTTGGGAGAGCACATCTCTGCTTGAGACTCTGTACTACGAACTGACGACAAAGGCTGCCTTCTACTAATCCCTTTACAGTGGTACCTCGGGTTAAGTACTTAATTCGTTCCGGAGGTCCGTTCTTAACCTGCAACTGTTCTTAACCTGAAGCACCACTTTAGCTAATGGGACCTCCCGCTGCTGCCGCTCCGCCGGAGCACGATTTCTGTTCTCATCCTGAAGCAAAGTTCTTAACCCGAGGTAATATTTCTGGGTTAGCGGAGTCTGTAACCTGAAGCATATGTAACCCAAAGTACCACTGTATAGAAAAGACCTTTTAAAAAATTGCACACTCTGGAAAACTGGGCCCTAATTTCCTGATAACACCAAGGTTTCCAGTTGTTAGGAAAGCCAGATTGCACGTAAAGAGGAAGCTGATAATTGCAGTGTTTCCACTTTCCTCCTGATCTCCATTCAGTTTTAATCACACAGTTTGGCTTACTATAGAGAGTTTGGAAAAAGAGGTCTACTAAAAATAAAGAGGTGTTTGATAACACATGTTTTGATGAATCATCTACGAATCATTTGTGGGAGACGCTAAAATTAGACAAAACACCAGAAAATATGTTGTGGCATTCCATCTTGCCTTGGTAGGGGACATACAGACAGAGTAGTAAACCAACAGGAATTTGCTATTAGTAACTTGGTTTCTGTCATTTACATAATAGCAAAATGTAAGAAATGTTTCCCACAATTACATATACTAGAAATTATGGTGAAAATCAAGTGTTTTTTTCCTCATGACAAGTTCATAAAGACATTTTAGTTAAAAATTATTCTCAATTATCACAAAACCTAGCTAGCAGACCCACAACAAGCAACAAAAAAAATGGACAATGAATTCTAGGAGTCAAAAAATTATAGAACACCATACCATGTGGAGTGGTTATGTCTCATTTCATTAACTAATCCTCCTGTGAAAAGGGATTTCCTTAAAGGATATTTTGAAGAAGGCTGGACAATTCTTCCTCATTCATAGTTGTTCTTACGAATGGCTTGGCAAAGCACTTGGGAGCTTCTTAGCATTTCCAAGTGTCTGATGCTGAAATAGTATTTCTGTCATTTCCATTAAAGTAAGCATTTTAAAAATTAGTTTACTTTTCTATAAAGCAATCTGACATGAAAGAAATTTGGGTTGCTGAATGAAGAATATGGCATTATAGGGCATGAGTTCAAAGTATTGTATGTTAAGTCTCAGAAACTAAACTAGAAATTTAAATGTGACTATGGCTTTTTCCTGAAGGGTTTGGAAAATCCCAAACATGCTCACTTAAGTTGCAATTCTATACCCATTTACCTTCGTAAGTGGGGCCTACTTCTGAGTAAACATATAAGATTGTGTTGTCAGTGCAGTGCACCAAGATAGCACAAGCAAAATAATACCCACATTTACATCCTGCACATGTTTGCCTGACGTATGCAAGGAAGTATAGGCTACATACAGGCACTTGTCATCAGTAACAGACCCTCCAGAGACAGTCCTGGATTTACTGGAGCCATCCCAGTTTCTGATTTAATCAGAGAATGTCCTGTTTTTCCTTAAGATGTCTCTATTTTCATCAGAAAAATGTTGGAGTGTGTGCATTAAAGGTTGTAACACATGACAACAAAAGTACAGAAGGCAGCTGAATTCTTCTGTTTGGCCTTCTCGGTAGTGGCACCCTCCCTGTAGAACCCCCTCCCTTCAGATGTCAAGGAGATAAACAACTACATAAAGAAGACATCTGAAGGCAGCCCTGTATCAGGAAGTTTTTTTTAATTTTTGATGTTTTACTATGCTTTCATACAGTGCTTTTTTCTGGGGGTACGCAGGGGTACGCATACTCCTAACCATTTTGTGAATCTAACAGGAGAAGAAACTAAAAAAAAATAATTTTTAAAGTTTCTTCTCTAGCACGGTGATTGGTCAGTTCCATTGTTACCACCTCCGATGGTGGCTTCATTTACTTTCCTGGTGATTTTCTTGAGTCAAAATGAGAGTACCCATAAACATTTTTTAGGGGGGAAAAGCACTGCTTTCATATATGCTGTAAACCGCCCAGATTGGGTGGGGTATAACAACAGCAATAGCAACAGCAACAACAACAACAACAACTTCTATAGGTAAAGCCTTATGTGTAGATATCCCTTTGGTCCCAATTCTTTTAGTGTTGACTCTGGAATAAGTGTAGTCATTTTGCATTTGGGACAATTTCACTTCTTTTCCAGGTTGCCAAGACTTTGGCTGTTAATTTTAAAATTAATCATATTTGGCTGCATCCTGCCCTGATTAGTTCTCCATTTCCAGGATTCTTATTGTATTTTTCGCTCTATAAGACGCACCAGACCATAAGATGCACCTAGTTTTTGGAGGAGGAAAACAAGAAAAAAATATTCTGAATCCCAGAAGCCAGAACAGCAAGAGGGATCGCTGCTTTCGCTGCGCAGTGATCCCTCTTGCTGTTCTGGCTTCTGGGATAGCTGCGCAGCCTGCATTCGCTCCATAAGACGCACACACATTTCCCCTTACTTCTTAGGAGGGAAAAAGTGTGTCTTTTAGAGCAAAAAATATGGTATATAGTACACACAGTTATATTATGCTTGTTAGGCAACTGTTTTATAATTCCTCATTCCAGCCATGGTCCCTTCTCCACCTCAGTACTATTAACGTATTCCACCCTTTTCTTTCTAACACTGAACATGAGCATTTCTACTTACTGACCCATCCTTAATGGCACACCCCTCCTTTCTTTTTTGCTCTCTCCTAATACTGAGTAGTTATGGACAATTTCTAAGCCATTTGGAAATGAGGCCAATGCTGGGAAATATTTGTATCTTCTAATTGGATTGTGCTTGGTACTGTCAAGTAGCACACACAGCTTTGACATTATTAATATTTCAGACGATAATACTGTAAAAGGAGTCACTTGGAGATTTGTCATCCATTTAAGTAATGCAACAGAATAATGAGGTTTTGAGACAGAGCCATTAGCTGCTCTTGCATGGCTGTCTGGTTAAGATGCTGCTATTTGAAAGTCTATCAGGGCCAATCCTGGATATTTTGCCACTTAATCAACTTCCTCTCCCACCCCCCCAACCTCAATATGATGCTCCCTTCTTTCCTCTTTGCAGTAGTGTGTACCTGATCTGCCATTCTCTTGAGATACCACAACCAAGGTGCTGTGGTTGTGCGACAGAGGGCTCTGGACTGGGAACTTTGTGGACAGTCAGGGAGCACAGAATGAGAGAGTTCAGTCAGGATATATGGAGGGGGGAAGTGTTAAAGCTCTCTCCTCTGCATGCTACGGTCCTGATCCAGCTTCTCCCCACCCCAACAAACAAACAAGAAACAAGAAACCTCAACTATTTATGAGCAAACTGTGTTAACAATCATCACATCTAGTTTGGCGGCCATATCACTTTGTGCAGGAAATCCAGACAGCAGCTACTTCTAACTTCCCTGGGTGGCTTGTACAAAGGGAAAAGGGAAAATTTGCTGCTCCCCTAAACTTGCCTCCCAGTCTGTTCCTTGCACCGTTCAGACCTACCTTTCTCCAGAAGATGTTCCTAAAAGTACTATTTTGCCTAAGTCCACAGAGTCTTGTGTTTTTTTACCCAACATTTGCTATTTTAAGTGTGAAATGGAAAATAGCCCTTTGTATTGTGAAAAACAAAAACTGTTTAAAGAGTAAAAAAACAAAAACATGCCTGAATCTCTACTATGCAGTGGGTGGTGAAAATCAGGGCTCATTTAGTGATCATTTGTTTCCATTCCATTCCATTATTTTCCTTACCCACAGACCATTGTTGGTTTTGGAGTCCGTTATACAGACAGTGGTAAGTATGAGAGGAAGAATTTATTGTTTTGAGAGTTTTCTCCTGCGATTCTTACTAATCACTGATAGACTTTTCTTAAACAAAACTCATTGTGGCTTCTGACATCAGCTTCACAGATGACTTCACTCATGAGAATAAGTCAGAGATGGTAGTAGCAGGAGGAGTAGGAGAGGGAACCAGACATGCTGACAATTATCTCTGAGAATGGCTGTTGTGTTATGTTGCACAGTCATTGAGTCTAGTCAATGAAAGTCTAGTCAGCAGATCTTGAGATGCAATTTTTTTTAAAAAAAACAACTGATAGCAGTCAGAGCCCTGTGAGTGGTCTGCTGCTTTCTTGCTGAAGTTATAGATCTGGTCAGTTCTGGACAGCAAACTGTATAAGTATGTGATATAATAAAGGGTGGCCCAAAAGTAGCTATACATTCATTCAATCAATGGATTATTTTTCTTTATTGATATTGCGAATGATGAGAACTTGAGTCAAGAACAAAGAAACTGGATTCTAAAGCAGCATACCTACTTTTGGGCCACCCTGAATATAATAAATAAATATTTTCATGCAAACATTCATAAGGGACAATTCACATAACTGTGCACAGAAAGAAAAACACCGCAAACTGAGCTGTGCACACAGGAGACTCCCATGGTTTTTACAGTGGTGTCTAACATTAAACAGAATGCTTGTGGCTGTATAAATGGATTCTACCTTTGGGCATGCACAGATACATTTACACTACCCTTTCTTCACCCACTTACATACCGAATAGAGGAATCTGTTAGTATGGGCAACCATCTGAAGTGAGCTAGGAACTAAGAGTTGCGGGACATGCCAGAAGCTAGGAGTAAAGAGAAATAAAGCTATGGTTTTCCCAGTAGTGATGTATGGAAGTGAAAGTTGGACCATAAAGAAGGCTGATCGCCGAAGAATTGATGCTTTTGAATTATGGTGTTGGAGGAGACTCTTGAGAGTCCCATGGACTGCAAGAAGAACAAACCTATCTATTCTTAAGAAAATCAGCCCTGAGTGCTCACTGGAAGGACAGATCGTGAAGCTGAGGCTCCAATACTTTGGCCACCTCATGAGAAGAGAAGACTCCCTGGAAAAGACCCTGATGTTGGGAAAGATGGAGGGCACAAGGAGAAGGGGACGACAAAGGACGAGATGGTTGGATAGTGTTCTTGAAGCCACAAGCATGAGTTTGACCAAACTGTGGGAGGCAGTGGAAGACAGGAGTGCCTGGCATGCTCTGGTCCATGGGGTCACGAAGAGTCGGACACGACTAAACAACAACAACAACCACCTTTGGGCACGCACAGATTCATTTACACTACCCCTTCTTCACCCACTTACATACCTAATAGAGGAATCTGTTAGTATGGGCAACCATCTGAAGTGAGCGAGGAACTAAGAGTTGTGGGACATGACATGCCAGAAGCTGGGAGTGAAGAGAAATAAAGAGTTAGCAGGAACTAAAAGACCAACTATGGTGCAGAAGCAAAAGACAAACTCGGAGACAGGGCTAAGGATACAATAACATCCCGCTGTTCAGAAAGACTTCATTCCTCAAGCAGGAATCCAATTTCCCCTCCTGTCCAGAAGGATCCAGTGGCTAGCCTGAGTGGGGAGACTCAGTACAGGACCAGAGGGTACCTCACTGAAAAGCTGCCATTTGGCAGGTCACTTGCTCACCACACAGGGCAGCTCTCTCTGTGATTCTAGCAGCTTTCTCCTGATACACTGAAATCCCATTTATTTGTTTTTCCACAAGAGATCCATAATCCTTAATTCCCTATCAATAAATTGCAATCCAGGACCTTTCTGGTGTAGTCAGTGACTGCATGGTAAAGATGCTATTTTGACAGTGACTATGGTGTTCTCGTGATCACTTAATAAAAACCATATGAACCCTATTCTGCTCTACCTACTAACTCTTACGATTATGATTAAATGTATGCAACGGATTCAGAGACCACTGAAAGATGATGACTAATCTCTTGGTATACAGTTGCTGTCTGAATAACAGTAAGAGTAAATGTGACATTGAATTGTTTTAAAGAAGTCCTTAAATAGGAGCAAAAGTATGTCATTAATACCGTATTTACTCAAATCTAATGCTCACTTTTTTTGGCCAAATTACATTGCAAAGACTAAGGTGCGTATTAGATTCAATGGCGCATTTACGTTCACCAGCAAATAATTTTTTTGTTTTGTTTCAAAGTTATGAAAATTGAGGTGTGCATTAGATTTGATGGTGCATTAGACTCAAGTAAATATTGTAACTGAATAATTGTAATAATATGTACAGTATTATGCATTCACACAGTATTATGTAATCACACAAACACACATACCCTCCACAAGTAGTGGCTTTGACAGTTATAGAAACTTATTGGTGTTGAAGACTGTACATTCTTTGGGTTCTTGTAACACTGATTAGAATGTGAGTTCAATATCAGCATTATATCTTTCACAAGGAAGAATTACTACAACTTAAAATGGAGTCATCATGAAAATAACGATGGTAAGCAGTCCAGAGTTATCTTTGATTTTAACGTGCATTTGGGAACAATAAAATCTCTTTTGGTGAATACTGCATGCGAGATGTGCAGATTCATCATTTCACTCCTTTTACCTTGTCACACATTTAAGGAATGCTTTGCTGTGGAGCAGGATTTGCAGTTTCCTAGCTTGCCAACATTTTTGTATGTCTGCAACTTACTGTCTCAGATGAATCCTTATTTTTTACTTTAGAGCAGCAGCTTGTTGGGAATTCATGAAACTTGTAGCTGTCACACTTTGGTTTACAGTAATCAAACCTGCACATTTTCCAGAAGCATAGCCATGTCAGTCCGTTTTAGCAAAAACAACGAAGGGCACTCTGGAACCTTAAAGACTTGCACGATGTGGGAGCAAAAAAAAAAAAAAAGTACTTAGCAACACAGAGCTTTGAAGCCTGTTGTTATGATGCACTTTAACATTTATGCTAAACCATACCACAAAAAGCAAACTTGGTCATCAAGCAGTCAAAACAAACAATTTAATCATTACAATAGTCTGATGGAATTAACTTAATAGTCTAATAAACAAACTATATCACACAACTCTACATGTGCATATTTATTATTTAATCAATATAGAGTTTGCAGGTAAAAAAATAAATTGCAAGTAAATATGATTATGTGTGTTGCTATTTTCTGCTTTATATGAAGTTGCCTTTATTCTTTCTTTCTTTCTTTCTTTCTTTCTTTCTTTCTTATTTATTTATTTATTTTATCAGTTGCTTTATCTTGCCTAGGGCAACCCAAAACAACTTACAACCAAACAAACATACATTAAATCTCACATAGATACATTAAAACCAAGGGAAAAGATGAAAGCATCAAACATATCCCAATCACTTTTAAAAGCCACAGATAGTTAATAGCCAAAGGCCTGGTATCTAAAGATATATAATGATGGTGCCAGGCACGCCTCCCTGGGGACAGCATTCCACAAATGGGAAGTCACCGCACAAAAGGACTGTTCTTGTGTTGCCACCCTGCACGCCTCTTGTGGAGAAGGCACACAAAGAAGGGCCTCAGATAAGGAGCGCAGGGTCTGGGTCTGTTCACATTTTGAGAGGTGGTCCTTGAGGTATTTAGAACTACTGTCTTTTTATGGAAAAGAGTTTTCCTTACCTGAAGTTACAATAGGCAGGCAGAAATCAATACATAAAGTCCTTCCTGGCATGGATAGATGGATGGAAAAAGATACATCTGTTGATTTCTGCCTCTCATGCAATTCTTAACAGTAGCAACTCTACAAATTATAAGTGAGCCTCTGGTAAGCTATAGTTTTCACTAAGCAAATGTGTTATTATCTATGTGCCTAATGTTGACCTCAGTGAGATTCTGAGTGCATGCTGTACCATCATGTCTTTACTTCAATGTCTTTATTTAGGGAGAAATATGATTTAATTTAGCTATAAGTCTTGTGATTATAGATGCATGTGGAAATATAAAATCATGGCTTCTGTTAGAAAATAAACTTCAGTTTGGAAGAAAAAAGAGGCCTCAGTCCTGAGCAGTCTTACATGCCTTAAACTTTCATGGATAAATGTGAAACTCTGCATAACATTCCTTCATTATGCTCTCTTGAGCTAGATAGGGGTGCCATATTTTGAAGAGCAAAAAAGAAGACACATTTGCTGACTTATACTTTTAACTATGGATCTCTATGACTCTCATCATGAAAAAGAGAATGTGTCCTGGAAAAAGAGGACATATGGCAACCTTAGCTAAAACTATTATCAGTTCCAGTTCCTGGCCTTGGGGAGTAATGATGACGAGGCAAAACAAGAATTGGCCTTTTCTGCAGTGGCTCCCCAGTTGTTGAATGCTCTCTCTTACATTGCCTTTAGGCGCCAGGCAAAAATGTTTGCCTTCAACCAGGTCTTGGGCTGATTGTTATCCAATACCCTTTTGAATATGTTGTGGAAGAGGTGATTATTGGGTTGTTTCTGTTTTTGTTTTTATTATGTATTTTGTGTTTTTTTTATATTGCAGTTTTGTGTTGGGAACTTCTCGGAGATCTACAGCTAAAGGGTGGTATCCAAATGTAATAATAATAATAATAATGTAGAACATGGGCAGGGAACATTTTCCTTAAGTTACTAAATAACTGCACTCAGCTTCCATACATCTGGGATTTAGGAGGAGAGGTATCCATGTTTTATTTTAGAAATAAAATACTCCCAAACTTGCTACCTTTCGATTGCAATCTTCCTGTAACTTTAAAATCTACATGGTGTCCAGAAATTCATTTGGTGCAGTGGCCCCCATCCCTGCATCTCCATGCCAGGAAAAATGGCACCTGCTGAACTTATACCTGCAATGTGGTTGCTGGAAGGCATGGGGATTCCACCTGAAGTACTACCTAACTTGCCTGCACATTCAGTCACAATAGGGTAGGATGTCACTGGTTGTGAGCTATGGCAGCATAGGGGAATCTCCGGCCCATGGGCCTAATTTGGCCCACCTGGCCGCTACAAATGCCTTGGAAGGTCATTTTTTAGCAAGCCCCACTTGCTAAAGTCCTATTTGACACCAACTGCCATTTTCGGCAGCATTCCATATGTTAAGACTTGTATTTGTTCTTAAGTTTATGCATGTTGTGCACTGTAGAAGTAACCTGGGGAAAGAGGTTTGGGCAAACATTTGATAAACCACCAAATGCCTCCTTCCCTTCTGCAAGTCCAATTCCTATTAAAAACACAGGAGGTCCAGATAAGGAACTTCTCACCAATGGCCAGAGAGATGATGGAAATTGTAGTTCAGCAACATCTCAAGGACTACAGATACCCCACACCTGATGTAGGGGGGCATAAGGAACCTCTCACCCTAGGAGCCAACTCCTGGGGGCAGAGTTCCCTTTGGCGCCCCCTAAAATATTTGAGAGGGCCAGCCCCCCAAGTTGATGGGCATTGCCATTCAAATAGGGTGTGTGCACCGCATCATGTGACCTATTTCTCTCCCCCCCCCTCAAATATTTTATTCAAATTGACACTTCTCCCTCTCCCAACCCCACCCCTTAGCAGTTGTGTGACAAGCAGAAGTTCAGCCGGTGAAGTTTCTTTCCTGACATGTTTTCCCCCTCCCCTCCCCCAACAAACTACTGCGAAGAAGAGACACAGATTAAAAAAAAAGTAGGCCGTCCTGTCAGGGACGTCGCGAGGATGGAGGCGAGCCGCTGCTGCCTGAGGGCTTCGACGCCGGGCGCTTCAGGTGCCCGCCGTTGCCGTTACACAAGCGCAGCCTAAGAAGAGCGGGCGCCGTTTTCCCCTCACGGCGGCGGCGGCCGATGCTCGTCGTGTGAGGAAAAGTCCTCGTGGCCGGCCGGGCAGCCCTGCCGCCGCCGCCGCCGCCTCCCTCTCTCCCTCCCTCCCATCAGGCGCTCTTTCTCCCTCTCTCCCCGTCAGCCAGTCACTCCGCGCTTGAGCTGAGGCGCGGCGGCTGCGGCAGAGGAGCCGGCTGAGGCGCGCTCTCCCCCTTTCCCGCCTCCTTCTCCTTCCTCGCAGGCAGGCAGGCGAAAGGGGCTCGACTTGCCACCCGGCGGCGGCTTGGGCTCCCGAGCGTTGTTTGGCGCTGCCCGCCCGTCTGCCTTGCCTGCGGCGGCCATGACCTCGAGCGGCAGGCGGAGAGGCCGGGAGCGGGGGGAGCCTCACCAGCAGGAGGAGGATGAGGAGCTGCCCGTGTACCTGGCGCGCCCGGGCACCGCCGACCAAGTGCCCCGCCAGAAGTATGGCGGGATGTTCTGCAGCGTGGAGGGCGCCTTCGAGAGCAAGACGCTGGACTTCGCGGCGCTCAGCGTTGGGCAGAGAGGGGCCCGGAGAGCCCCGTCGCGGCAGCAGGAGCCCCAGCAGCCCCCGCCGGAGCCCGACGCGCCCCCGGACGAAGCCCCGGCCCGCAGCGTCGAAATCCGGGCCCGCTCCGGCAAGGAGCGCCTGCAAAACCTCGACTACGAGGATTACAAGGTAAAGGGGGTGGGATGGGGAGCCCCTCAAGGGTCAGAGAGGGGACCGCGGAAAGGGGCGGGGGGTGTCGGTGGGTGGCATCTCTGAGATGGGAAACAAAAGATGAGGCGATGAGGGCGAGGGGGACCTGCAGCCTGATCTGGAGGGGTGTGTAATGTGTGTGTTCGTGTCGACGGCTCATTGTGGAGCCTGTTTACTCGCAAGTAAAGCGCCCCCGAATCGCAGCCTTCGGCCGCTGGACTGACACGAGACAAAACTACTTACTTCTGCGCTTGTGCGTGATCTGCCTTCTTGAGAAACGTCCGAAGCATCTTTCGAACATCTCGCCCTCGTCAAGCTGCGAAGCGGTTAAAATTCAACAGAAGTTAAAACAAAACGGCACGAATCCTACTTGGCCGTATATTTTTACGGCCTGTTCCGAAGTTGATGATGGCTGTTAAGACGGTTACTAAGAGAGAGAGGCCCCTAGCGCCCCCCCCTTCCTCCTGAAAAATAAACTTAGCAACTAAATAATGGGTGGATGAGGCATCTTTTCAACACTTCTGCCTTGTGTTTCCTGACGTTCCCGATAAGCCCTTGCAGCTAGGAGTAATTCTGGTAAGATATCAGGGTTTAGGGATGTAAGAAACAACTCTACATACTCTTAGTGGCGCCTGGATCTTAATTGTAGAGGTCACGTGACCACATTCTAATTATTATTCACCATCCCTGTGAATGAATCAGTTGCTCATTCTGCTCTGTATATATGCTGAATCTTCTTTATTGCTCACAGAGGTTGTGGTTAACCAAGAGGAGGCTCTACAACTTTTTTCTGTTTCTTTTCAAGAGAAAAAGGGAGAGACAGCTTTTCTTTGCCATCAGCCTGTACTGCACAAGCCGAGTGTCAGCATTTTTAAAGTTATTAACTTAAAAGCTCTATGTCCTATGTTCCAAGAATGGTCAAGTAAGCCAATCAGGAGAGAATGCAGTCAACTTATGCCAGGATTGGTTACTTTAAAGTCAGTCCTCCCCATTTTCTTCATAAAAAGGATGAACTTGGAACTTAATTTAAATGGCTTGACTTTCAAAAGTTTGACCTTATAAGGAGCAGCTGAATAAAACAGGAACACCTTAAATATTGCATCATAGAAGTAAGAGCTCTTTTGTTAGAGGTTACATGCACCCTTTTAGGTTTTAAAAGTGGCCTAAGCATTCTTTTTTTAGGGACGCGGGTGGCGTTGTGGGTTAAACCACAGAGCCTAGGACTTGCCAATCAGAAGGTCGGCGGTTCGAATCCCCGCAACAGGGTGATTCCCATTGCTCGGTCCCTGCTCCTGCCAACCTAGCAGTTCGAAAGCACGTCAAAGTGCAAGTAGATAAATAGGTACCGTTCCGGCAGGAAGGTAAACGGCGTTTCCGTGCGCTGCTCTGGTTCGCCAGAAGCGGCTTAGTCATGCTGGTCACATGACCTGGAAGCTGTAGGACGGCTGCCTCGGCCAATAAAGTGAGATGAGCGCCGCAACCCCAGAGTTGGTCACAACTGGACCTAATGGTCAGGGGTCCCTTTACCTTTAAGCATTCTTTTGGGATCCAAGAATTTCCAAGTCAGTTATAAATAGCCTTTATATTCCGTTGGTCTTACCTACTGCAAAACAGGAAAAATACCTGAGAACTACTAAAAATAAGTGTCCTGCCTTCTAACCCCACCCCAGTTAAATTTCAGGAAATCTTCTCTGAGCTGACACCAACAAAAGTTGGTACCTGAAATCAGGGGTGCGTTTTTCTGATTTTGGTCAGTCTGTTTCCTTGAGCTCATGTTTTGTTTGTAGCCTTGGCTAGAATACAGGTGACTGGTGAGTGATACCTACTCCTTTAAGGCTATGTACACATTAGTGGCTTAAAATGCAGCAAGGTTGTAGTCCCCATCCTCCCTGCTGTGTTTTAAGTCACATTTGCCAAGTTGCTGTGCACACCAGAGAGGGGGCAAGGATGTCTTCACCCAATGCACATTACTTGTTTGTTTTCCTCAAGCCTACAACCCACTCACCCTGAGCTTCTGCTCATGGAGCTGTCATCTGTGCATGTAAATGTACATACTTCACCTTAATTGTGAAATGATTGTGGATTACGTTTTCAAATCAGATGAAAGCTGATTTGAGGGAAAATGCATCAAATAGCAGTGTTTCTCAAGAAACTACATATCGATTGTGGCTGATGTCATGTGGACATGGCTTCAAATGCCAGTAGTGGAAGTGCACTGGAGTCAGAGTTAAGTGCTAAGTGTACATAACTGGTGTTACTGATAGATGCTTCATACATGATAATTTCCATACGGAACTAACAAGTGTGGCAATGAAACAGAACCACTGTTATGTATGTGGTAGAGCTTAAGTTTTGCTGCAAGAACATGAATCAAGAATATAATGCCAATATTATTTATGCAATGTATATATTTGTCACAAATAAGGTTTTTCTGATAAGTCTTAAGTGATGGTTTACATTGTTAGTTACTCCATGCAGGAGAAAGCCACCATGCATTAACTAGTCTGAGTTCCAAAGGGGATGGAACTGTGCCAGATACGGGCATAAGTGTTGGTTGGAAGTTCTCCTGTCCATTTCTAGGTCATTTCTAGAATGAATTCCTATTTCATATGATTCAGTAAGGTTGCTGCTTTGCTAAAGGGCTGCCTTAACATAATAAGGCTAATTTCACACTGAACTTCAGTTCATCCAGCTGTAGATGAGCGCCGGATCCTTGAGACTGGGACAACAGATCCTTTGTCACATGTAAGAGCTGGCACCCCTTTAAGCGTGTAAGCCAAATAAAACTGATTGGAAGATTACGTTCTTAAGCAATGAATAGGTTATAAATGAACTGTTGATAAATGCTTATAATGGTATGATAACTTCTTTTTCTTTAGTTCTGCCTAGATCTGTATTGATCTAGGGTTGTTAGTTCAGGTATTCCTGATCTGAAACTTTGGAAGAGAGCTGTGCTGGATTTTTAGCTGTGGTAGGTTTTTCTTCAAAAAGGTGCAAAGAACGTTGATTTATTAGTACTGTGCTGCCTTTCAAAGAGCTTTTGCTAAATACTTGCCAAAAGAGTCTGCCATGACACAGACTTTCAGCTACCAACTTTCTATCCAATTCCTATCTTACTATTTAGTCTTGTTTATCCCACCCTTCTTCCAAGGAGATCCTGGGAGAGTACATGGATTTCTTCCCCTCAGTATTTTTTCTTGCAACAACCCTGTGAGGTCAGTTAGACTGAAATATAGTGACTGTCACCTATTGGGGATTTGAACCCAGGTCTCCCAGATCCTGCACTTAAGCCACTGCAACACACTGTTTCTCTTAGGATCGAGACAGCATTATCACACGATTTTTTTTCTTTACCAAACAAATAAGATGTGTGGTGATCCTGGTTGGGGCTGGAACATGAGGGAACTTCAACCATTTGTCCCCACCACTGTTCCAATCTGGATAGCGTGGGGGAGAGTTGCAGTTGTTATTTTCTCCTAGAACATTGGCAGTCTCTGGGCTGTGTGTGTGTGCAATCCAGATCAGGACTGTGTTGAGGACAAATGGTTGGAGCCCCCTCACCTGCCTTTGGTCCAGAATAGGATTGGGGATTCCTGCAGCTGCTATTAAGTTAATAAAACTAGTATGCAAGGGCCAGTCATGTGTTAACATAATATCTTTGTTCCTTTGTGCATTACACTCTACATTAGTGCATAGCCTGAACCTGAGCCCTTGAGCACCCTGGAAGCTCTATTGCCCCACTAGGAAAGATGTTAGAATGTACACTTATTTATTTGGGAAGCCTATATCCTGCCTTTCCTCTAAAATAATCCCCAAGGTAGTTTAAAAACAGCAGACAAAAACCAATAAAACAGTTACAGGACTATAGCCAAATTTACCAATAGAAGAAATATCACTTATCACCACATAAAAGACCCTCTCTCTGGTAACTACCTCCACATCCTCTAAAGGCAAGTTTGTGAACACTCACAAATATCAATGGTTTTTTCCCCAAAACAAAGTTGATATGAGTAGTAATTTCTGATAAAAAAAAGAAAAGACCACAGGACATGCCCACATTGTATGCCTCAAAGAGGGTTTTCAGCATTATGTTGCCAACATCTTTCTAGACTAATCAACCTTATAATCAATCCTTATAAAGGTGTTGTGGAGTTCCATATATTCCAGACTTCCTTTTTTCATTGAATCAATCTCAATTTTAAATCTAAACAAATACCGCATATTGATGCTATAGCAACTTTCCGTCGATTGGAAAACATCTAACTCTGTTCCATTTGTCTCCAAGATCCTGAACATCAATTTTACAACATTTCTATAAACAGGTAATATGGGTTTAATCTTCAAACATCCATTTCCTCCAGGAGATGCTGAGGCTTTCAAAGCTGATGGTCCAAAAATAGACTAAAATGTGTTGTAGTTGAAGGTATTGCCATTCAGCACTAGTGAGTCAAGTGGTATGTAACCTGCAAACCTGAAAATGGCAAAAAAATCCATCTAATCCTATTAAGTGGTCTAACATGTAAATAAATATCACTTCAATCCACATCTACTATTTTATTATTTATTTTATTGTCTTTTGTTGTTATATTTTTAAATGACACTTTCCACACATGCACTTGCCATACATACAACACCCACAAACAGTAAACATACTTGCCAGGCATACATCTGTCTAGGTAAGAATTCAGTACATACCATTCCCCACTATTTCTGGTTATTTCCCACTGCCTCCAATGATTTTTATATAAGTTATGCTGCCATCAATAATGTTTTGAAATTGTATTTATCATTTATTCAGTTCTCTTTGACACGCAGGGTGCTCACTTTTTTAAAAAGTTGCTGCTCACCTTCTTAAAGTTCCTCTGTTTTTCTTTGCTCTCTATTGCTAGCTGGCTGCAGAAGTGCTATTAGTGTAACAACTTGTAAGGGACAAAGTTCTTAAATAAATAAGCACAAGAAATCCACAAAACACCCAAGGAACACCTGAGCTATAGAGGGAGAAGACTGGTTGGTAAAAGGTTAAAAGGTGGGAGGGAGCTGCTGTTGTCATCATTAACATAACCCTGTACTGTATATGGGGTTGCCTGTCAAGGAAACTCAGAAGCTTCAACTGAAAGTCTCATTCCCATGTTGGTGGCACATCATCCCAGAATGTATGGCATTTGAATAGCTATGTAAATACATCAATTTATTTTTTGCTATGTTCTACGTCCACTGTTGGAGGCAAAATGCCTTTGAATACCAGTTGCTGAGTATCACAACGGGGGAGAGCACCTTTGTACTCAGGTCTTGCTTGTGGACTTCCCCTACATCTCTAACTAGCCACTGTAAGAAAGGATGCTAGTCTAGATGGGCCTTTGACTTACTAATCCAGCAGGGCTTTTCTTACATTCTTTGAGATTCTTATGTCCAGTACTGATATAAATTAGATCTGTTCTAGAATGTCTGAGTAGACATATATAGGATTGCACAATAAGCAGAGCTAAAATATATGGCAAAACACTGTTTTGTGAGCTTTGGGAAGCATAAGGCAGAATGATTATTCTGTTAATTACATCTACTTCATCTACCTTAATCAGAAAAAAACATTCTATTATGTTTTTCTTTATCTGAGAATTGGACAAGTCTTTGTCTCTTCAGCATGTGGTCAAGACATTTTCTCTTTTCCTAGGTAATTCTGTGAAGGGCTTTTCCTTGACAGCTGGCTGTAATACAGAATTGTACTACGCAACACAGGCTTTACTGCAATTGCAAATTACAACTTGTTGCAGGATTAGGCACAGAGATGATCTGGTTTATGTGGGAAAATGCTCCTACTCTTCAGTGGAAGCCAATGGTCACTAAGTAAATCTTCCATCAAAATAAGAGTTTACTTGAATAATCATTCATTTGCTGGTATCTATTGCAGCATTGTGTCATGGTTTCCATTGTCTATATAAAAATCAGAATGTGTGAAATTAGTACATCTATTATTTATGTCTGACCTAAAAGAGGCCAGTTAAATTAAAAATATAAAGTGTATCTACTATAAGTAACTTGTAGTAGTATATAGAAAGATGAACTGAAATTGCTATAATTTGCATGAATACAGATGCAGCTATATTATCAAGCAGTTTCAAGGCCCATTTAAAATGCTTTAGGTTTCTCATGGGGGGGAGAGAGATGTGTCTGGCTAACTTTTGCTAATTAGGAACTTATACTACTTCAGAGAAATCGGTGCATAGCACTTGTGTGGCAGCACAAGTGTGCCCTTGAAGAGAAGAAGAAAAGACTAGCTCTTAAATTGATTATTCTGAAGGGAAAGTTTCATTCCATATTCAAAACTGATTGTAAAACGATTTGATCACAGTTTACCTGTACTAAATATTTATGTGTGATATTGTGTAGTGTGTACTTTGACCTACAAATGCAGAGGAGACTGATTGGTGTTTGGATGGAAATCCTCCATCCAATAAATGAAGAAACATCTCAGTAAGTGCTACATTACAGTGGTGACTACTATTAAATGCCTAGCTAAGTGGCTGTCCAGTTTGATGGGGTCAAATGAATGGAGAAACAAGCCAAGTCCTTCTTGCTCCTAATTTCATTTCTTGAAGCTAGTTGTCCAGGCCCAGGCCATACCTCTGTGGCTGTCTTTAGCTGCAGCAGCATCTGCGGCTAGCAGGCAGGCCTTCCAGCCACTTCTTGTTTCTCCCAGCAATTACTTACTCAGGGTATTATTATTCTGGGACTAGTGCAGGTGGGAATGGAGGAAGACAAATGCTTGCAGTCTGTGGTACAGTTTGCTTTGACACTGATCTTGACATGCTGCAGACCAGGTGTAACTGGGAGCGAAGACAAAGGCCCTGTTCTCACATCATAGTAAGCTTACTGGGATAGTATGAATGAGCTTGCTAAAAGAGGAGCAGAGCAACTGTGATCTTCCTGGCAGCCAGCGTATTTGTGCATTTGCACAAAGTCATGGTTTGGCTTTCATGCAAACATGGCCAAATTGATTCTAACTTAGTTGGAATCAGCTTTCCTCTTTTCTCTCAGCTGTGTCCTGCTCAACAATAGCTGGAAGAAGTGGTAGTGTTCTCTGTATACTCCTATGGGAGACAGTTTTCCTCTTCTCTTTCCCTTTGTCTCATAGTTTTCTGCAGGTATTGTTGTTGGCCTACCATTTTTCAGTCAAATATAAGGTATAAGAGCAGTGGTGGAGCTGATCCAGCTCTTTGCACAGCTGCATTGCATTTTCCCTCTTTCCCTTGCATGCCCTATTTTGCTGATGAGTGTGGCTTAGTCAAAAATATTTTGTTGGCCAAATGTGGTGGCCTGGCTGACCTAACTAATCAGTGCAGGGGAGAGATCTTGGAGGAGTTAGTATTCCATAATTAGGGACACTTGATAGGGTGTATATGCTCAGCATTTCATTGGATGCCATTTTTTCCAATTAGAATATATATATTCTAAAAAAATAACAGAAAACAGGCACATGCCTTTGCAAACTGGAAATGTGCCCAAATAATTTTGTGCTCAATGTATTGTTTAGAAGATACAATTTAGAAGATTTATAATAATGGCCCCAAAGCATGAGTGCAAAACAGTAATTGTCAGTTTCAAT
The DNA here is from genome assembly GCF_027172205.1 of Podarcis raffonei. NCBI lineage: Eukaryota > Metazoa > Chordata > Lepidosauria > Squamata > Lacertidae > Podarcis > Podarcis raffonei. Next base: position 54,010,018 of record NC_070603.1, read on the forward strand.
AGCACCTAGTTTAGAAGGTTAGTGATTGATTGATTGATTGATTGATTGATTGATTGATTGATACACATCTGCTCACTTGTGGAAGTGCTCTGTTGTTTAGCCACTGGCAGATATATTTTGCCTTGAAGAACATCAGACATGAGGGTGCCATTATTTTTATTTATTTCGGATTGTTTTATTTGTTACTCCCGTGGTGTAATTTCCTTTCGGACTGCCAGCTTAAGTGCACATATTTTGTTATGTAATTGCTTTAAGAAACTTCCTGTATTTTCATGTAGCTGTTCACATACTGATCTGTGATTCTGCTTCAGCTGTGGACTTGGGATGGAATTTAGGAAGGCAAGCCAGATTTCTCTAGTACTGCTCATTATTATCAATAGAGCTCCTGTCTTTTAGCTGATATAGCATCTCTGTGAGAAAATGATAGATTTGAGGATGAATTGGGAAGCTCATCAGATGTAATTAGAAGAATTGTTATGATTGTGTTACTTTCAGGTCATTGTCTGAATGACTTGGAAATGTGATGTAGTGGGTTTCTTTCTTTTTTTTAGTTGGCTGTTGATGAACTGTCAACAAAAAAACTTTTCAGCCAAGATGTAATGATCCAAAACTGGCACTGTTTTGGTTTTGATGGGAACAATGAAAACGTATTTTAAGAAACTTAAGAAAGAAACTAATGTCTGCAAGAATGTTAACAGTGGCAAAGGCATGGTGATTTCTTCTGTATCATTAGAGTGTTGGAAAAGTCTGGTTTGGAATTCAGCCTTGTTAGAGAAACTAACACTACAGGTACCAAAGACATACATGTAGAGCAGTTTGAAGTCGATTCGAATGACGTTGTTGCTTTTCTAAATAAAGGAAACAGTGGTTGGACACTTCCAGAAATGTATTGTTTGATGTGATATTTTGAGTTCACAGGTGTGGTACTTACAAGATTCTTTCTGTAAAAGAGGAATTGAAAAGAAAATACTATCATGTTGGTTTGTATATGTTGTTTGTTTTATTGTATAAAGTATTTAATGTTAACAGGTGATTGCCACTTCTGCTCAGGATGAACAGCTTCCAGAAATGCTGCATATGTGTTGATTATGAAGAATACTTGCATAGTATCAGGATGCTTGCATATCTAAATCAGGCACGAGCTCTGAACCAAATATCCCAAACCTTTGGAGAATTATTGTATTCAGTCTTCACTAAATTTATACTTGTTTGACAAACAATTGGAACCTACTTATTTGTATCAGGTTGGAAATGATTGGCTTTATACGTCTTGTACTGTGAAGGAGTGGACTAAAATCTAGGCTTTGGGAGATTCAGAATAGCAGTGTGCTGCTCCAGCTCTGGGCCTTACATGATTTACTGATGGTGCTTTGCATTGTACTGAGTTTATGTTCAGCAAGATAATTGGAAATTTACAAATACAAATATTTGCAGTAATTGTGGTCACCTAGTGGAAGAACTGTATGCATTGCTATCGGAATAGTAGTAGTAGTAAAAGCGAAATAAAATCAGTATTGCTAACCAGAAAGATCTCACTTTGCCACCAAGTGTCCTATCCCTCCTTTCTGTAGCAGTAATCCAAATGATCAGTCCTCTTTCCTCAACTCTTTCTTCCATGGAGGAAGTAATGCCACATCTAACTCCTAAACGACATATAATTGACTCAGCCACCCAGTTCCTTAGCAGGCTATTATGCCTAGTAACGAAAAATGAGCTGTGCTATCCCACATTGAAGTAAATTTGAATCTAAATCTAGGCCTAGTCTGTGTTAGATGCGTTTTATACTTGAATTACTATCCTAGTAGACTCAGAATTGACTTTTCATAAAGAACAGTCGCAGCATCTGACTTGGAAATGATTAAGAATCCATATTCCTTTAATTAAATTCATTGGAAACATGTTGGTTTAAATTAAGGAGGAATGGAGGAAGAGTAAAATGTTCTTTTGTTGAAAGGGGGGGAAACCATTTAAGTTAAAGCATGATTTTTTTTAAAGTCCAGTGCTTTGGAAAACTTTCCGTTGCTGGGGTTGTTTGGCTATATAAATTAGAGGCTGAGGAGTAGGTGTAATATGTGCAGGAGATTCTAACATCTGTCTATTCCCATTGTGTGTGTTTAGTTAAAATTGTACAGGAAAATGTGCAAGGCAGAACAGAAATATATAGTACAGCTTTGAATGAAAAGCATCTGGACTGAAATCAGCAATGTGTTTTCAGGAAACCCAGTTACTGTCCATTTCAAGTTTCCCAAATTCAGGGAGAGGTGCTTATGAGATCATAACTGGAAAAACAGATGTATTCAGAGGACCTTTTCTGATAGTGATTTTTTTGCTAAGTGAGCATTGATCATTTTGGCAACCATTTCTGGTTGTATTTCTTTTTCCAATAGAGATTTTGTGAAGAATTCATTTTAAAAACAACAACAAATCCTCCTGAAGAAGTATGCATGCACACAGAAGCTTATATCCAGAACAAACTTGGTTGGTCTCTAAGGTGCTACTGGACAATTTTTTTATTTAAATTTTCCTTAGTTACTGGATTTTAAACTCGCTTTTAAAATCACACGCTGTAGCCTGAGTAAAGTACAAAAGGAAAACCAAAAAAGTCAACCTAAATAAAAGTCTACAGAACGTTCAAAAAGCTTCAAAATCAATACATTAAAAAATATTCAAGCAACAGTTGTCCCAAACGCCCCTTACTAACAGTCACATTTAAGTCTTGAAGGTTAAAGTGTGCATACATGTAATGGAACTGAACAGATAGCTGGAACTTTTTTGACAGTTGTTTGCTGTTACTCCCAGAGAGAGGCAAGTGTCATGTCACTCTGTGTTTGCTGGAGGGTTTATTGGGAAGATACAGCACAGTATCATAAGCTATAAAAAATACATTTTTAAGCCTTGTCTCCATTAACCATCAGAGTGTTCTTGTGTCCAGGAGTGTGAGCTCACCAGATAGACCTAAACACTGGACTCCTTCTCATGATGGACAATGACACTTAATTAGATGATATAAACTAAGTATTGATACACTAATGGGGAGGCCTTTTATTTTCTGCCTGTCATTCTGTTAGCTGGCTATCTCCATAATGAGCTTTATTCTTGGAGAAAGGACTCTGATATTATAGCCTCGGTGGTCTATCTTTCTTGCAAGGGTATGTTGCATTGATAATTGTGGACTAAAATATAAGCACTCTGTATATGTACATAAGGCCAAACACCTATGAAAGTACAAGTGTTGCTAAAAATAAGAGGTCTGTGTGCCATAGGCAAGGTATGATGGGACAGATCCCCATCTAATATATAAATTGGACCAACTGGAGTATCTGTTAGTCATAGCCTAGCCCTATATACAGTATAAAAATTTGCTTTTAACATCAGATTCACACTGTTTTATATAAAACTATGGCTAGTGAAAACATTGATGAATACTAATATTTTAATATTTAGAGGCAGTATTAAATGCCTAAAAGCCTTGGTGATCAGCACCTGGGATATTTTCTCTTCTGTGTTTCAGAAGTAGATGCTCTTTAAGATAACTTTATATTTGGGGAATTATACAGTATTTTTCTTCGTGGTGCCCTTCAATATTCTGATTATTCAAAAACAAATAAATATATGGTTTGCTTGAAAGTATTGTCACACAAATGTAAAGCTGGAAAGAACAGCAACATTGAGCCTATATCATGTTGGTGTTTTAGCAAATATTCATTCACCTCATTAATTGTCTAGGTAGTAAGGTAAATGACATGTATCTTAGATGATAGGTTATACTGCCAACATTCAGAAAAACTCTGGTGAATATGATCTGTTTGGTGTATAGGATGTTCCTAATACCCCAGTGAGATCTAGAATTTGAAAGCTTTGTGGTTCTGAACCTCTTGCAGCTTTTCCTGTGTACTTCAGGTAGAGAATTTAAAATATGTTCTTCTCCATGTAGAACCTGTGCTGAAATTTTTACAGTTTCTTTATGTGTTAGGTTTTATGCATTAGTACTATCATTTAAGTTGGCAAACACACCCATTTGTGATATTTGTCTGGCTGCTTGTTTTGTGTCAGCCAATTTCTAGTGTTCTCATAGTGTATCACAGTCTTCCCCAATCTGGTGCCCTCCAGATGATTTGGACTACAACTCCCAGCAGCCCCAGCCAACCTACTTCTTACCCCATCACTGGTATGCACCATTTCGGTACAAATGTATTATTGTATTTTAGTGTTTTGTTGGAAGCCGCCCAGAGTGGCTGGGGAAACCCAGCCAGATGGGCGGGGTATAAATAATAAATTATTATTATTATTATTATTATTATTAGTCCTCAAGTAAGCAGGTGGCTTTGAGGAAATCACACAGCAACCACTGTATAGAACTCGCCACATACAACAGCTGCCATACTGATGAAATTTGAAGCTGCCTGTATATGGCAGACATCTTGCATGAAATGATCCTTCAAAACTACAAATACATCAGTTCAATCAACCAAAACATCTGGGAAGTACTGCATGTTGTACAGTCTCACTGTGTGTCTCAGTGCATCTCAAATTGCAGCTGTGATTGTGGGAATTCCTTGAGACTTTGACAAGCACACCATATACATGGTTACAGTGGGGAAAATAAATCGTGTGAATCTGTCTTCAGAAGTCTTTCTGTATGAATGTGAATTAAAAGAGAGAACAGTTGCTATAGATGAATGAAAAAAATAAATTGTCAGAAACAAAAACAAATGTCCGATATGCTTTCCAGAAAGCAAGTTAAGGAAGCAGGAAAATGGCATTGCTTCATACATGTCCAACTGGAGCCTGGCTAAGGCAATGTGCGGTTCCATCCGTGACTTTCCCACCTCTCAAATGGGAAATTGCTATGATCCTTTTATACTGACAAGTTTGGAGGAGGAAGTTCTGAGCAGAAATCTCACCTCCCTCTTAACATTCTTAGTATTGTGTGTAACTAGGGGGGAGTGAAACAGGTGCTTTGGTTTTACAAACTTTCCTTTATTCTTCATTCTTGTCAGCAACTGAATTATTGCAGTGGGGAAGCTGGATACTATTCACTGTACTGACCAGATGATAATTGCATTGGGGGTGGGAAGAGAAATATCTTGCAATGAACTTTCTCCTCTTTTCTAGGCTCAATTTACAAAATCCTCAGATGCCCTGTCCCATTCAGGCTAGCTCTCTGGCTCTAACTAGCAGATTTAGGATGTGGTGCTTTCTGTTCTTCCAGAAAGAAGAGGGTAATTTGGCAAAAGCTGTAATAAGCTATTTTCTCCTTCGGGCTTTCACAGCTTTTCCTTGTGGCACTCTCAACAGCCAGTGACGTGGGGTGTAAAATTTTCAGTGCTTTATATTTTTGTGGAAAAAATCCAGTTTCATAGCTTCATCAGCAACAATGGATGACTTCCAATAGCAAGTATTAGGGAAGCTTAGCCATTTCAAAGTTTATAGTTTGATATACTAAATACAGGTAAAATGAACATGCTAAATTAGATCACTCTCAAGGATATCAGAAAATGTTGCAGTGCAAACTGAAAATATTCCAATGCTAATTGCCTCAGTTCAGACTTTTCTGGAAATTCCACATCTCTGGCAACAGCCCACATGAAGAATTCGGCTACCTGCCTACTGCTCTGTAGCAACAGCAACACCCCCATACCTGCCTGAGTCTTAGAACATTGCCTACATGGTTTGTTTTATCGTTCTTTATAGCTGTTGAATTTACTTAGTTTTTGTTTATTGGAAGCTAAGGGTTCAGGCCTTCTTTTGGAGGTGTTGGTGGGAGGGAATGAACATGAGCATGAACTAGAAGTTGTTCAAAGTTCTGCCCCAAAATGAACTTAATTCTCCTTTAGCTTACCTAGCAGTTATGGAAACTACTTCCAGGCAGGGCTCTTTTTTTCCCACCGGAACTCAGTTTCAGCACCTCTCAGAAGGCATTAATGGTGAGTCCCTCTTTTTCTAGAAAAATAGCACAGCTCTCAGAGATGATTGAACTGGTTCATTGAACTTCATTGAACTGAACTAGTTCATTCCAAACCCTGCTTATCATTGCAGATGTATTGCCCCCACAAACTAGGCTTTGAACTGTGCTTCTTCAAGGCAAACAACACTGTTACAAGCAAAGTGTCACCTTTAAAAGCCTTCTTTTGTTTGAAAAGCTGCTTGAGGAAGGGACAGTTTAAGAGTTAGAAGCAGGGAGTAAAGTACTCCCTGCACCTATCTTAATGTTTCCAGAGAACAACAAAACAGTTGCCTGAGTATCATTACTGATCAAGAGCTTCATTAACTACAAAACCCAACATTTGGGATCCCCTCCAAATCTTTCATAGGATTTTGTAGTCATTTTGTAGCTCTGCCCAAGCCAGTACTGTATTAGCACCCCAGAGTCTTTGGGCTATGTTAAGACAAGGTGTTTTAGATCCATTATGAAATTTGGACAACAGTGCATTGTAGGAAGATGGGGGATAACGTCAACCCTTTCCTTGCATATATTTCCCATTGTAAGTGCTCCCTAGCTGCCCCATAATAGGTGCTTGGGTGAAGGCATTTACGCCAGAACACAGTGCAGTATGGAAGGGTTCTACCTTCCCATCCCCACAGTACTAAGGTCTTGATTAATTCAGAGGGAGGGAAAGAGAGTTGTTGCTTTAAAAAAATGAAAAGTTTGGGAGAACCAATCATGGATCTCAAACATATATAATTTGGCCCACTGCTGCAGAAATTGGGGGAGGCATATATCATATCATATCATGCACATCAGGAAGTCATCAATGGTGTAAGGCTGATGCAGACTATGCATACTGTTTCCAGTGTGATTTTTGGCAGAAGCAGCAAGACTTAAGCACTTTTGTTTAAAAAAGAAAGAAGAAAAGAAAGAGTCTTTACAAGGGTAAAAAAGAGATATGAAACAGGCCCAGAAAGGAATGCTGGCAGCACATCCCATACAGGATGAATGTAGGGAAAACCATCAAGTGGAACAACTTCTAGCCTAGACTTGGCATGGAAGTTGATGTCTTGTGCAGTGAATCTGAGAAGTAAAAGCTTTTTCAAAAATGTCATTAAAAATGAATGTTTAAAAGAATAGAAAATGTGACTTGGCAACAAAGAAAGCAGAACCTCCCCTCACTTCCCAGAACATACATGCAGCCTGCATGGTGTAGTGTGATGTAATGGTTAGTGTAAGACTAGGACCTGGAAGACAAAGGGTTCAAATCCTCACTCAGCCATGAAATGCATTGGATGACCTTGAACGAGTCTTGGCCTAATCTTCACAGGGTTGTGAAGTAGATTAAATGAAGCAGGAGAACCCTGTACACTGCCATAAGCTCCTTGGAGCAATGGCAGGATATAAATATACAAAATAAAAACTAAATAAATAAATATATATATTGTTTCTAAAATGCCATTAAATCACTTTCTTCAAAGAAGCTTTTAGTTGTGTTGCTACAGGGGAAAAATTGAACTTCATTGAGAATACTGGGTATTGCAATATAGTTAAATAGTGCAGAAAGTAATGGTATGAAGATATATCAAACTTTTGTCAGCTGACAAATATTCATTATGTGGCAGCATTCATCTTGTAGTTGCAGAGGCAAATCAATAAATGTTTCAGAGGCCCAAGAGGGATGGGTGGTGTGTGGTTGGTTTTTTTTAAAGGGATCTGTATTTAAACTACACTACCCATTATCCAGGATGCAGGTGGCGCAGAGCCTAGGACTTGCCGATCAGAAGGTCGGCAGTTCGAATCCCCGCAACGGGGTGAGCTCCTGTTGCTCGGTCCCTGCTCCTGCCAACCTAGCAGTTTGAAAGCACATCAGAGTGCAAGTAGATAAATAGGTACCTCTCTGACGGGAAGGTAAACAGCATTTCCGTGCCCTGCTCTGGTTCGCCAGAAGCGGCTTAGTCGTGCTGGCCACATGACCCGGAAGCTGTACGCCGGCTCCCTCGGCCAATAAAGTGAGATGAGTGCCGCAACCCCAGAGTCAGTCACGACTGGACCTAATGGTCAGGGGTCCCCTTTACCTTTATGTGTACCTTTACCCATTATCCAGTAATACACACTGGGTAGAATTCAGTGTTGTACTATTACAAACATTTCGCTTGACAAATGGAGCAATTCTGCCCCTCCCTTTCTGGATATTCTCCCAACACCAGCAGCCCTACCAAGGGTAGGGGGTGCAGGGAAGCAAGGGGGAACTCCCATTGTGTAAGTGCTTGCATGGGGCTTCTGCTGATGGGGTTTGTTAAGTGAATCCTGATCATGAAGTTTTATCTAAAAGATACACAAGTGAAAGTTGCGTCTGCTCATTCCCCCCCATCCCACTGCAGTTCCCCATACTACACATTAGCTCTTTCCTAAGGGTCCTCTAACCTCAGGAGAGGTTTTTCAGGGAGCTGTAGTGGGCCAGAAAATCCTGTTATACAAGCAGACTTATATCTGCCTAACTTTGGATGCAACTTATGAAATTGTGTGTGTTGTAAAAAGGTAAAGGTAAAGGGACCCCTGACCAGGCCAGGTCCAGTCGTGGCCGACTCTGGGGTTGCGGCGCTCATCTCACTTTATTGGCCGAGGGAGCCGGCGTACAGCTTCCGGGTCATGTGGCCAGCATGACTAAGCTGCTTCAATATTTGAAGGACCATCCCTTGTTTTTATATTATGTATGTTCTTCACCACCCTGGAATCTAGTGGATGAAGGGCAGTATACAAATAATTTAAACAAATAAATAACATTTAAAAAGTGCTTGGTTCCATTTGACCAGGCTGACTGTCATCCACCTGCAGCAATGCTGATTTACTAGATCTGTGCTGCTGCTCTCCAGAGACAGTTTACCTCTTTGGTAAAGGTAAAGGACCCCTGACAGTTAAATCCAGTCGCGAATGACTCTGTGGTTGCGGCGCTCATTTCATCATGTGGCCAGCATGACTAAGCCGGTTCTGGTGAAACCAGAGCAGCACACGGAAATGCTGTTTACCTTCCCACTGGAGCAGTACCTATTTATCTACTTTCACTTTGATGTGCTTTCGAACTGCTAGCTAGGCAGGAGCTGGGACTGAACAATGGGAGCTCACCCTGTCGCGGGGATTCGAACCGCTGACCTTCCGATCTTTAAGCCCTGGGCTCAGTGGTTTAAACCACAGCGTCACCCACGTCCCTTTACCTCTTTGAAGAGGGTGGAAACCATACTTGCAAATGATTCGAGAAAGGCTCCAGGCCCACATGCCATTGCTGTGTTGAGAGTGCCACTGCTTTTGTAACCTAAATGGCACCATTCACAAGTGGACAGTATCAGGCTTAGGGGAACCCAGAGATTGTAGAAGCACAAGTAATTTCTATGACAAACTCTAAGGGGAACTTCAAAAACATCCCCCAAAGGATTGAGCGTGCTCAGTGGCTATGGAGTTTGGGATATGAGGAGAGGAAGGAAATGGAGTGGATACAACAGAAGAATAGAGTCTTTTGCAGCTCTTGCTATGTATATGGATTTTTCAAGAGAGTTTTTATAGCAATACATAAAATGACTTGCCAGATCTAACATCACACAAAAAGTGACAGATGCCTTCCCCCTTTCCACCATAAGTCCTGCACCTTTCATTGAAAGTTCCATCTTTTGCTATAAATTTTATATTGTTTAATATAAGTTTGATAAAAATTATTCAAAAAAGTGATTATAAAAGTTTGTTTTAGGGTATCATGTGACCTGTGTACATGGCTGTCTCAGTGCTACAAATCTGACAGCGGGTTTTGAGTCCCCGTATAGATACTAAATGTTTGGGTTGCACACCCCCCCCCGTAGATGTAATCACTAGCATCCAGCCTAGTGTTTGAAATTCCAGTGTGTGTATACTGTAATCTCTTCAGGGTAGCCTGCCCTTTGCCCCAGCTACAGAACAGATGTAGATGACCCAACCATCCTTACCCCAAGGCTTTATGAATGCTATGACCACTAGGAATAAGCCTTTCCATTGACCATTGACCAAACCAATGAGCTTTTTGGAAGACAGGGACATGCCTCTGGGATATGAGAACTAGGAAAGGTATAAATGTGAAGGCTGTTTTTTCTTACTACACTTGTCTATTGATTTATAAAATCTGTTTTCTTCTCGGGGCTAAGATGCAGAAAATGATTATTTGTTACAGAAGTTCCATGTCTTTCTGTGGAGATCCTGTAGACTAGGAAATCCAAATATTTTTATTAAGGGGATTTAATGGAACCACTAGTATATGTGCATTGCAGAAATACTCAATTTTCATTAAATAATATGCTGCACAAGAGATAAAATTAACTTTGTGCTATTTCTGAAAAGAAACTCTAGCCATAGGTAGTTCTGATTACTCGCTGTCTCTTTCACTTTATATTTAACAACAATTATTTGCTGTGATCTTTCTGTGTTTGACAAACCCACCACCTGCAACAGCTCCAAGAGAGGAGGAAGGGGATTCCTTCTACTGTAATTCCCAGTCTCTAAGCATAAGCCGCTCCACTGAGCATTTTGATGGATGCCCTTGGCTCACTTTTAATCTTCAAACCAGTATTGGCTTTTCCTTGGCATGCCAGGTGAGTTGCATGCAAAAGAGGAGATCTGAGAGTGGAACAAGAGTAGAAAGTGGGAAAGGTTAATGTAGCAGAAGGATGCAGATTAATCAATATGCATAAAGACTCATACAAAAGAAAGCCCATGTTTGGGTCCACTTTATTCTCTAACTTCTCTGCATGAATTCTGAGGGTGGTGTAAATTGTTGAAATGTGAAAGTCCCTGGAGGTAAAAGTTCTTCATTGCATATTTATCAAAATGAAGAATCACTGAGCAACAAGAGCTGTTACGTTACACAAGTCAGAGTCATTTAGTCATTTGCTAGCTACTGTGGAATTACTGAATTTCCAGTCAACCCAACTGGCAAATGTTTTTGTCTCCACTGAAAATAAGCGTTTCTAAGGGTAAGTGTGAGCCATCTCTACTGGCATAGTCTGTCGGCTGACATGGTAGGTGGTGGACCCTAAAGTGGCCCTGTGGTCTGAGCACCCACAGTCCTGGACTCATACCAAGGGGTTTGTGGTTAAAACCCTGGGTGCTTAGTGGGAATTCTAGAATGTGCCTTAGGATAGTTTGTTTCTTCCACAAGCTCTAGTGGCTGACTATACAATATTTCCCCTGCCCTCCCTTCAGCTTACAGAGCAGATATTTTGTACATATGTTCTGCAAATGGATGAGATTATCTCACCTCAGGTATGAAGCGCAATATCCACAAACCACATCAACAATCTTAGACCCCCTAACCACACTGTAAAACTTTTTAGAACAAAGAAAGTTTATATTCCAGAGGACTTGATGATGAGAAACTTTTTGATTTTGCTTGTTTTGTGCCCCCCCCCAGCTTTATGTATGTCAATTACTTTTCACAAGCCCTGAAAGAAATGGATTTCGAAATAAAAACCTTGGAAAAAATATTGATCATTTTGACCAAAAAAATAAATATGAAAATTCTAAAAAAAAAACACGGGGGGGGGGTTGTTGTTCTAAAATAAAGTTAGGTATTGTAACCCTGTTGCACTTCTCCCTTTCCTGCACACACTATTTTCCGAACAACAGCAAGATTTTAAAAATGGATGGGTTTTGAATTCCTTAGGGAGCACTTTCCAGTGAAAGAGAGTTGAAATGGGTTAGGTTTTCAAGCTTGGTCTAAAACCATGAGAACAATATTACTTTGCAGGGGATGATGGAAGAATCACCACAATATGAAAAATTATGTGTGTCACAACACATTATTGTGTCAGCTGCATTGTGTAGGTGTGTCATGGGAATGCTCCCCATGCTCTTCCCAGGGCTGGAAGGGGGTTAGTTTATCCTCCGATTTGCTAGTAAAACTGAATTACTGTGGCTCGAAATGATGCATTGTCTAAAATGTGTGTCACCAAATTGGAAAGTTTGGAAAGCTGTGTATGAATTTTAAGGAGACTTTCTTACAAAAGAAATACTGTTGTAAATATGAGTACTAGCTTAACTGCCTCTTCCTTTACAAAGTTTTTAGTCTACTTTACCACATGCCAACTTAGCTGCTACTCTTCCACATGTACATTTTGTTAAAACATCTGTTTTAGACAAGAAACAAACTAGAATAAGGTTACCAGACGTCCCCGTTTCCTGGGGACAGTCCCCGGATTTACAAATCAGTCCCCATACAAAATCCATTGAAGCTGAAAAGTGTCCGCAGATTCATTGAAAAAAATCTGGTAACCTTAAACTAGAAGTCATTTGTTGCTCAAAGAGATGAAATATCTCTGACCATCTGTGGATACTAATTCCTAAAATCTTAGCTGCTTGCTAGTCTCTGGGAAGTTTGATGTGCTTTTCTGACTGCTCCCTTGAATTGTCAGTGCTGGCTTGTAGCTCCTTGCTTCTTCTGCAGTAGCTAACGTCCCTGGGAAAGAGCTTATGGGCCTTGCCCAGTCCCTTTGCAAATCTGGTAGCCAGTCTTTCCACTGCTACCCTCTAGCGGCTGTCATGCCTTACTGCTATGACTGCAGCTTGGAGTGGGTGAGGCAAATAAGGCGAGGAGAGAAAAATCAATGCACAGAGAAAGCGAGACTGGGAAGAAGGAGAAGGGAGGAGTCGCCTCATCAGCCATTCCTGTCTTACAGGGTCCCAGCTGTCATTGGTAAAAGAGGAGGGAGGGAGAGGATTTACTATTGTGTGAAACAAGTGGGAGGGGGCAAGACAGAGAGGAAGACGAGGAAAGGAAGGAAGCACCATTTGTTTCACCTGAGCTTGAGCTGCATTGCAAGCTGGTACTGCTCCTAGGTTGGAGGATAGGAGCTGGTTCTATCCCTGCCACAACAGCCGAACGTCATGTCTGGTTATCAGGGCAAGAAGAACATCCCCAGGATAACAGTGAGTGGCTTAACATATCTTCTTTCGTTCTCCCCACCCTCCGCTCTTCATGTTTGCTGCATTTATGCTTCTGTCTTCACATTTGTTTTGTATTAGTTTACTCATCCCCACCAGCTACTACCCATGTCAGTCTAGTTTTGTAAGAAGCTGGTGCTGATTCAATTCATATTTGCGAGGGATATTAAAAAGCCAGCCAGCTTGCAAAAATGAGGAGGTGCATGCAGGGGCAGCCCTGATTAAGTAAATCTTGGGACTTCCATAAACTGTACAATTGACACGGAGGGGGGGACCTTCATTGTCTTGTGCTGTTAAATTACTGTCTGGGAGGACTGTACTTGTGTGAAGCAGTGATATCAGACTGCAGTATCTTCAAGCCCCAAAATGTTGCTATCAAATCTCTCTTCTCTCCCCCCCCCCCACTCCCCCTTCATGTCTGTTGTCCATGTCTGTGGGGCATGGTGAGGATTTAGTGACATTCTGTTTTCAACCCTGCATGTTGGGAGTAGATGTCCCTCCTTGTTCAGTTCAGGATGTTTGATCACTTTTTAAATGCTTTGGACAGACCCTTGTTTTTGTTTTTTGTTCTGTCACCACTCCTTTTTTTTTTAAAGCAGGAACACTGGTATGCCTAAGTTGCCTGCTGCATAGTTTCGTTTGCTGCATATTTGGGTGCGTCATGTGCTTTGACTGGCTCAGGAAAAAGAGGAATTGATTCATCTGTAAATGTGAAAGCTTTGTTTTACAAATGAATGTGAAATATATAATTTTCTCTTCTTCTAAATAATGGTTTGCTTGTTAACATGAAATAAAAACTGTCTGTTGGAGAGCATGGGGGGAAATACCGTGGAAAATAGCAGTGTGTTTTGCATCTTTGCATCAGTGTGTGCCCTGCAGATGCATTTCCAGTGGCTTCATACTCCACCCTGATTTATTGTTGATGCAATGAAACGGCTTGCAGAGGGGGTACCCCCTTGGTCTTTAATAGGCCTGGGGTTTATTGTTGCTGGCTTCAGATGCAAGGAGTGCAGCTGTGCTTTGTCTCCAATGCATTTTAATGAAATCTTTTGTGGGATAGGGTATGCATTGGGGGAACGGGTGGCTACTCCATCTTTGAGGCAAACAAAGGAAGCAGCACAACCAAGCATGCACACACACTCGCACACACACTGGGTTGGAGGGGGGGAGAAGCTTAACAGATATTTTGTCTTCCACTGTGCTTGTTTAGAGGGCAACTAATTTCACTAAAGGATTGCCTTTTCTGATGGGATTTTATTGAGTGCTTTCTTTTGTTTGCCCATTTAATGGCTTAAAAGCATTTGAATAAAATTGATGCTCATGGATTCATTTTGTGATGTGTGGGGCATATTTTCCTACCTGTGACCTTAAATAAGGGATGAGTTTATGTTAACTATAGCTGCCAGTTTGTTTTTGTCACCAACCCACCTACCCCACCCCCACTGAAACAGCCAGTTTTCTTGAACCTTTTTTGGAACAGATATTTTTCTTTTCAGGTGAAAAACAGAGAGTCGCAGACTAGACAGTTGGGACTAATTATATAAAAGAAGTAGACATAGCCAGCATCTTATTTTACTCTCACATTTCTGGCAGTACTGAATTATTTGCCTTTAATGCCAAAGTCATTTAATATTTAAGCCGATTTTTACCTGCTTTCAGATAAAGCAGCTAGGTGTGTACATGCACAGTATAATACTATAAAGCAGCCATGTAAAAGTGTTACATTTTCTTCTCTCTTAGGTCTAGAAGGTGTGACCTACATTAGCTAGCTAAATCCCATGATATTGTTTTCTTTTGTGCTGCTGCACCTGACTGCAGCAGTTTTGCCTCTTTGACGCTCTGTGCAGTGGGGCCGCACCTATCTTGGTATTCAGCATATGCTTTCTTATGCTTTCTTTGAAATAGTGGAAAGTCCAGCTGCACTAGGGTCCAGCTGCTCACTATTGTGTGTTGTTTCGTAGTTCTTCTTTGGTTATTTTATGGCTGCAATTAGCTTAAAAAATTATGGCATTTAGTGCTGTGGATCTAAAGTCAGGATAAAAGTAGTGATAATAAATAAATTATTTGAGGGTGATATTATTCTTTTCAGGGGTTTTTAAAGCATTCTCAGCAGCACTCTCTCAAATTAATGTCATTTTAAAAAGCAGTTCAAGATGGTGTAGCTGGAAAATAAATGGTAAAGTTAGGTATTCACCTTTAAAGATGTACACCTAACAGTCCTCTGATAGTGTTAATAATTGTCAATTCTATACCACATGGTAACCACATTGTACAGAACTGTAAGGTGTGTACTATTGCGAGAATGTTCCTTGTTCAGTATATGAGATGTTGGTCCCCTGAAGACATGACACACTGAAGAACTACTTTCTTAGGAGTCGTGGGGGAACCCCACCCCCACTTTCTACAGGGAGGTGCGTCCCTGCATTTGAAAGGGTGTGACCACCCAGGAACCAGAAGTAATTTCCAAGAGGGAAAGGGTATACTGGTATTCAATATTTCTTCTGCCCACAACACTGATTGCCACATGTGGCCAGCTCAGGCTGTGCACAGCCCATCGTTTTTTCCTCATTTGACAGGTTGACTAGCAGGGGATTGCAATGCTGTAGAAGAACATCTGAGATCAAGAAAATAAATTCTTGAGGTATAAGAGCACCGAATCCCTTTATCATCATAGCTGCCAGTAAATCTCACTGCTAGTAATGAATATTGGAGTGAAAACAGTAGTACGCTTCCACAGGCAGTGATGTGTGCCTGGTTGTATGGGTGGGGCTCTGCCTAAACTCAGGCATAACAGTTTCTGCGTGATCCTTGGGGATAAGCCAAAATCTTGCAGAATAATAGTGTTGCTTGTTTGTACTTAGCTTGTACATAAACTAAGAAATCCACTACAACTTGTGCAGATATTCATCTTGCATATTGTTGAAAAGCAGTCTGATGAAATGGGAATGGCAGGGTGTCTGTCTTGTCTTTCATACTGGTGCTCATGAGCAGCAGCTGTATTGTGCATATGTGGCTATTTTCACTGTGTTCTCAGGGCGTTGCCATCTTGAATATGGCTATACATGTATAGTGAGATTACCTAGACACCTGAATTAGGAAGATGGTGAGGTAGACTGAATAAAATAAGTTGTAGATAATATATTGGAACTGGCCAATATTGCAAAAGCTCAGTGGGCTTAGGTTAGGAAGTAAAGATGTGAGACAGATAAGATACAGACTATACAAATAGTATGTGTTTTGCTCAAAATAGACTCTTAGGGATCAAAATTACAATTGATGCTATGTTTATTTTTTTAAGTCTTGCCAGATAATTGACTATACTAAAGACAATAGATGAATCTTGGATTGCATGCAAAGAGCATGCAGATTCCGATTTGGAATATTTCACTAGTGTTTTTTTACTCCTCCTCAATATATTAGATCTTCACTTTGGGAAGAAAAATGGAGTCTTGAAAGTAAAGTGACTTTCTCAACTACATCTGCATCAACTACATGATTTTATTTTTAGACTAGTCGTTTTTCCACTGGGCATCTCCTAGCTCCACAGTATATTTTTGTTTATAAAAATATGGTATATTGGGGAATATACCATATATACCCAACTGGTGAACCCAGTGGAAAGTTGTTCATGAAGCTGAGGTTTCTAATAGTAACCACACCACCAGGATAATGCATACAGTGGTACCTCGCAAGACGAATGCCTCGCAAGACGAAAAACGCACAAGACGAAAGGGTTTTTCGTTTTTTGTGTTGCTTCGCAAGACGATTTTCCCTATGGGCTTGCTTCGCAAGACGAAAACGTCTTGCGAGTTTGCTTCCTTCTTCTTAAAGCCGTTAATACCCAGTGAATCCGTGCTCCGCAAGACGAAAAAATCGCTAGAAGACACAACTCACGGAACGAATTAATTTCATCTTGCGAGGCACCACTGTACCTTGTACAGTATGTAGAACACTATTCACTTACCCCTGCAATTCCCAGAGATTGTGATTTTTGGATTGTCTTGGTAAAAAAGAGGGGACATAACAGCACTCTTTTACAAGAGAGAGCTGCATTGTTGTCAGTGCATGACCTTTGTAATGTTTCTTTCGGTAACAGAAATAACATTTAAACTCTGCCCTTCTTCCAAGCCATGTGCCTTGTGGACTGTAAATATGTAAAGTATTATCTTCCTGGCTGAAACTAACCTGTTCCTTTTCTGACCTGAGTCTCAAAACATGTACCCAGTTACTGTATTTCTGAACATCTTTTGGCCTGTGAAGTGTTGCAGAGGACCAGGAATTGCATGCAAGTGTTAAGCAATTTCGAAGAAAAGTAATGGCAAAGAGATGGTTTTCAAGGAAGCGTGCCTTTACTACACACACCCAGAACAGTTTACATAGGACTCCTTGATTCAGTCATTTTAACAGGCCAAATCTGCTTAGTTGCAATAGTAGAATTCCATTGTCTGCTGTGAGACCATTCTCTATATAACTCTGCAGTGTATAAAGAGTCTGTGTAAAATTCCATTTTCATACTTCTGCCAAGTCAGGAAGCAGCTCTAATATATGTATGTTTTATGCTAATTTAACATACTTCATTGGCCACATACCCAATACTTTGAAATATGAGTATACATCTGAGAGTCGCACCTATGCCTATAAAAGTTCCAGGAAAACATCATGTGGGAGACAAGATGAACAAACTATGGAGCTACTCCAGCAGTACTCTGTGTGCATGTGCTGCCCAAAATTGTATAAGATGGCTTTCCCCCCTTAGACCTTTGAATATGTATGAAAGAAGTAGAGTAGAAAGAATCTACTCCAGTCTTTCAAAAGTAAAATGAGGAGGGGACTTAAGATTTAGATGAGTGTTATTTTTTTTAATAGAAAAAACTGTTCTTATAACTTGGACTCCTGTTTGTTTTCTGTTTCTCTGTTGTTTTTTACAAATGTCAAATATGATGTCCCAAAAATATGAGAATCAGGTAGGGAAGGCATGGTCTATCATTTTAAAGCAATCTGAAAGATGAAATAAATCACAAGTATATGCAGTGCTATTTTTCTAGAAAAGCAGGTGCTGGAACTCACCAGGAACACCTTCCCCTTTCTCTTAAAATGGCAATGGCACCCACCTGAGAGGTGTCAGAACTGAGTTCCGGTGTGTTACCCCTGGAAAAAAGCCCCATATCCACCCTTCTGCCACTACCACTACTGAACCCTAACACCAGTGTTAAAAACTTTATCAGAAGATATGTTGCTTGAACCACACAATCACAGTGAAATTGATTTCCTGAGGAATACTGCCCATTGTGTTTTTTAAAGAAACCCAGTGAATAGAATTACTTTGTGGCTTGTCTGTTAAAGTTCTGGCTTCTCTTGATGCTTTGGTTCCATTTCAAAGGCAAAGGGGGTGTTGGGTTCAGGAGCTAATAAGGACAGTAAGAGTAATACTCAATGGCTTGGCTTGGGGCCAAGACACTTGAAAATACAGAAGACACAGGGTTAGCCATAGCATATATTTCCCCCCACAAGCTGGAAATACATAGGAATTGGAAACTTGATTTACAATTGGTCCTTTGTGGTAGGGATTTTAAATCAGTTATTTATTTTAGATCAATCTGCCTTTCTACAGACCATTGTTTTTGGAAGGGAGCATGCTAGTAATTGCACATTTGTGCTGCCTACCAGGAACATTTGACTGGATTGATCAATATAGATTTTTAAAGTCACCAGGAAAAGGGTCAATTTTAAACCAATGAATTAAACCAAATTTCCACTTTTCTAATTCATCTATTAACCTGCATCCTAACTGGTTGTTGTAGCAATTAAAACTTCTTCATACAACCTATGAATATAATCCAGAACCTCTGATCGTGTAGCCTACATGGCCTTTGTACAAAAGCACTTCCTGCAGATTTGGAATAGTTTTAAAATTAGGAGTGCCTGGTGCTCTTGCATATGCAAGGACACTTAGCAAGATCACTTACATGAAGATTAAGTAACCAGAAGTTTATTGTTGTTAACTACATTTATATCCAACCTTTCCTACAAGAAGTATAAGACAGCATGCATAGCTCCCACCTTCCATTTTATACTCACAACAGTCCTACAAGGTAGAGTAGTGACTGGTCTAAAATCACTTCATGGCCAAGTGAAGATTTGAACCCAGTTCTCTCAGTCCAACATTCTAAACACTATATCACACTGTCCATTTCAGTGGAAAAGGGAAATGCTCTTTGGTTGACTTCTAAATATTCATGGCTTCCTCAGTGATAACTAGAATATATATTACATGTGTCATATCTGTAATATGTGATCTTGAAAGTTGCATATGTTTGCCTTTTGTTTCTATTTTTAAGACAATATTCCTTCTACAGAGTCAATTGCTTTAAACATGTTTGAACTGAATTTAGATTTTGTTTTAAACCACAAAACAAACCTAACTAATCTTTTGGAGAGAGAAAAAGTTGTTTCAGAGAAAAAAATGGTTTTTACTGATCCATCCTGTGGTGCATAATCCTCTCCAGATTTTTATAGACACCAGCTATCAAGGAATCTGGCAGAGGTGCCAGAAGTTTCAGTATCAGTCTTGGGGCCATTTCACATATCTACAAACGTTACTTCCATTACAAATCTATGCAGTTAGTCTACATAGAGTGCATGTTTGCCTGTGAATTACTACAAGGATAAATAGATTGTATTCATAGTAGAGCATCAGTGCAGTTTGTCCCATTCATGGGAGTGATTTATGCTTGTGAAACATGAAGGGCTGAATTGTGCTACCATTCTACCTGTGTACATTCAATCTCAACTAAAAGAAACCCCTGCATTAGTATTCCATGTGCACCCTTCTTTTCTCATAAAGTCAGTGTTGTTTTGTGCAAGGATTTTTGGATGGCAGGGGGGAAATGGGAGTTCATGGTGGCTTGCATCTTTTTAAAATCAAGCCATCTGCCTTCCTGATCTTGCTTTTGCAGTCAGACAGTACTAATGTCTCTTTCTGTACAAACTTGCAGAGGAGTAGCCAAATGAGTCTGTGCTCTTAATAGTTCATGGCAGTGTATGCTGTAATAACTTTTTAATCTTAAAGGTGGTAGATAACTCTTTGCTGTTTATCCTTTTGGTAGAAAACATCTGGTGTGTAGGGTAACATTTATGTGAGAATGAACAAGCAATAAAGTTTCCTGTAGCCACAGAGAGGCATCTTCATTTAACAGGATGCTCAAAGGAGGTAACAGAGAAGGCCTGGGATCTGTGCCAGAATTTCCAAAGAGAATCCAAGATGCACTTAGATTCTTGGTGCTTTTGTTGTGACTCCATGAATGTGATTTCTCTCATCTGTATCTTGCAGATAAAATTTCCCTCAGGCCAACAGTGGCTAATGATGCAGCCTGAAACAGGGTTGGCAGGAAGACATGGCTGGGTGTGGGGAAGCAGAAATGAGCTTTGGCAGGATGAACAGTGTGTTTATTGTAATAGCCCGGGAGATCTTGGTAAGCATGCAAAAGCCCTTGAATTAGTCGGGCCCGTTTCCTGATAAGCGCTTCAGTTTCCTCTTTAGTTCCTCTTGCATATGAACGAATCCAGAACTTTCTGTGCCAGAATAGACATGATGTCATTGAATGTGCCATCCCCCACCCTTTTCTGCCTACCAACTAATGGAGTTGGTGCTGGCCTTCCTCTTTCTTATTTTACTGCTACTAGGGCTCGGCACAAATTATGATAAATGCAAAACTTTTAAATATCAATGAAACAACCACTAAGGCCATTACATTCCTGTATACTTTCGCTACAGCAACAGTAGACCAAAATAAACTTCTAACTGTGCTGTGCCTCCTTTATTCAGATGCATTAGCATCAGTTACCTCTGCCCTTTAAGAATTCAGAAGGGGGAAAATGTACTTCAGTCAAAAAAGTTAAGTAACTTGCATTCAGCAGTGAGTTAGGACAAGGTGGCAATAAGGGAGGTGCACACAGACCTTTTGTTCCTCTTAAGGTTTTGTTGGGCTGCAAGCATGCAGACAGGGGAAGGCTGTATTGACCCCTGTCAGAATCATCCCTCTGTGAGTGCTGGTACGAGCAGATTGTTCACTTTTTATTTTTTCCACATCACATTTTTTTTTTATTTGGAGATCACATTTTAGAGCACGGGTCTGAATCTAGAAGATAAAGTTTTTTTAAAAAAAGCATTGCAGATCTAGTACTGTACTGTATTAAAACAAACACAGATTGTGCTACAATGTAATTTGCTCACACTTGATACATTCTGCTTATGAATTCCTGGCCTGACCTTCAACACTTTCCCACCAGCCCTTTAGTATAGGCAATGTTATTTTGCCACACCCCCTAATTATTCTGTTTTCTTCACAATTTTGGGAAACTTGGTGTCTAGAACTGAAATTGATCAGCCTAGGTGAGATTTTTGTCAAGAGCTTGCTTGTTATTTTGTGCTGAGGAAATCACCAGATATTCATTATACAGTGGTACCTCGGGTTACATATGCTTCAGGTTACATGCACTTCAAGTTACAGACTCCGCTAACCCAGAAATAGTGCTTCAGGTTAAGAACTTTGCTTCAGGATGAGAACAGAAATCGTGCTCCGGCGGCGCGGCAGCAGCAGGAGGCCCCATTAGCTAAAGTGGTGCTTCAGGTTAAGAACAGTTTCAGGTTAAGTACGGACCTCCGGAACGAATTAAGTACTTAACCCAAGGTGTTATGTGTACTATTAGAATGCAGAAGTCTTAGGGTAATCTAAGAAACAAGCTGAAATTGTATAGTTGTTTTTAACAGTGTATTTCATATTGTATTACAACATGTGAATAAAACTTGGGGTCCTTTTATGGGAGACCATACGGATAATACATATGTACCCCTGTCTCTTTCAGATGTGTTGGGCATTTGAAAAATGTTTGTAGGAGGTCTTCCAAGAAACTTCTCATTTGGGAACAAAGCATAACAGCACACCTTAAAATCAGTAAAATCACAGGTTGTGTACGAGTGAGAAAGATGATGTTTAAGAACAGAGAATTGTATTTTTTGTCTCATTGCACCTCAGGAATTATGAACTCGAGTTGTTGCTTATTTGAATTTTCACCTGTCCAGGAAGGCCAACTTTATTATAGAAGTAGATACCATGAAGAATGAAGAGGTTGGGGGGGGGAACTGTTGTTGCCATAAATTCCCTTCTAATATCTACAAGCCTTGGGTTATTTGGAAGACAGGTGGTGCTGTGGTCTAAACCGCTAAGCCTCTTTGGGCTTGCCGATCAGAAGGTTGGCGGTATGAATCCCCATAATGGGGTGAGCTCCCGTTGCTCTGTCCTAGCTTTTGCCAACCTAGCAGTTCAAAAGCACACCACTGCAAGTAGATAAATAGGTACTGCTGTAGCAGTAAACAGCATTTCCAAGCACTCTGGCTTCTGTTCTGTTGCATCAGAAGCAGTTTAGTTATGCTGGCCACATTACCTGGAAAGCTGTCTGTGGACAAACGCTGGCTCCCTTGGCCTGAAGCAAGATGAGCGCCACACGCCTTTGACTGGACTTAACCATCCAGGGTCATTTATCTATTTGGAAGACTAGCAATCCTTAACTAGCAATCTGTATTGTAATGTCTATTCACTTAACTGATATGCTTGGACTATACTCCGAATAACCATGGAACCCATAACAGTAGGGATTCAAGGTTGCAGAGAGTAAAGAAACTAACCAAATGTGTAGGTTATTGTAACAGCTAAGAAAACAAAGCCCTTTTTGTGTGAACGGAAATAACTATTCCTGGTTCACGAGTCATGTGTGTCAGCATGGCGCAGCAGCAGAAAGGACCATGGAGGAGCAAAGCATCTGCAAGCTCCCTCTCTGGAAGCCCACTCATTTGTGCTAAGCTAAGTGTGATGTGTGGAAGAGGTGAATGCATTTCAGAAAAGGACTCTGTGTATCCAAGGGAGTATTTCTTGCATTATTTCCCCCTGATTTTTATTACGATGTTTGCATGAGGTCTTGCTTTGGATCTCATTGGGAAGTAAGATTGGTCTATGTATGGGGTAGATATGGAACAGGGTTTCCCCAGACTTGGATTTCCAGCAGTTTTGGACTACAACACCCATCATGCCTAGCTAGCAGGACCAGTGGTCATGGATGGTAGGAACTGTAGTATAAAAACAGCTGGAGACCCAATTTTGGGTTCTTGTTGGAAACAATAGAGGAGTGCACCTTGGGGGGTGAAGTCAAACTGCTGGAACGTTGCAGCACCTACTGTGGCTGTAGAGACTGATATGGGAGAGACAAATTTTGTTGCAGATGGGGTTTCTTTGTAAATAGTGTTTTATACTTTTATTATTACATTGGTTTGGCACTCGTATACATTATGTTTTTTTTTACTTTTTTGCATATATATTCAAACTTGTTTTTTCACAACTGGTGCTTTTATTTTCCCCTCCCCCCCATTAGTGTTTACTTTTCTCTAGAGCCAGTGACCATCTCATTGGGTTGTTCATGAAGGGGAGGTTTATTCACTTTGGGTTCCCTCCCCCTAAATATTCATTTCCACTGCTGCAAACCTTACAGTTCCCTCAAGCTGGTAGCCAAATAGCTAAAACGGAAACAATCATTCAACTTTCTTGAAGCATTTTTAGGAAGCTCATTTTTACAGTGAACTGACCTTTCTACAACATAAAAACATTGCCTTTCATCCAAAATGTCTTAAGGTTGCAGAGTGTGCACGGAGCTTCTCCCAAGGAGGGGCTGCCCCAATTACGGTGTTGGAATGTGTGCAGCGCATGCATGGCATGTAACTGAATTCTTGGCCTGTACAGAGCTGGATGGGCACATTAGTCTGGGGGTCGGGTTTATTTGATTTTGTTGTCTCCTGTGACAAAAAGAGAGAGAAAAGATAGTGAAAAGGAAGAAGAGTACTTGCCGAAGTAACAAAAATTGTGGTGTTTTTTTATTTTTTGTAAATTGTCTTAGAATTTGAGGCAAGGACATTGAGGTGCAGTGAAAGAGCCCCCCCCCCCCGCCACTGGTGTAAACAGTGGGGATACGAAACTGCCTTAGTTTAACCACCAGGGACCAATTAACTCTTTCTGGAGTCCTTGGGAGTAATTGGTTCTGGCATGTACCAGCTTGCTGCTTGTGGCCCAGTACTGTGGATTATGTTGGTTATTCTATGATGGTCAACCTTTTCAGGCCCAGGACCCACCTTTAGCCCATTTGTGTACCCTCTCTAATTTTTTTAACTTAAATGGTGCTGATATTTTGACTTGCCTTAGGTCTGGCTGTGACCCAGTAATAGATCCCCATCCACCAGTTGAAGATCTATGGCAGGCATGGCCAAACTTGGCCCTCCAGATGTTTGGGACGAAAATTCCCATCATCCCTGACCACTGGTCCTGTTAGCTAGGGATGATGGGAGTTGTAGTCCCAAAACATCTGGAGGGCCACGTTTGGCCATGCCTGGTCTATAGGAAGTTGGTAAGTCTTTCCTTTGGTCCAAGTGTTGAACTAAATCTTTTGCACCTTCCAATACAGATGATTTAAATGTTGTGAGCCCCCCCCCCCCAATGTAATGTTGATATGATGGTGCTCAAAATTAGCTTCTACACTGAATGCTGTTAAAAAAGAGCTCTCAGAACTGTTCAGTAGTAACAATATCAATAGCGTCCAGGTGAAACTGCCGCTTGTTCATAGACAGCAGTGGGATTGCATCAGCTAGCCAGCTTTAGGGAAATGGGCAGATAATTTGTAACTTATGCCAAACAGAGATGGAATTGATTAAAGATTGGGCCTACTTTAACTAAGCACAGTTCATTGGCTTTGTGTTACTCTTTCCATGGACACCCTGTGTTATAAAAAGGAGATGCAAACATATGCATAACATCTGTCAAATAAAAATCTTTTCTTTCTCTTCACAGAGCGACCGTCTTCTCATTAAGGGAGGGAGGATAGTCAATGATGATCAGTCATTCTATGCTGACATTTACATGGAGGATGGTCTTATAAAGTAGGTATACAGTTCCCACAGCCCACTCTTTGTTTTCCTAGTGGTCAGAATATATCTATCTCTTGAAGAGAGGAACAGGATTTCAAAAATTGTTATGTGCAAGTTTATATTGCATGTATACTGTCTTGTTATTCATGTCAAATAGTCTGTGATTAAGTCATTTACAGCACATGGCTTTCTATATCAGTGCATTTAAACTGTCATAGTATTTGGAGACCCTTTGCTAAAGAGAAGAGATGACAAATGTAATTTATGTTTGGTTTCTGGCTTGCCTACTGCATCATAAAAATGACTGTTACATTTATTGCAGTTAAAGATGGTAAAGATTTTCTTAAAAGAAGCTGTGTCTTTAAGATTCTGAGAGGTTTTAGGCAAAAGTTGTTATGGTTTCTGTTTTATCTGGCTTCTGGTTATGTTTATGAAGTCAAAGTAATGACTCCAGTGGTTAAAGGCTGAAATTGTTCTAGTGTGTAAATACATGCAATTAGGATTAAATCCCAGTGCAGTGAGGTTTGAGTTGTGGGATATTTTATAGCCAAGGATCTCAAATGTTCTTTGCCATTAAAGTATAAAAGCAAGTATCCAGATTCTTCTGCAGGAAATATTTTTAAAAGCAGCAACAGGGGGAATCAAATAATATTTAAGAGGAGGAAATTGTCCAAGTGTTCAAACCCTGAGGGAAAAAGGCAATTTATTAACTGCTGGTTTGTTGCCACAAAGACATTTGGAAAGAGTACCATCTGTAAAATATTTAAAACTCACAAATAATTTTTCAAATGTTGTGAGTCCATTTATACAGAGATGTGGGGTGTTTGTGTTTAAAGGTTTCTTTTTTTATACCCCAAAAATGTATCCCCAAAAGATGTATACAGGCAACGAGCATTTTATGCTTGTTCAGTATGTGTGTAGCTGCACACATGTGCATCATTGCAACCTCGAAGTGGCCGGAAAAGGGGGGTCGGAGATGTAACAGGGCTCTGCTGATGTGCACAGGTTAGGAACATAACCCCCATGCAAAATGGCCATTCTCTGTTGTATCACAAGCTGCCAGATTTGATTTGAATGACTATTTGGTGTAATCAACATTTTGATGAATGCAAGAGTTGGAATTGCTTCAGTTAAAACTGAACCAGTGTTCTTTGTGTACACAAGGTTGTGTGGGCTTGTAGGCCCCCCCCCTGCTTTAAAAAAAGACATTCTGCAATTTGGGCACTTTGGCTTAGAGAAGTGAGTATTAGTGGTGTAAAACTTACTCATATGTAAGCACAAAGAGCATGGAATTGTGCACGTATTCAGAAGGGCTAATAGAATACATTTTGGAACATATATTTATACTTGTATTCCACTTGTCTTTCCATTATGTATAACAGGATGCCCAAAGCAGATTAAAAATCAACATAATTTTCAAAAAATATCAAAATTGAAAACAAAAAGCAAACAGCAGTTAAGAAGAAAGGAAATTACAAAAAGCTTCAGCTCAAAATTCAGACAAATTATAAGCTTGAATAAAATTGTCTTTACCTGGCATCTAAATGCCACCAGAGAGGAATCAGCCAGGTTCCCTGGGGCAAGGTCCTCCAGAGTCTTGGCACCACTAGAGGAGGCAATGTTAGAGGAGAGGTAGCTGTAGGGGGGTGGTCGCACTGGCCACGTAACTTTTGGGGCGCAGGAGCAAGCTCCACCACTATTGCTCCAAGGTAGAGTGGGAGGTGGGTGGCTAGATTTTGGCATTGCACAGGGTGCCACTGAAATTTGAGACACCGAGGTCCACCAGTGGTTAGAGGGGTTTTGGATGTGGTAGAGATGTCTTTGCTGGTGAGGATGAGGCCCCCACTGTGCCTGCTGAAAGCACAGTGGAGTGCATTCAACTGCCTAACGTGTTTCTACCAGCATTTACTGTTGTAAGACCCTGAAACAGAACACTGTACACAAGCTGGGATAGGGTTGGTGATGGATATGCTGGATCCAAAGCAGGCCTGTTTCGTGGAGCTAGCAAAACAAAGTGGAAAATTACAGTCCTTCGGCTTCTACCCTGGCCAGCAGGGCTGTGGATGTGGCAGTGAATCCATTGGTTCACTACCACCTCAGCTGCAACGTGGATTGCTGTGTAAGTCCTTCAGGTCAGTGGAAGATGAGATTCAAGCAAGAAGATAGTATTTCTTGTACTGCTATAGCACAATGAACGTGCTGTTAAAAATTCTGCACAGAATGCACAAGGCTATGTCAGTGGATGTCCAAATACATAGCGAACTCATTGTCAACTCCCAGGGAAAGGTTTTTGTTTGTTTTATAGAACTTTTTGATGGTGGTGGAATTGCAAAACTCTGGCAAAACTTAAGAACAGTTCAGCAGCTGTGTCCATTATATTTGGGAGTTTTCATTTTTTGCAACAAGTAATTCTAACTTTTAGACCTTAAGGACTTGAGAATTGTTTTTGCATATGGAGACAGGGCTTTTAAAAATATTTTTTAAAAGCTTTCTTTTTACCTCCTATTTATTTACAACAAAATACAAGTTTGTTTATTTTTAACATCCAGACAAAATTCTCATGGAATTAATCGGTTGCAAATTGTACAATTGGTGCTTTAATTTTTGTGGTAGTAAATAGAGGTGGGAGCTTGATCTTTTTTCAGTTATTTTTTATGTTTATTTTGGAGCAACCTGATCTCATTATACATTTTAATGGTGTGAATGAAGAGTGATTGCATCCAGTAAAGCTGATGTTGCAGTAAGTTCAGGACTGACAAAAGGAAATGCTTCTTCACACATTTAACTTTTGGAATTCACTGCCATAATATTTGCTTCAATGCTTCTTGCTTACAGCCACTGCAGTGCTGTAAGCTTGGATGAGGGAAACTGAGGTTTAGATCCCTGCTCAGCTGTGAAGCTTACTGGGTGAACCTGGGCACCTTTCATTCTGTTGGATGATTATGGGCACCCTGAGCTCCTTGAAGATACAATATATAAATGCAACGAATTATTCTAATTCATGAAGGTTGGTCTGTGAACAGCTGTGAATAGCCATGCTAGCTGCCCTAAATGACACCATGTTTAGAGGCAGTATGCTTCTCAATTTTGAATCCAGGGGATAAACAGAGGTTGGCCATCACAAAAAAGGAAATAAATCCCAACAATCTGAAGTCTTGATAAAAAGATTGGGTTCAAAAAATAGTTGCAAACTAATGTAAACAAACGCAGAGAGAGAAACAGAGAGAGAGAGAAGGGCAGGATTCACCTAACAAGCCCCTTCAGCAGAAGCACAAGGACTCCTGCTTGCACAATGGGACTCCCCCCCCCCTTTCCCTGTGTACCCATCAAAATTGGCTCAAGTCAGTCAGGAGAGCCCCCAGAACAGCAGAAAGAGGAGAGGGGGTTTGTTCTATCTGGCAAGCTGAAATGCTTACACAGATGGAATAGAACAGTGTTGAATTCCACCAAATATAATTTAATGGAATCTAATGACAATTAAAAACAAACAATGCTATTTATAACCAAAGCAAAAGCATACAAATGCAAACATTGTATATTAGCAAAATAACTGAACAGATGTAGCTCATAAGATATCACAGATCACTGGAATGTCAAGAAACAAAACAAATAAAACTTGCAAACTATCCCAAGACTCAAAGATATTTTGATATTGGTCTTCCTCACTGGTCTTTACTATGTGTATGAAAACTGCTTGGTGGAAAAAGTAACTGTAACTCAACAAACACAAAGCCAAATGTACAAATTAAGAAAGTAACACCACCTGCTGATACAAAATATAATAATAAATATGATTATTTATTCAAAACAATACATTTACAAACTCAGAAGCTGCCTTCCCAAATGGAGCCTTAAAAGAGCAGAAAACATATCAAGTTACAATAAACTATACAGTGAAGAAAAACAATATATTGTTAATATAAATTCCATCTTTCAAATGATACTTACAAATATCTTTTAAAAACTAATGTTAGAACTGCTTCATAAATGTCATAACTTTCTACATGAATATAATTTCCATGTAGGAAATTGATTGCATGTACCTCACGGTATGTGATACACACCATGTCTGTTTCTCCATCATGAGAAGCTTTAGCTTGTTCTGTGATATATACATGTGATGAAACAGAAGCATTTGCTAAGTGTGATAGGGTATATATAGGGTACATGAAATTTCCCACATGAAAATGATGTAAATTGTCCAATTACATATATCTAGCTTCCCTTTCCAACATTTTGGTCCATATGTCTTACAATGACACCATATACCAAAAATATCATTAATATCGAAATTCACACACAGTGAAAATCCAATCCATAATCATAAAGACACTAGTCTTTTGATTACCAGAAAATATTTCACGGCTTTGTATAAGTCCAGCAGATGCCCATATTGTTGGTGCCTGAATCTCTGAAGCCTTGGGAGGAGTACATTCTTCTCTGAGAAGGGTGTTCATGGGTGAAATGACCCTTAGTCAAGCTGAAGCTTGGCTTGTAAACCTTGGGAATTGCTCCCCCTAGTTTTTAAAACAGGAGGCTACTATACTCCATACCAAATGGAGAATATTTTGCTTAATGTAACTAATCAAAATTAACTGTAAAAAGACAGACAAACCAGCAGTAACAGGCTTCTTTCTAGTTAGTAGGAGCAGAAATGCGGGACACTCACTGCAGCAGCCTGTCTGGAAATCTGGGTCTCTGCCAAACAGCTGCACAAGTGGCAGGCACAATTGGACATTTCAGGGGTACTGCTAAACTCATTCACTTGCTGCCCTTCCTTGTGGTATGACAAATGTAGGAAGGGCTGAGCATCCTCTTCTTGCCCACAAGGGCCAGTCACATAGTCTTCCTACCTCTTTGCAGCTGTTAGGTAGAGTCCTGGTTTTCCATTTTGGGGTTTCTATCAATGTGTGGTTCTTCTGGCATTAGTATAATAGTGTGTTGAGTTCAGGTATTTGGCTTCTTAAATATGTACTCTTCTAATAGGCAGGTCAAATAAAGAAATGTTTGATGAAATTTACTCAAATCCTAACTCTTTTGCAAAAGGAGTATAAAAAACATATATTTGCTCCATTATTGTAATACTTTACTTTACAGCCTAAAGTAACTAAAATGTATAAGAGAAATCTGTACTAAATATGCTGGTTTGCTGATCAGTTATGGTGGATGAAAGAACTGTCTTATTGTGGAATAAATTGCACTCGACATTTGTCATTGTAAACGTGTTTATCAGACTGGTTTGTTATTATTTAATCAGGCAAATTGGAGACAACTTGATAGTCCCTGGCGGAGTGAAGACCATAGAAGCCAATGGAAGGATGGTTATCCCTGGAGGGATTGATGTCAACACTCATTTGCAGATGCCATACAAGGGGATGACAGCAGTGGATGACTTTTTCCAAGGGACAAAAGCAGCCTTGGCGGGTGGGACCACCATGATCAGTAAGTACAAGGGTGGAGGGGGGCTCTCTTTGTGTCTTCCTCGACAGTTTGTGGGTCTTCTAAACATTACCTTCATTTTTTATTATTACAAAACTTGTTTCTGGTGCATAATATGGTGCTAGGTATAGATATAATGTTGGTTATATTTAAGATAGGGTGAACGTTTTACAAGTGGAAAGTACAGTTCATTGAGTGTCCTTCTACATGCTCCCATCAGTCCCAGCCAGAGTTGTGGTCCATTACCGTCTACCACATCAGTCATCCTTGCTGTGGAACATATTGAGGGCTGCCTCAGAAGCTCAATAATTGCCATTATTGGTTCATAGTTGTTTATTTCTATAGTATTTAAAATGTTTAAAAATGCTTGAAAACTGCTCTACTCGTTGCAGCTCCATTGGTCATCAGATGTAATGGGTGATGCATATTTATTTTTGTTTTTCCTCCATGGAAATAATTTGGAGCTAGAAAGTGTGTAGTTATGGCAAATGAACTTCAGTAGACTCCAAAGCGAGATGAAGTTTGTGTTATAGCTTCCATGGAAAAATCAGACTTTCTGGAAAAACTTACTGAAGTGTAAGGATTTATGCAATAACCCAACTTAGCTTCATTATGCTGTGAGATTTTTGTTGAAGGTCTTGTTTGCTAAAATATCAAGATTTAATCTTTTATTCAATGGCATTTCAGCAGTTTAACAAAGAATAAACGTCCACAAAATTGTGATTTAAAAATAATAATAGTAGAGCATGCCTCAGAAGACAAATCAATCTCCCAGCATGCCTAGGAAGTAAACTAAAATGGGAGAGCAATTCTTGCTTCTTGTTTTCAGAATGCTCTGGTTCATCGCTTGATGGTTCTGCAGGGGTTTTTTGGCTTATTGAGTCATAGGACAAGTTGCAAGTGTGACTGCAGTTGGTTGAAAATGTTTTACTTCCTGCTCCTTCATTTTTCTGTTGAAAGAACTGCAGTATCTGCCGCAGTGTCTGTTGCATGTAATAACTGCAGTAGAAATCGAGGATTACGTCAGGGGCAATAAAAAGGTAAATTAAGCTGCATGTTAGGAAGAAACTTTCTTCTTTTTTTAATGAGTCGTAGTGAGGGAAAGAGATGAGGCAACCTGCTACTACTTCCCGCTCACTTCTTAGCAAAAGCCTGCTAAAAGCACCTGGTATAATGCCAGGAACTATTAATCCAAAGCACAGTGCCCTATTTTTTCATTCTTCCTTCTGGTAAGTGCACTCTAGACATATCTGAGAAATTACAAGCAGTAAGATGAGACATGCTCTCTTGGTTCACTTGCTTATACCCAAATTGTCAAACATGGTAGAGGTTCCTGTGTTGAAAATGCCTGGACAATGACTGTTCTTTATAGTTCTAAAATATTCCTATCTCTGAAGTATCTTCTCTGTTTCTTCTTTACCCGGATTCCTTGCTATTAACTTTGTTGCCTAAGTAGTCCTCTATACCCATTTACAGTGTGCTCCATCACAAAAATAAATATTGAAATAATGCTGCATCTGTTCTTTTGGTGGTGAAAACATTGCCCCAAACAGCATAGTGACTGAGACTTTGAAAAACTGTTTAGCTGGTTTCTGTGGTACATTGTGTCTTGTAGAATGCTGGGAAACAGCATATTTTTTGAAGGATCCATGAAGTTGGCTATTAGGAGTTCGGGAGTCTTTGGGCTACAGAAGACATACTGTATTTACTCGAGTCTAATGCACCATCAAATCTAATGCGCACCTCAGTTTTTGGAACCTTGAAAACTAAAAAAGGATTTTCTGGTGAATGTAAATGTGCTATCAAATCTAATGCCCACCTTAATTTTCGCAACATAATTTGGCCAAAAAAGGAACATTAGATCAGAGTAAATACGGTAATTGTTTAGCAGGAAACTTCTAGACAGAAGGGGAAAGCATAAGACCTTCATTCTTTACTACAACTTGCTGCCTTTGTTCACAGTTGATCATGTTGTTCCTGAGCCTGAGTCCAGCCTCATAGAAGCATATGAGAAGTGGCGAGAGTGGGGTGATGGGAAGGCTTGCTGTGACTACTCCCTGAATGTGGACATCACCCACTGGAATGACAGTGTCAAACAAGAAGTGCAAACACTCATCAAAGAAAAAGGTTCGTCAATGCCAGAGGCCAATCCCTTGTCTTCCCACATTCTAATTGTATGATAGAATATATAGTGCATGATTCTGTGCTGGGATTTGTTGGGTCCAACCACAGTTTTCTTACTATCTCCTTTGAGTGATATGAATTGTTCCCCAGTTGTATGATAAGTAACTCTTGATTCTACGTGATAATTATCTTAGTGTAGAAAATGGCTTACAAATCATAGTACTGATGTTATTTGGTATTGCAATACCAATACATCAACTGGTTCAATCTCTTTTTGCATGCTTTCTTCCAGGCTACTAAATCAGTGTGATCCTGAAAGTGTCCTCTCATATTTGTTAGATTTCTATAAGCAGCACTCCGAAAGGTGGCCACATGCCCAATAAATATTTTCCCTTTTCTTAAGCTTTTGACTACATTTAAGATTCAACAGAGCTTTAGCTAGATAACTTCAGTGTTTCAGAGAATCAACTAACAGGACAATAAACAGAAAATTTCCCTTTGCTGCTGGCTCTTGCCAAAGATTCCCATTCCATTATGTGTGAGTAATTCCTCACATGACTAGTGGAGTACCGATTTAGAATGACGTGAAGTAGAGAGTAAAGTCTTATTTGCCAACTTTTCTTCTTATATAATCTTTTGCTTTAGGTGTTAACTCTTTCATGGTTTACATGGCCTATAAGGATTTGTACCAGATGTCAAATACAGAGGTAAGAACTAAGCTGTTCAACTGTGCTGTATGCATTGCTTATCAGCCTTTTTAAAGGGTTAATACTGTGTTTTAATTTGTGATTTTGAGCCTTCTTGGTGGCCTCATGTAGGACTAAATGCCAGGACAGAAATTATCTTGCCAGTAAAAATGTCCATCAATGATTTGTGACAACTACAATCTAATACAAATACTGCTCCTCCCCATTTTTTTTATGAGGGCTACACAGTGCCTCACAAGACATCTGATTAAGAGGCAATAACACATGTGAGTGCAGCTAGGATTTATATGCTTCAGCCAGTAGTCCTTTAGTGTGGACATCTAGTTCCTTCTCCTGAGCTCTCACTATTTTTCTTCCTTTATTCTTAAGTGGTAGTTGACTGAATTGGTAGCCCTTTCAAAGTCCAGTGCTAATAACAATAAACAAAGAAATAAAATCTCTGCTAATCAACATGCAAATGTTGAGCCACATGTTTTCTAATGTTGGCTTTCTTGCTAATTTCTCTTTTTCAGTTGTATGAGATATTTAGTTTCTTGGGAGATCTTGGCGCAGTAGCTCAAGTTCATGCTGAAAATGGAGATATCGTTGCACAGGTGATGTTGTTCTATCTTCTCTTTGACCAAAGCACATATTGTAAGCAGAAATAATGTATGTATACTAGTGTAAAACATGACACATTGTACAAATGTATTCTGAGAGAGCCAGGTGGATCCTTAGATCCCAATCAGGTAGAGATTGTAAATACCTGAATTAAGTTTCTGTCCTTCAACTGGAAATTCTAACCAGTTAAGTAGGATTATGTTGTCTGAATACTGTATAGTTTGTCTTCTGTCTTCTGATTAATCAGCAGAACTGGTAATGTACCAAAATTTTGAGACTTACAGTCATTGTGGGCAAGCATATTATCCAGATGTACCTGGGTTTTGCTGATATTTATCAGTGGCTTTAAATCTTTATTTCAGCACTATAGTTCTACTATAGTGTTTTGTTCCAAGAATTGTTTTGTAAATACTAGCTTATGTAAAAGCTTAATAAGTTTTTTAAAAACTATAATAAGCTGACATCCAAGGCTATATAACATTTAACTACAGTCATTCCTGTATTAGGATAGGTTAACCACAGTAATCCAAGCTCTGGTAACCACACATTTAGACTTTGCTCTATGCAACATATTCAGATGACTGTAATGTACTCAGATTTACTCCTTAATAACAATTCTTAAATCTGTTTCTTAACTTCATTCTGTTTATATTCTTTAGGAGCAAGCTAGGATGCTGGAGATGGGAATAACTGGCCCAGAGGGCCATGTACTTAGTAGGCCAGAAGAGGTAAGATGTCACTGATGAATCAACAAACACCCTTCGGACAGATTGTTGCTGCTGCACACTCAATTTTGCAGTAGATGGTTTAAGTTCCCAGTGCTAACATGAACCAGTGCAGTTCCAAAAGCAACCCACAAGTCCTGCCTGGGCGAACTGGGCATTCCATAGCACATTCCTGCAGCTTTGCTTTTTATAGTCTTGAGAAACAAGACAGTGAAAATTAGGGTAATTAAAAGCACTCTCTAGCGGTGCATCTGCATTGTAAAATAATTGTCTAGAAATTTACCAGTATCTCATTTCTGCTTACAGCTAATATTAGCATCCAGGTTCTTTATTATTTGGCCTGTTAATCCACATTTTAGTTTAAGGCTGAATTTTATACTATCACTTGAGGGTTGTTTTTTTGACAGAGTAAACACCCTTCATACATTCCTAGCACTATAGTCAGGGCTGGCCATGGTAGTTTTGCAGCACTAAGAGCAAAGGAAATTACTATGTTTAAATAGGTATAACTTTATACCCATAGGGAGCAGGAATGGTAGGAGCATTACATTTGCACATAATACTTTCATTACTATAATTGTCCTAAAATAGGAAGGTCAGTGTACGTTAAATGCTAAGATGCTTCTACAGCTGGCTTTGGAATAAGGTATCTTCCATTCATCTTGGTAGGGTGTAACACATTTTCTCTGCTTACTATATTTTTGTGGTTGGTTTTGGGGATTTTTGAGAAAAAGGACAGGAATTCTGAAACTTATGTAAGTTGTTTGCCCAGGCAGCTGTCCCGAGTTTCTATAGTGCTGCTGCTGTTCTAAGGTTGCTGGACTTCATGGACAGTCTCTTTACTCCTGACTCAGAACTGTTTTGTGGGGAGGATGATGTGTTAACCACACATATGGTTTCCTTAGCACACATCCTGATGGCACATGTGGTATGGTTTTTGGACCGCAAGCCTCAGTCATTACCGAATAGTTGCAGCCATGTGGAAAACACACCACTTTGGTTATCTGGAATGTTGCACAAAGCAGCCATTCAAAAATATATTATTTGGGATTCCTTTAAATTTCTAGGATAAAGCAACTCCATAATTCAGAGAAATCTGAACATGTCTGGGGTATAATTGAGATTCCATGTGTTGTAGATTGGCGGGGAGCAAGTTGGCTGTCCTGGGGCTGAAATTCCCCATCACCTTGATGAAGATCTTAATTGCCTATTTCCTCTAGACTTAAAGCTGAGAAGCTACATATCTAAAGCATGCTTCCTTTAAGCATACAAGACTGCACCATACTACTGTACAAAGTTCCACATTGTTTTTGTATTTGGATGTTAATTTGTTTTTCAAATTTGTAAGCAAATACCTTGTTGAGCACAACACCAGTCTCCTTCCTTGGTGTTGTGCTCTCTCTACAGGAAAGCAACAGTGCACATACACAGCAGCTGCAGCACTCTTCCGTCTTCCTCCAGCTGGCTGGTCAAGTGTGTAATAAAAGGCATGTCTTGAATCACTTGCTATGAAGCTTTTTTTCATTATCAGCAGAATTAGTTCATAAAGAATCACCTGCTATATAACAAAATACTTAAATATTTTCAGGCTGGCTCATAACAGTGAAATAATACATTCAGAACATATATTGCAACAATATTTTGCAAATAGTTCAGTTTTTATCCCTGTGGGCAGCAAGTGATTTTTGAAGGTTGCTCATAGCTGCCTTCACCTGTGGAACAGGGAATTGTGGTTTGGAAACATTTCAAACTTATCTTTCCTTGGAGGTTATTTATGTTTTGCATTTTCTGGTGCTTCTCATAAACATCCTTGTGCTGAATTTCCAGCATCCCAGCCGTATAGCAGTTAGGTCTCAAATAACATTAGATATTCAGATTCTAAGGGGGGGAGGGGTGCACGTAAGTATGTAACTCTTGGCAAGTCCCTTTACAATGCTGACAGATGGAATTTAAATCATTTCCTCAGCAAATTCGCATTAAGTAAGACAGCCCTAAGAATTGTATTCACATATTCTTGACACTTTGTCAGAGAAGAAATTGTTTCAGCATAGGCAGATGGTTGTGTAAACAACTTTTCAAACTTTGATTCCTTGGTTCCTTTACAAGCTTGCCTAAAGTCGAACCTCTACTTACCACTGCCTCTTCTTACTGTATATGGTTTGTTTCAGGACACTCTTTTATTTTTTCCTTTCCTTTTTAAAATATCAGTATTTAAGCTGTTTGCAGTCAGAAGGTATTTTAGATTATGTCAGGCTGAACAGTGAATGATGTAATGCTCCAAAGATATCTTACTTGCTGAAGTGTTGAAAGTTATAACAGCAAGCAAGATATAAAAATTACAGGCTTCTGATGTCATGGGAGGCAGCAGGGGCCAATAGGAAGGGAAAACAGTCATCATAATTGGGTTAGAACTGCATCCTAAACAAATAACCAGCAGAAAACTATCCTCTTTTCCAGTACAGCCATTGTTAAGTAACACAATAGACTCAGGCTGCATGCCTTATTCAGTAAATAAGCTAAAGCTTTAGTTCAAAATCAATTTTAATCAGTGAGGGTTAAACTTGAGGACTGAGAGATAGGGAGATGAGGAGAGGAGAGAAATTGTTGTAATTGTGGGTTGTACATATAATAATAATGAAATTGGCAAATTTTGGGTTTGTAGCTCACAGTTATATGGCTCAGGTGGTTTGATTGGCTCTACAAGAGATGCATGCTGTTGCTTTTAGAACAGCTGCTAATATATTCAAAATGTTAACTGTTAATAAAAATGATATACAATTTATCACCACTAACAAATTAGTGAACTCATTTTTTTCCTTTTTGCTGCTGCTGTGGGACCATTCGTAGCCTAAACAGTCTCTCTTTGAATTATTATATTCATTTCTATCCTGCCTTTCCTCCAGACTGGTACCCAGGGTGGCTTCTGGATAAAAATATAAAAACACAAGATAAATTATTCCTCCTCCTTTCCCCCTGTTAAGTAGCTGACTGCTGTATGGAGCATATCTCTCTATCTAGCAAACACAGGTTTCATTTACTAAATGGGTTCAATAGGGAATACAGGGTTAATGCACAAGCTGAGCTTAGACATAATAGTCTCACATAGCAGGTTGTGCTAGCTTTCATCTTTCAAGGCCCAAAACTGCTACTGTGCATGATTTGCAATGTTTTCTATTGCAAAATGCATGAACTACTGTGAATGAAGGAGTCTTTGGAGAGAGAGGACAGTTGTGCAAGAAACACCCATCACACATAAAATAGAAAGTTGATACTGTGTTGGGTAGAATTTGGAAAGGTTAGTGAGGGAAGCATTTTAGAATTTAATGCTTCTGCTTTGTTCAGGATTTGAGGATCATTCTTTTCTTGCTGTTCCAAACTTTCTTAAGGGAATGGAAAGGTCATGCTTTGAAGTGGAATATATTGTGTCATGCAAAGTTACTGAACTCCTTTGCTGTTTTCTGAGCTCACAGTCCCTTCTCTGTTTCAGCTGGAGGCTGAAGCTGTCTTCCGTGCGATCACCATTGCCAGCCAGACTAACTGCCCCTTATATGTGACCAAAGTGATGAGCAAGAGTGCTGCTGACCTGATTTCACAGGCCAGAAAAAAAGGTGAGCAGCTGCATCTTTGTTACCTACCCATGTTACCTTACTTACAAGGTTTGCTAGAATGGCTGTAGCCTCAGAATGACTTTAAAAAAGGAAACCAATATAAAAACAACTAGAATAAGGGTAATAATCTACAAGATTACAAGACTACAACTCCCAGCAGCCCCAGCCAAAACGGGAGGGCCACATATTAAGCATTCTTGAACCAGGAGAACAAAAACCAATAGCACAGAAGCAGCCAATTAAAAGAATACAAAAACATAACTGAAATAGACCAAGGGCAACAAAGCTTCCCCTAAAGAAGGTTTTCATGATCCTCCTGAAAAGGAGTAAGCATGGTGGGAAGTGAATTCACTTTGAAGAGGATCCTGCCATCAAGGAGGCCTGCTTATTTTAGCCTGCTTACATCAGAAGATGAGGCTCTTTATCAGCTATACCTTTAACACTGTCCTCAAAGGGGTCAGTGCTTTGTTCCATTCTTCAGATAATTCCTTTTGAAATTTATCCAAGATTCCCTTTGCCAGCTCAATGTCTTCTGTACATAGTCTGTGTTTTTTGGCACCATCGTCGGTCCGTCTTCAATGTCATCAGAACCCATCTATTGAGTCAGTTTATGATGTTAAAATGAATCTTCAGAGTCCGTTCTTTCACTCATCATGATATATCCTTCTCAGGGTCAATGTTAAATCTAAATAGTTTTAGGATTTGGGGTACATTTAATCTGTTATTTCATCTGGCTGAGGAGGAGAGAGCTGCTCAGCCTGCCATCTTTATCAGTGATGTCACTGCTCCCCTTGGACTAGTTGACAGGATATTTGAACCTTGATTTACCAAGTCCTAGTCTGATACTCCTTTAAGGAACCCTGGGTTTAGAGCTTTAAAGGCAGTCTGATTTGTCCTTGTAAGACCGGAAGTTGATGTAGTTCTTTAAGCATAGGTGATATATGTGGTCTGCAGCAGGTTCTAATTATGACTGCCATATTCTAGAGCTAGACTAACTGAGGATGGCACTAACTTTTATAAATGTGTACTTCTGCCAACAGAAGCAGCTGCAGGCCTAGCTCACCCTCTCCCCTTCTGTAAAATGTATTGTCCTTGCCCTAAATCTTTGCTGTTATTTTCACCATCAGGTAATGTAGTGTTTGGCGAGCCAATTGCAGCCAGTCTTGGAACAGATGGAACACACTATTGGAGCAAAAACTGGGCAAAAGCTGCTGCATTTGTGACCTCCCCTCCTCTGAGTCCAGATCCAACAACCCCTGATTACATCAACTCCTTACTGGCCAGGTTGGTTATAGCGAGAAAGGGAAATACTCTCTCTTGAAACCAGTCCTATGGAAACTGAATAATAAGATGATGCTTGGAGCTAACATAAACAGGAAAGTAGTGAACTGCACCCACTCAACTGGGGACTTTCCAGATTCTGTTTATATTGCCTTGTTCATTTGGAGCATTCTGAGGTGTTGCTATTGCAAGTGCACATTTGCATCTGGAATAGCTCATAAGACAGCTTCAAATTGAGGACAGCGGTGATGCTGAAAAAGAAGGGATATTTATTTAAAAAATTAGACATATAGAAAAACAAAAGAAGTGGGTCATTTAGCACTGGGAGGTAGTTAGCTGAACTGCATGTTGGCACAGACATGGATTAGTGAGCATCCAGAAACTAGAAATAAGGTTTTATGTTTGGAAACAGTGAGGTATATCTCAGATTTCATGTTTGGAAATAGTGAGGTACATCTCAGATTTCACATTGTATCCGTTGACTGGTGACTTGAAGAGAAGACTGAATAAACTAGGTGTGAGTTGTATTAAAACTGACCAACATGGAAAAAAATATCTCATAACACATATGAAGTGGCCAAGTCCTGGAAAAAAGGAACCATGCCTGCTTTTCTTAAAACTCTCTGCTCAATATTCTTTTGGATATAGTCTTTAGGAGGCTCGCCTGCCTGTTAGTTAGCTAGTTTTTAGCAGAACAAATCTGACTGACACAAATCTCTCTGTGTAGTAAAGCAGACATATGGCACCAAATTATTAAGAGGAGATGGAGATTATCATTGGATTAGGACTTGTGTTCTGAAGCCCAGACTGAGGCCATGAGGCTCAGAGACTCTTTGAATCAGAAAATCAGACACAGGGTCCATCTGGAAGGCAAACAATCTCTATAGTTTCCTTTTTTAGTGTTTAGACAAGGCTTTAAGCCCCCCCTTTTTTTCTTAATTACCGTGCATCCTTTCAGCTAAGTCCCCGGCAGCTAGCAGACGCCAGGAAGCAGGAAGTTTCCATGGAACTCTTTGCATAGTCTTTGGTATGATTGTTTGACCATGACCGTTGTTTGTTGCTGCCCTCTAGAGCCACAAGCAGATAAATATAATGGACGAAAGCAAATGACTTAGTGTCTTTGGACACTACATGAACTTTGAAACAAATTAAAGTTAATAGGTTATGCTAAAAGCTTGTTTCATATAGTGGTTGAAATACTTTGGATTATGTGGGTCAAGGTTTTGTTACATTGCAGGAAAGGGTAGAATAGAAGCAATGTAGCAATTCTGTCATAGACAAAATCTGGATGCCTTTCCAGTATTCTAGCATTTCCAGTATTCCAGTATTCTAGGTGTGGCTAAAGTAATAAAGTCTTTACCTTTACCAAGAAATAGACAAACCAAGAAGCAGATGCTTTAGGCAGCCAAGCAATTTTATTTCTCTCTCCTTCACATAACATTTTGACAGTATGTCATTGAAGAAGATTTCACTGCTAGTGGGCAATCTCTTGTGACTCCAGTATCTAATTTTCACACCGAGAGCGGGTTCTAATCATATGCTGTTCTAAAAAAAATCCTGCTCACATACATTGTACCCCCCTGAGCATTATAATGTGGAACCTGTGAACTCCTGCAAGATCATGGCTCTCCTTCCATGAAAATGAAAAACACTTTCTGGTTTCACAGGAACTGTGGATTCATCTTAACACTGTTCATGTGAATAGACTTGCATCAGCAGACTTTCTTTAAAGCACAGTGTTGGCACTGATCTGTTGTCTGACTCAGTTGTCTGCAATCAAATCAATCTGGTGCTGGCTGCAATAATTTTCTTGCTTCATTTTTCAAGAGCAAATAAATCTTCAGCTGAAAAAGGTTCTTGAATAGGTTTAGGTTTACAGTGATCAATAAACAGGACTGTCTCTGTCCTAGGCTTACAATCTAGAAGGCATGACACAAAAGGAAAACAGATGTGGGAGGAGGAGGGAAAAAGCAATGTTGGGCATTGCTACTTAGTCACAAGGTTCTTTTATACATTACTTTTCTAGTTCACATCTGTGCTAATTACAGTTCTGTGCCTTCATTTTTGTTGCTGCTGTTGTTACAGAGAGTGGAAACTTTCAGTAAACCACTTGGAGATAAAAGTGTTCTTGTATGACTGGACTAAGGGCATGGCTAACCAATACATTTTGTTACTTGTCTCTGAGCTAGTGGTGACCTACAAGTCTCAGGAAGTGCACACTGTACATTCAGTACAGCGCAGAAAGCAATTGGAAAAGACAACTTCACAGCAATCCCAGAGGGGACCAATGGTATTGAGGAACGGATGTCTGTTATTTGGGACAAAGCAGTGGTAAGAGAAGATGATGGGGAGGTGGGGATTGATATTACTTGTATTATTTATTCAGTGTATTAGTTGCTTGCCTCGCAGAAATCTTGAAGTGACATAAAAATTTAGGAGCATAACGCATAACGTAAAATCATAATAAAGAACTATACATTACCATCAGAGCCGTACAGTAACTTATAAAACAGAACCAATAAAACAGCAGCAGAAAAATACCATAGACAGCTATGTCATAATCCATCAAATATATTGGCACCATGTGGACCTTAGTGTGAAAGCATTCCAAAGCAGGTAGCCACAAATGAAAAGGCCCTGTCCCTCATCACCACCCTTCAAATCTCCTTCAGAGGGGGAACCTGGAGGAAGGCTTCAGATGACAGATCAAAGGGTCTGTGTAGGTTCTTATTGGGAGAAACGCTCCAAAATATATTGGTTGTGCATTTAAGGTGAGTCTGCTTAATGACCTGCTCTTTTAATAATACTAGTTTTATCCAGAATAAAGGAAACTGAATTATTCAGCTATTGGAAATGAAAACTTCCCTTTGTAACTCGTATAGCCCGTTTAAAACAGCTGCATGGTTGTCAGCTTGTTTCTGAGCCCAATTCAGGGTGCTCACATTAATGTTTAAAGCCTTATATGATGTATGCCCCAATTATCTGAGATTGCCTCCTTCCTTACAGACCCTCTGGGTATTAAGATTGGCAGAGAGGACCCTCTTGGTAGTTCCACTACCTAGTGGTGGCCCAGGAGAGGGCATTCTCTGTGGCAGCTCCGAGGCTGTGGAATTCCTTCCCC
Organism: Podarcis raffonei; assembly: GCF_027172205.1. Classification (NCBI taxonomy): domain Eukaryota; kingdom Metazoa; phylum Chordata; class Lepidosauria; order Squamata; family Lacertidae; genus Podarcis; species Podarcis raffonei. The sequence continues at coordinate 54,052,477 of NC_070603.1, forward strand.
ACAAAGGTGCATCTGACACCTTTATTATATGGTTTCCAATGTACTCTGGTGATGTAGCTCTTTATCCTGGCATTTGATATCTGAGATTTGTATTTTTGGGACCTGCTTTATTCCTTTGACTGTAACTTGTTTTACTTGCCTTATCTTTCTTTTATTATTCATACCCAACAGGCTACGGGGAAAATGGATGAGAACCAGTTTGTGGCTGTGACAAGCACCAATGCTGCCAAGATCTTCAACATGTACCCAAGAAAGGGCAGAATTGCTGTTGGATCAGACAGTGACCTTGTCATATGGGATCCCGATGCAGTGAAAATTGTATCTGCTAAAAGCCACCAATCAGTAAGTCTTTTGCTGGTCAGTAAGTCTTTTAACTTCACAAAGTGACATGGTCAGTTTGTGAAGTTAAGCACAGGAATATAGGAACCTGAGCCCTGGTCAGCTTTGTCTTCTCTTCATTCTGGGTTGCTCTTTTCTGCTTCAGTCTGCCTTAGCCCACCCATATCCTCACAGAAACGAAGTAGCAAACAAAAATGAAATGTATTTCCTTATTTTTAAAAAAGATGTTTAGGCTATAGGGTCAAAACCTTAGGAGGAATTCAATGCAGTGCTAATATTTAGTTAGCACAAGCATTTCAGCTTCCCAGACAGAATGATCCCCCACCTGCTGTTCTTGGGTTTCATAGAGTGTATCTTTCTTTTTTAAAATTTATATACCGCCCTATAGCCATACGTCTCAGGGTGGTTCACAGGATAAAATCAGAATACAAAACCGCAAAATAGATAATCGCATCAACATGAACTCAATCTCTCTCTCTCACACACACACACTTTAAAAGGATATAGGGTGTCAGTCAACCCAGCTAAAAACAGTTAAAATAATTTTAAAAGATTTTTTTTAAAACACAATTTAAAATAAGAAGCAGTACTCTGCTGGGCAGCAGCCAGGTGGCTAGAGGCAGGGGTAGGCCCGCAGGGTAGAGGGTATCTGTAGATTTGGCACTGGTTTAGGTGGGCTGGTGGCTTGATGCATAATGAGTCTGACTCCAATGTGTTGTAGGCAGCGGAATACAACATCTTTGAAGGAATGGAGCTACGTGGAGCCCCCTTGGTTGTCATATGCCAGGGGAAGATAATGATGGAAGATGGCAACCTTCATGTGACACAGGGGACAGGACGCTTCATTCCTGGCACCCCTTTCTCAGACTATGTCTACAAGCGCATCAAAGCAAGGAGGAAGGTAAGATAGAGAAGCCCAGTATGTAGGGTTTTAATGATGGTGTCTCTTCATACTGCTTTATGGCAAGGAAACTGTGCACCACAGCTCTTTCCCATGCTGTGAAGATACTACCAGAAGCCCTGAGTCACATGGGAGTAGCCAGCATTGTCCTAGTTTCTAGAAGGTATGCTTATGTTGGGTACAGCTGTCATGCGGTCTCCTCTCTTACAGCCATGAACTTCAGACATTATCTTTGTCATAGAAGCAGCCATAGAGTAGTAGCTTCTACAATTGAGAAGGGACCCTTTCTGTGTATCATTAATGAGAAATGCATGGCTACAGTTCCTTCCTCAGAGAGCTTCTCCTTATTCAGGTTGCCTTGCTTGGTAGCATGCTTTCACTGTGTTTACGAGACCAAAATCTGTAGTAAACCATCATATCACTCCCACCCTTCGGCTAATTGTGGATGGGTGAGACGATGATGGAGAAGTCTGTGAAGGCCTCTGCACTGGCAGTTGAGCAGACAGTTGAGGGAAGCCAGGCCTAATACAGGGGCTTTCAACCTTTATTGGTCCATGGCTCCCTTGACCAAATACATTCTGCGGCACCCCTGTGGGGCTCAGAAGCCCAGTTATGAAGCCCTTGTCTGCAGAGCTGGCAGCCTCTCATCCTTTTTTGAACACCCTCCCTTGTGGAATGTTCCCTCAGCCTCCTCTCCTCTCCCCTCTCCTTGGGAGTCCTCTGGGCAGCCGCTGCTGCCGCCCCTGGTTTCTGAGCGGCACCTCCTGCCCCAGAGAGGTGTCTCCTCACACTGCCCCACAGGGACCTGGGAAGCACCCTGTGACCAGCCCAAGAGGCACCATTCGCCTGGGGAGCTTGTAGCCAGAGCTGCTGCAACAAACAGCTATGCAAGCCTTTGGGAGGCAGAGACACAAGAGGGCATCAGAGGAGGGAGGGAAGGAAGGAAAGAGGGACAGAGGCCAGTGTTGCACCCCTGACCACCATTCAAGGCACCCCAGGGTGCCATGGCACCTGGTTGAAAACCACTGACCTAATACATTGCTTTTTTCTCTTACCTGTGACAGATGGCTGAGATGCATGCTGTGCCAAGGGGCATGTATGATGGGCCTGTGTTTGACTTGACCACTACACCTAAAGGGGGCACTCCTGCAGGCTCTACTCGGGGATCACCTACCAGGCAGACACCCCCAGTAAGGAATCTCCACCAGTCTGGATTTAGCTTATCGGGTAAGCTATCGGGTAAGCTATCTGTTAAGCTGATTGGGTAGCTGATGGTACATTGATTGCAACACCTCTAGGCAGAAGGCAAGGGAAAAGGTGCCACTGGTATTTAGTACAGCTTCTCTGTTGTTGTTGTTTAGTCGTTTAGTCGTGTCCGACTCTTCGTGACCCCATGGACCAGAGCACGCCAGGCACCTCTGTCCTCCACTACCTCCCGCAGTTTGGTCAGACTCATGTTTGTGGCTTCGAGAACACTATCCAACCATCTCATCCTCTGTCGCCCCCTTCTCCTTGTGCCCTCCATCTTTCCCAGCATCAGTGTCTTCTCCAGGGAGTCTTCTCTTCTCATGAGGTGGCCAAAGTACTGGAGCCTCAGCTTCACGATCTGTCCTTCCAGTGAGCACTCAGGGCTGATTTCATTAAGAATGGATGCGTTTGATCTTCTTGCAGTCCATGGGACTCTCAAGAGTCTTCTCCAGCACCATAATTCAAACGCATCAATTCTTCGGCGATCAGCCTTCTTTATGGTCCAGCATCAATTCTTCGGCGATCATAAAGAAGGCCATAAAGAAGGCTGATCGCCGAAGAATTGATGCCTGGACAGCTTCTCTAGCTGCAATAAAATCAAATTCACCCAGCTGGCAGGTTTGAGATTTGTTTCATTCTATTAGGCGGAGAAGGGAAGGGGACGTCTTTTCATTCCATATGCTTATTGTAACCTTTGTCAGCATTTATGCATTAAGACCACTAGTGGATTTCACACACTAGATTTGTAGCCACCTATTCAGATTATCAGGGATCTCAAATAGTAGGAAAGTTAAGCCACACCAGGTGCCACTCTTTGCTGTGGAATGGTTGACTGTCACCTACTTTTTATATGATTTACCGCCGCTTCTCCCTTTATGGTGAGCATAGATATTTCCAGAGTTAGCCAGCTAGTGGTACCTGTGCCAAAACAATTGCGTTCTAAGATTTTATGGTTGACAAGAAAATAGCCTTCATAGCAGGTCTTTCGCTGTATTACTTTTTCTTAGCCCTGTGAAGAAAAGCACCTAACTTCCTTTTCCTGCTTTCCCCCCCTCTTTCATCTTGTGTATGCCCTGCAGGTACCCAAATTGATGAAGGTGTTCGCGCAGCAAGCAAGCGCATTGTAGCACCTCCAGGAGGCCGCTCCAATATAACATCTCTGAGTTAAGCACCCAGTACTCAGGGAGGGGAGAAGGGGGGGAAGGGAAGGGGGAAACTGTTATTTGAGAAAACTAAGCAATGGTACCTTGATATTTAAGAAGGAAAGAGCAACCTGAAGAAGCGTTCAGATTTTGAAGAATCAATAAGCCTCAAGCCTTATGTTTCATAAATGCTACTCGCTACCTAGCTTTAAAAAATATTGCGGGTTTTCTTTTCTGTTTATTCATAGCCTTAATATCCCCCCTTTTTTTTTTTACATGCATGCAAATCTGACAGGTGACTAAGTTAAGAGTATGTAATTGTACATGGTGAGTGCTTGTGTGATAACACATTGTAAGAAGGGGATTGGATTAAAGATGGGAAACTAATGACATGAGCTGTTTATTTAGCCAGTTTACTTGGGCAGAATCAACCAAGGAGTTTTAGTGTTGGGGAAGGGTGGGGCAGAAGGTGGTGGGGCAGGGTAGTGGGAGGTGGACGGGGGGCAGACCAAGTAGATCTGTGTATTGTGTCCATGTTCTTCTGTTTCCACTAAATTCAGACAAGACATAGTTGCCTCAGAGCACTACATGAGGCCATTGGAAAATTCAGCCATCTTTGTAATGGCTCTGTTGTATCACCTTCCTGTTAGAGATTTTATTACTTTGTACATTTTATTGAATAAAAAATGGAAAGGCATGGTTTTTTCCCCCTCCTTGGCTTGTCGAGGCAAAGTAACAGTTTCTTCCTCCCTCACAATTAATTTCAAGTTCTTGGGGTGGGGGTAGGGGAAAGGATATCACCCCCTACGCTCAGTTTGTACAGGACTGAACTTCTTGCCAAATCCTCTTTCTTTCATATCACACAAACTGGTTAGTGAACTGGAAGTTGTAGCATCTCCTCTCATGAGGGCTGTGACTGATTTCCATTCTGGGCTTTTTGAATCTCTGTGGCTCTGTTGATTGATTGGATTTATATACTGCCCTTCATCTGTAGATCTCAGAGTGCTTCACAGCATAAAAATACAAGATAAAAACACAAAATAGATAATAAAAGCAAAACAAACCAATAACCCCCAACCCCCTCCCACAAACACATTTAAAATGATTTAGGATGTTAGTCAGCCAAAGGCCTGGTTGAAGTGGAATGTTTTCTCCTGGCACCCAAAGGTGTAATAATAATAATAATAATAATAATAATAATAATAATAATAATAATTAATTTATTATTTATACCCCGCCCATCTGGCTGGGTTTCCCCAGCCACTCTGGGCGGCTTCCAACTGAATATTAAAAACAGTACAGCATCAGACATTAAAAACTTCCCTAAAGAGGGCTGCCTTCAGTTGTCTTTTAAAAGTAAAATAGTTGTTTATTGCCTTGACATCTGCTGGGAGGGCGTTCCACAGGGCAGCCGCCACTACCGAGAAGGCCCTCTGTCTGGTTCCGTGTAACCTTACTTCTCGCAATGAGGAAACCGCAAGAAGGCCCTCGGCGCTGGATCTCAGTGTCCGGGCTGAACGATGGGGGTGGAGACGCTCCTTCAGGACTGAGGCCGTTTAGGGCTTTAAAGGTCAGCACCAACACTGAATTGTGCTCGGAAACGTACTGGGAGCCAATGCAGATCTCTCAGAACCGGTGTTATGTGGTCCTGGCGGCCACTCCCAGTCACCAGTCTAGCTGCCGCATTCTGGATTAATTGCAGTTTCCGGGTCACCTTCAAAGGTAGCCCCACGTAGAGCGCGTTGCAGTAGTCCAAGCGGGAGATAACCAGAGCATGCACCACTCTGGCAAGACAGTCCGTGGGCAGGTAGGGTCTCAGCCTGCATACCAGGTGGAGTTGGTAGACAGCTGCCCTGGACACAGAATTAACCTGTGCCTCCATGGACAGCTGTGAGTCCAAAATGACTCCCAGGCTGCACACCTGGTCCTTCAGGGGCACAGTTACCCCATTCAGGACCAGGGAATCCCCCACACCCACCCGCCCCCTGTCCCCCAAAAACAGTACTTCTGTCTTGTCAGGATTCAACCTCAATCTGTTAGCCGCCATCCATCCTCCAACCGCCTCCGGGCACTCACACAGGACCTTCACCGCCTTCACTGGTTCTGATTTAAAGGAGGGGTAGAGCTGGGTGTCATTTGCATACTGATGAACACCCAGCCCAAACCCCCTGATGATCTCTCCCAGCGGCTTCATATAGATATTAAAAAGCATGGGGGAAGAGGACGGAACCCAGAGGCACCCCACAAGTGAGAGCCCAGGGGTCTGAACACTCATCCCCCACCACCACTTTCTGGACACGGCCCAGGAGAAAGGAGCGGAACCATCGTATAACAGTGCCCCCCGCTCCCAGCCCCTCTAGACGGTCCAGAAGGATGTTATGGTCGATGGTGTCAAAGGCCACTGAGATATCCAGCAGAACTAGGAAACAGCTCTCACCTTTGTCCCTAGCCCGCCGGAGATCATCAACCAGCGCGACCAAGGCAGTTTCAGACCCATGGTGAGGCCTGAATCCCGATTGGAAGGGATCCAAATGGTCCGCATCCTCCAGGTGTGCTTGGAGTTGTTTGGCAACCACCCGCTCAATCACCTTGCCCAAGAATGGAAGATTTGAGACTGGGCGATAGTTGGCCAAATTGGCTGGGTCTAAAGATGTTTTTTTAAGAAGCGGTTTAATGACCGCCTCTTTCAGGGGGTCTGGGAAGGCTCCCTCACAGAGGGAAGCATTCACCACCCCGCAGAGCCCATCACCCAGCCCTTCCCGGCTCGCTTTTATCAGCCAGGATGGGCAAGGATCAAGGAGACAGGGGGTCAGTTTCACTTGCCCAAGCAGCCTGTCCACATCCTCGGAGGTAACAGATTGGAATTGATCCCATGTAACAGGACTAGACAGAACTCTAGCACTCTCCCGCCCTGGCCCTGCTCCCACGGTGGAGTCTACCTCCTTCTGAATCTGAGCGACTTTATCTGCAAAAAAACTTTGCAAAAGCATTGCAGGAGATCTTGGGGTCCCTACTGGCCCCGGTGGTGCAGGTGGTTCCGATAGATTGCGAACCACCTGAAAAAGTCTCCTGCTGCTGTTTTCTGCAGATGCAATGGAGGCAGCGAAGAAGGCCCTCTTCGCCGTCGCCATTGCCACTTGGTAGGCTCGATGTTGAGCTCTAGCCTGTATCCGGTCTGATTCAGAATGATTTTTCCGCCACCGGCACTCTAGCCGTCTCAACGATTGTTTCATCGCCCTCAGCTCCAGGGAAAGCCACGGGGCTGTCCGGGCTCCATGCAATCGGAGAGGGCGCTTCAGAGCCAGACAGCCAATAGCCCTGGTTAACTCTGCATTCCAGCGGGCCACCAGAGAATCAGCTGAAAGGCCATCAACTTGGGATAAAACATCCCCTACCACTCTCTGGAAGCCAATTGGATCCATTAAGTGGCGGGGGCGGACCATCCGAATCGGTCCCACCTCCCTGCAGAGGGGAAGGGTCGCGGAGAAGTCCAGTTGCACCAGGAAGTGATCTGACCATGGCACTTCTTTTGTTTCGCTTTTAGTTAATGTCAGATCACCAACAGCCGTAGAGGTAAACACCAAGTCTAAGGCATGTCCGCGGCTATGAGTTGGGCCAAACTTATTCAGGGACAGCCCCATGGAGGCCATGCTTTCCACGAAGTCCCGAGCGGCCCCTTGTAAGGTCGTGTCAGCATGGATGTTAAAATCCCCCAGGACAACCAAGCTAGGTGTCTCCAGGAGCATATCCGCCACGACCTGAAGCAGCTCGGGCAGGGAATCCTTGGTGCAGCGGGGAGGTCGGTACACTAATAGGAATCCTGTACTGCCCCTATTGCCCAACTTCCAGAACATGCACTCAGAGAACTGGGTCTTTCCAATAGGACGCCTGGTGCAGACTAATGACTTCCTAAAAATCACTGCAGCCCCCCCCCTCCCCGCCCACATGACCTGGGTTGCTGTGCGTAAGAGAAATCCGGTGGGCAAGCAGCAGCAAGGACAGGCCCATCTGCTTCATCCAACCAGGTCTCTGTCACACATGCCAGGTCAAATCCTCCATCCACAATCAGGTCGTGGATGGCAGTGGTTTTATTCATCATTGACCTGGCATTGCACAGCAACACTTTCAGGTCATGTGGGTTTCCCTTGCTGATTCCAGTATCCTTCCGGTCAGGACCAGACCTGGAGGCAGGGATAGTCCTCAAATAACAACTAAACCTGCCTCCTTGGTAATGTATAATGAAGGCGCCAGCGAAACCTCCCTGGGGAGAGCCACCACAGAAGAGGCCCGTTGCCACCCTCCAGGTTGGTGTTCGTGGCATGTCTGCATGACCACTTTGAAGATAGGCAAAGCTCTTCTCAGTGTTCTTCACATTCTGCATGTCCCACTCTTCAGTGCCGTTCAGTACTAGGGGTTGGCAACAGGGATCTGCATGGGCTCTGCAGTCCACACTCTGGTAGTTGCCCATGAAAAAGTGTATTTATAAAGCATCTACTTAATTTGCTTTCAATTCAGTACACAAGCACCAAACAGACCATAGAATACTGCTGATTTTATCCGTATTTGCACCAAAATACTTTTTGACAATATCGCTTTCTCTATTAAAAAGTGCCTTGGCAAACATTAATATGTGTCTGGTGGATTTCAGTCAGGTATAAACAAACACAGCATCTATGTCAGAGAAGTGGCCTTAAGCTTCCTTCAGTTTCAGCTGCAATAATCATGAACATTAAGTTATGTCGGATCAAACCAGCTGAGACCCTGTCTTTCCACAACAGTTGATAATATAGCCTGCACAAGAAACAAGAAATGTGCTTGTAAATTAAAGGAGGCCCAACACAATAGGTTTACCTATCAGCTTTTGGACTGCCCTTACCTGGCACAGTAGAAAATGACAAGGAGCAGTTTCATGATTTAAACAGATAAACTTCACACAAAGTTAAATGGTAGACTTAAAATGTGGAAGCTGCCTTGTCCCCTTGCCCTATTAACATTTAGTCCGTCAGCACAAGCATCTCAGCTTGCCAGATAGAATAATCTCGCCTATCCTTCCTGCTTGCAGTTCCACAGATGAACTATGATGATAAAAACATCCTTTGCAAAGAGCAAGACAATAAATGTGGGTTTTGAGTCTCTTAGTCATGGTCTTGTTCCACATGATTTAAATGGATAATTTTGTTGCCTGACATTGGGCATGGTGAAGATGGAACATAAGAGTGTTTTTAAGGTAAAGCACTGTAGCTAGTATAACAACATTGGAAGAGGCCTCTGTCATCTATGTGCCCAGTCTGCTTGGTTTGCTTCTCTGGTTCCTGAAGGAAATGCATGAGCATTACTGTATCCTGCCGTCTTAACTCCAGTCTTTGCCAGGTTCATGCTTAAGAATATCCTTCACAGCAGGCTGCATGTTCAAATAAGATCCTATTTAATAGCTGTTAAATTAAGCTAGAAAAAACTTTTCTAACCAAAGGTATAATATGGGCCCTTTGTAAATATGTCAAATGACTCTAAGGTAAACTTGACTTCTCACATTGCCTAAGGTACACAAGTATGTATATGTTGTCAGTCACATTCCTATTTCACCAGCTTTGGTATGCTGGAGTAACCTTTCCTTCTGTACCTCTAAATATAATAAAGAATCTCAGTCCCTTTCCATTTTTTCTTGGTTGGCAAGCTGACTTCACCAGTGACATCTGTGGTCTGCTGACACATACCGTACTTTGCCTACAAAACAGCCCACGTTCTATCCCTGGTATCTCCAGGTAGGACTAGAAAAGTTCTATCCAGAACAGGAGAGCTACTGTCTGTCAATGTGGAGACAATATTGAGCCAGATGGACCAATATTCTTAATAAAAGACAGCTTACAGTGTTCCTACAATAGTTGCATTTTTCCCAAGTTGCCACAAGATGGGGCCAAACTACAAATAACGGAACACATACTGTTGAGCTGTGGTTTGTGTAAGACAGTATGGAAGACAAAACTGCACACTTGCTTGTTCTCAGAAACCGGATTGTGTGTTTTAAGAGGAAGAAATTGATGAGAGATGGGAGTCAGTTGTTTCTGCAACACAGATGAGAGCATACTCCTTTCTGTGTCCACAATGGACTTTTCACAAGTGGAAAACTACATACTGGAAGCCACTTCATGCTCATACAAAGGTTTTGTACACATTTTGATTCTGCAGGCTGCTTTTTTATATTTCTTATTCAATATTTTCTAGAATTGAACTTGAATATATCCAAGCACCTGTCTTGCAATTGGCAATTCTTACTAGCTTTAATGGAAGAGGGGTAAATTTGTGCATTTTCACAGACTGGCATTAATATGCTTCTAAATGTGATTCATGGAAGACTTGTGAAATGACAGCTGTACATCTTCATTTGTGGCATCCCCCTAACATCAAACCATCAGCATCACAGAGCATACCTTACTTACTGCAATAAGTTACCTGTTCAAATGAGACTAATGCCACTTCTGGCCACATTCTACTGTGCTCTGTGGATGACAGCACAGACCTAATACACATCAGATGTGAATTGAACCTTCTGTAATTCACAAGAATAGATTCAGCTGACGAAAATTTCAGAAAATCAATGAGCTAGTCAAGGATGGCCATTGTGACAAGTCAGCCTGAGAACAGGTGATCTATATGCAGGTGTGGATCTGTCCAGAAACTGACAAACAGCCTCTAATTCTTGTCAACAAAAGTTTTAACACAACATGGATATCTTGATTGCTGTTTGCAATTGTCAGTTAACAAACTTGATGACTTTTTAACATAACAGATTGGTTGAGACTTTTTCCTGCCTTTGCGATTTGAGGTAAGTTTTTGCAATCTGGGATAAAAAAAAGGATGTCATCAAGCTTTGAAAAATTCATAAAACTGTTATTAACTGGCGCTCACTGGAGCTCCGGCCAGCAGTGAAAATCAATCAGATGTGTGATCTCCCTAACACATCAATGTCACCTTAAGTACTTGGAATTGGAAGGTTAGGAACATTCTGTTCCTTTCTGAGAGTTGTTTTACAACTGCGTAAAAGAATAGAAAAAAACTGAAAGATCATATTTGTGAGAATTTTATCTAAGCTTCAAATAAAATGAAAAGTGGCCAGAAAAGGGGGGCGGTGAAAGAGAGCTCAGATTCCCACAGAAGCTCCCCTACAGAGTCTCTCTACTGCAATGATACTTGAGCTTTCACATACAACCAGACACCTGTTGAGTATATTACAAATGTTGGGGACAGTCTAGCAGGATGTTCTTTGCAAACTGCAGTGAAAAGATTAGGGGCTGTTCAAGAGCATGGATTGTCTATATAGTTAGTTTAGAAAGGTGCCAGGCAAACAATCTAGGGCCTTTTAGTCAGGGTTATTGTTTTCATTTGTTTACTATGTTCTGTATTTTTATATGGTAAACTGCCCTGTGACTGCCACATGAAGGGTGGTATAGAGATTTTATAAATAAAAATAAGTAAATTATAATGTGGCAATTACAATGTAAATTAATTTCATTTTAAAAATGAAGTTCTATTGCCAAAAGTTCAAATTCACAGTTTATTGAGCAACATTTAATTCTGCCACTGTCCAAAGGTGCTGTGTAGAACATAGGACAGGAACCCTGGTGTCTGATCACAACCCTCATTAAATTAAGAAGATAGCAAGCAGGAGTTGGCCATGGAAGGGAATGCAGGAGAGGAGAATGACTAGTGCTAAGATGGTTCGGCAGAGAGTTGGGTCTCACCTTTATAATACAACTAAGCAGGTTTGCTGCTATTCACATTCTGGCTTGCCTTAGAAGATCCATGGCTATATGACATCCCCTCTTGGTCACACCTTATCCCCTTAGCTACCTCATCAAAACAGACTCCGCAAACCTACAAATTTATTGAATGGGACAAGTCTCTCTTACCTATCCAACAGACTTTTTAAACATGAACATTTAATACATTAACACAAGTATTTTATTTGTTTTAAAATGCAAGGGTAAAAAGAGTCAAGGCAGTATTAAGAGTCTTATAGAAAGTTTAATAGACCATGTTTATAAAATGGAAGAGAAGAAAAGTGCCAGAAATACCACTTGTGTATTTTCATTAAACCTGACATAATTACTAACCTGTTAACATTGATAATGAGCAAGCTGTCTTCACAGCCCATTTCTATGCAAGACAAAAGGATGAAGCCTAAAACCCAATTGCTTACAATTGTTAGATATGTGGCTATAACCAGATTTAATGCCTCCTATTTATCGCTGTGCAGAAAGCTATCCAGGGCAGACAGTGCATAGGCGGCCATTTTACTGTGGCATGTTGAACAACTGTTTACCAGTTAAACTTTTCATGGGAAGGTTATTGCTTGAAAGTGACAAGAGATCAAAACTGCACCGAGCAAGGGTAGCCTACACAGTGCTCTTCAGATGTTGCTGGACGCAAACTCCCATAATCTGACCATTGGTCATGCTGGCTGGGGCTGGTCAAACAACATCTGAAGGGCACCATGTTGGCTACCTCTGGAATGCAAAAAAACAATTATTGCTGCTGCTTGGACCTAAAGTGGTAGTTCTGAAATAGCCAGCAACTCATGTCCTCTTCAATCTAAAGTATTGTCTTTTAGCGTTTTAAAATAGTGCAATACCTGACAAGTTGTGGCATACTCTGGGATTCAAATTAGACATAAGGCACTCCTGCCCACAAAATTTTTTATTCTACCACAAACACAGTTGTCAGCTACTGATTCTGTTGCTGCAAAACACATTTACCAACAGAGCATCAAATAGGATAGTAGGTTTAATGCACTGTTGCTTCTCACTATCTTTAATTAAAAAAAAAACCACCCTGGAGGAAGGGAGTTTTAACCCTCTCGCCTAGTGCATTTTTTCTGAATGAGAGGCTATAAGCATAAATAGCAACTTCAGGGGAATGTTTTTGGGGGAAATGGGACAGAGTTGAGTTCCACAGTTCCAATCAAGATGTGTGTGGGTGTTGATGGGGAAGTATACCTATAGAAATATGCTAATGCATTTACTGTTTGACCCTAAGCCCACAGTTTGATATTCCCAAAAAATAAAAATTTAAAAAATAGTGTCTTGCCCCATAACTCACAAACCTGCTTTAAAAGTGGGTGTTTCACAGCTTATCATTGTGTTTTTTGGGCACCGATTGGGTAGTGCCAATGACTAGTAATAACAGTCTTTTGAGGCTGACTGTTCTACATTGTACAAATCAGGCCTAGTAGCTCACATTCAGCCTTAAAAAAGCAACGCATCTCGACAAGGCTATTCCCTGGTGCTGCAACAATCCCAATTTACTTCTAGGCTTTACATGCAGCTGAGATATCAAGCCAATGGGACTGGCGTACAGATTGTCCTAGCATAGCAGTAAGACTTAAATTCAATATAGTGTGAATAGTGGAAGTTGGACCAAAGCTGTGTTAAAGGGCTTTGTGGATTTTCCTTGATACTATACAGTGGCATGGGCTCCTCCCAGTTGAGAAGCAATGCCCTGACCATTCAGCCTGGTGCAGCAGGCCAGGCGGAATGATGGCAGGGAGAGCTGGAGCCTGGGAGCCCCCAGTTAATCATCTCAGCTTTACAGCCCAGGCAGAGCACAGCAAGGCTATAGTCCAGTCTTAGAGCTTATTCAGAATGTTGGCATCTGCTATGTTTAATGCACCATGGCCAAAGGAAGGGTAGTTTGTGATCACCTTTTGCGTTGGGTAATGCTGAGCTTGGCTATCTAATGATTAACGTTATACAATTGCATTCATGCCTGGTCTACAGAAGAGAAATTGATAAAAGCCAAGGAGAGACTAGTGTGCCGTCTCCAACGCAGGATGAGTGTCACTACAAAGACACTGCTTCTTATTGAATGCAATGATCCCAACAGGCACACAAGGCAATGCTCTGATCCCATCTACTTTGGAACCCGCTTCGACTCTGGTTCTGGGAGAATTCCATGGCACATATATTTCATTTTGGAAATATTTTGGTCCCAAGACAGCTACTGGCCTTTCACCTTTAAAAGCAGCGGAGAGCTGGGTCACAGCCAGCTGCCACCTGGGGCGGTTTTCTTTGGCAGAAAGAAGCCAAAGTGTTTTGTTGAAAAATAAATTGCGGCTTGTTATTATTATTATTTTTCCAGGAAGTACACATAAAAAGGATGTAGCTAGAGGGCCTTAGAGAACATTTGATCGATTTCAACATCCAAGGCAGCAATTTTAGCTTAAGCTGCCTGAAGAAATAGATGGGCTTAAGCAGCCCGTCTTTCTTTGTGCATGCAGATAAACTACTTATTCCAGATGATTGGTCCTCTCCCCACAAGGCAGTGGCTTTCCTTGAGTGCAAGAGAAACCAGATATTAATAGAAAGCAGCTTCTCGTATGTGAAAGCAGCCCAGTGAGCCTATAAAGCGAAGACGGGATTGCTTGCTCAGTTCGCCAAATATATGAAGTGTCTGTCTGCCTTGCTTCAATACAGTGATTAAAACCCAAGATGCTGGGCACAGTCTAGCCAATGTTTAATTCTAATTTTGAAATAAATGGCATTGAAAAGTACTGAACTTACAGCTGGATTGTGTCTATTCCTTGCAGAGTTTCTTTTTCTTTGCTGCTTTTCTTTTAAAAACATTTTTGTACACGAGTGTGCACGAAAATGAAAGGCCACCAGGGGGCAGTTGGCCGCAAAAGTGATGGAATAATCACTCGGCTCATTTTGACTCCCAGTTGCAAACTATGGGCTTGACTTTCACAACGGTGATATCACTTGGCCAGCTGCGTTCCAGCGGAAACATGGAGAGAAGAGAACATGGCGAGAAGATGACTAGAGTCCTGAAGCAGGACAGAGCAAAAATCTAGTGAATTTTCGATACATACAATATTGGTTTTCCTTAAAGAACTATTCTTAATATTGCAAAAAAATGGAGGCTTATGTCATTGTTATGCTTTGTACGCTCGCTCCACCTCACTTGCTCATTCCCCTTTGGCAGCTCCTAGCAGATCTGAGTGCATACAGTGTCAAATAGCAACCTAAGGCTACAAAGGTAATAGGCTTCATACAGTTAAGTGTGATGTGCTGTCATATTGATTTTAGGGGGCATCAACCTTTGCTGAATGGCTATTCCTGATTATGCAGCCTTTATTTCATTTTAAAAAAACAAAAACAACAATGTTTTAAGTTCAGCCCCATCCCCCCCAGTTAGAGTTGTCAGCTGTACTTGCTGGTGAGTTCTATCTAACCACATCCCCTTAGAAGATTTCAGCGACTTATATCTTTGTTTGTACCTACTTGCCAACAATTCAATTTCTGATTCACATAGCAACTCTAAGATCACACACTCACCACATCCATTTGCCCTTGAACGCTACATATATAGTGCCAATAGAGTGTGGAGGGGGGAATCTATGGCAAATAATAATTCTTTGTATATTTTGAGCTGGTGTACTAAATATAAGCTTTAGATCAGAGTAGTTGCTGGTGCAGAAAAAGCTGGTGTTGACATTGGACTCTCTTGTTGTCCATTTGCACAATTTTAGTTTTGGACCATCTCTTTGAAACATCTATTAAAATATGCAGCCACCCACCTAACAAACACTTAAAACCTTATCACTCTCCTACAGGCAGTTGACTGAGCCCAATAATCAGCAAACCCTACATCCTGCCACAGAAAAGCTACATAAAGAAAATATGACCTTAGCCTTTCTTCATTCTTGTTCCCTTTGAGGGGAAAACACCACCTTCTTTCCTGCTTTTTTAAAACACCGGAAAAGGCATAAAATGAGAATTTGCGCCTTATGCACTGCTGCAAGAGACTAGGCCCTAACTCCTTATGGTGGAAGGAGACACTCAGCTTCTGGTTTGGAGAGCTCATAGCAAGGGAAGCTGTCTGCCTTGTCTTGATAGCAGTGTGCAGTTTGATTTGTTGAGCTCCATGAAGTAGGTAAAGTAGACGCCTGGACCTTGGACAGCAAGACCTCAGCAGAAGCTAAACTGATTTCAAAGATTATTATTCTGGTCGTCTTCTTCCTGATTGTCTTTGGTTTGTGTCAGTGTCAAGTTCTCTTGCATTTCATTATGCTGTTTCCTCATCCTACAAAAACAAAACAAAACAAAACACATAAGAGAAATCAAAGTCAGTAACAGAGATGGCATCAGGGGAAGTGGCGGTCAGCTTGCAATCCTGTGGCACCTTTAATAGATAAAATCTGCTGAGTTCACTTTTGCTAAATTACCTAAATATCTAATTATTTCTGCTAATATAACATTCATCCAGTTACTGCTCGAGCCAAGAGCTTGTTCTTTGTCATTTATTTTAATTATTAGTTTATTTGAAATATGTATCCCCTGCCTTTCCTTTTTAAATGTCAAGGCAGCAAGAGACAAAATCAAAACATAATTCAACTGTTTAAGATGTCAGTCACAAATTCATTTCTCAAAACTATGCATTGTTCCCTAAAGAGGTGCAGACGAGAACAGAAGAGAGCTAAAAACCCACCACAGTCACCATATACTTAATCACATGAATTTAGTAGGACTGCCTACTTCAGGGAAATGGGCTGGCGTTGGCTTTTAAAATAATTTGTTCTAGTGGCAGCCCAACGAAAGAGCCTGTGAACATTACCTAACCTCCCAAAGCCTTTCAATAGATTTCATGCCAAACTCACTGCTTAATTATTGGAGGAATACTGATCAGACTTCCTTATATCTAAATAGTCTTAGTGACATGCAGTAGCACACTTGCCAAGATAAAGTCTACTTTTCAGCTCAATACTTACTTCTCCCTGTTGAAAATGATGAAGTCCCTTTGGATTGACTCCAGGTGTTTTTGAAGCTGGCAGGTCTTCCATTGTGAAACAAACAGAAAAGTTTATGTGATGAGATGACATTAAGGCCATAGACAGATCACTGGGATATAGGGAAGTGATAGCAACACCAATAGTAAGCAATGGGTTGAATCCGGACAACTTAAGCCTCGGACAAGTTAATCATGACTTAGTGAGATAAACTAAGTTCATCTAACTTTGATCCAATGCTTTGTTTTTCACATGTCTCCAATGCTTTATGCACCAAAGATTCTAAAATTCATGTGATCTCTTTACATTCTAGCACAAAGGAACATTAAAGTCATCTGAAATCTAGGGATACTGGTAATGGTGGGAGGAAGATATCATACCCCTCTGTCACTCCTGGATCCAGATTCTGCTGCTTTATGAAGCTACAGAAAAATGAAGGGTTGCAGAATAAAGTTGTATGAGACTAACCCAATATATTCTGTAGGTGGGTCACATACAGAGTTAAAAGAGTGGACAGTTTCAGGAAAAAATAGAAAGATGTGTGGGAAGCAAAAAGCTTAGGAAGATCCTCTTAATTTTGCCCATTTGTTCTCTTAACAGAATGCAAGGGTGCCTACTACTGACAATTCACCAAAGGGTAAATTTACCAACATAGCTACTTATCGACTATTTCAACCTGCCAAGCAGCAAGGAGAGTTATAGCATTATTCCACATCTGATACTAAATCTCAGAAGGGAGAGTAGTCCATTCTCAGACACATTCATAGACAGACAGACAGATAAAAGGTTTCAACTACACCAAGTGATGGGGGTTATGGTCTAAACTATTTGCCTTTGTACTATGTATTTATATTATATTTTGGAACACCTCATATGAGCTCAACTCCATATAGCTGGAAGAGGGTAGAAGGATGAACCTAGAGAAAAGCATTAGGGTGGTTGCCAAGAAAACAAGAAGGTGCTCTCCTATCACAATCAGTAAATAGTACAGACACAGTTTACTTTCCCCAATCTCTTCCTTGTCTGAACATGAAGGGCTAAGAAAAGAGAAAGAATTATACGCCTGTCTGTTGTAGAAGGGGGGTTTCAGTAAGGGCCCTTCAAGCAGGTTATTGCTAACAAAAACCTGACACCAAAGTCAGAAAACATTATTTGCTATTAGCAATTATTTCATATTCCAGCAGTTTTAAAAGTGGACGTATAGAAAATATAGCATCAGTGACGCACAGTAAAAAAGCAAATAATTTAGAAGCTGAAGGAACTACTACTTCCATTATTATCCAAATCTGCAGAGACAAGCAGCCAAGTAGGGTGATGGCTTGCCTATTTTGGCTGCAATCTTCTCTTCAAGCCACTCATTTGGAGCACTGCCATTAACGTCAATGCGATTAGACCTGAGTAAGCAATTTGAGCATCACTGTCTCGTCTTTTGAGACCAATATGTCAGGAAGACATCTAACAAAGCTGGAATGCATTAAAATGCTGGCATCTTTACATCGGCAACAAGTCCACTGGTCTGTGCAAATATGAATTTCCTCGACTGAAACAAGGAGCCCAGCTGCCTCCAACTCTCACCTCCATGGAATCATTTTTGCCGCTTTCCTTCTCCTTCTTAGCCAGGCGCTTTTTCTTCTTATGAAGTGGCTTGGACTCCAAGATCATTTCTTCAAGTTCAAAGGTTGGGTCACAGTTCAACTTCCCTTTCTGGGGTAAGGGGAGAGAGAATGTTCCAAACAGAATGAGACTTGCATGGGAAGCTGACTCTATATCTATACTTTGGTTCTATACTTGGAAAAGAAACCATACCAAGAGCTCCCAATCACCTTGGCATCACCTCCCTAAGTGGGATTGGGCAACTGGCTGAGGTAGGCGGAGACCTCCAGGTATCCCACTTGGGGAAGGCGAAGCCAAGCCTGTGCTAATGGTGTCCCATAGGGTCCAGGGGACTGCGCACGACCACGCAAAGGGCACCCCCATTTAATGTGGGGAGCAGTCATTACCCCATCATCCTATTCACCATCATCTAACTGGCAGGGGAGACCTGTTTGATCTGTGTGATTCACTATTTGTTGCCAAAATTTAATGAAAAGCAAAAAAAGCCACCACATTTTTGGTACGTAGTTACAACAAAGACTACTCCCCCATCATTCCCAAAAAGAGGAGTTTGGCCATCACTGTAACCAATGAACTGGTTTGTTTTTAAATTGCTGGCTGTGTAAGCTGTCTTTTGTGGACTTCAATCTGAAAAGCAGGCTAAAAATATTCTACAATAAAAAAAACCTATCATTTGAGACTTTATATAATTAAAAATATAATCCTTACGGTAGGAAGGAATCCAGGCTCTACTGTCTTTTGAAGTACAGCATCCCAGTTGATATCGGACAAATAAGCAAAGTCTTGGATATCGGTCAGTTGAGAAAACCGTTCCTCTGTATTTATTTCCATTAACTAGAAATGGGAATTAAACCAGCTTGTAAACATGATAAGGATCAGAAGAGAGAGAAAACAACAAGATATTTTACTGTAAATTAGATACAGGAAATGACGGTGGTTTGAATCACTGTGCATTTCAGTCAGGCATGAATCCCCATTAAAAGCCATACGACTTAATTTAATCATGACTAATTTGCTGCATTGGTTTCAAATGCAATGGATCTTAGTCACAACTTTCACTAGATCAGGACCATTGTGCCCTAAGCATAAAAGAAAAAAGGGCAGGTTACCAGTTTTACTCCTGATAACTCAATAGAGAATCCTCTTATACAACTATATTGTGTAGCACAGCACAGAAGCAAGTCTAATCTATTGTTCTAATTTGAAAATATAATTAGGTTTTCCAGGAAGGAGAAAAGCCGTAATCCAGTCTATTTATCTTTACAGTAAAACATCTGATTGGGTTTTACGTAAGAAATCAATAAAATTTTGAGACAAAAATAAAGAAGCAGTCTAGGGCAGAAGACCAATTGGAAATTCATACGCTCCATTTTTTAAGTTGGCATTTACTTTTGCAGGCAACAACTGGTAGATCTCAAGCTCAGTTGGGTTATCTGAAGAGTTGCAACACATGAAGGGCAGTACAACTGTCACTTGCCATACAAACTTCAAAAATCTAACTTGTTGAACTAAGGGCAACAATATAGGGGTCTTTTCTGACATTCCTTGGGCAGCTTGGGAAGAAGCAGTGGCTCTTGTACTACCTCACAAAGAAAGTGTCAGAAGCCCTGGGTTATATGAGAGAGGTCCATGCTGCAGCTCCTTCACAATGAAATAATACTCTAGCTTTCATGAAGGATGGCAGTGGCATAGGAAGGAGAAGCATCATGACTCTTCCCTGAAGGCTCCCACCATCACTTTAGAAGCCAAGAGGGAGCTGCACTGTAGCAATTTCAACAGGAATGTAACATCAAAACGGTAACCACAGTTTTGCCTAATAAATTTAGGCTTTTGACAGTTTTTATCCATACAAAAGAAACATATTCAATTTAGTGACAAGTTATCCGTGGAGTTCAAGGACTACAGTCCCTACATTTCCTAGATATTTGCTCCATGATGGACTGGTGACTATTCTGGCAGTTTCTTCAAGCTGCCTTGTTCTTATTTCAAAAGTTACCACTATCCATTCTGCATAGCCCTGCAAGTTTGGTCTTCTGCTAATGCTATGAGAAGAATTTGTAAGCGAGGCAATTATAGCCGTGCAATAAGCAATTTAGGTATCCAAAAGCATTGACAAAGGCCAACGTGCTCAGTGGAATACATGTTGGTCTTGAACTTGTGAATTCAAATTTATGACCCATAGATTCATTGAGTAGCCTTGGGCAAAGTTGTAATCTCTTCACTCCCTTTCTGTGAAATGGGAATAAGTGTGGCTGTTCACATGGGGTTTTTGTGAGGACAACTGACAACTGAAGATAAATGGAAAACTTTCCAAGAGAAAACCAGCGTTCTAAGTAGCACAGCCTCAACAAACTTAAGGAGCTGGCTTTGGACAATGAAAAATCCTTCTACCTTCCGTTCTCCTGTAAGACTTGGCATTACAACCAAAATCAGTTAGAGCTAAAGACCGCAAGTTTGGTTCCAAAGGTCAAACAATTTAATTTGCATTGACCAGAAATCAGCACCACCATAGAAGGCCTTTCAATCTTTTCTCTCATTTCCATACATCACACTATCCATGACTGAGTACAGAATCTGGTTCTTTTCCTTGCTGGATGCTTGGCTGGCTCAGAATGAGAAAGTGTTCTACTTCAGCAGTAATTTACTGAACTCTTTCTTCTAAGTAAGTTAAGCCAAACACTCTACAAGTATCTACTGCATTTGAACAAATTATTCAAAAAGTCCTGTTCTGACAGATTTATCTCAGAAAGATTTTGCAGCAGTACTTTATTTTTATTACTAGATAAATACCCACATAGTTCAAACCAATTCCTGTTGAAATCAGATCCCCCTGTGGTTTATACAAATGCCACCAGTGTACACTGCCCATATAGTGTTGAATATTTTTCTTCAAACATTGCCCAGGAATCAGCAAAACATTTCAAAATGATTCATGTAGAACATGAATGCAAACAGATTGTTTTTGTGGGAGCTGCAAATCGTTCAGGGAAATCAAAGCCAGCCAGTTACTTCCTCAGCCTGCTTCCATTCATATGCCAGACTGACTGGAATGGGATACTCCTGCTGAACTGCAAACCTACAATTATGCAAGTTCCTAAAATGCTCCTCTAACACCTGCAAGCCCATACAAGCATTTTTCACATGAGAGGTTTACTTGGTTTCCCTTTGAATCTGCCTGTAACGCAAACAAAAAACCTACACAGGTTGCAGCACACATTTAATTTCTATTTTCTTCCCTTTTCCATCCTGCATTACCAACCTTGCATAACTGGCAGTAGAGGGGCTGAAAGGTGTTCAGTTTGTATGTGGCAATGCTCCATGCCTGATTTAATGCACTGAAACCTTTCTTATGAAATTTACTTGAGACAAGTGAGAGCCAGGACCAAACTTGACATCCCAGTTGGTCTCATCTATAATACATAATGGCTGCTAAAACAAAGACAAAGGGGGGCACAGTGGAAATTTAAATAGCGGTGACATTGCATCATTAATTCAAGAAGGAACAAAAGGGCCTGTGGGGGTTCCAGAATGTCATGGCACAGGATAAAAAGCAAAGTAAAATGACATAAATAAATATAAAGGAAATCTACAGAAATGTGGAGTTACTACTCTGCCTTGGCTAGTTTCAAATGCAGATATTTTTAGCAGTTTTTATGTGTATTTAGGTTCAGAGTACACACAAACACACACAAAAAATCTGGACAAAATAGTTCTTCTGATCATACAGCTACCACCATACATGCAGGTTTTGCCTAATAATTTGTTCGGCAATTTTCCATCTCCTTGGTGCCATCTCTTACAGTGCCACTGTTAGGTCTCACATAAAGGCAGTGGACATGAAAAGTCAATATGTAGCCAATGCATGCATGTGTATGGGACTCTGAATATATGGAAGCTTTTCACCGTGTAAAGAACTATGTGAAGAGCATATATTTGATACTAAATTTTGAAAAACATTCAGGATTGGGCTGTGGATTTGGAGTTTTAGCCCAGCATAACCTGCTATGCATTGTGGGGGGGGGGGAGGGTAGTAGTAACTAATTCACTGTCTACAGTTTATGGTCCCCAGCCAAAATCATGTCTTCAAGATCTATTAATCCTGCCTAAAAATATTAAAATATTGTGGGTTTTCTCTTTACTAAAATGTAAAACAACTAAAAACATTTCTAGCACGCTTGGTTCATGTGTGTGGGTTAACAATATGGATCTGAAGTTCACCGTTACACTATATCTCCACCTTGGTCTGGGGGTCATGTGGCAAGGCAAACATCACCCCCTTCTGAAATCAGACTTCTCCCTGCTACATGGAACTGTGCACCTGAGTGACTCTGGCCAAAGACAGACAAGAGATCTTCTCAGTTCTGCAGAGGTTTTTTAGCTAGAGATTCTGAACATCAAAAGTGGAGATTCATGAATAATAAAAAAAAACCTCAGAGTGCATCACTGAATGATAGCCCAATTTCAGGGTCATTTTGTTAAACTGCCTAATATATCATCTCTACACCACTTGCTGCTACAAATATTGCTGCCACTGGGGGCTGTGTAATTGCCACTTCCATTCTAGTACCACCCGTGCCCCCTTCTGTTTTCTCTTCCCCCGGGGTAATAATGAAATATAATAGACCTTGGCCTTAACTTTTCTCAGCCTCAGCAGCAATAGCAGCAGCAGTCTTCTCAACTGAATGGCCTGCCAAGCCTTCAGTTTCTCGAGGCAGTTCCGTACAACATTGATTTAAAAATCACAGATAGAGACAGAAACACAAATACCAGAACCTGCACGCAGCACACATATTAACCTATTTTCTTTTCCATGGTCTCTTTTGAGGGGGTTATAGGAGGATACTGAAGCTATACATACATAAACCTGTGCAACAGGACTCCCTCTCCTTTCCCCATATGAAACTACAACACCGCACTCTCAAATCTGGGTTTGGGGTTTGGGGAAATGCCTAAACGGATTTTGGAGGGTGCATGAAGAAGAGGAGTTTGGATTTGATATCCCGCTTTATTACTACCGTAAGGAGTCTCAAAGCGGCTAACATTCTCCTTTCCCTTCCTCCCCCACAACAAACACTCTGTGAGGGCATGAGCAGAGGAAGTCCACTGAGCAGACAGAAGTCCTTGAGCTAATGCGAAGATTTTGCTGGATATAAACCCATTCTTTTAACAGTGCAAACCTATCTGTTTTCTCAGATGAAGGCTCCATTGACTCCATTGAAATTACTCTCAATTAAGTATGCATAGGATGGTAGTCTATCTCTTCTTCCCCAAGTTACCTATATCAATGAACCCAATTGTCTTATTTTACTTTTTTAAAAAAAAAAAAAAGCTTATTTGGGAGAGAGAAATGTAACCATCTTTCATAACTGGAAATCGCTAAACGGTCCTGTTTATGCCATTAATCTTGGATGTGAGACCAAATTAATTTGTACCACTGTATCTGGTATAAAAGGAATTATGTGAATCTCCTTATGCCATTTATTCCGTATTATAAAATATTTTGTTATGTAAAAATGGTTCACTACATTTCCCATTTCATTTTCATACCAGTCAGAATGAATTTATTTGGAATGATCTTGAACGGTGATGGGGAATGTAGTCCTCTAGATATTGTTGGACTACAGCTCCCATCACCCCTGGCCCCTTATCACAGTGGCTGACACTGATGGAAGTTGAAGTCCAATAACATCTGGAGGGTCAAAGGTTTCTCACACCAGGGTCTTGAGGCTTTGAAATATTGTTTTATGACAGGAATTGCTGCTATGGGGAGAAGGATGTCACACTGCAAGCACCATACTGAGCATGAATCAGTTAGTTGCAATCAAGTATTAACTGAAACTATAGGACTTTTAAGTTAGCCATGAGGTCCTGTTAAGTCAATGTTCATTTATTTCAGTGGGTCAACTGAAACTTAGCTGAATACCACCTAAGTTTCTGTTGAATTGTGCTAACTGAATGTTTGAACATAGATTCACATTTTCATGGACTGAACCCATTGTTTTTTGCTGCATTAACTTCACCTTTCATTAACTTCACCTTTAATCAAATCATGTTTTCAGGCATTACCAAAACATTCCCTTTACAGAAAGAAAGAGGCTGAAAGATATAGTTGTACTGAGACTTTCCCAACAGCAAACCTTCCAAAAAGGCATCCCATTCCAATTTCCTCTGTCTGATAAAGAATGCCTCTCAGCCATAGGTAAAGGTAAAGGTACCCCTGCCCGTACGGGTCAGTCTTGACAAACTCTGGGGTTGTACGCCCATCTCACTCAAGAGGCCGGGGGCCAGCGCTGTCCGGAGACACTTCCGGGTCACGTGGCCAGCGTGACAAAGCTGCATCTGGCGAGCCAGCGCAGCACATGGAAACGCCGTTTACCTTCCCGCCAGTAAGCGGTCCCTATTTATCTACTTGCACCCGGGGGTGCTTTCGAACTGCTAGGTTGGCAGGCGCTGGGACTGAGCAGCGGGAGCGCACCCCGCCACGGGGATTCGAACCGCCGACCTTTCGATCGGCAAGCCCTAGGCACTGAGGCTTTTACCCACAGCGCCACCCGCGTCCCCCTCTCAGCCATATTTTCTGATAATTCTTATGTTGACAAACTGTTACCGCATGGAAATATGTGAATAGAAGTTATGAATAAATGATGGCAAGTGAACATCTCTACAGAAGCTCGACTGTCACTTTGCCACAGGGAAAATGTGATGTCTGGAAACCTTCTCAAGTGAAAGCATGCTGAACTAGCAGGTAATTCTCTCTCTCTCTCTGGTAATTTTACTGAAAACCATTATGAGGTGGGGGTTTTTTTTAATTTACAGCAGTATTTAAATACCCATAAAATCTAATAATAAAAAGATGTAACATAAGTCCACTGCAAATTTTTCTCTATGCCTCTACAAGTGGGAGCCAACGAAGTGCAGCAGCTGGCTTTTGTGTGGTAACCTAAAGTCATGTAAAATTATGTCACACATTTTGTGTTAGCAGAAATTACTGTGAGGGGTGGGGGTGGAGAGGTGAGACATTGGCTTCTTGCTTTTTGCAGCAGTCGCACTTCTCCTATAAGTCTTGGTGTACTGAGCTTCCACTCAGAAGGTGTGGGAAACGTTTGGTCTTTTAGATATGTCTGTGTCCAGTCCTGGGCACCACAGTTTAAGAAGGATATTGACAAGATGGAGCATGTGCAAAGGAGGATAAAGGGCCTGGAAACCAAGTTTGAGGGAGTTGGATATCTTGAGCCTGGAGAAGATCAGACTAAGAGGTGATATGTTCACCACCTTCAAATATCGGAAGATGAAGCAAGCTTTTTCTGGATTCAAATAACAAGGAAGGAGAATCTAAGAAAACTTTAGGGGAAATGTTCTGATGGCAATAGTTGTTTGACAGTGGAACAGACTTTCTTGGAAGGTGGTGGACTCTCATTTATTGGAAGTTTTTAAATAGAAGTTGGGTGGCCATCTGTCAGGGATTCTTTACCAGTCATTGAAGGGAACTGAACAGTGGTTAATGGCCAGGAATGATGGTAGTAGTAGTTCAGCAACATTGTTGGGGGTGGGTGGGCTGGGGTTCCCCATACCTGTTCTAAAGCAAGCACCCTTCT
Organism: Podarcis raffonei; assembly: GCF_027172205.1. Classification (NCBI taxonomy): domain Eukaryota; kingdom Metazoa; phylum Chordata; class Lepidosauria; order Squamata; family Lacertidae; genus Podarcis; species Podarcis raffonei. The sequence continues at coordinate 54,078,097 of NC_070603.1, forward strand.
CTTTATTGAAATCAGCCTGCCTCCAAAAACATGTCCCACTTACCTTTTGGATTAAGGACACCATATCCTTTGACCAAGCAGCAGGATACATAACTGTGGCTGTCTTGAAGATGTGGGCAATTTCATTTGCAGCAGTACTAGAGCGAATGTGATATGGCCTCTGTGAAGAGGAAAAGGGGGTAGGGAGCAAATAAATTTTGAAACAAATCCCTCATCCAGCAGCTGCAAAAACCACATTATTTCTTTCAGACCATTTCTAAGCAAATGACCTCTGCTCAGGTGGTCATTGTGCTGATTTTTCCAAAGCCCACATTCTTCCTGTTCCCACCCGCATCTCTCCTCCATCTCGCCCTGCTGTTGTTCTCAATTGAACCATTGAACTACAGTCACTGGGGAGCCTAATTCAATTGAAGTAAATAGATCAGTGCAGGAGAGGGCAGCAGCAGCAACAACAAAGCTACATTTGAAAAGCAAAATGTAAGGGAAGGGATCAAGGCTTTGCACTGTCATCCAACCAGCGTTTCACTAGGACAGCCTGAGTGCAGAGGAAATCAATTTACTGCTGTTTTTAAAAAGCAGAAAACAAACCAAAATTCTTTCCATATTCCCTGAAACATTTAAAGACTGCATTATCCTGTTTATATCTGGAGTTGGAGCTTAACTACCATTGAAGTAAACTCTTGTTTTTATCTCCTTTGAAACAGACATTGACCGTGTTTGCATATCATGCTAAGCCATAAAAGGATGGTTTGGTAAGTCACACTTGCATGAAGTGCAGGCTGACAGAGACATCCGGGGGACTCCCACTTTGCTCCTCCCACCACAAAGGGGATAACCCAGGAACATGCTGTTTTGTGCTAACAAACCATGATGCACTAAGCCAACGACAAACCATGATTTGCCAAACATCTCATGAAAACCAAAGTAGAGGGTCTTGCCGTATAAAGAACTACCCATTCAAACTAAGTGCCAAATTAGTTCAGCATTGCTTGCTGTATGGTGGCTGACCTTATAGCCCCTGGAAAGAGTGAGTTAAACTATGGAGTTTCAAACAGTCCATAGAGATCATGGACAGCTAACTTACAGCACAGCCACCATAAGTAGCACAGGAAGTGGGGATATATGTGACTCCTGGACAGTTATGGTTAGTGTTTTCTGTACAGAAAGAGGGTGCCCTTCTCAAGGCGACTACCAAAATGTTAAAAAGAACCTATAACAATATCACAAAGAATAAAATTACCTAAGACACATCTAAATCTCTTGACTGTAGCAGATTAAAAATGATATCAGAAGACAAAAATCATCCAAGTGCAAAAGCAGGTAGCAAAACTAGCACATTTCTGGGTACAGGCTGGAGTACAACCTGCATTCCTGCCTGCCTCTCCTGCGCAGTTCAGTTAAGATGCCCTGGCATGGGGAGATACATAAGGACTGTAGGGAACAACCCTCTCGTCCTCTGGATTTTTACTTCTGTCCCATTTGCCAGAACATTCAGCCATTACTAGTATAGATCCTCAAAGGCGAGACATGAGGGGCAAGAAATCTGCCAGGCTTCCAGGAAAGATTTAGATACAAGAACATTTCTGAATTATTATAAGCAACTTCTATTCACAAGATTTAACTCTACAGTATTTTTTTTTCTTTACAGGGAAGATGGAGGAATACTTCACCATGCCTGTAGTGTATGGTAACAAGGCATGAACATTTTAATTTCCTGCTATGTCAAAGGACTCCTTTGGGCAGAGTAGAAATCCAATAAAGCAAGCTTTAAAACGCATTACTGTTTTTCAGGTCACCAATACCTGAATGTTACTGCAACGTTGGATTCAGGGCTTCTCACTCTTGCTGACAACCTTAGCAAGTGGTTATTGAAGAATGCCCATGTATAACAGGAGAGTGAGAAGCAAATATCTAACCCTAATAAATGTAGACCACTTTAGGGAACATTGACTTTGGGAGACATTCCCAGGCATGTGGAAGAATACATACAACTGAAAAGGCAAAGTACATGTGAAGTAAAGCGCTGCAGTGTAAGGAACTAATTTTTCAATCCCTGTTTAGGTTTTTATTAGCAGCAACCATATGCATAGCTTATATATTTAACTAAATCTAAATGGATAGTGGAAACGACTAAATACAAATACACAATTCTGTCCAGCCAGCAGCACATTCACAAATAAAATATATCTATCTTCAGTTGCATGTATACATAATATTTTAACACGATACTGCATTGTTTGTTTCCCCCAGAAACAAAGTGGGGACTGAAACGATATCTAAACTTGGCTACTTCATTCCCCCACCAACATGCAGTTGTGACTTAAATGACGTAACATTTTGGATGCTTCAGAACAGCTGTTTTGGATGAAAAAGCTAAGGTATCCTTAATTAAGACTAATTAAATTAAAAGTAATTAAAATTTAAAACTATGAGACTTTTTAAAGAAGCAATTTTAAGCAGAGGTTTAAATTATTTCTGCCCTGCTTACTTTACCAAAAGATCCGACTGGTATAAATATAATTATTTAACAAGAGCAAAACAAAACAGAAGCCTTCTCCTGCTTTTTTTATTATTAAGGTTGAAATCCAACAGAAGGCTGCAATCCTGGGTAGTCACAGATGAAGAACATGTGCAGCAAAATGCTTTTTTTCTTTTACTGCAGCTATCACTCTGCTGAGCAGCTTGTAGGTTGTGCAAGGTGATCGGCTGCAGCAAAAATATTCTTAACATCTCCAGCTAAGCACGTGCTCCTCCCACACCTTCACTTGCCTATGTATCTCCAGGGCTGCAATCAATGGGACTGTTCACACATAGTTTATTGCAAAATTGATGCTAATATTCTATATGCTAGCAATGCGACATATTGCTCACAAACGTTTATTTAAAATTTTTAAAAAAGCTTTTAGGTGTATCCATTGCAATAAAGTTCCCATTTTGCCTACTGGTTTGACCTAACTTCTAAAGACTCCCAGAAAACATTTTGGAACTATGTTGTCATCCAGTCCAGCAACAAGGCATGCTGGAACATGAAATGTGTTTGATTACTAATTCACACACAGTGGTCCATTTCTTCCTCAAACCGCAGGATCATTCTGCAGTTGTAAAATATCTTTCTACATTTTGTTCCTGCTGAACCCCTGGTATATTGTCTAGCAACTGCTATATCAAAAATTCATATTTATCAGTAAGATAATCCCTTTTTTAAAAAAACAGCAGTGATTCTCTCTGTAATTTTAATGAGTTTATCATAAAAATGGACACAGAGCTTGAGAGCTGGATAACCTGAAAACGATGGGTTAATGAATGTATAGAGCAATAAAGTATATAAATGAACAGTACAGTACCCGGCCTCTAAGAAGTTCATAGGCTGTAATGCCTAATGACCACCAGTCAACAGCATAGGAATAGCCAATGGGTTTTATAGAACTGAACATCTCGGGTGCTGGGGGAAAAGAGAAAGTTGTTATTTGCTTTCGTTAGTAATCTTACAGCAAGATTATTGCCTTTGCTTCCATTGGTGTGAGCATATATTCCAAATGTCCAAATGGGGACAGACCCTTTGGGGGCCATGGCTGGCTGGCTACTGGGCCCACCTAGTCAAGAAGGGCTTCCTGATTTGCCTGGGCAACAGTGAGCTATGGGAAATGAACTAAAAGAAATGGGAGCTGAGAAAAAGGCTGCTATCTACCTAAGCCTTGTGAAATGCCTTATGAAAATGGGACATCAACAACTATTTTTATTTCTGTATTAGGATTTAGTCTGCCTCCTCTTTAGTTTTAAGCTGTTAAACTAGCCTTATTTAAAAGCTTAAAACTAAAGAGGAGGCAGACTAAATTTGTATTGTTTTATACACTATTGTATGGGCTATTTTTAAATGACGCTTTACTTACACTGACAGTATGATTAGCTGCAATTTTCTTATTTTAAAAAATAATTTAATTTTTTTAAAAAAAATGTTATCGCTGTTCATTTGATATTTTTTTAACTGCTTTGGCGATAATCTCATGGAAATGTAGCCTACCAATAAACATGATGATGACAATCATCATCTCCCTGGCTCTGGTGTGTTTTGGGCTGACATTAAGCTCTGATTCCTATCCTGGTCCCTTGAGTCAGTTTCTCTGACGCAGTCATTAGCTCCCCGTTCCTGTTCCCCTCTTACAGCTGCTTATGGCTCAGCCCTGACACTTTACTTATCAGAAGGAGTCAATATTTTGCCTTTCAGAGAGATACAGCTTTAAACATCTGACAACAAACATGTATACCAGAGTTCTTTAGGTTTTGCCTTCTAGAGATGTCGCCTTTAGGTTTTGCCTTCTAGAGCAAGGAACAAATGCATCTCAAGTCTGGTACACATGCATCTAAAAAGTTATGTCCATACACTGCCAATATACTTCTTCCCTTCCATACCTCCATAATAATCTATTAATCAAAGAGCCATTTTTGCTGAACGCCTTTTAAATTTTGCCCATATTTATAACAATTGCAACCAAGTTCACTGCAAGATAAGAATTCTATTCAACCATCATAATTTACTTTTCAGCCATTGTTATGATCAGTTTACTAACTACTTTGGAAGCCTGTGGCCATCAGGGTCTGACAGAGAATGCTTTCCCTTTGGAAGTGTGCAGGATATTCATTCCTGTGCCAGTAAAGGCTCACCTGTTTGCCCAAGCATTTTTAGTGTATTTAATGAGTTAATTGACTTGGGGTGAGTAGCCCACTCTGAACTTTCGTCCACCTGCTTTGACTGTTCAAACTGACTTTATGGTTTATCAATTTTTTAATGTTTTATTGTCATTTGTATTTGGATCATGACCCATTGTGAACAATCACAGAATACAAATATCCCCAGCAAATATATAAACAAATATAGAAGGCAAAAAAGTATTTTCAAGCAATGTATTTTTGGGAGTGGGGAGATACTTAAGAAATGATATTTGGAATGAGAATGGGGGGGGAGGTATAAGCACAAAAGTTTTCCCCTTCCTCTGTGAATGTTCTCATTGCCCTCTAACTAAAAGAGAAGATGAAGGCGGCATGACATCCTTCTACTTTTGTCACCTAACCAAAACTACCATCAAGAAAATGAGCTGGGAGAATTCTGCCATGTTATTGAGGTTCAGAAGGTCACTGCACAAATGCACGGAGCACTGGGGAACTGACTCATCATGCTTACGTTCTCTGGTTCTGTACAAGTTTTTACACTTATGAATCACAATCTCCAGGTCACACTTTGGCTGACTGTTTGACGCACTTGTGTTGCAAATGCACAAATACCTATCGATCTATCGATCTATAGATATACAGTATATATGCATGAAAGTCCCTCTCCTGTTCCCCCTTGATCACAGATAAAAGCTTGTAGATAAAAGCTGAGCAGACGCATGCATTACAGCCATCAAAACATCATTTAATATTGTCAAATGGAAGTGGCCTAACTTTTGCTCAAGTGCTGGGAGGGGAGTTGCTAACTCCGGTGTCTGACCCATAGAAATGGTGCCCTCCTGAACTGGAAGACCGTGGCTCCTTAAGTTTGGACCTGGGAGACCAGGATACAAATCCCCACTTAGCCGTAAAGTTCTTTGAGCCACTCACAGTCTCTTGGCCTAACCTACCCTGCAAGGTCGTTGTGAGGGAAAAAAGGCAAGAGGGGAAACCATGTGCACCATAATAAGCAAACAAACATTCAAAATAATAATAAGCAAACAAACATTCAAAATTAAAACAAACATGGAAAAAATACAACCATATGAAATAAGTCATCAAAGGGAGGGTACCAACACACAAACCCCACTACCTCAGGCAGCCAAGTTAAACAGACAATTCCTGGAAGTGAGCACTTGTTAAATTCTCAAAGGGTATGTAATAAGTTCATTATATTTCTTGGTAACCATAAAACAGGGGAGGGGTGTTGCCAGTCATTCAAGGATGATGCATCAATATTCTGTATATCCATTTATATTTCAAAGGCTTCTCCCAGTTTCATGTGCCAAGCCAATGGGCTGGGCCACCTTTTATCATCTCTGTAGGGCCTGCCCACCCAACTGCAGCATACATCTCACACACAAAACCCAAGAACCAATCATGCAATTTTGCCCTACACTCTTAAGATTTTAGGCACCTAGGCAGCAATGAGATGGGGTTGGAAGAGGTGGAACCAGTATGCTGGTTCCATGTATTAGGCTGGATGGAGTCTCTTCTAAGCTGGACCTTTGCTTCTTAAAAAGAAGAAGAAGCAGCAAAACTGTTTTAATATCTGGACAGAATTAGAATTAAAATGCTCAGAGCACAACCCTAGAACAGAGGTGTTACCAACAGAAGTAAACTGTGCCTTAATTTTTAGCTACTCACCCATATATGGTTTAGTGCCAGCAATAGTGGTGACCTGAGTGTCTTTTGTTATCACGGTGGCAATATTGAAGTCTGTGATATGCACATGTCCTAAGAGAGAGGTAAAGAAACCATTTTTTACATGAGCATCTCACATCTACATAACATTCCATTCTGGCATGGCTATTCATTTTACTATATATAATTACGAGGAAACAGGCAGCAAAGAGTATCAATCATTTGCACTATGTCCTTTGAATTTGCTCTCTTCCCTGCAACTTTTCCTATTAAACACCGAGGCCCCAAGGCAGGAAAGTGCAAGGTGATTGCACAAGCCAACACCTATCAACTCCCTTACTGAACAGCCAGGGAGGAAATATAAAAAGTACCCTGGCTGTTGAGCTGGCAAGGTGCTATAATAAAAGCAACACAGTAAATCCCTAGGCTCCACGTCCGTGGCACTGCTGATCAGAAATCAAAGCCAAAATCTCGCCCCAGCTGAAGCAAATGAGTACTCTGTTTGCTCAACGGAAGAGTGAAAATGGGATTTATAAATAAACTGTGGCAGTAGAAGTAGTGATTCCTCCAGGGGAATGTTTCCCATGATCACCTCAAGCATACTTCAGTACCTCTAGTGGCTATACTGCAAACTGCTCAAAGATGGCCGGACATCACTCTCTGCTATGGTCCTCTACCAGCCACGGTGCTGCAATGAAGTTTTTTGGGTGAGCAAATGTACTGCTGATGCCTTTTTTTGCATTAGAATGGTCTTTCTCAACCTTGGGCACCCCCAGCTGGCAGGAACCAGTTCAAGGATGATGTGAGTTGTAGTCCAACAACATCTGGGGACCCAAGGTTGAGAAAGGCTGCATTTGAAGCTTAATCTCAGCAGGCAGGGAGAATGCTTTAAGGGATATTGTCACCTGCAGTATGAGAAAACCATGAATTATGATGCCAGAGTACATCTGACATGCGCCCCCCCTCCCCAGCAACTAATTTGGCAAGCAGCACATGCATAGCCTGAACCATCTTAGAGAATCAGACACCATGGTGCCCCCTTCCTTGTGGCTGTAGAGTGAAAAAGAGAAAAGAAAAGGCAAGCCCCAAATGACTCCTCAGAGAACTCTTAAGAGAGGAGGCAGTGAAAGGCCAAGGCAATATTCCATCCTTGCATCACTTTTCATTTCCTCTCTATTGCTCTCCTTTCCCTGCGGGAAATTGCATTAATAAAATAATGAATTATAGATGCCATTATTTTTATTCAACCTTTGATATTCTTTGGGAAAGAAGCAGGGAGATGGCATTTTGGCTGTCTTGTTTGTCAGAAGTTAATTCTTGAAATACAACCCAAAGTTTCTAAAAAAGCAGAAGTAATTGGAATAGTAAACTGTAAAACTGAACTATTAAAAAAGCATGTTATGGGGAGGACCTCACACAGAAATATCTTAACTTTTAGTATTTTGAGAAGAAGCTAGGTGTAGTTACTACCACACATAAGATGTGAATGTAATTTTCTGAGCAGCACCATAAATAATTGTGCATCCAATTTGGTTTTAGACTCTAGAGTTGATTAAAAGAAACTTTTAAAAAACCTAAATAAAAATGTAGTTAACATTAAACTACCAAAACAGAATTAAAAAACGCAAGGTGTTGTGCATGTTAAAGAAATGTTTGAAAACATGATATTCATTTGCGAATGCTGACAATCCCTGACTAATTTTGTTAATGGTGAAAAACTTAAGAGATATTTCATCAGTGAAGCACAGTTACACCTGGACTAAAATATATGTATATATGTATATTTAGATAGTAACAAAATTTATCTGGGATTACCAGCATGCAGATGTAAATGTCAACAATCATAAATTGTGGACATTCAGTATAATGGTATGAGACTTTAAAAAATGTTTACCAAGCAAAAGTAAGATTTCCCCCCCCCCACCAAGTGAAATGAAAAGCTATGAACTCCCCCCGCCCAGTCCTTTTTTTTCTGGGGGTACTCAAGAGTATGCAGTGCCAGAACCTTCCCCCCAAATGTTAACAACTTACTGTAACAACTTCGTGGTGAGTACTGACACCTTTTTTTCTACCCAAAAAACCCCTGCCTCTGCCCAGCTGATCTTGCCCACTGAAGTCTGCCTTAACATAACCTCTTTCTCTCACAGGGTGCTTTCGCACAACCTGCTTAATGAACATTCAGCCTGATTTGCTTGCAGGGACATTAGATGGTTTTTTAAAAAATGGAGCATCCATTCCTATTTATTTGTGGGGAGTTTAGACGATGCTGCATCAAAGGAAGTGTCATTTCACACTTTTCAGTGTGTTTTCCCATCACCTTCCTTGTTGCAAAAAAATCCAGTATTTTGGAGAAGTGGGCTTGTTTCACAAGAGCTCCAAATCAGCCTTAATTATGCAACCTGAATTTGCCAGGGGGTGACTGAATCCCACCCAAAAACAGAGACAGTCTGGAAGCACCCACAGTTTGGCATAAATGTAGCAAAGGTGCGACAGATTGAGCTTGAGTTTGAACGACCATTCCCAAGGAGAGAGCAAGTCACTGGAAAACAAGCACAATCTTCGCGGTCTAAATATAGATAGAGATGCTGCTAAAACAATGGCTGAGGGGAAAACCAAGAACAAAATTGAACTATAGGTAAGAGGCTCTTTGCACGCATGAGTGGAACCACACAACTCTCCTGCCATGGTTGGAGAAACACACAGAGAAATTGCAAAGAGGAAACAGTCAGAAGGGCATGGATTTCAAGGGCATGTAGAGAAAAGACAATTCCAAATAGAATTCTGATGCTGTCCCAAATGCATCAAAAATTGAAAAGCCTCTGAAGCAGTTCTTTTCAAGTGTCTTCCTTGAGCCCAAGCCTATGACTAATATCTGTCCATTCTCCAAAAATTATAGCATTTAGGCACATATTAACATCAATGGAAGTGCAAGTTCCTCCTCTTGAATTGTTTGTTAATGTAAAGTTATCAGAACATTGCCTGTTCCTCGCCTTCTCAGAGTGCCTCAGTCTACCACAGAGTGGACTATTCTGGGAAACAGCAGAGAATAGCTCACACAATATCCACACCTTGTGGAGGCAAAGCAGGGAATTTACTCTGTATTTAAATGGTATGAGAGCAGCATGACAAAGAAGATGCTCTTGAGGAACCTCTTCAGAAGCACCTAAACCATGGATGTTGCTGGGCTCCAACTGCCATCATCCCTGGCCATGATATCTATAGTGGATATGAGTTTGAATTCAACAACCTTTGAAGGACTCCAGGTTCCCCACCCCTGGCATAAATGGTTTTCATGTGAAAAATGCATCCATGACCCAGTGATCTCATGCATACTGGAATGAAACTGCATTGAGCCTGCATAGGGTGGGAGTGTTTAAAAAGGAAACTTGCCTTCAAACAGGCTGCATAAAACTTTTGCACATTCCTGTGGGGGAAAAAGAGCAAGCAAGGAGGAAATGCTCTGCAGCTCAGCATCCCAAATGCACCTATAGTACTCTCCAAACACATTTCCCGTTATCTCTGATTGCACAGCTATGTTGTTGCACTGCGGTGCGTCTGAAACACTGAGCCACAGCAGGTTCTCCTTCAAAAGCATCCAAAATTAAAACCGTATTCTACGGAGGAAAACATGATTGTTGTTCGTGATAAATTTATCGGCCTGGTTCAGACATAGTGCTAAGCCAGAGAAACTTGGTTATGTATGGGCAAGCATATCAATGCTGTCAATAAATAAATAAATTTATGACTCCACGCCACAGTGAGCTTTGTGTTCACTGAGTCCCTGTTCCCCTTCCCTAGAAAGACAGGAAGGTGACACAATGGGCCAGATTATTTGTCCAGTTAGTATTGCCTATTCTGACTGGCTGCAGCTCTCTAAAACCTCGAATACAGACCTTTCCCATCACCTGCTACATGATCCATTTAGTTGGGGATATGAGGAATTGAATCCCACCCCTTTAGAATGCAAAGCATATATTCAACCACTGAGCTTTGGCCCCTGCTTGAATCCATCACACACAAGGAAAAACTGGAATAAAAAGGTTCCACTTTTGGTTTTGAGTAAATCATAGTTTCTCACTCAGAAATTGGTGTGATTGGTTCCTACTATGAATAACAAACCAGATCCTGAAACCACCAATTGATCCCGGCAACTTTGAACTAACCTTTGTGAGATAGTTTCCCCATGTTCAGACATGATGGTAAACTGTGGTTCATTCAAAACTAAAAGTGGATGTTTTCAAACTCCTCTCCTGGCACATGAAAGAAGAATGGTATAGCATGCAAGAGGAACCTCTGAACGAGGCCATCATTCTAGTTAAAAGCTGGGTCACAAGGTGCAGATGAAGAACACCTATAGTTAACCTGGCCTGCTGTTGTCATTCATGCCTTAATTCAACAGAAGCACAGAGCTAAGGTAAAATTTATTTATTTTTTGCCTCAGCCTGCTTTCCATCTCACAATGACATGGTGGCTTCCTAAAGCCTGCAGTGCTCACCTAGGAGACAGTATTTTGCTACAGGTTTGCATGCATGAGGATACTATTATAGTAAGAAACAATTGGCTCTTACCCTGTTCATCCAGCAAGATGTTATCAGGCTTTATGTCCCTAAAATAAAAGATGGAGAGAGAGAGAGAGAGAGAAAGAGAGAGAGAAGGTTCCAGTAGTAGTTAGTATTACATCGGGGCGGGGGGGGGGGGACTTACTGCAGCATGATCACGTTCCTCGTAAAAACTGAAGGATACCCAAATCACTCTTAGCAATCTATAGAATGATCCTCAAGTCCTTCTGTTACATGCCACCCACTGATTGTAATCATACCTGCAGTTAAAACTCTGTAAAATGAACAAAAAACTGTCTGGAGCCCATATGTTCCATTTAGTAATACAGGGACAACTTCTGATCTTTCACTCAGGGCACAATCAACTTAATTTGTCTACAAATAACTTTTAAATTGCCCATCAACTTCCTCAACAGCTGTAATGCATTGCAGAAAGTGCTTCTGGCCATGCCCTCTACTGAGCAACATTATTTCCCCCTTCTTGTTCCTTTCCCCTTATTTCTTTGTGTGAAGCCTGATGAAGAGTTCTGTGACACTTGAAAGTGATTGCACTACTTTTTAAAATTGTCCTTATAAAGATATTATACTACTGACCATGTTTGAATTCTCCCCACCACCACCACCCCCCCAATAGAACTGCTTGCAGTTGTCTCCCCCACTTTGTGGTTGAAATGCCAAAGCGCCCAGTAAACATATGAGGCCATTGATTTATTAGTCCTGTTAGCAGAAGCATGCACAAGGATGTCTGCTAGTGCAACAAGGCTTCTCCCATGTCTCTCAAATATAGCACTGGGGGAGTTGGAAGAACCCATAGAACAGTGTGCAGGGGGAGGAAAGAGGAGAATGTTCTGTTGAACTGAAATGCTTGCGCTGAAAGAATATTTACCTTCGCACAACAATGAATTCCTCCCATGGTTAATAGGATTTGCAAAGTGTTAAAGTAGAATATATTGGTGTAACATTATTGAACATTATTGGTTGAATCCAATGTGCCCATGCAGTTCCCCAATGGAACAGGACTTCTCCTTCCTCTCCTTACACACCCTCAAAATCTGCTCTACGGAGTCTTACAATCTGAAGACTATCCGAAAAAAATGGCAACAGGAACTGGGTATTACCATTCCAAATGAAATTCATGCATAATAATCACAACACACTCCTTCTCCCCCAACATTACTGTCTAAACCTAAGGTTTGCTATTTCCCTTGAACATCCTGATTGTTTTCTGGGATAACTAATGTAATCCCGAGTATAAACTCCAAGACACTCTATATATTATAGATTACTGTAAACACTAGAGCACCTTTTCCTTTTCAATTTTGCATTTTTTAAATATCCTTTCCCTTTCAGTGTTTTAGAAGTATGACCCAGATAGGCAGACAGAGAGCTCCATCAGGATATGGAACCCAATTTCACTGATTTTTCGCTTGGAACAAACACAGTGGGAAACACAACTTCTATTGGCTTTGACTTTTCAGCTGCTTTCCTTAATGCATCAGGCTCTTTTCCCCAAAAGCAAAGTACCCTTGGCAAGACATTTAGGACATGCTTAGTCCATTGAAAGCACTTTTACAACAATGAACAAAAGGTGCAATTGCAGGAAGACTGTAATGGCAAAAAAAGTTCAGTGTTCTTTTTGAACTTATCGATTCACATACTTCCGTCTAGGCCACCTCCATGGCAACATAATCTACGTTCTGGATGTGACTTCTACATCTTCTTTTAAATGCAAATGTTGGTACTCACCGTGATAAGTTCCTTATCTGTAGGGAGAAATATGATCCTAGGTGGGTTGTCCCTACCCATCTCACCACTGGCAAGAAGTAACTTTTTTTTTATTAGAGTTTATCTAGCTTGTAAGGGATGCGGGTGGCACTGTGGTCTAAACCACAGAGCCTAGGGCTTGCCGATCAGAAGGTCGGCAGTTCAAATCCCTGCGACAGGGGGAGCTCCCGTTGCTTGGTCCCAGCTCCTGCCCACCTAGCAGTTCAAAAGCACGTCAAATGCAACTGGATAAATAGGTACCACTCCACTGGGAAGGTAAACGGCGTTTCTGTGCGCTGCTCTGGTTTCGCTAGAAGCAGTTTAGTCATGCTGGCCACATGACCTGGAAGCTGTCTGCGGAAAAACACCGGCTCCCTCGGCCTATAGAGCGAGATGAGAGCGCAACCCCAGAGTCGTCCGCAACTGGACTTAACAGTCAGGGGTACCTTTACCTTTATCTAGCTTGTAATAGTCATGAAGGTGGAAGGTCAAATGGCCACCCAGAGGAGCTCAGGTCCCAAGTGCTGCCAAGGCAGCAGTGCTGCTAATGAGATGGATTGTGATTCCCAATGATGCCCCACATAGGACCCCCCACATACCCCCTGGTGAAGCAGATCCTGATCTCACCTGCCAATGATGCTGGGGACATAGACATACAGACATCATTTTATTTGTATGCCACCGTTCCACAGTTCAAACCACACTCAAGGTGACTTGCAACATGAAAACCCCCCACATAACTACAACAAAAGTAGTCATAAACAGGAAGCAAAACATTAAAAAATGTCCATTAAACTTTAATTAGTTTAATGTTAAGTAAACGTCCAGTGCGCTTCCAACGCCATAAATCTTATCTCAGCAGAGAATTTTGTGCAGCGGTTTAAGAAGGCAGGAGAGTCAGTACCTTTCAATGAAGAATCCTGGAGCAAGCACTTTGGAACTCAGGAAAAAACTTTATTTACAAAAGAAAAAAAACCCCGGCGATAAAGCACACATGCTCTTATCTCCAGCATAAAGAAAACTTTACTCTAAACCTAACTCATATCAGCCCACCGGCCACAAACTGAGTGAACTGACTATTTATACAAACTAACTCACATTCTTGGATGCTTAATGACTTCCAGCTGCTCAGTGATTAGAGCGACTTGTTACCTCTTAACCCTTTAGTACCAACAAAAAAAAAAATAACCACACTGAACAATTTCCACATAAATCATAACAGGATCTAAAACGAAGATACAAAAAACCAACAGTAGCTCCCTAGCCCAAGAGTCTGTTCAGCAACCTCTGCTTTTGCAGCTGGAGTCAGTCCAGGCTCTGCCCTTCCCGGCCAGGCGGGGAAAGGCCTTCCAGGACTCCCAGCCAAGATGGGTGCCTCCCTTACTGCCAGTCAGCCCTGCGATTTAATAGCTTTTGGGTTCTTTTTTTATTTCCCTTTTAATTATTTCTGTAGGCTTCCCTGCTAGTGTAACAATAGATTCCCAGTACACCTGGTGTCTTGTGGGAAGCTTGTGAAATTCTGCATAAAAGCATTGAGTTTACAGCTAAAATAGTTGTAACTCCTGGAGAGTTGCCCGATCTTTCCATTTCCAAGAGCAGCACTTATGCGTCTGGCTGTGGCTCTTGGGAAGGAGGAGCCGACCCTGGAACATGAACCCTCCTCTAAGGGTGGGTAGCTTTGCTAGATCAGGAGCGACTGAATACTGCCGCTGCCGTGGCCAGAACAGAGCTACACAAGGGGAGGCCTTGTGCCCCTTGGCTCTGGATGGGAGGGAACACATCCTGGCCTCTGATGGGTGCAGTGCCTCTGTGCATGTGCAGGAGATCCTGATGGCCCTGCACACATCCAGTGTGCCATTCCTTCCCCTTGTCGGACTTTGGGTAGGAGGAAAGGAGGACCCCTCTTGAGCCCTGTGAAAGACGGAATTACCCCTTGGGATGAAGTCGGGGTCTAATCACAGTGTGACAGGAGCCTTCTGAATGATACATGACTCCTCACAGATGAAAAGAGTTGATGAAAGAAGCATTTGACCAAGGAGAGAGAACCCCAGGGGTTCCAGCCCTGGCCCAGGCTGCCACCCATCTGTGGATGCATTCAAGATTACATTGCTGCCACCCCCCACTGCACCCCAAATCAGTGCATTTTAAGAGCAGTTGTCATAGCTATTTTCTATTGAGGGAAAAATCACCCAAATTCCTAAATAGTACCTCAGCAGCAAAGTTATCCTAATTACTCAGTTGCATAAGCTGCTATGTTCATAAGTTCATGTGAACAAGCCCATGTTATATGAGGTTAATTCCCCACCCTTTTGTTGTAGCTGTTGCATTAGCAACATCATGCAGGCCACATAAAAAGTATTTGTCAGTCTTGCCATGAACTACTGATAAAAACAGTGACAGCCACTCACGCAGCATCTACGTACGAGGAACAGCTGGCTGTCTCTGTCCTACTTACAGACAGTTCCTTGCAGCAACAAGCAACAACCAGTTTGTCATTCTAGACCACAGCAACCAAAACAAAAGTCTGCACCAGCTGAAAGAAATATGATGCAAGTCTCCAATACCTCTTTCTAATATCACTTAATTTAGAAAAGGCTGCCATTTCCACAGAAGAAACCTAACAGCAATTTAAAAGCAAAGAAAGGATGTGAGAAAGCTTAACAACCCAACAACAAGAACTCTGCACCATGTTCACTACTATTAGGGATGGGAAAATCTGTCCATTTTAGTTTCACATTTTACCAGTCTTTGACTCAGTTCTCCACATCAGTTTACAGAAAACTTTTAAGTCTTTATGAAAATTCATCAGTATTTTAGTGCAAACTTTTTTCAAATATTATTTTTGTGTGTGCAATTCTGCCTTATGCACACATTTCTGTAATGCATATTTCCCCTAATATTTATATTTTCCCCAATACAACAAGTTTTTATATATAGTTAGTCTCACATAACTAAGCACTTCTCCGACTGCACGAGTTTCCAAAACTGAACTGGGGGGGGGGGGGATTCCAGAGCGTGACATCTCTGATGCATTTGTGATTTCTTTTTTTTCTGAAGAATAGCCCAGGAACTTTTCATGAATGTTTAATTGGGAGAAACAGCTGGGGGCAAAATAATTTCCCAGATGCAAGAAAGTATTGCTTGGCCACTTTGTGATGTGCTCAGATTTTATATCTAAGCAAAGCTCTGCTGCATAGCTGAGATTGTCCCTGACCTCAAGCTGAGGTTTGGCGGTGCAGCACGAGGTCACAGACATGATGCCAGAGGAACAGAGTGCTGTTCACCACAATCTTTGAGATTTGTATATTTCGGCTTACACCATGTCTCAGCATAATTTCACCAACTGAACATTTCCTGTTCCCTGCTTCACAGCACAGACTGCTGGCATAGGTGGGGATAATGAGGCCAAGACATGAGATAAGTCTAACTACAGTGGTACCTTGGTTTCCAACTGTTTTGGATTACAACCGTTTTGGATTACACCCACATCAAACCTGGAAGTGCTTGTCCCTTTTTTTGGATAACAACCCAATTTTTTTTCATTACAACCCACATTTTTTTGGGAGGCCCCACTGGCGAAAGTACGCCTTGGGTTACAATCTGTTTTGGTTTACAACCAGACCTCCGGAACAGATTATGGTTGTAAACCAAAGTACCACTGTACAGTGAAACCTTGGGTTACTTACTGTCCTCCTTACAAACACTTTGGGTTACGAGCTCCACTAACCCGGAAGTAGGTGTTCCACGTAGCAAACATTGCCCCCGGATGCAAGCGGAAGTTGCGCGCCGGCGGCACAGCGGGAGACCCCATTAGCGAAAGTGTGCCTCAGGTTAAGAATGATTTTGGATTAAGAATGGACCTTAGAACGAATTAAGTTCGTAAATGGAGGTAACACCGTAGTTCCAGACCCCTGATCATCTTGGTTCTAGCCTTCGTAAGATTGCTGTGGGCACCTATTTGTCAGGGCACATAGTGCTTAGCACCTCATTTTCTGAAAAGGATGGATCTGAACGGATGGGTGCTTATTCACAGCTGCAATCCCTGTGCTAGCTGCTCCTCTGAGCAATGTGCTATCTGTTGAAAAACATTTCACTGCTTGTAAAATCCATTCCCACATGGATAGTACCTGCTCCGGCATGACAGTGAAACATGCTTATTCCTGTTCATTAGAAAGAAGTGAGCAGAGATTTTATCCCTCACATCAGTCCAATGAAGGAGATTAGACCTAGTGTCACCACAGCAGTGAGGTAAAAGTGTCACTTCCATAGCTGCAAGATTCTGGACAGAGAAAAGAAAGTACTTCTTCACGTACCATACAGTTAAACTATGGAACTCACTCCCACAGGAGACAGAAATAGCGACCAGCCTAGATGGCTTTCAGATAGGATTACAGAAATTCAAGGAGGAGAGCGCTATCAAGCCACAATTGCTATGCTCTGCCGCCACAGCTGCAGGCAACAATGCTTCTGAATATCAGTTGCTGGAAACCACAGAAGGGGAGAGTAGTCCTGTACTTGAATCCTGCTGGTGGGTTTCCTACAGGCATCTGGTAGGTCATTGTGAAATCAGGTTGCTGGACTAGACAGGATACTGGCCTGATCCAGCAGGCTCTTCTTATGGTCTTATGCTCTACAGAAATAATCAATCATACAGTCTGAGTGGGAGTTTTGTTTCTAATTGAAAAGTTAATGAAATTTAGCACAATCATAATTGCTATCATAGGAGTACGAAGCCTTTACATACAAACAAATTTCCCCAGAAATCAATTTAGGATTGAAACAGAACCATCTCTGGGGTATAGCACAATCTCCTCAGTGGTACACAGCAAAAAAAAAAATTGTTTTAAGAAAAACAAAATAAACGTTGCAGAGTTCCCGAAAGGTAAAAATCAAAGCACAGTTAAGAGAATCGCATTTGTAACCTTGGGGAAACTTTCAAAAATTTCCCAGCAGAGTTAAGTGCAATTTTTAACGTGTTAACAGTAAAATAACAACCCAGCAAATACAGTTTAAATTCTTTTCTGTTTCAGAATGCATAGATAAACGAAGAAACTTAATCTATTCAGTTCAGTTTATTGTGTTTTACGGACTATCAACAGCTTATGTAAAAAAAAAGTTAAATCTTTCATTCTAATTCATTATTATTATTATTATTATTATTATTATTATTATTATTATTATTTTATTGAGATTTTCAGTTATACATTTTACACAATAAAATACCCACCAATAAAATAGTACATTTGTTTACTTCCCTTCTCCTTCTTCCATTGTTCTTTTAATTTTCCCATTATTACCGCATACTCTGTTCCAACCATCCAATTCTTAACAACGTTTAAAGGATGAACTTCCCCAATGGGTTGTTTAGCAACCTCTTTTCTAGCAGCAGCTAGTAATAGCATGATTTTTAAAAATATAATTTAGCTCTTGCACTGAAATATATTTCAGTTGTTATAACATATGCTTTTTGTTTATCTAGGTTTTTTTAAGGCAATGAAATGCACTCCAACAAAAAAATCATAGCCAAGGAAACATGGGATTTCTGATGAATTTCAGTATCTAGTCATTGAAATTTAGCTTCTCTATGATGGGGGGGGGAGGGACACTAATATCCCAAAACTAGGGAGGGGGGAACTGGAGGCAAAGTGGCAACTGATATGCCTGCTCTATGCACTTGATTGACTTTACAAGAAATTACCTGATCTTAATGGGCTAATTACATTGCTTCCCAAGCACCTGCCATGGGAATTAGTCAAGCGCCTTGTAATCTAATACCCAGTACAGAGAGCACGGAAAACACCATGCAAACATCTTCACTGACAAAAGGGGAGGTTTGATGCTTTCTGTACCCATGTGATGGCAAGTGTTGTGGCCATGCAAGTCAGACTCTATTAGACAGGTCTAAGTTGTTTAGTGATCTTCTTGCCACTTCACCTGATGGCTGATATATTAAAAACACGGGTCTGACTCACTGCTGCTGTCTCCACAGAGCTTTGTTCCTACAAAGTAAACAGTTGTCTGCACATCTCTTGAGGGTTCTAAGTACAGATGTTGCATTCTACAGGCAAGGTGCTGCTTTATCAATTTAATGTCACCCCGTATGGGAATAGCGTTAATTATAAGACTAGCAAAACCTTCCAGGTGGCCAAAACTGTTTCATCATGTTACATTTATCTCATGTATATAACCTGTTTTCCACACTGTCTCAAGGTTTCGGGAAGGCTTGTAGTCTCCCACGTCCTGTTAACTCTTGCATTTCAGCATTTCAGCCAGACATCTAAAGGCTACAATCTCCACTCCAAAAAGACAGCTGATTGAAACAAATGGGATTACACTGTGCACTAGAATTCATGTTTCTGGCCAAAGTAACCGCTTCAGTCGCTAAATGTTCCCAACACGTTGACACACTGTTTACAGAATTGTTTGGGAGTGGGGGAGAAGAGTTTATAATATCTTAATAGCCACATCCTGAGGAGTAATTGAAACAAGTTCCTATTTTTTTAATCATAAACCAGGATTCAAAGGGAACAAATAAATTATTACCCAACCCATTCGTCATCAGCAACCATCTCAAATGAAATAAATTACTTGGGGGGGGGGGAAGAATCTGGGAAAATTCATACCACTCATCTCTTAATAAATTTAAGACTGTTGATAAACAGCAACTTAGAAAGGAAGGAAAAAATCAGAATGTTCAATATACTCACCCAGGGGTCACACAATATACTGTAGGATATAGCACTGTGGAATTAATACAGGAAACTTTTAACTTACACCCAAATTGCATCTTGGGAATAAGGCCTATTGGGAGATGCGCTGGCAATTGTACAAAGCATTTCAGCTGTTAATATGAAAATGGAGAACAACCATAGGAGGCCAGCTACTGATGTTTTTCTACCTCTTTGAAATTATATCCTGCTGTTCACTTTTCCAAGCTATGCAGGGGAGATGATTCTATCTGTCTTTACAGATTCAAACAGCCATCATCCAGAGGCAGAGAAAACTGCCTTAAGATATCACGCAATAGGATGCAAGTTACAATGGAGCAGGTGTCTTTTGAATAAACATATGTACTGAGCACAAATGCTAACTGCGCAAGGCCATGTCAAAAAGGCATGAAGTATAGGGGGGAAAGTAGCCCCACACACCACAGGGGAACAAGTCCACTGGTGCCACAGAGCAGGAGAGCGGGAGACATCCTTAAAAGAAAGTCAACACAATTTGACCTATGCTCTTTGGGGTATTCTGTGCACATGAATATCTATCATTTTTAACTGAAGATTTCTATCCCAGTTTGCATCTATATTTGAACTATTTTTAACCGTTTTCATCTGTAGAAGTGTTTTTGATTGTTTGTAATTGGTATTATATGTGGAATTGTTTTTTAAATGAAACTATTTTTCATTGTTCTTACAATCATTTTGTGGTTGTAACTAACCTAGCCTAATAATGTCTCCATTGTTGTTGTTGTTGTTTAGTCGTTTAGTCGTTCTGACTCTTCGTGACCCCATGGACCAGAGCACGCCAGGCACTCCTGTCTTCCACTGCCTCCCGCAGTTTGGTCAGACTCATGCTGGTAGCTTCGAGAACACTGTCCAACCATCTCGTCCTCTGTCGTCCCCTTCTCCTTGTGCCCTCCATCTTTCCCAACATCAGGGTCTTTTCCAGGGAGTCTTCTCTTCTCATGAGGTGGCCAAAGTACTGGAGCCTCAGCTTCACAATCTGTCCTTCCAGTGAGCACTCAGGGCTGATTTCCTTAAGAATGGATAGGTTTGATCTTCTTGCAGTCCATGGGACTCTCAAGAGTCTCCTCCAGCACCATAATGTCTCCATAGCACTTAATAAACACTTTTTGTAAAATAAGGTATAGACCTCGGCAACAGTATCAGGTCTGTACAAGAAGAGGCCTGCTGGATCAGAGCAAAGGCCTATATAGTCCAGCATTGTGTATTCCGCACTGGCCAGTCAGCTGCCTCTTATGTGAAGTCCACAAGCAGGGGATGAGGGCAATATCCCTCTGCTGCTATTGTTTCCCAGTGAAAGGCATTCAGAGGCATGCTGTCTCTGATCCTGTAGACAGCATGTAGCCTTCATGACTAATACAGCTTATCCATGCCCTTTTCAAAATTTGTCAATATTATTCTCTTTTTTAATTATTAAAAGGTACTTATGCATCAATGACTAGTAGCCATTGATAGCATTGTTCTCCAGCTTCCCCACCCCCTTTTTATCTTGATCCAGGCTGAAGTTCTTGGGAACCTGAAAGGTGACTTGCTTGCTATTTTGTGATACTTGATTGATTATATTATTATTATTTTAAAAAACAAACCATTATCCTGTTCTTATTTTATGAAAAGTAAAAGCTCAAAGTGTTGCTGAAAGCAGCACACCTGTGTGTCTACAGTATGGAGCATAAATAATAAATACCAAGGGGAGAGATCAACCTTATCTAATCTAGGATGAAAAGGACTCTATCGCTGCAATTTATGGCAAAAAGTTCTTCTTACAAAGAAATCCCACATACATTTTTTTGTAATTTAATTCGATGAGAATGCAGCTGTATTTTAGTTCATGAGTTCTTTCATTCCAACCTATACTTTAGTTGTTAAACTGATCTGTTCCTAACTAGCATTTACAGAAACAAGAAAAATGACATACTCCACTGTGCAGCATATTTGCAAATAATCTCTGAGTCTGGGAAAAACATAGGGCTTTGCTTATTGTTAACTTAAAGTGTTTCTGTATAGAGATGTCAGGTTATGATTACCATCGATTTGAAGACATCTAAATTCTGGATATAGGGACAATGGCACAGAAAGATTGGAGCAGAGCAATATGTCAGGTTATTTTTTCATACAGCTGAGTCAATGAAGCACATGGTTTATAAAACAGTAAAGAAGTTAAATATATATCTCTAGCATCTATTTTAAGTTATCAGCTGCCAATAAAAGAAAATTATTATTTCCACAAAACAAAAAATGCCACAAATGTATTGTGTATTTGCATATGTAGAGGATCTTTTCTCAGCTGCCAAGAGGCAATTCACATGCACACAAAAACACAAGAGCCTTGCTGGATCAGGCCAATGGCCTGGATCAGGCACAGTGGCAAACAGATGCCTACAGGAAGTCCAAAAGCAAGACCTGAGTGCAACAGCACTCTCCCCAACGTGATTTCCAGCAACTGGCATTCAGAGGCATCTCACCTCTGACAGTGGAGACAGAATATAGCCATTGTGGCTAGTAGCCATTATCTTCCATGAATTTGTCAAATCCTCTACTAAACTCATTCAGGTTGATGGCCATCACTGCCTCTTGCCAGAGAGAATTCCAAAGTTTAACTATACACTGTGTGAGGAAGTATCTTTTTGTGAGGAGAAACTGGGGTCTTCAGGCAAACTAATTTCAGTCTATTTCAAGCCAAATAAGATGGGGTAAATAAGAGATAAACCTGAACGGAAACAACTCCATGCCCCAGAACTCCACGCCTCTTCCGAGAAACAAATATTCAGCAATAAGGAACTGTAACTCCCCCCCTTAACTATTTTCTAAATATGATTGCATTGAAAAGGTAGGAGGTAATTGGAAGGCACTGAAGATCATCAGCCGTAGGTAGTGTAAGTATTTGCTCTCCCCTTCTCCTTACAGAGTCGACCCTCTGCCCAGTCTGTTCCACACTCCATGTAGATACACACCCTTTGACTACTCCCCTCCTTTCCCTCTCCCCTTCTTTTAAAAGAGAAGGTTTCACCTGAGTCTTTTGTTGCCGTTATCTCAAGATGATGCCCCAACT
This sequence comes from Podarcis raffonei, assembly GCF_027172205.1. Classification (NCBI taxonomy): domain Eukaryota; kingdom Metazoa; phylum Chordata; class Lepidosauria; order Squamata; family Lacertidae; genus Podarcis; species Podarcis raffonei. Next base: position 54,100,563 of record NC_070603.1, read on the forward strand.
GCCTTTGCAAAGATAATCATGTAAGAGGAGTAACATACTAGCAAAGTAACCAACAGCTTTACTTCTCACTCCCAGTAACGTTATCTTGATAGACGTTGGGCTTATGTGGCATTAGTCTTGTGCTCAAATGGTTCAGTAACTCATTATAAAAAGAGGTAACATACAACTGGCACCAACTTTTATCTCCTTACTTTTATTATCTGATAACTTTTTCAACATTTGGTCACCTAACCACCAACAGCCAGCTTATCAAGTGAGGCCTACGTTACATCCATGGTAACTGCCTCCTCAGGAGAGTATGAAATTCATCTCTTTAAAAAATCCAGAATGGTCAGGGATGTGGGGCTCACCCAGAAGCCTTGTTCATCAATGTGTGCTTTAAGACCAGAAAATTATGTTACTAGTAATCCTCCTGCTAAGAAGAGTAATGTAAAAACAAGCTGGATTAGGATCCTTCCTAGCTACATCATCATGGTGCCCATTATTATTAATTGATTTATATAACACCATCCATCCTTGGGTGTTTGCCCAATACAGTTTCCAGGCTTTTTCAAAGCCAGTACAAAACAGCCTTATTCCCTCTGTGTCTCCCAGTGTAATTCATCCTCATTCATTATTTGGTGTCTGTGTGAACAGGTGCAGAGCAGAAAAAGTGAACCTTATACCTTCATTACCACACTGTTTTGTCTTGAAGTCTCCTTTGGTTACGCAAGCATGAAATAGGCATTTGAATTTGTCCAAGTGCAGACGTTAAAACATATTACAAAGGAAGTTGAAGTGTACATTTTTAGAAAGTAAACCATAAATGGCAAATATCCTGAAAAACAAAAAAGCCGTAGGAAGACAACTCCAATCTTGTCCAGAGGCATGGAAGAAGTTTGATAATGAAGCATGCAAAAAGGAGTAGTCTAAGTCACCTCCACTCACTATTTTATAGTTAGAAATCTTGGATAATGAGCTTCAGCATCACTATTCTTCCCAGTGAAGTATGATGCCCATTGAATAAATATTATTTAGGTTTGAAAGGCAACACCTGAAAGTCTCTTATCAAATGCATATAAGCTTTCAAATTCTCTGCCTACTTGAGAAAGCAAGGCTAAACACTCTCACCAAATGGATCATTCAAACAACTCTTTCTATGCCATTCCAAGGAATTGCATCTATCCAGGAAGATAGGAGTAGATGATCATGCAAGATGAGACTAAGTACACAGATAACACCTCTGGTTGCATTTCTAAAGGTGTGTTTGCATCAACTGGGAATTACTCCAATCTGATGTACCTGAGAGTCATTTGATCTGTGGGCTTTGAAGCTTCTGCTTCAAAGAGAGATGTTAGAAGTGTGGGCTTGAACATATGTATATTAAAATTTAGATTTCAATGTAAGTCAGGTTATTTATTACTAAGGAGACACCTAGTATTACTGATTTCTTTTAAAAACCAAACAAATAAATAAATATAATCCAATTCACATTTCTAAAATACAATTTATGTATTTTTAATTTATAAAAAAAACAGTTTTATGGGTCAAAAGTTTGAAACCTATTTTTCTCATGTGATTACAGCATGCATTACATTTGTTTCTAGAGCCTGAAGTTTTGGTTGAGTAATTTCATAGGCAGTTAATAATACATATACTTAGTACACCCATATTTCTATTCTTCAAACTTTATCACTTGTATAACTTCTTAAACTGCAATCTCCCTGCATTTTTTTTATTTCCCAAGCTCGACAACATTATGGCATACACTCTGCATAAAAACAGATGAAGTGGAAACCAATAACGTTTTGATGGTATGCAATTATCCACTTACGAGCTGAATCCTATAGTATTTACTCAAGACAGAATTCTGTTAGATGCACCCCCCTCTCTGGACTTCAAACCTTTAAAGAGTTTCTATTGAACTTGTCCTTGGGATAACACACTGCAACCTTGTATATATTAATGACTCTCAAAGGAACGCACTATCAATACTGGTCACAAACCAGAGAACCATGCAACTAGCTATGCCCAATCAGCAAAGGTTTTGGATATCATTCTTGAATAGTTAAACTTCTCCCCTCAGTTACATAGTGAAATGATGATAGATGCAGGTCACAGCATGAAAAGGCTGCTTCCTCTTTCAAGGGCAGGGGGGAGTCAAAGTTCTTTATGAGTGCATGGATTGGTTAGTAGATAGTGATGGCTGTCACCAGCTCATAAGAAATGCTCATTCAAATTTCACAACACTCAAAATAAAGTATGCTATCAAAATTAAATTTTTGAAACTATTGTTATGGATTAAAACAATCTGTGGGCAAATGTCCGATCCCAACTAACCTTCTATGGGTTTGCTATATGGATGATTCATCTGAACCAAATACAGTCAAACCTCAGTTGTCAAACGTTATCCGTTCCGGAAGACTGTTTGACATCCGAAACGTTCGACAACTGAGGTGCAGCTTCTGATTGGTTGCAAGAGCTTCTTGCACTCAAGCAGAAGCTGCATCGGACGTTCGGGTTCCAAAAAATGTTCGAAAATCGGAGCATTTACTTCCAGGTTTTAGGTGTTTGGAAGCTGAAACGTACCATAACAGAGGTGTTCAGTAACCAAGGTTTGACTGTAGCAGCTATATGGCTGAGTTAGTGGACTGAAACAAATGTGTGTGAATGTTTTGCATATAACATGTTATATTATATATGTTATATTATGTTTTATACATATATCTATATATATCTCAATCAGTGCATCAGAAGCCTTTTGCAGAACTTTTCTAAAACAAGTGCAAGCTCGATATTTATGCTATTATTCCTTCCAACATCTATTGAAGAATTCACAAATGTTAAATTAAATTATTTATTTAGGGCGTTCCCCAAACACCTTGAGGAATCCCTTTATTTCTACAGGAGGAACAAAGACATTATTTGTTTTGTTGATTATTTCAGGGTGGAATATAATACTAATACTCATTGGTAACTGAAATAACCACATGTGCTTTCATCCCAATATTCCAAGTGTTTGTCGACCCACAAAGGTAAGCATACAGAAAGTGCTGTCATTCATTGACACTACAGACAGTGCTTTTTTCAGGGGGTACTCAAGGATATGCAGTACCACCACCTCTTTTTGGGTTAAAAAGTGTGGCATTTATGAAACAACCTCATGGTGAGTACCAGCACCTATTTTTCTAGGAGGAAAAAAGCACTGACTACAGATACGTGGCAGGATTAATGGTGTCTCATGATGGTATGACTGGTAACAGTATCAATGTATCTCTATAGTGCGTAGCTCACCTGTGGATGATGTTCCTGCTCTGGAGATAGTCCAGTGCCAGTGCTAGTTCACAGATGAACAGCTTCACAGTGCTCTCTTGGAAGCGGACATTTTGCTGCAGGTGGTAACGCAAGTCTCCTCCAAGAAGCAGATCAACCACCATAAACATGTCTTCCTCATCCTGGAATGAATACCTGGAACAAGATGCCAGAATACAAAGGACATATAGCTTGATTAGTGCAGTAGAATTAGAAGCATGTATGATGAGATCTATGACTCTGCCTGGAGTCAGACTTCCTCTTTGTGCAAAACACAGCAAACCCTAAGTCAAGAACTGGGGTTAGTAGTGTCGTGCTTGCACAGCAAAATATCTTAAGGTTTAAGCTATTCTGGGTATGTTGGACTATTAATAGGACATGTGGCCAAAGTTTCATTTCCATAATTCTTCTAGACATGGAACCCCCCCTCCCTTTTCTCGTGTGTGTGTGTGTGTGTGTCTGTGGGGAGGAGTCCAACAATAAGGCTTATTCAAGGACACATGAAATACAAACAAAAGTATGAAAATTAAAACAGCAACTGTGTTGGACAAGAAGTGGGAAACAAGGAAAGTAGCAGAGACACACAACTGGTAGCAAACAAAAAGAGAAGGCACTCCCAAGCCCTTTATTCAATGCCTTCTAGCTAGAACTCTAACCTCTAGTTACAAGGGCTCAAGGCTGTCTAGAAACACCACTCTCTAGTTCTGAATTCCTCCTTCCCTTAACCCCTAATGTGTGGAGGCTCCCTGGGGTCACAAAGGAAATGCACTTGACACCTGCTCAAGGGGACCTCCATCTATTCCTAGTCAATGCATTCAAAAGTTATGTCCTGGCACTGCAAATAAATGGCAGGGCTGAGCCCCGGCACAAATTAAGCCTCCACCCCCAACATTTTCATATCGCCTTCGAAATTTCCCTCACAAGACCTTTCTGCTTGACTTCATTTAAATAACAGCGAGTTAAATGTGGGCTCAAGAAATCAATACGTTTTAGACTTGGAGCAGTCAATGCTCTTGAATACAGAGAGGAAAATTAGCTGCTTTTGTGCCAAAAGATTCCCTGAGGTGCCAGCATAATTAAATACAAGGTAAAATCACATCATCTCTAAGTCAATGGACAAAGAAAGATGCATGAATATAAGCAAGCAGCACAGAAGACAACCATGCATGTCTTTGACAGTCTAGATGATGCAGGAACACTAAAGACAACCCCTTCGCAAAAAGCAAGAGTGTCCAGACCCACCTAAAGATCTTGTTCCCATATCTGCTCTTTGGGGGCAGGCCCATAGCTGAGTGCTAGGGGTTATAGTGTGCATACAGAAGGTCCCAGATTCAATATCCAGATAGGGCTGGGAAAAGTCTCCTCTGAAATCCTGGAGGACTGTTGCCAGTCAGTGTACATAAGACTGAACTAGATGCTGAGGCTCCAATACTTTGGCCACCTCATGAGAAGAGAAGACTCCCTGGAAAAGACCCTGATGTTGGGAAAGATGGAGGGCACAAGGAGAAGGGGATGACAGAGGACGAGATGGTTGGATAGTGTTCTCGAAGCTACAAACATGAGTTTGACCAAACTTTGGGAGGCAGTGGAAGACAGAAGTGCCTGGCGTGCTCTGGTCCATGGGGTCACGAAGAGTCGGACACAACTAAACGACTAAACAACAACAGATGGACCAGCAGCCATATAGTATGAGGCAGCTTCTTTTAGATTGAGCAAGAATAACCCATAGAAGCTTAGGAAATTGCACTTCTATATTTTGAAAATGCATTTGCAAATAGCTATGATGATTTTCTTCATAAATGTTTTGTCATCACCCCTAACCATTGTGATTTGGGGACAGATCCTGAAGAAATTTCCTTACTACCAGGTACTGTATGCTGAGCTGCAATGTGTGGACACAGCTACTGATTAGCTTTCCTTTAAATGTGAAATCTATGGCAATCATTCAAGCAGCTATATTAACACATATCTGTATACAAGGAGTGTTGCTGTTTTACAGCTCTCCAAGTTTCAGTCAAATGAGATTTCCAGAGTGACTTAAAAATCCTACTCAACAGAGAGGGATGAAATAAATCAATCTATTGAGCCGTTACTTGGCTGTAATGTTCTCTACAGATTTCTCCATCATGCTAGAGGTGCAGGTGGACTGTGTTTAAAACAGAAAGAGAGAAAGAAAGAGAGCAAACAGCTCTAAAACAATTCTTTTTCCTATATGCAGGGCTGAAAGACAGCTGGGGATCAGCAAATTGGCATTAGAAATACAGTCAGTTCACCAGTGCATAATCACAGTGAATAGCTTCTCCCCAGGTTGCCCTTTTGAGTCCACCAGGATCACACAAAGAAAGAACCAGCCTTCAGAATTTCTCACGGAATGACAGGTTTATATGGCTTTAATGTTGAAGATTGGGTGGACTGCTTCAACTGTTCCCATTTCCAGAAGCTGGCCAAGATGGGGGAATTTCAGTCCATGCTGCAGGGCTGACAGAACTGTACAGTCTGATGTGGAGGACCTTCCCTAGTGAGTATGATGGTAAGCGGGGGGGGGGGGATAATTACTCTTCTTTGCATTTCTTTGTGTATTCCTGGTGTTTGTATGCATAAGTTACCCTGAAAGGATTTGTATCCCTAAACACAGGATATAAAGAACAATGGTAAGGACAGCAACACCAGATACAGTGTTAATTATTATTATTATTATGTCAAGCCAGAAGACAAGGAATCTGCCATCTGGGAAGAAGGAGAAGAAGGAGGAGGAGAGAAAAAAATTATCTATTATATTATACTCTATTTTTATTGTATCCATTTTATTGCAACTTTTTGTATCATTGCTGCTTGTTGTATCATTGCTGCTTGTTGTCATAATCTTTTGTAAACCACTTTGAGTGGCTCTTCTCCAAAGAGATATATTTATTGAATGAATGAATGAATGAATGAATAAATAGATAGATAGATATTAAATACAATACAGTGCCAAGCTAGGTGAAAACTACCAGCTGGTATTGCCCTTAGTTCAAGAAGTTCAGTCAATCAGGTGGGTCATACATTCTCTCATATGTAACATGGAAACTGGTCCAAGACGATGTTGAAAATCAGACTTTGGCTGGAGTTAAAATAGCTGAGAGATGAAATGTAAGAGTTTCCCCAAGTGAAATTACACCAATAATCTTAAAGCCCACAATCATGGATCTACAAGTACAACTTAGGTTCAAAGACAAAAACTCAATTTTGCCTTTATTTTGTAAGATGTAGCTTGTTAGAGAAACCCCCTGTGATAAAATATTTGCTGACTGTTGCAGTTAACCTTCAGCCACTAGTTTCAGTAAATCTATATTTATTAAAAAAAAGTTTTCACTTAGGAAACCTAACCTGAGAAAACCTACGATTATTATTCTGAACACACTCCTGCAAGGAGTAGAACACACAGGGAATAATATAACAATGGGGCTCCTGCAGGTCTCAGTGCAAGTGGACTTATAACAAATCATCAATGTAATCACTTTTGATGGTGCTTGTTAAAGGGGCAGCCACACCCTTGGCAGCTTACATCTCCCAGTTAATGTATTCCTCTTTCAAAACTGATCCAAGATATTATATATATATATATATATATATATATATATATACACACACACACACACACACACACACACGAAACCCCAGGCTGTATAAGGAGGCTGCTTAAAGGAAATTAACAATACAGAGGCGGCATCAGACACCTAGGATAGTCTTCAACATAAGACTAAGCAGATCACTTTCTCCTTGCACAACAGAACTATCTCTCCCTCTCTTCCCTGCTGGAGCAATTTGGTGCTCGTGAAAAGGCTCTCTGCACATGTGTTGCTGAATCATTCTTTTTCAGCCAGTCTGCCAATGCAGACAGTGCGGGCACTACCACGCAGCAGCATGAAACAACCGGCTTCAGGCTATGTTGTCTATGTGTGTGAGTCTGGGAAGGAAGGAATCAGTGCCTGAATGGTGCAGCAAGACTTTTTTCAAGTGTTTACCCTTGTAGCCAGAGGGCATCATTGTCTTGGGGTAGCACTGAATGCAGAGAAAAGGATCCCAGCTAGTGACTTATATAGGAAACTGGAGCCTGAGCAGAACATTTTTGACAGAGTACAAACTTCTCACATGATTCTAACACCTCAGAAGTGATGTGGGGCACCCTGCTTGTTTGAAAGCACACCCTCCCCAAAATCACCATCCTTGTGAAAAGCTTGCTCATTAGACAAGAAATGTGTACCAGGACCCTGCACCACTGGACTGAACCATTTCCTGAAAATGTGAAGTGAGATATTCATTCATTCACATCAATTCTTCCTATGAAGACAACACATCTCCCAAGCTTTTACCACTGTCTTCCCATTCTTATTCCACAGGAGTACTAGCAACATCTGCTACAAATTGATCCACATTCAGGGCATGTAACATAGACCCAGCTGGAGGATACACAGTTAAGACTACGTTCTACGGTCAGAACAAGGGAAGAATCAACTTGAGCTAAGTTTTAACAATGTACCCTCTGGCCTGAGAGTCTCCCCTGACCCTAAGCTACTGGAAATCCCTATATAAACCTAAATAACTCTGCCAACAGACTTAAGACTGCACAGGCTGCAAGCTGGGCTTTTCTCCAAGAACTGTTGTGTTTGAGAAGGAATTAAAAACTTAGGGTGATATATGCAGATGCACTCAAAATCACTATTAACCTCCTTGCATTTGAGGCTATTTGGTAAGGGAAAATTAATCTCCCAGATTTTTTTTTCTTTTTTCTTTTTGGTACTGACTGCCAAAGGCATATTATTAATAGTCTAGACCAATGGCTCAGAGAGGCAGAGAAATTATTTATTTCCCTTGCTTAAGGAGCACCATAAGATGCCTTCATTTATCATGCAGTCTGCTTCTCAAGCATCCGTCACTAAACACTCAAGCAACACTTGTAGACAGCAACTCTCCTGTGATAAGCTATTACTTTCACTCTCTTGATGGGTTAAGCTGCTAAAAAAGAAGCCAGGGAAACTAACAAGCAGATAGATAGTTAAGTAAGCAAAGATAAGCAAAACCTTTCATGTGTAGAAAAGACCAATTATTAGAGTACAAAGTTAGATGCAGCACTAAAATAATCTAACATATACCAAATCACTATTTGATGAGGAGAGGCAGAGTTTTTTGTGTGGCAGGGACACAGGCAGCAGAGGAGTTTAAATAGCCCCCATCCCCACCTAATAGTGCATCTCTTGTTTGATCCATACTGGGAAACAGTTCTGCTTTGTAGTGGTATACATTTATTTGGAATTCCCCGATATTAATTTCCAGTTTTGCTTTGGTTTATTTGTTCCCCGTGGCAAGGAAGGGCCAAATTAGACAAGACACCATTCACATTAGTTGTTGTATGGTGACTTTTTAAAAATGTGAATAGCAGATGGGAGGGGACATACTCCTCCCAACTTTCATTTTTTTAAATGTTGAAGCACATTTTTCCTTATTTGTTTTGTGAGAAACAAGCCTCCTCCTGCTTTCAGTGTTGTTGATTTTTAGCCAATGAATGAAGTCATAGGCAATGACTGGCATTTAGGAAAGCAAATCTAGTCAATCAAGCAAAGAGTAGGTTAGAGTGAATGACCCACTGTCTACAGAAGGAACTTCATGGTGGATTTTTAAATATCTTGTGCTGGTCTTCCCTGGTGGAAGTTTTTAACAACCTGTGAGGGATTATTTAGTTGGGATTTCTGCATTGCAGCAGGTTGGACTAGATGACCCTTGGGGTCCCTTTCAACTCTACAATTCTTTAATAATTTTTATTACTGGCTTTTATATGTATTTGGTCAAAACAGAAGAGCAGGGTATAATTAAAAAAAAACTTCTTCCTTTGTCAGATAATACTTTGGTACCTCTGGTGAAAAGACACTGAGATCTGTTTTATTACCATTACCCTGCAACAGGGTGATTTTGCTGGAGGTTATTTACCAATGCTCTACCGGTAAAACTACCTGAAAACAAAATAAAAAATTGCAAAATAATCTAATTCCCCATTACTTGAAATATTACTGTGGCTCTTAACCGAGTTTAGTGTCCATTGGTAGCAGAACCTTATTCCATCCTTCCTGTTTCAGGGCCACTGAAAGGGGGAAAACACACTAAATCAAAGAAAAAAGGAAGGATCAACATGCCTTATAAGTGTGCTGATTTCATTGTTGATGGCACGCAAGCTGCTGAAAATGAACTGTGCCTCTATCAAGTGTCCTCAGAGAAAGAACTGTTACAGACATTTCCCCAAGATATCGATCTGGTTTCATAGTCTGCCCTGCAGCAGGGTGACTTGACCTTATTCAGGTGGCACCATGTGGGGACAGGGAGAAAACAGATAAAGGCAGGAATTGGTATCTGAAAGGTGCAGCGATGTCCCCTGTAGTAGGCAGTGTGGCTAGATGCCAAAGAAGGCAGGGTTCCTGAACCTTTACAGAGTTATGCAGAAGACAGAATTTCAGCAAATATTAAAGGTGCAGGAGTCCTGTTCCCTTTTGAAACTGACTGTGCTAATGGAATGAACAGGTGGAATTTGAGTTCTGCAACAGGCAGCAATATGCCTTGGGCCATGCCAATAAAAGTGGAACACTTCATCCAAGTTTTAGTGTAGTGGGCCAAATCTGCTTCAGTAGAGGAGAGCCTTTGTGCTGCAGTGGTTGGAATGTTGGACTAGGACCCCCAAGACCGGGATTCAAACCCCTGATTGGCCCTGAGGCTCACTGGGTGTCCTTGGGCCAGTTACTTTACAAGCCTTTGCAATGAGGAGTCACCAATCTTTTGGTGTCCATGGGCACATCTTTTGGACCTCATGCACAGCACAGCACAGAAAGCACAAAGAAATGGGGGAAGTGGGCAGCAGAAAGCAAAGCAGAAGGTTTATTATGAATCTATTGTCAACTAGTGCTAGCCTGAATGATAGCTTGTTACATTCTCTAAAATTATCACATGAAAATAATGACAAAGGTTTTGGGCAAATGAGGAGATCCTAGCCAAAGGGCCACATCAACCCCTTCTCCAGACTTGTATAAATCACATGGAATTCCTTGAGACTATAATTTCAGGCTGCAGATGGGAGACTATAAACTGGAATATTCTCCAAGAAACCAATGGAAAACCAGCAGTATAGGCAGGGGGCTCTATCTAAGCTTTCTCCCCAAAGGCACAAATTTTCCAGGTACAGGTAGTTGTTTTCAAAAGTGACGTTCCTTTGCACTACCAAAGTATATTTCCTATTCAAAACAGTCACGGTCCTAGATCTGACACATCTGCTGTTGGGTCAAAATGCTACATTTATTTATTTTACTGTGAAAGAAAGAAAGGGCAAACAGCATGGCACTTCGATGCCTCAAGCCAGGAAGAACGCAGCCAGTTATAAAAGGAGCTGAACAGGGGGCTCTATTATCCAGGCCCTGCCTAAGACATGAGTTTAAACCACAGGCAGTCCAGGGACCTGTTGTTTCTCTCAAAGGCCACTCAAAGAAAACTAGGTTATACGTAGAAAAGAAAAGAAAAAAGGGCCAGCCAGGCAACAAGTACTGTATTTTGGAAACCAATAATGGTAAATAAGGTTAAATTGAAACAAACAGAACCAGGTTTCCAGAAAAGTGAAGGCAACCTCCTCCCAGGAAAATAATGAGAAATATGGTGCTCAGCTTACCACAAATTCACAAGGAAAGGGTGTTCCAATCCCTGCATGATCTGTAGCTCCTTGAAGACATTTCTCACTTCATTCCGTTCCACACACTTTTGCTTGTTCATATATTTCATGGCGTACATTTTCTTGGTGTCATTCTTCTGGACTATGCAAACCTAGCAAGGACAAACCAAGGCGGAAACATGGTGCAAACTGTAGCATTGTGTTGTGCTGAGGACATTCATGTATCCTACCCTAACTTAGCAATACACCTTATCCTACCTTAATAATGTACATTGCTAAATTGCCGCCTCATTTTTCTAAATCCTGCTCTTCCCCACCATATACAAATGCACAGGCACAGTTGCTGAGAAGAGTCACCAACTAACTGGACATGTTTTCACTGTAAATGAGTGGGACTAAGGTCCCACTTGGTTTATTAATTGGTCTGATGAACTATGTTTTCCCAAACTGATTTGCCTCACATTCTCATAAGCCTTGCCCACCTCTCGCCGTTCTTTAGCCTTCTTCGTCACATTATACCTATTCTTGATGGGCAAAGTGGCCCTGATAGCTTCCGGATACAGATCTTGACATAAAAATGAGAACTAATGAGAACACAGCAGCCTTAAAATCACATTAAAATCCCACACAAAAGGCATCTTAAGTACACATCCTGTTCTCCTTTGGCAAAAATGTAGAGGCTGTACAGGACCAGGCTCAAAGAACTAGGCTCGCACACCTCAAAAAGCATCGTGACTGTGCAAGAGAAGGGAGAAATGAGGCACAATGCCAGTGTGTCCTGAGTTGCTCTGGTGGAAAGTCTCCCTTTACCGGATGTTTACATATAAATTCAGCAGCCCTGGTTTTATCAATAAGAACAGTTTAATATCCTGTAATATAATTTGAAGATTCTGAGCATATGAGGGACAAGGCTCTAATTCTTCCTGATGGTCTGAAAGATAAGGCTCAGCTTGTAGACACTGACAATGCAATATTATCTAAAACCTGCTTACTTGCTGTCCACCTTGTTATTTTAAGAATTATCTGTGGATAGCTACAGTCCCCACCACATGGAGCGATAGTTTTGTTTGCAAAAAAAACCATACCTTTCCAAAGCTGCCTTTTCCAATGGCTCTCAAAATTTCAAAATGGTCGAAGGTGACTGTAAAGAAGAATAAAGGTTTTAAAAATGAAAGCCTCAGCTATTCAATATTTGAAATAACCAATTTCAGAATTATAATACAGCGGGGATAACCATTTGTTCCTTAGTAAGCGGGACTAAACATTATATACTTCACTATTGCTTGAAATAATATTGTTGTTCTGCATTTTTCAAAACTGATAAGATTCTATCTAATAGAATAAGTGCTCACTTTTTAAATGGAATCCTGTTTTATTACTATTTAAGGTAAGGGTATACAGAATGTAAAGAGCCATTTTTTCCACATATTTAGCTCTCTTTTCCCATACCCCTCTTCCCACATGTAGGAACACCAAATAACAGTTATCTTTTTGGATGAAGTTCTGCTGCATTGGGATACTATAAACATTCAAGTTACAAATGAATTTTATTTAGATAAAATGGTAAGAGGAAATATTTCCTGCAATATAAATTGCAGGAACAAACTCCAGTAGAATCTGTAGATCATTTGGCTAAAAATTAGATTTTTATTTTTTTGAAGGCTGAATAAATCTGGCAAGGCAGCCCAAGGTAAGCATCTGTGCAAGCAAGATAACTCCAGGATTACATTTACATGCAAAATTGTGCTTCACCCTAAAATTTTAGTTTTTAGTTGTTGTTTTAAATCAACATATAACATATTAATGTAATAGCTTCAAAATCTGAACTTTTGCACCAGTACTTTTGTCTCCTGCTCTGGTGCTGTGCTCCCACAGTGCCACTATAAAATGGTTTACCATTATGTCCTTGTGCCATTACACGGCTTTTTCTGCCCTATCCCAAATAATTTTAAGCAGCCATCGGATACCAACCCACCGTTCTTGAAACCTCATAAGTGGTTCTAGCAAGGCAGTACAGCTGCAGTTCCTAAATCACTATCTTTGAATTCTGCTCATACTAGCTCAAGTCCTCAGATGGAGATCAGGCAGCACTAAAGCCACAGAACTATTAGTCAAGAAATGATAATAATGAGAGCAGTCCAGTTGTCATACCGGGCACAAACGTAATAGCACTTAAACCTCATTAGGGGGCTGATTGGAAGCACCAATTCTAGGCTGTGGATTACTAACAGCGGCAGCTTTAATGATTGTGACCCCAGAACTGTCAGGTAATGCCAAAGTGACAGAGCCTGAAATTACAACATTTGCCTCATCCATCTGTACATTTCCAACCAATTAAGAAGCGGAAGGAAATAGACCATGTGTATGACCTGCTTTTGCCCGAAACTCCCTCCTGCAACAAGGGACAATACAGTTCAGAAAAGATGTCTGTAAAGCGTGATGGTGAACAGAGGATACAGTGAACAAGACAGCTTATTCTAGCTAGTCAGCCAGTACAAAGTATTCTAAACCATCTGTGAACTGAATGGGGTGGGGGGGTATTTGTGAGGGAACCTGACAATGTATGTAGCTTTTGAGAACCAAGTTTGGAGTCATGGGAGAGAGCTAGGCTAAAGACCCAAATGGCATGTGATTACCTCTGTGTCCCTCTGTCTTTCTTTCTTTCTCTCTGTCTCTCTCTCAGCCATCCTACTTAATAGAGCTGAAATGTCAAGCCTCCATTCTGATTCCTTATGACCTGTAGGGAGCCCACTGTCATGGTTTTGAATAGCAACCAGGCATCTTGACGTGGAGGATGAAGAACCAGGGTGGATCAGGAACATCTGTGGATATTCTGTTCAAGTCACAGGTTCTGACACCAATATGCAGCCTGTCAGCCAGAAGCCCCTTGAACAGAGTCTCCAAAAATGAAGCAATTCCTCCCTCCCACAATATAACAGCCTTTGAACAAGATTCCCTGTGATACTGGCTTTCTTAACACCAAGGACCTCACAGTCACCAGTGGTGGCTCCCTAGTGCAAGTAACACACAAGTTAGGAGCTGACTGAGAGGTGAAGGAGTGCTAGACTCCAACCAGAGGAACACAGCCTTTAAGAATTCCTGGGAACAGGCTTTTACGTATTTATGAACCACCTGAGTATTTCTTATCCAAATGACAGATGGTATATACATTATTTTAATTATAATCATCATCTGGACAGGCTTCAGATGACCTCCAGGCTTTGTTCTAGCAAGTTGTCTGCTATGAGCTATCCAAGGTCCTGCAATTTCAACATTACTCTGCCTGTTACCTACCTGACAAGCCATTCTCAAGCATTCATTGTACTACCTGGGCTCCAGCTTCATCAGGATAGGACATTCATATAGGAACTTGAGAATATAGCTTCTAGTTTTACTGGTTAAATTGTCTCTCTTATGCTTGGATCAGCCATTGCCTATTGCAGCACACATTTAATAATCTCAGCCCCTCTGTTCACTAGTGAACACTGGGGGGAAATTGATTTAATTAAGTATCTCCGTACGCTTAATTCATCTCATAATGGCAAAATCATCATGAACAACAGTTATGGGAAACAGACATTTTCTGAATTGCCCAGGAAGACAAGTGAAGTAACATTCTAGTCAATGCAAATCAAAGGCTTGCAGGATATGTTTTGTGATACTGGCACACAAGACTTTCTCCCGATCCTGCAAATGAGCAGCAAAACATTTTTCATGTGGAACAGCACAACCGAAGCTCCTCATTTGCTGATAAAAGTAAGTCTTAAAAATAGCTCCCAACATGCTAATATCCATCAAGAAGTAATTATGTATGTTTAAATTGCTAAAAATCCACACATATCCCTCAATACAGTATTAAAACATTATAGCTAGCCACTTAAAAAATACTGCCCCATAATTCCATACATGGCTAATAAGAGGAAATTTGGATGGCTTTGAACAAGCTTTGTTAGAAGATAGGAACGGCCAGAACCAGGGGTTCTTACAATCAAACAACTGATACACACAAAATAGTTCTCCTCCCTATTATATGAATCAGGGTTACCCAAATTTCCTAATTTACTATGTTCAGTATATAAATGTACTGGATTATTTGTTATTCCCATAGTTATGGAAAGAGAATTTGGAGACTGCCTCTAAGGGCACCTCTCAACTGTTCATAAGTTCTTCTATTCCAAAGCAATAAGGAAAGGAACAGAAGTTCTCTCCTATGCTCTAAACCAGGCATGGCCAAACTTGGCCGTCCAGATGTTTTGGGACTACAATTCTCATCATCCCTGACCACTGGTCCTGTTAGCTAGGGATGATGGGACTTGTAGTCCCGAAACATCTGGAGGGCCAAGTTTGACCATGCCTGCTCTAAACTGAAGACAGAAAACTCGTACCTGGTCCCTCCCTGCTTCAAATGTCTTGATAAATAAATACCCTAAAACAGGTGTGGGCTCCAGTTGTTGTCAGACCCCAGTTCCCATTATTTTTGGAGTTCAAGAGAGCTGGAGTTCAACAGCATCTGGAGGGTCGCTAGTTCTCCATCCTTGTTCTAAATCCTCTGAGAATACTTACATTCTCCCTCAATTTCTGTTGCTTGACAGCACAGCTTAGACAAGAGTGGATGACAGAAAAGCCAATATCTTGGGACTTGTCTCCTAGTGAAGTGGTTCAGTTTCGCTAAGTGTATCTGATCTCTACAATGCAGATGGAGGTCCATATGAATAAATAGTTCCTGGACAAAAAAAAATCTCTTCCACATATTAAACTATGCACGCAAAGGATAAGGGTTCTATTTAGATTTCTATGTGGATGAATACCTTTTTCTCATGGAGGAACTTCCCACCTGATATCTGACTTGGTACAGCCCACTGGTGTTCAGCTGGTGGGCTGCAACTCACTACTGAGTTGTGGTCTAATTCAAGTGGTAATGGTAATGGGTAAAGGGACCCCTGACAGTTAAGTCCAGTCGTGGCTGACTCTGGGGTCTGTAGGCCAAGGGAGCCGGCGTTTGTCCGCAGACAGCTTCTGGGTCAGGTGGCCAGCATGTCTAAGCTGCTTCTGGCAAACCAGAGCAGCGCACGGAAACGCTGTTTACCTTCCCGCCGGAAGGTATTTAGCTACCTATTTATCTACTTGCACTTTGCGCTTTCGAACTGCTAGGTTGGCAGGAGCAGGGACCAAGCAACGGGAGCTCACCCCATCGCAGGGATTCAAACCACCAACCTTCTGATTGGTAAGCCCTAGGTAAGAATTATTTTAAGATACTGGTCCCACAAATATATGTATGGGTTAAAGGTGGGTTCTGGGTCAGAAAAGGTTGACGATTACTGGTATAACGTGCTGAGAACTAAGTCTCAGTTTCAAGGGCATGTGAAGGACAAGCAGATTTAATTGTGAAATAGGAGTTGGTGGTAGCATTATCTAAGTTTGTAGTATATGCATTGCTGGGCAGAACAAGTGGCATGTAAACGTGCAGTCTAGTTTCACCAGATAAAGCTAACAAATTATAAAGAGACATTTTCTTCTGTTTCTTATCTGTTATCAGTTTTGGCCTGTTGAAAACCATCAAGACAGGACTTTTTGACGTTCTGTAGGTGAAGATAGTATTTACACTATATTGTGATTTCAGACTTATAGACTATTATGCCTGGTGCCAACAACTATGCATACTGAGGCTACTTTGCGAGCTAGTATGGTATGACACATCATTTATGTTTTTAACCTTTCTGTAAATCAGCAGCTGTGTCTTCTTTGAGTAAATATCAAGGAAAAATAATGCCATCATTGTTTTTCTACTTGTGGACAAGTAAAGCCCCTTGAGGTATCTGTTTCAAGGAAAGCAATTAAGCAATTAACCCAATAACTGGAACACCTAGAACAGTGTAAAATGTGAAATCTAATTCCTGTGCTGGGCCCAGAGATGTGGGGTAGAGCATTTCCCAAAATGGAAAATCTTCTGAAAACTTTTCCAGTGCTTAATTTTTCTATGGAAAATTCCACATTTCACAAGTTCAGTAGTAGCAATGAATGGATGACTTCCAATTGCAAAAAAAAAAGGCAAGCTAACAGTTGCAAAGTTTTTACCTTTGTTTAGTAAGTACAGGTAAAATAAATATGCTAAATTACATCACTTTCTAGAGCATCTTGCATAGGACTGCACACACACGCCCATTCTTCCCCAGTTCAAGTAACCTCCTGTAACCTCCAGTACCAACTCAACTCGTTTATCTACTGTTAGGCAGTGGAGAAGTCTGACACACCAGCAGAATCCTGATTGCCACCCGCAACTTCAGCAGCAAAAGTACAAATGTTCTGTATCACATGAATTTGTCCTTCAGTCATTTTCTACAGGTTAGAATAACTTGGTGATCACCGCTACTTGTCTATCAGAATCTACACCGATTTTGTAGCCAGTATACAGGTAAAAACCATCCAGGCAGATTCTAGTCCAGACGTAGCGTCAGACATTAGTAATATATTTCAGAGCAGTAGGCTCACTGCATGTTCAGCACAAAGGCATTTGTGATGTGGTTGAGCATGCAGGACAATTTCAGTTTCACAGAGCAACATGCACAAGCCTCTTGAGTGAAAATGGCCTTAGGTGGTAACCCTATAAACATTTCCTTGTGGAGTGAGTCTCACACTTGCTCTTACTTCCAAGTAAAAATGCATAGGATTGAACTATTAACAATGTAGCTATTACACATTAACTGCTGGGTACTAAGCCCTTATGAATCACTAGCCAAGTTATTTTGGAAGTCTGGTCACAGATACACCCACACACCCATACCAACAAAGCTGCTTCTAAACACTTTGTAAAATCTAATAGCAAAGAATAATCCCAAACGCTGGCCTAGTCCCATAGAAAATGAACCCCGCTTTTTCCAGGTCTTTATCTTGATCTCACCACTGGAAGTCAAGAATGACCACAAATGGGATCACTGACTCCTTAAGCTGCAAATAATAGGTTTCTGTGGCTAGATTGATATTGGGATAAGCAAATTAAAAGGGAAAGACCTCATAGGTTCACAGTGTATTTTAAAGTTGCTCAAGGAAGCAGACTGAGAAAAGAAACAAAGGCATATTGATATCCAGCAATGACTATAATCACAAAGGGCAGGAATATAGATGGATAGGTCATAGTGATTAGGAAGAGTGACTGGCGTAATATAAAGCTAGTCCAATGAAGACACATTCTGGGAACAGCCAGGGAGACAGAGCACACTTCAGCAATTTTCTCTGCTTATTTGCAGAGCTGGCACTGGGAAGTTGCAAAAAGAATGAGCTGGGAAGCCTGCAGTTCAAATTTCAGCACCCCCAAAATTCTCTTGATGACTGTCAGCAAGGCATTACCCCACATCTGCAATGCAGGGGTAATAACCCTGGCCTGCCTTACATGGCTGTTGTAAGGATTATGATACAATTATATATGTGGAGCCCTTAGTGGGGCCAAAAAATGGGATGAATATGTTTTTATTGTGTTTAAATAACTAATTAAAAATAGTATGTGGCATGCTTGAGTGAACCCTACTGGTCTTTCTCTTGAACCCTGCTGCCATATCACCCCTATAGCATCTGCATGGTGAAACACAGTGGCACTTGGAGCCGAAGAATCCTTGCTTCAAGACACTCCACAACATTAAGACAACGTCTAGACTCTGAGGCTTGGTGGCACTTCCATCCATACTACTGCCTCAGCTGTTGGTTCCATCGCCTAGTCCTTTCCTTGCTGCTGCAGTATCTCTGCCTGGACACCCTACACCACTGTGTACCCACATGTATTCACTATGTGTCCACTTGCAATCTACAACAGCACTTGCTTGCTCCTAGAGCAGACAACCGCAGAACAGACCTTCCAGAGACAAACATAACCTTGGTTTAGAAACAAATGTCAGGCAGCTGCCTGACAAGATGGGGAACACACCAGTTTCCTGGAGGTGTCCAATATTGCACAAAACTGGCCTTTAATTGCCTCTGGAAATCAGGTAATTGCCTCTGCTATAATTATTGTGAAAATGTATTTGAAGAGTTCAATTAATGGCAAGAAAACCCAAATATTGAAGAGCTTAACCTGTCAATAGTGAGATAAATTACTTTTGGCAAGTAATTAGAATCAGATATTTCCCTATAAATTGCATTTCCTTAATTATGCAGGCCAGAAACAGTGTGTGTGTGTATCACAGCTATATTCACAACTATGGGGCAAGTCCCCTTTGCCATTTTCAGCCCTGTATAAATTAGTTCTCTGTACCTTTACCACGTAGTATCATCATTTCCAATGGGACTTGAACATTAATGCGCTTTGCAAGGGCTCTTGATGAAGTGATTGTGTCTTTTCTTACAAAATCTAAGAGGATATCAGTCTTTTGCTCTTGCAATATGACTCCATTCTACAAATGTTTTGCCAGTTTAAATAGCTTGGATCTGTGTGGAAAAATCTACAGATCAGCATTTGGGATGAAAATGATAATGATAATGATGATGATGATTTTAACCGTTTGGACAGCAGTAGGTTTAGAGTTGAGATGCAATTGTTCATTTTTTTCTTCAACTTTCTTTTCTCACTGGACACTTCCAGAAATATGTTTATCTTAGGGTGGCTGCTCCTCATGCATGCAGTTTTTTGCAGCATCCACACAACATTTATAGCATCAAAATGCCAGCCCATATTCCCCCACCCCATTTAATCAGTATTTATCCTTTCCAGGAAAAATGCAGTAAGTTTTTTTAAAAGACACACACACAAACAAAAACCTATCGCCAACAACTTGCTTACAATATCTTATTGACACATTATATACCCTTAGATAATGTTGAGCACTTGAGTCTTGAACACTTCTGAAAAACAATCTAGGAAACCTTTAAGTAATTGCATTTGCTTGCCATGCCCCCACCCCCAAATTGGCAAGCAAATTTATTATATGGAATTATGGTACATGGGATCATCCCATTTTATCTAACAACCTGCAGCAAGTGGCTTGCCCAAAGCCATTCAATGAACTTCATGGAAGTTCACTGAATGTTGGATGAATCAGGACAAGCAAAAGAAAGTACTTCTTCACACAACTATGAATTTCGTTTCTTCACAGGTTAGTGATAGCCACCACCTTGGATAACCTTAAATGACAATTAGACAAATTCATGAAGGATAAGGCTATCAATGGGTACCAGTATCAATGGCTATGTTCTGCCACCACTGTTGAAGGCAATATGCCTCTGAATGCCACAAGAGGGGAGAATGCTCTTTTGCTCAGGTCTTGCTTTGGGGTTTTGCATAGGCATCCGGCTGGCCATTGTAAGAATAGCCACTGGTTAAAACAGCAGGGCTCTGGCTTTAAATGTTCAGCAGAGGTCAGATTATTTAACCACTACAAATCTGTCCTCTTGAGTGGCCTTGGGCAAGTAATTTCCCTCTGTTTTTGTGACAATGAAACAGAGCAACCACACGTAGCCTGCCCCAAGCAAGTTGAAGGAAATGGTGCTATTATAATGCATCATTCTTTTATTCTCTTCTTAAAACCAATTGCATACTACCCTTCTTCTACTCTAATAACAATAGCAGGGCCATGCTTCATGGATGAACAGGGATTTGAGCCCAGATCTTCCCATTCCTATCCCAACACTCCGTACAAATGCTTAACTAGCTGATTAATTGTGTCACAGATAACTCGGTTCTGCCTCCCCTCTCCCCATATAAAGCCGCCGTGTCTTAAATAAATCCTGGCTATGCCCATGACTCAGTGACCATCTCCTAATATATAGAGTCCATCTTGAAAAGTCACTTGCTAAAATTCATTTAA
Source organism: Podarcis raffonei (assembly GCF_027172205.1). NCBI lineage: Eukaryota > Metazoa > Chordata > Lepidosauria > Squamata > Lacertidae > Podarcis > Podarcis raffonei. The sequence goes on from NC_070603.1 coordinate 54,121,326, forward strand.
TCGTTGTTGTTTTTCTAGAGATGGGCACGGAGAGGAGAGGAGAGTTCAGAGAGGAGAAAGTGAGTTAATTAAATTTGAGGCTCTAACCGAAATGTATTCTTTTGTTAGCTCCCATCCCCTAAAGAGGCATACCTTCAATGCACTGGTCCAAACGACATGAATAATGAATCCCTTGATTCTGTAACCTGAACACCAGCAGTGACATAAGTGATAAATGTTTACTGATAATGACTTGCCATGCCAAAATGCGGAAAGAAGAAAAGGTGCTGGCAAATTCAACAGAAGCATCTTTTACTAGGACGTTGTTATTATTTAGCTACCCGAACCTGATGTGTTCCTTGTTGCTTTAAGGCTAAGCTAACAGCCAAAGGAAAAACAGGACTTGGAAAATCAGTGTTGCAGCAAAAAATGCTGGCAGCAAATGCGCCAATCAACACGCCACTTCTGTGCTCCTGTTTTCCTAACTGGAAATGAGTATAAAACAGTTGTTATATTAGATTAAATGCTGTTTGTCACTACACCTTTCACCCACAAGCCCAAAGTACACAGAATCACAGAGCACTAGCAACATTACTTACCCTAAGTGAATTAATTCATAAACTTCACTGCCTAAACTACAGATGGACAGCTACTGCAAGGACAAGTTGCAGAATCACCTTGGGACAGAAGCAAGAGGGCTTGTGCCATGTACCCAGCCCTGATGGCTGCATTTTATTGTAATGCATCCAAGGGTGGCATTCTCTAATACTTTGGGATTATGACCAAAAGGGTGGCTATGAGTCAGTATCCCTTGGTTGAAATTATTGTTATTGTTATTACTCTGCCTTTTTCCTTTTGAGTCTGATGGGACTCAAGGAAGCTTACGGATAAAAACAAGAACTGCAAAAAAACATATCAAAAGCAATTATTTAAATATATTTAAGCATTAATAGAATCAAAACTATATACATATATAAAATCTGTTTAAAAGATACCCATAATTACAATAAAAACAGCATGGCACCAACCCTTTAATTAAAAGGAATGAATTCCTCAAGTCAATTCATCTGCTAGTGGAGGGACAACCAGAAAGGAGCCAGTCTAGCTTTTCTAGGGAGTTCCAAAGTCTGGGAGCAGCCACTGAGAAGTCCCTTTCCAGCATCTCCACCAATCATGCTTGTGAAGGTAGGGGGACCTGGAGAAGCGCCTCCCCTGAAGATCTCAAAACCCAGGCAGGTTCACGTATAGTCAAAACACATTGGGTTCAATGGCATGTAGATTGCCAAAGTCTTTTTTCCTGGGTGCCCACCCCTATTATTATTATTATTATTATTATTATTATTATTATGCCAAGTGCATAAAGCTGAATGAGCACAAGTTAAATGTGCATAAGTTGTGAGCTACTTCTCACATTCTGAGTACTTCAGAATGAAATGAGAACCAAGAGAAGGCCCCTGCTCTGACTAAAGGTGAAAGCTGCAGGTAGAGAAGACACAAAGTTTTGGTCCAAACCAGAACTAAATGCAGGCTGAAAAGGAGGAAGCTTGAAGGGAAAAAGATGGGAATAAACAGGGAAGGAATGGTGAAGCTTGTTGCAGAATGGTCCAAACACAAGTTTTGGGATGGTGGTGAATCAGGGGAAGAGGGGAGGCTCAATTTGTCCATTTTCAGACTGGTGTTTGTGGCTCTATTCAGTATTTAGTTTCTGCACACATTTCCAGGAATAAACACCCATGATCAAGCAGCCCCTTTTATTAATCAGGAAGCAACCACTTTCAGGCATCATAAAGATGCTGTTTATCAGTAGAAGTGCCAACTTGGGTCTGTTTTATGATTCCTTGAAGAACCCTAAAGACAGCCGTGAGGCTTCAAAAGCTGGCCCCTTTCACGGGAAAAGACTTCTCCTGTAAGATTGATGGTGTCTAGGCAGCAGATTAATCTTGAATACTGTTGCTGCATGGGTCACAGATCACAAAAGGCATAATGTGGTTGCTTAAATGTGAAATATTTTAAAGGAAGATCATCTTACCCACACAAGATTGCTGCCTCGCCTAACATTATGGATTTCCCTCATTGTCTCACACTTCCCTACAATGTAATGGATTCCCTTTAAAATATTGGGTGACTTAATTTTTTACATCTTCATCTTGGGAGCACTACCCAGTGTTGCTGAGAAGTTTCCAGCTTCTTAAGGTTTTGTTTTAAGAAGAAGAAGATAGTCTGTATCCAAGTTACATGCTTGAAGAAAAGACTTGACAAAGCCCTGCAGTTGGCAGATTGATCAACAAAGGTTTCTCACCATCAAAGGACTAGCACACTGTGGAAGTAACCTTAACCAGGGGGCTGCAGCAGCAAAGCCCAAGCACCTTAACCCTGCACCATAGTGGTAATTTGGAGGTGGAAGGAACTCCTGGTCTGATCTCTGCTGCATTGCAGCACCATCACATGCAGGCATTTGGAGAGCATTGATGGCTGGCCTTGGGTGTCTGCTAGGGTTCATATTGTCTAGACGGGGTGTGCTGTATGATACAACTTTTTCTTTGGATGAACATGCAGTCGGTTAGAGTGTGGTGCTATTATCACCAAGGTCATGGGTTTGATCCCCATATGGGTCCATATTCCTGCTTTGCTGGGGGTTGCACTAGATGATCCTCAGGGTACCTTCCCTTCCAATTATTCTATGATATTTTATATTTGTATTGTTTCACTCATTTTTAAATATGTATTTTGCATTTTACTATTGCTTAGGGCCAACTCTGGGTATATGAAGTGGTATATAAATACTACAAACAAAACTAAGCTAATCTATAGGGTGTTACAGCAGCTTTCAACCCAGTGGGATTCAAGTGAAACAAAGATCTACAGTGTCCCAATAAGGCTCTGTAATGTTATCTACTCTGGTCTGGTTTCCTGAGTCTGAGTGACACTGAAGACTGCCTATCCTTGCTTGACTGCTGGTTGAAGCATTTGCTTGCCTCCAGTCCACCAATCCTAACACTCTGGAGCCTCTTTTTCCACAGAGCTTAAAGCAGCATGAATGGGGGAATACCTGCTCATGGTGTGCCTGTTCATCCCACTTCCACCTCTTTTAGAAAGGCTGTGCAGGGTTTTTCTTGAATCTTTGCTTTGCCAGAACATACGTAGCTGCCATTCTAAGGAGTCAAGACTATTGGTTCATCCAACTGAATATTGTCTACTCTGAGTGACAGTGGCTCTCCAGGGTTTTAGGCACGGGGACATCTTCCTACGTGAGATGCTGGGAATTGAAACTGGGACCTGCTGCATGCAAGGCAGATGCGCTACCAATCAGCTAAGATCCCCTAAATCCCTGCACAACATATTGACCAGTATAAAATAAATATTTGTGTGCCATGAGAAGTGGTGCCGATGCCCCAATCAAACCACTTTCAACCGTTTTTAATGTGGATTCTTCCCACATTTTTTCAGTATGCCTGTGTTTCTCAAGCTCATCAGTTACTAGTGTTTATGCACACAGACACCCTATAAGTCTATGGGTACCATATCTGACTAAGACAGAGAGGGTGTACCATAGGACTACAGAATTTCCTCCTCAGGTTTCCCACTCTCAGAAAAGTGCAAAACAAAAACATCTATCAATACTGCTGAGACTGCACCAGAGACTGCTTTACAACAGATGCCAATACAAAATGCTTGCATGCACAAGAATATAATTTGCAGTTCCCAGGATAATTTCAGGGTGGCATTGCCCCATCATAGTTTTCAATTACTTTAATGCATGCATACACAAAACCAAAAAACCCAAACAATAGCACTATTAATTTTGAAACAAAGCCCACAGTCACTCTAGCCAAATATGGAGGGAATTGTTGTCCACGCACTTACTCAGCATTTAACACAGGGTCCAGCAGTACGGCATGCAGTAATGGAAATTATGACATTCAGGGGGCATCACCATAAATTTCCTAAGTACACAATCAACCTAATCATCAAATAATTTGTGCCAGCAATTCCATGCTTGAAATATCCATGCTTGCGGAGTGCACTGAGGATCAGAATTTTTTTTTTTAATGAATGAAATTTGGTCTTAGGTTCATGGAGAGGAAATTGGCTGCAATGATTATTACAGAATCAGAACAAAATGATTTGGGAGATTAGAGAAGAATACACTACTGGAACAAATTGCTGTACTTTCAGAAGGAACAGCATTTAAGTGCACTGCAGGCACCATAAGAAGGGCTTTAGTTTCTTTTTTCCTGGCTAGAGAAGATGGGTCCTTTGATCTACACTTTCCTTGCTCTTCTGCTTCACTCCATACATTAGCCAGGCAAGACACCATAAAATTAGTATCTTTACCTGTGACACATTTCAAACACAGATATTACTTCCAAATTAGCATGTGCCTTCATAAATGTAGATGTGTGTATTTTGCCCTGTGCACACAGTGTAGGTGCCGAGCACCAGTCAGGGCTTTCTGGCATGAAGGTTGCCCAGCAAAACACATGATTGGCATTAATCACATATGACAATGCACACACAGAGGCACGCAGAGTTTCCTACGCCAAAGTCATACCAATACCATTTCCCATATTGTGATGCAGCCCCCAGTTCCCTGCTTGTGTGTGTGTGTTATGTGTTTAATCCTCAAATGCTCTGGGCATCACAGGCAACTCCAACCTTGCATTCAATGATCACAAAATTACATTACGAAACAATTCCATCTGTGGTTAATTTCTCAGACCAAAGATGCCAGGGCTTCCTTAGAATAACTTCTCCTCAATACCAGAAGTATGCATGTTGGCCGTGTAGCAAAACCAATCTGAGCATGGTTAAAGGCACTCAGTTATTACCTCACATGTTCCAGGGCTGAACCCTCAAGATAAGAACTGGCTCTAATCTGTGGTGAACTCCAATTCAGATTAAGTCCTGGGATTCCATGAGGACATGGACTGACCAGAGGCACAAGGGAGTCTTTGGCCTAAAGGCAGACCAATTATCCAGTGCAGTGAGGGAGCAAGATTTGGAACAGAGCCTCAGCTACATGGGGGCCCTGCAGGACGCAAAACCCCGAACTGAAGTACAGGAGAGCATGATACGTGCTACTTTGCAGAACACTGTGCCAAAGTGGATCCAGTTCATTGCCCTGACCTTTCAGTTGCATCTCATTTCATGAGTTGCTACAAAAGTGCCTGTGCGAGATGCTCTCGGGTCTCTTAGGTGAGCACAGCTTGCCTGGGTTGTGCAGACTCCCCCCTAAGCATCGCTCCCCTTTAAATCAGACGGAGGGAAAACCTGCTGTGTCAGCTGTGACTTTGTTGTGAAGAGTGACCGGCTCCAAAGCTGTTGGCAGAAGGAGGGGTCTTGTAGCGCCAGAACTTGTACTGAAAAAGAGCATTGCTCAAAGGAGACAGTTTAAAAGCCTCTTTTTTCCAAGGGGCAGGAACTGTTCAGGTCCCAGACACCTGGCACAAGGAAAAACAACAACAAAGTTCTGCAACCCCACTGTATAAGATTATAAATATATCTTTATACAGTGGTACCTCGGGTTAAGTACTTAATTCGTTCCGGAGGTCTGTTCTTAACCTGAAACTGTTCTTAACCTGAAGCACCACTTTAGCTAATAGGGCCTCCTGCTGCTGCCGCGCCACCGGAGCACAATTTCTGTTCTCATCCTGAAGCAAAGTTCTTAACCTGAAGCACTATTTCTGAGTTAGCAGAGTCTGTAACCTGAAGCGTATGCAACCTGAAGCGTATGCAACCCGAGGTACCACTATATAAATATATCTTTATAATTCCAAAATATATAGGTAGGAGCCATGCAAAAGTGAAAAAAAACCCTGGAATAAGGAGGTGTTGCAGGAGTGAGTTTCATAGGGTTGAGTTTGCCTTGTGATAGCTCTGGCATCAATTTAACAGCAACAACAATTTGTTTTTTGTACCCCGCCCATCTGCCTGGGTTGTCCAAGCCACTCTGGGTGGCTTCCAACAGAATATACAAAAACACAACAGAACATCACACATTAAAAGCTTCCCCATACACGTCTGCCTTCAAATGTCTATATAATGTTTATTCCTTTGACATCTGACGGGAGGTCATTCCACAAGATGGGCACCACTACTGAAAAGGCCCTTGCTCTGGATGGAAAATGCTAAAGGGAGAGGGCAGAACAGTGATTAGACCAAAAGCCCCGTTTCACCCCTGCGACATATTTTTCCACCTCCTTAAGGACTAATGGAGCCATTCGTGGTGGAGGTGGGGGGTTGGGGAGAAAGCACCTGAAAATAGGCATAATGTTTCGAGTCCTTGGAATGACTCTGAAATACTACCCAAGTTCTTTTGAATTTTGCTCCTCTTAAATAATGATATTTTACCATTTTAAAGTCCAAAAGAGCTTCATGCTACAAACTAAATTACCACCCAAACCAGATATTCATTTAGTTCCCCAAAGGGGGATTAACAACAATGACACAAATTGAAGAGACATCTGTGCTGCCTGGCCCGTGACGGAGAGGCAGTGCTTTAAAGGGCGCTGCAATGTAGGATTTCTCAGGCACCTCTCTCTCCCAGTGTCTTACTGAACAAAGCTATTTCAAACACCACACAGTGTTCTTACCGTCTTCGTTCTCGTCAAACGGTGGTGACTTGCTGGAGGTGTTTGCGCCCATGTTGGATTTGGCTGGAAGCTCCGCACTTACATCATCCTTTAAATTCAAAGTGCTAAGAGCGAGTTATTAACTCACTCAGAGTTGGCAGATCTGTAGATCTTCCTGCCGGTGGAGACCCTATTGGGGAGAGAAAAACAGAAAGGAAGGGGGGGGGACACAGCTGACATCAAAACTGAAAAACTGTATGAACCACACAAATTTGTCACATTTTGACAGGAGTGTTAATAAAAAATAAATGGAAAGGGGAGAGGCCCTTAAAAAGGACACACAAGGGCACTGATGCTGACAGATTTCTCTCTCTCCTAGGAGTAGACCTACTGACTTTTCTCTGACTACCTCAACAAGATCACCCCTACGTCTTTGCATGATTCTACTAGTGTGGCTGTCATCTTGCTTTCTATGCAGAACAGCCAAGCTCATATAAATTCCACTTGCTTATCAAAATCTTAATTCTGCTTCGGACTAAACATGAGAAACAGAGGGTGTGCCACTTCACCTTTGCTGCTCTCATTTGAAAGGAAGCATATTAAAATTTCTTACTGTATTCCCTGAAACTCCCCAGGGAGGAACACAGAACCATGTATATATTTGATCTCTTATTCCTCCAGCGTGTAAGCACAAACCTCTCTATCTGTGGAAAAGTAAGAAATTTGGCTGTCATGATTACTGACTCAGTTTATAATCATGATCCCTGCACTGCTCCCATGAAACCATTTTTATCTTGGTTTTATAGTCCTCATTCTATTTCAATAAAACTTCAACAACACAAAACCAGAGAGCCCCCACCATGTATATAAAACCAGTTACCAGAAAGTGTCTGTATTCACCTCTCTCCTCTTTTTTAAAAAAACACCTGGAAGCTACTTTATGAGGTGGTTAAGTACAATGAACGCATAAATCAGGCTAGGTATTTTTCATTATGGTGCCTTGATTCATTGTCTCTTCCGCAGTCTGCTGGCTGCAGGACTGTCTGATACGCAACCCGGAAGCAGGGACCGAACTTCAAGCATTTATGTGTAAACATAATTAATAAGGTCTCAACCTGGCACACGTAAATGCAAGCAATGCAGAAAATGTTACTCCAGGCGCATCGGGTTTAGAGGCTGAAAAGAAGTGCTTACCCACCTTGGAGGCAAGAAAAGGTTCAACAAAGGGGAATCAAAACCATCAAAGGGCTGGAGCAGCTCTCCTATGAGGAATGCTTACAGCATTTGAGGTTTTTTAGTTTAGAGAAAAGGTGAGTAAGAGCTAAGGAAGGCTTGTTAGAGGTGTTTAAGATACAAATGGTGTGGTCAAAGACACGTTCTCCCCCTGTGTCATAATACTAGAACCCAGGGCCAGCCAGTGAAGCTGAATGTTGGAGGACGATGCCAACTACTGTTTCTTTAAACTATGGGATTTCTTTCCACAAGAAGAAGTGATGCTCATCAACCTTGGACAGCTCTAGGAGGACTAGACAAAATCATGGAGGGCAAAGCTTTCAATGGTTAGTAGCCAAGGTGGCTACGCTCTGAGCCTACTGAGCACAGCATGCCTCTGTGTACTACATCACAAGTGGGGAGAATGCTAATGCACTAATGTCGTGATCTCAGGATTCCCATGGACATCTGATTGGTCACTGTAAGAACAGGATCCTGGACAAGATTGCTCTTTTGTCTGTTTGATCCAGCAGCACTCTTCTTATACTCAATGAGTTGCCTTATTGAGGTCCAGATATGGCAGTTCTCTGCTAGAGCCAACATTTTTAAGTCTTGACGTACCATTCAGATTCAGATTCCTACCTTTATCTATCCCCCACAACCCACGGTGCCACAGAAAACAGGTTATTGCACCCAGCAGCGTAACAGAGCTGTAGCTGTAATCCCTCCAAATCAGGAAACACACCACCTCCTCAACTCCCAAAAAGCCAAAGAGGGTGTTTGTTTCCATATGTTAATTTATATGTGGAGATATATAAATAATGACTATCCTTTAACTACAAAAACAGCACATCTCACCATTGTGGGAGAGGCAGTGACCAGGGGCTCAGGCCTCTTAAGTTTGCTATCTGGGTACTATTGGTGGGCTACTTTAAGGTTCCCGCTTTCCTTTCTCAGGATTATCTCACTTTAAACTGGACTTGGACCAGACAGCCCTTCAAATACAGGGCTGACCGCTGTAAAGCAGGACATATCACCAGCCTCCTGGGCTGGCTCTCACAGGACTGGAGGTTAGGTGACAAGGAAGGACGGGGGCACAGGAAGCTGCCACATACAGAACACTGGTCCCTCTAGCTCAGTTTTTCTACACTGACAGTGGCTCTCCAAGATTTCAGACAGGTGCCTCTTCCAGCCCTGCTTGGAGATGCTGGGGATTGAACCTGGGCCTTCTGCTTGCAAGGCAGATGCTCTTCAACTGAGCCATGGCTCTTCCGCAAAGGACGTTATCACAAAGGCCTGCATCAAAAGTGCACTGGTTATTTAATCATACCTTAGTTCTGTACCAGACTTATTTCGTGACAATGGACAAGCTCAACTTTATGCTCAGGGGCCCCCAAATCCTCTCAACATCTTTCAAATGGTGGCACTGATTCAGAAAATAATTGATGCACATCTTAGCAAAGCTGTTTCTGTTGTTGTAAGAGCTCGGCAAAGTTCCCATCATTTCAAAATAAATCAGAGGGGTAATTAAATACTCAGGAAGTTGAAGCAAGCAAAATTGTCTTATGGTTGGAGAGCCCAGGTGAAATTCTTAAGGATTTGGGCTTGGATGAAAATTGCTAAGTCACTCCCTTAAGTGGTTAAGACTTTGCAGATAATGGCTGCCTTTGGTTGGCTGAAAACCATTACAGAGGTAGAGAGGGGGTAATGAAAGAGTTTTAAGCATATCAGAAGGAAATGGGAAAGAAAACAGAAGCAGAGTCAAGCAGATTGGCTGAAAATACGGCTTAAGAAATTCTTTTCCCTGTTATAGTAGCAATATGAAACCTAATCAGGTAATGTAGCTTGAGCAGACTTTTCAGAATTCTGGAAATATTAAGGCTTAAGAATTGGCATGAAAGGTGGAGGGTTGCCCAGGACCAAATATTCCTTCAACTCAACTTTCTTCTGTTTGCTATACAACAGCTTTAGAATCGTCTTCAGATATTCTGCCTTTTATGTTTTTTAAAGTACTACATGTGTTTGTCACATGGCCACTTGTTTAGCTCTATGTGGCTGACAAATTGGTATCACTGCTGAAGAGTTCTGTGCAACCAAAAAGGGAAACAAAAGTTGTTCCCTCCCCACAAAAAACACCTGTGTTTTTTAATAAGTCAATAAAATCAGGCAGACGTTGTTTTATTGCCGCTGGCTGTACTATTTTACGGATTCTATTTTTAAGTTGGTTTTTGTTTTATTTTTGTCCTTTGGCTCCTTATTTGGTCATGTTGTGATGTTTTTATGCTTTTATCCACTCTGTACATAATTTCACATACTATTATTTATAAATAAATGCGAAAATTTCAGCTTCTGACACTGATCAAGCTGTGGTCACCCTCCTCTCTTCTGGTCTTTCACATACATTTCTGTCTCAGGCTCTCCCATGGAAGAAGGACCAAGCTTGTATTCTGCTGCTACACAGGGTAAGACCCAAGCCAATGGATCCATATTACAAGAAAGGAGACATTAGGAAGAACTTCCGCTGTTCAACAGTGGAATGGACTCCCTTCGGGAGGTGGTGAACTCTCCTTCCTTGGAAGTTTTTGAACAGAGGTTTGGGTGGCCATCACTCATGGATGCTTTAGTTGAGAGTCCTGCATTGCAGGGGACAGACTAGATGACCCTTGGGAGAATCCCTTCCAGCTCTGCAGTTCTATGATTCTATCATGCTCTCCTACTACCTAAACCAGCTTTAATCCAAACAGGTTTAAAGGAAACTCGTTGCCAGGTGGCTTGATTCAAGAACACCAGAGAAACCATTAAATACACACCTAGACTCACAACTCAGATACACAGGCCACAATCCTGCACATAATTACACCTCAGCACCACTGATGCCTGGTATCTTGCCATAATTTTTTATAAGCCCCCGAAAAGGTACCAACCAGTCAGTCTTATGTATCCTCAATAAATCCCATTCAAGAAGCTGCTACTCTCCTTAGTCCCTGTGTGAGTGAAACTCTGAAGCAATGTTGCATCAAGGAGCATCTTTGGACTTATGGGGGTACAAAGAGCTTGGGAAGGAAGAAGCTTGTGAAGAGGGGTATCCGAAAGGTAAAACTTGCTGAATGACTTTTTTTTCAGAGGGAAAAGCCTCAAGATCACACATATTTTTATAAGGTTCACATTTTGTCTTGGGAGTCAAACAATGTTATGTCCTTTTGATGCATTAAGTAGTGCTGACAATGGCCTGGTTTGCACGGCACAAGAAGTCGAACTATGGCTTACTGGGAGTGCACAAAGGTGTGGGATCCTGAAGGGGCTTGCAACCACTTTGCTCCTAACCAATTTTGCTTGTGCGCAGCCCTAAGGCTTGGGGTTCAGCTCTCTCCTTGCTAACAACAAGCTATAGCCAAGAACAAACCTTGGCTACAGCTCACGGTTAGTGTAGAGAGAGCTTAACCATGAACCATATTTGGGAAGAAGCACTTAGCCAAAGTGCTTAGCACAGCATGGTATTAAATAAGAGGGAAGTTCAAAGCAGTTGTCCTGGTAAGTCATAGGATGGACATGCAATAAGTGAATCAGGATAGTCATGAAGAAAGGCCACATTTTCACATATATTGCTATTAATAGCCAACTCTTCCTTTAGTAGGCTCAAAGCAACTTTTCTTGGTTTCAGTGACTGTTCACCCAGGCGCAGAACAGGCCCACACCTACCTAACTTTAACAAAGTCAAAGCATTAAGTGTCCCTGGATTATTCATTCGCACCTCAGGCTGACCAACCTCTGGCACATATTAAATGAAGAGTCATAGATGTGGCATCCAGAGACATATGCATGACCATTAACAGCACAATTTTCTCTGTTGCTGCTTGTATCCATCCAGTTCACACATGCAAAAATGCACTCAGCAGCAGCCAGGGCTCCTCATGTGTAGAAGAGAACAGGGTGTGTGAACTGAGAATGAAACATAAACTGCTCTAATTATTTTAGACCCACTTTGTTGGGAGTAAATATTATTTCCGCATAAAGCATGCTCTCACTATTGATCTAGTAGTAAAACAAAAGTGCTGCCATCATCACAACCTTTTCACAGGGCCCAAACGCCCAAAGTGCAGAGCTGAAATTTGGCTGAAGGTGCTCAGGAAAAAAGCGGAACTTCCCTCACTTAGGGGAGGCCCCCTAGTTCAGTGCTAGAGCAGAAATGCAGAAGTTTCCAGCACCTCCAGTTAAAAAGGTCAGGTGGAAAGCGATGGGAAAGATCTCTCCCAAGACTCTGGATAGCAGCTGACAGTCAGGGTAGGCAATTCAGGGCTAGATGGATAAACATTTTGACCTGATCTAAGGCAGCTTCCTCTCGGTCACTAGTGAGTCCGCTCTCCAAAGCATGTTACAAATCTCAGAAAAGTCCTTATGAAGTTCAGATTGCCATAACCTGTACTAGAAATGCACCTGACCTAGGAAAACAGCAACCTGCCTTATTCCAAAATCAGAACCTTTGTCCACCTAGTCCAGCACTGACTGGTAGCAGTGCTCCAGGGTTTCGGGCAGTGGATGGTCCCAGCCCTACCTGGAGATGCCAGGAATTGAACATGGGACCTTGCACATGCAGAGCATGTGCTTCGCCACTGAGATATGGTCCTCCCCAATAAAGCTTGTTTTAGTGAAATGGCTAAAAATGACCTAGCCCAATAATTACCATATTTTTCACTCTATAAGACGCACCAGACCACAAGACGCACCTAGTTTTTGGAGGAGGAAAACAAGAAAAAAAATATTCTGAATCTCAGAAGCCAGAACAGCAAGAAGGATCGCTGCGCAGTGAAAGCAGCAATCCCTCTTGCTGTTCTGGCTTCTGGGATAGCTGCGCAGCCTTCATTCGCTCCATAAGACGCACACACATTTCCCCTTACTTTTTAGGAGGGAAAAAGTGAGTCTTATAGAGCAAAAAATACGGTAGTTAATTGTCTGATTTAAGAACCACATTTCCTTCTACTATTCTTTTCTTCTTAAAGATAGCTAAGAAACAAACACCTTGGACAAAGCCAAGAAGCGCCCTGAGACCTCCGGGTATAAGGTGGTATATAAATTAAATAAATAAGCAAAAATAATACAGTAATCTATTTTGAAACAACAAGAATCTTGCTCACAGAGAAGAAAGAATTGGGAGAATGCTTCCCCCACTGCAGTGAAAAATGCTACAGTCAAGATTAGTGTTTCTCCTGACCTGAAGAGAAAGAGAGGAAAAACACAGCATGCATGACATTATGCGGTGATATCATCCATAAAACAGGATGCTAAAATTATGTCTCATCATAAGTAGCTATAAAAGTCAGTTGCCATATCATTTATGTGCACTTGTTAAATAGAAACATACAAGCCTTATTGATGTCCTTCCTGGTAGACCACTGACACACAGACATCTCGGAAGGGATTCAGGCCTCGCCTTTCAAAATTGTGGGTTGTTTGGGGGCTTTTTCATTTGCCAAGTTTCAATAGTTTCAAGGATACTTTGTGACTCTGATGTGCATGTTGTTATTAAAACCTTCTATTACTTATCACCTCAGTTTAGGTATTTTTCTTCTCACCAGGTTCCCGATTTATGTTGTTTAATCCTAAATATGTTTTCTTAGATGTAAGTCCCACTGGGTTCAATAGGGTTTGCTTCCTATAAGTATATTTAGAATTGCAGCCTAACGGAGCCTTACTCAGAAGTAAGTCCCACTGAGTTCAAGGTTAAGTGGGTACAGGAGCCTGCCTAAATCTTTTAAATAATTGCTATCTTCTTAAAGTTTTTTATCCCTATTATACAAATTATAATCAAAATAAAGAACCCTCCACATAATCACCGGAAGAAATCAAAATAACCATGTGTTGAACAAAGTGTTTCTACATCCATTCATGCAAGCAGTTTTTTTTAAGGATAGGTGAAAAAAATACCAAGATTTCATGGCTAAGTGGCAGAGTTTTGAACATCTCATAAGGTGATCTCCAACTAAATTGTATCCAGAGTAGACCTAGTGAAATTAAAAAGCTTAGGTATCTTAAGAACACTGATTTCAATGGGTCTCCTCTGGGTATGATTAGCTTTGGAGAGCACATATACTAATTTTTTATGCGTCACAAATATACATTTTAATGGCTTAGATAATTGAGAGACAGGAATCCATAAGCCCTTGCATACTTTGCTATGGCCTTTTCGACAATTCAAAACATTGCTGAACTTTATTAATCGGTCACTGCACATCTCCTCAGGGTTCCAGCTTTTTAATGCTCTGATGTTATCCCTTTATTGATCACAATATTCATGGTTCCATTAACGGAACAGTAAACAGACTAATAACTGGAGGAAAGAAAGGGGGGACAGAAGGGAACTTAGTATGGGGGTAAATCAAAACCATTGATTTAATTAGCATAGCACTTCCTTGCTGAGACCCCATGCATGCAAAGATGTCAAAGTAAAACCATAACAGTACTTGGCTCTTTTTAAAAAAAAGTTATTCAGCTGCTGAAAATGAAAACCATGAAATAAAAAATATGGCTTTATGCTAAAGCTGTTGGGTTTGTGAGAATTAAATAGTTATTTCGAAGAAAATGAATTATAGTTCTACAGTTTTTAAATACCGGTACTTTAAAAGGTTGGCGAGATGCAAATATAAAATTTGGTTTAGGAAGAAACTTGGTCATTAAAAAAAACAACCTTTTGTCTCTAAAACTCTTATACTGAGGCTGGATCTAGCTAGACACATCAAAGGAGCGTTTCAGTTAAAAGCGTTGTAAATTTAAACAGGGAAAACAGGTAGAGAAAAGGGGGGCTTCACAGCGCCATCTGGTGGCACAGCGTTCTATCGCATATACAACGCATATAAATCGCTTTTTATTTACCAATCTAGCTGAGTCCCTTTTAGGTTTGACCCACTGAAACCCTTGAATTTCAACCCATACTGTTCCACAGTTTTCTGACCCCCAACTTGGTTCTGATACCCCTGAAAATGCACACAGGACTTCAGTTAAAAGTATTCAGTTAGCTTGACCCATAATTATTCTTTCAGGGCACACACACTTAGCACTATTCAAGCTGCAAGCGCTTGTCCTGCTACTGGCAACTGCAATTGGAGTCTTCGCTAGGGATATGTAAACATTCAAAGTTACTAACCATGAGCGGGGGGCGGAAAGTTAACTTCTCTACAAGCCAGCATCTTTATAAAAGAGTGCCCCAAACCAGAGGGGCATCGATAAGCGAGAGAGAGCGCTACTTCCTGGTTGGAAACCTTAGAGGGTGAAACGAAAACAAAAGCTACCTTTCTTACCTTGTTTTAGGGAGGGCAGAAAGACCAGAGAACGGAAGCCAGCATCAACAGCAACAACCTGAAGCTGCAGAGCAAGAGGAACCGGGAGAGGTGAGTGCGCTGGTGCGGGTTGACACTTTGTGGGTGGCTTTTGCCTGCCCAGGTTCCTTTTTGCAGGATCTCGGCTGGAGGCAAGGACACTTGGGAGAAGAGCCCGAGCCGCTATTGCAGGGAAGTTTCCCCTCTTGCAGATTGCAGGAGGAGCCTGCGGTAGTCACAAGGGGGGTGAAACAAACCAGACAACAGCAACGGTTGCAAAGACGCACATAAACGCGCTCAGAGGACAGGAAATAAAAAAAAAGTCGGAAGGAGAGGAGAGCGAGCAGGAGGCGATCTTCAGAGAGAGAGAGAGATACGGTAGAAGCAGCGGCCAGCCACTGCAACTGTAGTTAACGCTGTGATCGAATTGGCAGCGTTTCTGCAACTGCAGACGAATCAAAAGCACGCCGGCCGGGTCCGCCTGACACACCGTGTCGCTTAAAGGCTTTATGCAGATCAGCACTTTCCAGAGATCCCTTAAGTAGTTGCTTGTCATGCATGGGGTCGAGGACAGTCTCCCTTTCCCCCTTTTTTTCTTTCTAGGCAGGAACCCCCAGCATCCCAATGAGAAAGCATGAAAAGAATGCAAATGATGCTGCAAAGACTGTTACTGGCGTTTCATTGGCAAAGGGATTTAGGACCATTGAGCGAGAATCTCCTCTCCGCCCCCAGATATCTGCATTAAAACCATGCATCTCATGCAGCACTTTTCGCGTCCCATGCACGGTGGCTTCGGTTCCGGCCAGGAACCGAGCTAGCTCTTTTGGCCTGAATCCAGCACGGCCTGTAAGCGCACAGGTAGGGCTAATGGTTCGTGAAATTGCCCCCGGGCTTGAAAATAACTTCAGGACGTGCCTGCCTAGGTACTGCGAGGGGCATCAGGACCAATGACATGAAGCCTGCATAAGCCATCAGTTGTTCACGTTTCTCTGAGAGGCGAGAGGAGAGCCACTCCCTTAAACCGTGCAATCCCTTCTTCAAATTGGAGGAGGGCGTGTCAGCCTCTGAGCTCCTGAAATGGAGAATCTGAGGACCGCTTAGGACACAGGAACCTTGCATCAAGTGCACTGTGGTCCTTGGAAGTGCTACTTTTGCGCATCTGCTTTACCTCTAAACTGCGCAGTTAAACATTAATTGGTGTGGTTATTCAGCTACTAAAGCACTTGTCCACCGATTTATTGATGGAGCTGGCAACAAGCCAAAGTCTGGGATAAGGGTACTTGGTCCAGACATGTAACAAAAAGGCATTCGTTCTCCTCCTGCACCCAATGTCCTGAGTGCGAATAACCTCTGGAATGTGGCTTGTTCTCCAGCTTGAATCAAAAGCTAGCAGGTTGAAAAATAAGGTATGTAAAACCATTTAGACTTTCATGTCTATACCAAGAGCTACTTTTAAATAAAGGTGACTGTTTTGCTACAACAATCAACATCAATGTGTCTTTTAAGTCTGGTGGTTTTGAGCTGCAGTCATATGCTCACTTGGTAAGTGGGTTTTACTTCCGAGTAAACAATTAGGATTGGGCAAGGCACTCGGGAAGCAGGGGAGAACTTCATTGTCTCCCTAAGGAATTCCTCCATTCAGGTAAAGTCCAGTGCCACCTAGTGACTACCTATATAATGATGCAGTCAGTGTGTCTGTTAAATTGCAACTTTTGACACACTTAAGAGAAAGTGTACTTTTCCTTCATGGTCCTCAGAGACACTTTAACTGAGGCATTACAATATGTAAATTTATGTAGATTTAATCAGTCAAATAATTCATCAGTTAAAAGCCGGATAACTAAGAAGGGTTTCATAATATGTAAATTTATTTACATGTAATCAGTTAATTATTTCATCACTTAAAAGCCAGATAATTAATTGATTAAAAATTATTGAGAGGTTGACAGCACGAGTGATGATACTCAATTTCCTTATCAAAGAGTTACATGCAAATTGATGGTATTCCATTAAGCAACAAAAATGATTTGTGAAGTGTCTTTAAAAAAATTAAACCTGCTATCATATAGGTTTTATATTTCAATCATTCCCTTGCAGAACAATAACAGAGAAATAGTTATTTTTACCTAGTATTTGTAGGTATCATGAAAAGGGAAAGGAAGGATAAGAAACCAATCCTCCCAGTTTTAAAGACTGGGAAAAGATAATAGTTACAGAAAGAACCTAGTTATATTGGAACTGATAGAATTTAGGGAAATCCACACAGCCTGCAACAACCCTAAACTATGAATGAAAGGCTTCTACTGTATAAGGAAAGACAGGAAAATAGGATGGATTCCATATGCAACTTGAAGCACAGGTCAAGTTACTTACTATATGTATGAGGGATGCGGGTGGCGCTGTGGGTTAAACCACAGAGCCTAGGACTTGCCGATCAGAAGGTCAGCGGTTCGAATCCCCACAACGGGGTGAGCTCCCGTTGCTCGGTCCTTGCTCCTGCCAACCTAGCAGTTTGAAAGCATGTCAAAGTGCAAGTAGATAAATAGGTACCGTTCCTGCGGGAAGGTAAACGGCGTTTCCATGCGCTGCTCTGGTTTCGCCAGAAGCAGCTTAGTCATGCTGGCCACATGACCTGGAAGCTGTACGCCAACTCCCTTGGCCAATATAAAGCGAGATGAGTGCTGCAACCCCAGAGTCGGTCACGACTGGACCTAATGGTCAGGGGTCCCTTTACCTTTAGCTGTACTATATGTATGGAGTATGACCATCTTTTGTTTGAGGGAGTAGATATGTCAGAGTTTCAGTAGTTAAACTGGTCCCACAAAATTAAAATATTAAAATTTTACCAATTTAAGTCAGTGTGGAGAATAAAAGGAGAGGCAATCTCTATGCTTCCAGGCAAGTTCCCAGCCTCCAGTTAAATTGTAATGGTGGTAAGCAGTAATGACATTTAGCATTGTCTGTTCTCTCTCCCATCAGCTCACCTCAATACAGTAGTGGCAATTTTTCATAGTGGCTACCACAGGTGGAGAAGGCAAAGACTGAATCAGCCTTGGCTCCCTCTTTCGCAACTGGAGGGGGGAGGGGTGTGCACTTTTTGCAATGCTATACTTTTTAGAAGGCTAAAGAGGTGAGCTTATTGGACTCACTCCCCAAACAATTCAGGCACTGGTGTTAAATCCAGATGTGACACTAGGTTTCAGGTGGTGTGGACGGTTACCCCACACATGGGGTGCCAAATAACAAGAACAACAATAATGTGAGGTCCATAAAAAGAAACTGTACCACAATGGAATTGTTGTAAAAATAAGAAGTATTGCTGGAGGGGCACCAAATTTTGTCCTCACTCAGGGCGCCATATTACCAAGTCTGCCCCTGCACTAAATGCATCATTTGAAGTTATCTTGTTTTAACAAAAATCGCCCCCCCCCCCATCTAGGCTAATACAGTGGTACCTCAGGTTACATACACTTCAGGTTACAGACTCTGTTAACCCAGAAATAGTGCTTCAGGTTAAGAACTTTGCTTCAGGATGAGAACAGAAATCATGCTCTGGCGGCACGGCGGCAGCAGGAGGCCCCATTAGCTAAAGTGGTGCTTCAGGTTAAGAACAGTTTCAGGTTAAGAACGGACCTCCGGAACAAATTAAGTACTTAACCCGAGGTACCACTGTATTACTTCCTTCTACCAAGTAGCAGCAGCTTCGGGGACTTCCGGGTTAGCGCCACCAGCTAATGGCGGATTCCCTCCGAGCTTCGGAGGGAATCGGCTAGGCAGGATCCGGGTCTTGCCACTGCGGCGATGCGGGGACCCTCAGAAATCACAGGCGCTGAAGCCTGTGAACCTGGTGACTCAGCGGGCACCATTTGCGCCCCCCCGACCCGCGAAGGAGCCTTTTTAAAGGCTTCGGAACGGGGGACGGGGTGAGCGGCGCGGTGCTGACAGTCGACTGCTTCTCCTGCGGAGTGAAGCCGCATGCCATGGTCGGAGAGTGCTGACTTCTTCTTGTGAACAATTGGACTCTAAAAGCAACAACCCGTGAGTAATACGGAAATTGGATTTGTAAAGAAATTTTTTTTTTTTGAATTAGGCACAATCGGGGAAGGCGCAAACAGGAAGTCCGTCTCCCCGTCTTATAAATAATCTAAAGCAAGGACTAGCTAACTAAGGTCGAGAGAATTTCTTCTTCTTTATTGGGTAAAAGACATTAATTTCACGATTTGGCAGTATAAGTAATTTCACTGGAGGATAAGAGCTAATTTTGAGAGCTGAAGTGCCACCCCCCCCCCGGACCCGGGAGTGATCCGCGAGAGAGCCTGTTGAGGAGATATAGAAGAGTTTGACAGCTGTCAAATTAGCTGTCAAGAAGGAAAAAGAGAACTTTGTTTCTGCTATCTCTGCTGGATATATTTGCTACAATTTGGTTATATTTTGTTGAAAACAAGGAAGAACTGATACAAACTAACTTGATTGGATTTGAACTGGAAGGAAGATAAAGTAACCAAAATCCCTCTAGAGGGGATTTTGGGACATTACAAGAATGGCTGAAGGAGGAAAAATTCAAGCTAAATTGGACAGAGTGTTTCTTCTCTTGGGAAAGTTACAAGGCCAAATTGATGTTTTGGCTACAAATGTTGCAACTCTGGACTTAACAGTAAACAAATCCATTGAATTTGATAAGGACTTGACTCATGAAGTCCATGCAGCTGGACAAGAAAAGAAACTTGAAAGATTTGAGAGTGTGGAGAAAGAGATATATGTTGTTTCTGAGGAAAAAGAAGGAGGAGATGTAATGTTGCAGATGACAAAGGAGAGCCAGAGGCCTGACATGATGGCTACAAAGGTAAATAAGTACTGGATGATGAAAATCTGTTTTGAATTGAAGATTGAAGAATGGAGAGATCTCCTTATGTGGAGATCTGAAGACCTATGGATTACAAATTTGATTAAGGTGAAAGTTGGAGCTTTTGGGACATTTGGACTTAAAACGAGTAAGAAACAAGATTCAGGCTCCACTTTTAAGTATGGAGGTCTGGCTGGAAGAAATATGGACCCTATCGGGACAGAGCTTCTCCGAGATCTGGTGTTTAATATTAAGGACTACCAAAAAAACCGGCAGAGAGGAATTGAGAGAGAATTAAGAGCCTCGGACGTGAGGTCTCCAGGCTGATAGTAGACTAAGACTGATGGACATTTGTTGGGGATTGAAACCGGGAAAGGGGGGGTGGGGTTTGGGAATCCAAAGGGTGCAGAATAATAATCTGGCTTTTTTATTTTGTTTGTTATTAGTATGAAAATTGGGGAATTTGTGGAAGGGAATTTGGGTCGACTTTAGAAAAAAGTTTTAAGAATGAGCATTGATGTTTAAATACTGATGTTTATAAGTTAAAATTGGGTTGTTTTTTTAAATGAATTAAATATAAAAAGGTCAAAAAATGGGGACAAGAACTTGTTGAATTAACAATTTGAATTGGAATATAAGAAGGGGAGGTGTGGGGAAGTCAGGGAAATATGTTATTGAAAATAAGGATTGTAAACTTTATGTCTTTTTAACTTTTTTGTTTTTGATTTTTTGATGTATAAAGTTGGAAAAACTCAATAAATATCTTTATAAAAAAAAAACAAGTAGCAACAGCTTCAAGGGTGCTATATCAACTGCACTGGCTCCCGGTGGAGTACAGGATCAGGTTTAAGGTGCTGGTTTTAACCTTTAAAGCCCTATACGGCCCAGGACCCTCGTACCTACGGGACCGCCTCTCCTGGTATGCCCCACAGAGAAACTTACGGTCTTCAAATAAAAACATCTTGAAGGTCCCAGGCCACAGAGAAGTTAGGCTGGCCTCAACTAGAGCCAGGGCTTTTTCAGCTGTGGCTCCGACCTGGTGGAACACTCTGTCACAAGAGACTAGGGCCCTGCGGGACTTGACATCTTTCCGCAGGGCCTGCAAGACAGACCTGTTCCGCCAGGCCTTTGGCCAGGGCACAGCCTGACTCCCTCCCTCGGCAATCTTCGCGGAGCTCTGGCCCAATGGTGGCCAGTGGCTTGAATTTAATTAATTTTATAATGAATGATTTTAGAGTGTTGTTTGTGTTGTACTTTTGTATTGTTTTATTGTTGTTAGCCGCCCTGAGCCCGGCTTCGGCTGGGGAGGGCGGGATATAAATAAATATTATTATTATTATTATTATTATTATTATTATTATTATTATTGGCACAGATATTCCACTGAGGCTGCATTCCAACAGGCACAAAAGGTGCTGACAGAATCCATGCCTGGTGGTTACTGTTTACTTTAACAACAACAACAACAATTTTAAAATTCCCAAACGCAAAACATTTAGCATCACATCTATTTTGGCCTTGTGATTGGACACTGTACCAGCCTTGCAGCCTAACCACATGCATGTTTATAGTTGGATATATGTCTCCCTGTGTTCAACAACTCTTACTCCCAAATAATTGGGAACAACCTTGCATGCTGAGACTGTATTGCAAAATAATAATTCCATGACAGCCAGCGTGATTCGGTGGTCAGTAAGCTGAACATCTGTCTTGACAATCAAAGTTAGTAAGCTTGCTTGGCTATGTATGTGTTGTGTGAACTATAAAATGGGAACAGTAACCCATTATTTCACATGGTGGTTGTGAGGTAAACACCGCAAAGCAGTTTGCACATTAAAAGGCCATAGAACAAAGTTTTAGAAGTTCAGCTGTTTTTCTGGAAATGTTTGCTGCCCTCTAATGGGGATAAAGCAGCATGGCATACAAAAGGAGCACCAGCAGCCTGCCATTATGAAGCTACTTTATACTGCATTAGATCACTAGTCATCTAGCCCAGTGCCACCTACTTTGACTGGTAGCAGTTTTTCACCAATCCCTAACCCCACTCTGAGTCTGCAGAAGAGTCTGGGAAGATGCAGTTCACCACTTTGCCATTTTTTTGAGCTACACAGATACAGTATTTTTTTTAAAAAAAAATTGGCTATTATGTACCAAGTGTTACAAATTTCAGTTTGATATGATGTTGATATTTTCCTGGTTTTTCTTTACAAATAATTTTTATGTGATTAGCTTCAGTTACTGAAACTCATTCTAAGGCATTCAGATATGAATGCCTAAAGTTCCAAAATACAACCGCCAAACATTCAAAGGCAATTTGAATTACATTTACTGTTTCTTTTTTGTGTGACAACAGACCCTCAATAGAAATGCAATGCCATAGCAGCAATTTAAACAGCAGTTGATATCAATTCAATATATGTATTCACTTATTTACATTTACTGACCCCCCCCACTGATTACAGCATCTCCCCAGAATATGCAAATAAAAATGTTTCTCTAAAAACTAACTTGCAAGTCGGGAACAAAAAAATAATGTCCTTCAAAATCACCCATCTCTCCTAATTATCATTATAATAATCTATTCTAAATCCTAAACCTACCTTTTTCTTGTATAGTCAAAACTAAGTGTAGCGCAGCAAATCATCATTATGTCCTAGGGATAATGCCAAAGTTTTTGGATAATAGTTTTTTGAAAAACAACCTACAGAATTAGTATTCTTTTGATGAAGGTATGAAGTGAATGGAGTACCAATGATGGATAGCTAGAAGCTTTAAGGTTCATTATCTTCAAACAATCTACTACAGGATACGAGCATATTTTCCTTCAAGTTTATTTAAAAATCTAACAACAGGAACATACACTTGAAGGAGTAAAGTACAAGGGTTATGTTCAACCAGTCTTTGCTTATTGAATACACTCCTGCTTTGTGAAACTCAGTGCTGGAAGCAGCCAGCCATTCTTCTGAATCACCGTAGGAACATCTATCATACAACTTTATTCATGTTCCTGGACACTTTCTGAAGTCTGAACAAATTTTCAATTCCTTTTTTTTGCTTCTTTGCCTATTACACTTACTATTTCACCTGTCAAACCCACCTCTACAATTCAAAATATTTTAAGAACAAGGGAAAAGGAGCTCACAGAGTTTGCTTCTCAGGTGGCCAACAATATACATTAGTGCTTGTTCTTTCTTCTATGAAGAACTGTATGACCATGGAACGGTAAGCTTGGCATCTGATTTAAGATGATGGCGTTTTCACATCATTTGCTTCATTTGCTTCTTTTTGAATAGAGAACCCATATTTAAATGTAACAATCACAGTCACTACCAGTACAGCAGTGGTAACTAAAGTGGATATCACTACTGGAATCCACCACTTTTCTGGATCATCCACTGGCTCAGATGCTGTGAAAACAAGGAAAGAGAAAAGATGCTAAGCCCTCACTACACTGTAAAATATGGTCAGACCCTCGTGCCCAAGACACTGCTAATTAGGAGGTAAGCCCATAGAAAACTTCACTAATTTAAAAATGTATTTATTATATGTCAGTGTTGGGACCCCCCCTCCTTTTTTTTTTTTTTTTGCTCCATGGACCTCTGCTTGTATAGACATAGCACCCTAATGCAAACTCAAATAGCTACCCTGGCTCAGGCAGTATCAGTTGTAGAAAAGGAACTCCCAATGAAACTTGAAAGTAGCTTAGTGATTTTTACCTAAACTCCCAATACAGTATCTTGCTAAACATTAAACTCACCTAATGGGGCTTCACAGATCCATGAAGCATTTCCTGAACAAGGAGCTGATATCAAAAAAGCCACAGCAGGTTGCATCTGAGGACACAACTGCTCAGCATCAAAAAGAATCCTGAAACATGAAGTAGACATATATCTAAACAAACCTAGACAAACAACACACACTTTATGCTATAAACAGCTTAGGATGGTCAATAGTAAACTATTGTGGGTGGGAAGGTGCACATGAATAGTCTGATTCCAATGTTATACTCTACTATTTAGCATTTTGAACACTAAGTGGCCCAACATATACTTGAATCTAATGCTTTAGCTACAAACTGGTTTTTGCCTTAGCATGAGTTGATTGTTTCAAGGTTTCCGTAATTATATGCAAAATATTGTAAAACAGGTATTTATATAATTATTTATCATGCACTTGAATATCATCTTACAGAAAACACAGGAGTATAATTTTGTTAAATAATAATAATGACAACAATAATTTTATTATTTATACACTGCCCATCTGGCTGGGTTTCCCCATGAGCCATGTTCTATTAAAAAACAAACAAACAAGCAAACATAAAAAGCTTTTTTTTTTTTTTGTATTCACATGCAGCAGCAACAAAGGATCCATAAGTGCAAAGGGCTATGGGTTTCTCAGGCTTAACAACAGAAGTTTACAACATGTATGAAAATGGATTTTAATAAATTAATCACCAGCAGTGGAAGTGAGAGAGACTGTCATCAGGAATACAGTGGTACCTCGGGTTAAGTACTTAATTAGTTCCGGAGGTCTGTACTTAACCTGAAATTGTTCTTAACCTGAAGGACCACTTTAGCTAATGGGGCCTCCTGCTGCTGCCACGCTGCCAGAGCACGATTTCTGTTCTCATCCTGAAGCAAAGTTCTTAACCTGAAGCACTATTTCTGGGTTAGCGGAGTCTGTAACCTGAAGCGTATGTAACCCGAGGTACCACTGTACAATGACTGGGGAGGGAAGATTTAAGCCTTCCCTCTCCAACTGCTATCCAGTTCAAAACTGTTCCTATTAAAGACCTCCTTGTTATTACAATCAACACTCAGAATGCACAAACCAGTATCATAGCCTCCTATAGAACAATTTATGGGTGAACATTCCAAAAAGTTAAAGTAATCTGCTTTTTGATTGCAGAATGATGTCAAAACTACAGGATGATGTGGTTCCCAACAAGAAGTAATATATACACACACACAGCCTTATGGCATAATTATTCTCTAGTAAATCAAAATTTGGGAATTTGTGAAAAGAGAGCTGTTTAATTTACCTGCCTTCTAGCTTTTCTTCCTGTGAAAGCCACATTTTTGGCTGGAAAGCTGGGCCAGCTACGTGAACCCAGAATATTTTAGAGATCACTTTAGCTACCCAATCCTGCAAAGGATTAATAGTGACAGAAGACAAGAACATCTGATGACAGCTGAAAATATCCAACATCTTTTGAAGTTAAATTTCAGTTACAAATTTCTTTTAACAAAAGACCACATACATGTCGCACTGCGCAAACTAGGAGGTTTTCGGTCAGTTAAAAAGAAGACCGGGAAATAAATTACAATAGATTAGCATGATTATCTGAACACGATAATTTCCTGAACATAGCTCACAGTTCTTTTGTTTCTCAGCAATGAGCCATTCCTAAGTTTATCCTATTTGTTCTACATAAAATTAATAGCAGCTTGTTTTGAATTTATGGTTTTAAAGAAAATATTAGCAAAGTACTGTATAAAGGTGCAAACAAGGTCTACACCAGGGGTCTGCAACCTTTAAGACAAAAAGAGCCACTTGGACCCGTTTCCGAAGAAAAAAACCTGGGAGCCGCAAAACCACTGCATGCGCGCCGCTGCCCTCCGATCTGACAGCGGGCGGGAAGGTGACGTCGGGACGGTGCGTGACTAACACACGCACCACCCCCATGCGATGTCACAGCCTGTACAGCGCCCGCCACAGTGGGGAGTGTTGGGGCACACAATGCGCCTCCTCCCCTCGCTAGTATCCGCCCCAGAGCCGCGGCAAAGGTGTAAAAGAGCCACATGCGGCTCCAGAGCCGCGGGTTGCTGACCCCTGGTCTACACACACAATTATTATTTTTTTAAAAAAAAGGTTTATTCTCACACTTCTCTACTTTCAGCCCACTCCTAAACAGAAATAAGGCCTACTGGGGCAGAATTGCAACCTGTACTATTTTATCTCCCCATGTAATCTAACAAGTTTCCATAAGATGAAAGGCAGTAGAAACCCATTTAAGAAATCAGAGAATGACACTCTCTTTTTTATCTACCTGATTGATGCCTAAGTCACTGACCTTTTCATCATTGCTAGTCATATGTAGAAGCCGGGCTCCTTTAAAAAGGCTGCACATGTATTCTGCATCACTATGATTAATCTGCCCATATGAAGGAATGTAATAACACTGTCCATTGAAGTATGTCCAACTGTAGTAACAAAACTGGCTTCTCAGATCTTTTCAAAAAGAAGGAACACAGTGGGGGGAAATGATGCACTTACATAATTATCACTAGGCAGGCAACAGTACAATAAATAAAAGGTCACATTGCCCCTCACTATTTTGAAACAAAGTGGGTCCCCATCTATAGATAGAGCTGCTTAGCTTCTTGCCTCCCACAATTCTTTGCTCCTGCCTGCTGTCACGTGGTGAAAAACCACCTACACTGTTGGTTCCATCATCCCACAAATTAAATTGAACAGATTACAAAAATGGAATATATCAATAAACTCAAGCTAATAAGACCACTTTTGTCCCACTACTGTAGTACTCACTTATTTCACAGAGCTTTAAATCATGTTCTGAGCAGGTCACATCACCAGCACACTTTCCTGTTAATCTATTGCATGGTTTATCTTCTGGACATTCTGGGCACCTTTCTTGACAAAAGGCTCCAAAACGTCCTTCTCTGCAAGCTGAAAATGTATTTTAAAATAACAAACTAATGTTTAGATAAGAACAGTGCTTTATGGTCCCACCCCCTTCAAAAAACAGTAATCTTTATCTAAGTCCCCATACAATAAGGCATGTAGGCATATAGATCTGATTCCATGAAGTTAAACAATATCCACGTGAGTGCTGAGAAGCAGTGGCATAGCTTCACGTTCCAGCACCGGGGGCGGAGAGCAGGCAGGGGTGGGGCTGGTGCACGTCCCAGGGGTGGGGCACACGTCCTTGGGCAAGCGCTGCGGGGGCGGGGGGCACCCGCGATGGCACCCTGGGGATCACGCTGCCGGGGGTGGTGCGCTCCCCCCGCATTCCTCTTCCTCCACCAGTGATGAAGGGCACCAAATAAATAGGGTCTACTTATTCCTTCCTGTGTGTGTCCATAGGGGATGGGAAGTGGGAGCAGTCCCCCCCCCAAAAAAAATAATATTCTGCAGATTCCCAGTTTGTTTGTTTTCATGTAAGTTTTATTCAAAGTTTAGTGATTCCAAGTTTTTAATTCTTTTATCATGCAAGTCTCTAGCCCTTGTATAACCTCAAGTATGAAGCAAGATGTGCAGGCAATGTTCTGCTCATTCAGTTTGTGAGAAAGGGAACAGAGGGGAGAAAGTCCCTGTTGTGCACCTGGAAATCACTGCACTGAAAGGACACATTAGTGGGGAAATGTAGGGAGGCGACGTGTTGAGATTTCTGCATTTTCTGCATTGTGGAGGGTTGGACTAGATGCCCCCTGGGATGCCTTCCAACTCTGCAATTATATGAGTCTATGCTAGTAGCCCTGCCAAATAACCCAGTGTTGTGTCCATTTTTATTTGGGAAAGGGGAGTTAAAGTAGTATATACAGTCTTGAAGTGTAGTTTTTATCCTGGTTTGTCTTTTTTTCCAAAAAGGGAAATGAAAAGTGTCAGGTGGCTATGAAGTTTATTCTAACAGCACTGTGATTAAGGCAGGGAAGCCAGGAAAAAATCATGGGGTTCATTCATGGTGAAAGACACTGGGCGCCTTAAGACTGTGTTCTGCAAGAGGGATTCAAACACATACCAGAAATTTAGGCTTGTGAAATTAAAGTGGATTAAATTTATATAGCAAACTGGCAGGCTGGATTCCTAATCCCAAGCCCAACCCTCTTGGGCCAATTTACACCAACCTCCTTGGAAGATGTCCTTTGAGCACCAGTCAGCTAACACTGTCTGGATGTGCAGTACATTAATTTTTCATAAAGGAACAAATGAAAGCCATTTATTTATAATACAGTATAAATTTTATACGAAATACATATACTCAAGGACTTCATGGGATAAATGGTTAAACTTGCCCAGTGCCCTTGGTGATTCCAGTGTCTGATTGAGAAGCAGGTTTTGCCTCTTCTTGATTCTGCCTTATATTATAGCTTTCTTACTTTATCCCAATTACGTTAATGAGAAGCACTGTGAACAATGCCAACCCCTATCTATACAGCTTTGCCCTGGATTCTGTTTCTTGTTCATGTTAGAATGTGATGGGAATAGGCTATTTTATAAAAAGCTGCTATATTTTATTATTATTGTTATTGCTACACAGGTGGTAACCATTTTAGGCGCATCCAATTGATGCACGATTACCAATGTGCAGGTCCTTTTGGATGCAGAAAAGGGGCGGGGCGTGCTTATATGTGCTCCCCTGATGCTTGCGGTGCCTGGGAATGGAACCCCTGCATGAAATGGCCGCTGCCTGTATTTATTTTTATCCTGCCTTAGTCTGGGACTTAAGGTGGCTTACACAGACAAACTAGAAAAACCTAAAAACATAGAAAAGACAATAATTAAATGTAGCTAAACACTAACAGATTTAAAAGTCCATTAAATATTTAATATTTAAAAGTCCATTAAAAACACAGACAACAATTAAACCATCACAGCACCAGGCTGCAGACATATGACTTTCAGCTAACTTTGTGAAGCATGTACATAAATAGGTCATTACTGTGATGATTAGTAACAGTGTTCCATACCTTTCTAATTTCTTTTTCTCATTTTTTTTTGCTACTCCTTCCCATAACCCTTCCCTACACTCTAAAGTGGACAGTTACCAGTTTTCATGAATGTAGCATCCGACTTTGAGTTAGTTGAGATCAGTTCTTTACCACTGACTGGTACATACTGTCTTTTCCATAAGCTGATTCCAGTGCATTTTTCTTCTAAAAGGCAGGCTGATATTGCAAGCTCCTTTTGTATATACATTTTGTCCCCCATAGGCAAGATGAGCATCTTTCCAGGGTATAGCCAGAACATTTTGGCATCTGAAAGGTATTTTAAAATTCTTTTTTTCCCTTTGCATTTTCCTAGAATAATCTGCCTGATCATATTGTGACTTCACTTGTGTCATTATTATACACAGAGCCACCTGGCTTGCCAATTAATAATATGCTGGCTTCCTAATTCCTTTTTTTCTACCAAGCGAAGTCCGAATGCTGCATTTGAAGATGGCTTTCTGAACAATTAGGAATGTGGGTGGCATTGTGGGTTAAACCACAGAGCCTAGGACTTGCCGATCAGAAGGTCGGCGGTTCAAATCCCCGTGACGGGGTGAGCTCCCATTGCTCGGTCCCAGCTCCTGCCAACCTAGCAGTTCGAAAGCACACAGTGCAAGTAGATAAATAGGTACTGCTCTGGCAGGAAGGTAAATGGTGTATCCGTGCACTGCTCTGGTTCGCCAGAAGCGGCTTAGTCATGCTGGCCACATAACCCGGAAGCTGTACGCTGGCTCCCTTGGCCAATAAAGCGAGATGAGCGCCGCAACCCCAGAGTCGGTCACGACTGGACCTAATGGTCAGGGGTCCCTTTACTTTACCTTTTTCTGAACAATTTACTGCTGTGCAGGAAGACATTGTACTGAATTCTGGAATTATTATTCATCTTGAAACTACTATTTATAACATTTGGAGTTAACAACCGACTAACATCTGGGAATTTTGTACAGGGATACCAGCCAGAGGTAGCTCCAAATATAGACCAGTAAGCCAGTCTTGCAGTGAGCCACAGACCTGGGCAAGTAACAATTGATTCTGCACAAGTAGCTTTGCTGAACTAATAGGAATATAGAAAGCTACCTTATACTACCTCAGAATGTTTATCTATCTATCCTACTATTGTCTGTCTCTAAGGTCTCAGCCATCAGCCACTCCCTAATATTTTTAAGTGGAGATATCAATAACAGAACTATGGAGCTGTCTGTGTACAATACTGCTTCTCTGCACCTGATCCTGTAAGAGTATATATATAATTAAATATAATTAAATACACAATTAATAGATTTAATACAGGGCAACCCAACGTTTCATACCAAGTGGGCTACAAGAGTATTCAGACATGGAACCCGCAGGCTGCCTTCCCAAAGCCAGACAAGCAAGGTGCTAGACATTGGAAAAGAGACCATAGGCTCTGGCAGGGTCCTAGAATCCTCCCACCTCCTTCCCCAAGCTGGGGAAGCACTAACTAGGCTTCAGGAAGGAGGAAGGAGGAAGGAGGACTCTAGGAACCCTCACGCCTTCGTCCCAAAGTCCAGTGCCTTGCTTACAGGCTTTGGGAAGGTGGTGCAAGGGATGTGGTGGGGTCATATGTTGCCAAGGGCCACTGAATAAAGCCTCAAGGGCCACATGTAACCCTTGGGCCATGCGCTGGACCACCCTGATGTAGATGCATGTTATGCCTGCAGACAACCCAGCTTGGGGAGGGGGGATGCTTGGCAATGGGCACTGTCCCAGGTGGCACATTTCAAATTGATCTTGACACCCATCTGACCCTTGGGTCATAGTGTACAAGCAGCTGGTTCTAGAAACATAATGCTAAGTCAGGTCACCATGGCTTCAGAAC
Organism: Podarcis raffonei; assembly: GCF_027172205.1. Lineage (NCBI taxonomy): Eukaryota > Metazoa > Chordata > Lepidosauria > Squamata > Lacertidae > Podarcis > Podarcis raffonei. The sequence continues at coordinate 54,151,817 of NC_070603.1, forward strand.
ATTCAGTACATGCAAAAAGGCATTGGATAACTAAGTTCCAATATGCCTATCAGCCTGAGAAGTGTGTATCGTGTTAAGTCATTACTGCAAGTGACAGAGGTCACGTTTACCAAACATCCCTGCTTCTAGTTGGGAACTGCTGTGAATTTTCTCTTACCTACACTTCTTTTACAAGCCAAGATAGCAAAGAACGAACACGGAACATTTTCAAGGTCCCCGTTCTTCCTCATTTGTGTGCAGGTGGAAGAAGCTTTTCCGTACATTTCTTGACTAAGAATCAAACACACAAGAGGTTATACCAAATAAACTCTTGCACATGTGGGATAACTTCTGCAAGCACAATAGAATGTACCTAATCACAAGAAAACCAGCTCTGTAGCTCTCCCAAGCCTCTTGGGCAGGGTATAGGGAACATGGGGGAGTAAAAGGAGGGGAGTTGCATTGCACTTGCAGAAGTTGTTCTGCGCATACAATGATTTAGCTGGATGCAACCCAAGGTAAGCAAGGTTAAACACTGCAAAAAAAAAAAAAAATCACCAATATTTTAAATTATAGTGTAACCTTATGAGGCTTTGCCCTCGGGCAGGAAAAATATTGCACCCGGGAAAGGGAAGTGGGAGTCAACAGACACTCAAGGAATAGTTTCGGAGAAAAAGCTTTATTTCTACCATCCATGAACTGGCAGAAGGAGCAAGTTCACAGTCATTTGCACAGAGTATATATTCCCCTTCCAGTTCCCTCCCCTTTCTCCTCCTCTTCCAGAGTCCTTCCCATGAGTTCCTCTGAGCATGTACAGAAAGCTGCTGTCTTGGGACTATTGGGACTCTTGGCATCCTTCCCAGGAAAGGGGGTAGAGAAGCCTTGCGTCTCAGCGTGTTCAAGATGTTGCAACTGAATGAGATAAGAGTCAGTTCCCAGTCCTGCTTTGGCATTGACAACTGGCCAAGAAAATGAGAAAAAGCATTGTTCTATTCAGCTACCTTTGTTGCAGAGCAAATGAGCAGATGCTTAGCTAATGCCTTTAGCTGAGAAATGATTTTGAAAAGCTTTGAGAAGCTTTGAGCCTGCTTGGGGGGGGGGTGACTTCGGGCCTAGGTGGGGTCACCTGTCCTCACCTTCCTTCAATAGTAGATAATATTTTAAATTATAGTATATAATAGGCAAGGTAATTATAGCAAAATATAAAGTTTAAAAACAAGGCTATACAAATGAATATCAGAGAAAAAATTGAAATGATGAAATTTAAAATGTTGTAATTTCTATTTATATGTTGAATTTGAATGGCAAATCTTTACATTAGAACTGAGGACTCTAAATCTGTGACAACACTGTATCCAAAAATGCCTCCTGCCATTCAATGGCATATTTCTTGATCATTTAATAATTAGTAGACAATTTACTAAATGCTGTTACAGGTGGCTGCTAAATACTGTCAGTAGCATGCCTGAAATTTCAAAACATTGCCTGCTGTCCTGCCTTCACCTGTCTGTTTCAAATGTTGCTGCTACAACAAAACCACTGGATGTTCCATTCTGATCTAAAATAAGAATCATAGAATTGTAGAGTTGGAAGGAACCACAAGGTTCATCTAGTCCAACCCCTGCTATGCCAGAATCTTTTGCCCAACTTGGAGTTCAAACCCACAGTCCTGAGATTAAGAGTCACATGCTCTACTGACTATTATTCAGTAAATGAGCTGGTCAAGCTATGTGTGGCAGAGCAGATGCAATCGCCCTCTAAGGCTAGTTGGAAAGAAAGCTGTAATAATATATTGCTTCAAAAATTTGGTTTTTATCCAGTAGCCCTCCTAACATCTAATGTGCAGTCTAGCTGAAGGTTTATTAAAGAGCATTTGCAGGAACTATTGGTCAGACAGGATATGGAAGCAGTGAAGGCAACGATAACATCAAATACCTGCTGTCTAGCTCAAACAAACTAGTTATGTTTAACACAGTAAAGCTTGCGCTAAAAGCCTCTCAACTCAGGAAAGCCCTGGAGTCCTGTCGTGCCCTGAGTTTCCCACCTGAGTTTGTGAAGTGTTTTATAATGTTTTGATAATATATGCTATAATATGTTTTTAAGACCTGTCTGTTTTTATTTGTTTTGTTCTTGGCTATAACCTGTACATGTATTTGGTTGACCAATAAAATCTGATGACTGATGAACATCTCAACAGGTGCTTATTTCTTATAATCAGCTAGACAACTAAACCTGCCTAATACACCATTAATGAAAGCAGTAGTTTCTCTTACGAGTTAGTCATTTCTTTGAGTTTTGGCACTGCTGAGTCAGTCCATATAGCATCCTTTATCATAGACATCAGCCAGACCTGCAGATTAAGAATACACTTATTTGATAGACATACTGAACATCAACAGCATAGTTCTGTAATCTGCCCTACCTGAAAAAAGAATTGTTTGAAACTATTTATCTATTATTTATTTAGACCATTTCTATATCACTTAATATATAAAATGGCATCTCTAAATGGTGTACAAAAATTAAAGCAAGAACATATAACTTGAACAAGTAGATGAACAATGCAATGTAGATTTTTTCAATATGTTCCTTTCCTTACTACACATTGTTCGGATCTTTTTGAATGTTCAAAATATTCAGCAAAGGGGGGGTAGGATTTTATAATGTAACACTGCCAATTATGTCAAGACAGAGCAATGGCAAATAATGATATAGCCACTTACTTACTTTATGCTCCAGGACTAAACAAGTCTACATGTTTTCCCTAACGTTGTCTTCCCTATCTTCATATTTTAACATATATCATAGGTCTGATATAGGAAAATTGGTTGCATTATATGATATATAACATCAGCAGACACCCACTCTAGAGCAGAATAAAGACTCCTATGTCAAGCCTGAAATAGTAGCAGAAAATTCTCTTGCTCTCCAAATGCATGTTAAGTTTAACTTCTGTATCCAATAGGAGAAGGTACTGTTTTTCAGTTGACAGGGTATAAAAAGGCAGGGTATAAATAAATAAACTCTTATTTCTCATTATTTATGCCATTCCAGAACTGTGTCAGTTTATGCATGTTACCTTTTCCTCTTTGCTTAGTGGCAGATGTATAAGTTCAGTTTCATAATAAGCATTGCAGAAATCCTTTGCTCCTTCCCAAGTGAATTGCTTCACCGTCTCTATGTAATAACAATTGTCCTTCCAGTACCACCATCCAGGATCTGTTGGACACTTAAGATTAATCACACCTGAGAAATTAACAGCAGCATTTTAAACAAATATAATTTCCAAGTCATTGCCCCCACCCCACCACCAGGTCAGAAGTGTTGTAACAATTAAGCCTGCTTGCAGAGGGCTGATACTCAATCCACTACCCACTTGATGCCAGAAATAAATTGGGGTCATAAAACAGTGTCCAGTACATATGTTATAATAAATGAATGCTGAGTGGTGATGTATCAGGAAAGTGAGCCCTTCACTGCCCATGCCAAAACACACCCGGCTAAAAAGAGAGAAGGGTAGCATCAGACATCTATACCTTCAGAGATTGCATGGCTCTTTCATTTTTCTCCAAAAAAAAAGTCAAAACTTCCTGTGGTCCAAAGGGGGAAAAAAAGAAGAAACACAATAAAAATATGGGATGACTTCATCATATGGATGCTCCTTAAAAACTGAATGAGGCATGGTAATTCCATACTACACACCTAGTGTGAAAGCACCCCAAGTCAGCATAAATCACTATCTGGTTACATCATAAAAACTTTCACCTGATGAATGCAACAGTATCTTGATAACCCATATGCAGAAGGAAACCTACTGCTAAAAAACAATACATTTCACGCGTCCCAACTTCATGTTGAGGAACTCATCTGCTAAAGATTGCATCAGCCCTTCTTGCTAGATGGATGATTTGAAATCCCACAGAAGCAGATAGGAATCAATTAATGTCATTCATTTGTGCATGAGACACATTTTGGCACCTGATTGACATGCTTGTATGCCATGCTTCACTAACATGCATGATACTGGAAATAGAGTTTGAATGGGTAGGCATGATCAGGTCAGACGTTGCCAGACCGGCATCTGTAGGCACCTACAAAGGCCTTCACTGTGACACCAGACCCTGGGTAGAAGTCCTAGATTCTGAGCTTTTATTAAAAAAAAGAAAAGAACATAGTCTTCCTAGAAAAAAGTTATGAAGCAAAAGGGTGTCATTATTCTATTGTTGTTGTTGTTATATCCTCCAAGGTAACACACATAGTTCTCTCTCACACAATCCTGTGAAATAAGTTAGGCTGAAAGTTAGGCTACTGTCCCAATATCTCCCAATGAGCTTCGTGAGTGAGGATCTAAACCCTGGTATCCCAGGTCAACCAAACTTGGCTATGTAGAAATATTAGCAATACCCATTTTGTGTCAAGCTACAACCTTATGGCAGCCATTTTGTGACTGGTGCTAACGACCTTCTCTCAAAATTCCAAATGTGCTACTGGATCCAAAAAGTTTGGCAATCCTTGCTATAGGTAGCAGGCCAGAAAGCCATGGGAGAACAGAAGATGGCATTAGTGTGCATGAAGATGGAAAAACAGCCCATGTTTTCTAAGCAGAATGCTGACAAGGCCATGAAAAAGGAAAAGCACAGACTAAATGCACAGACGTGCTCTGGTTAGTTATTGCAGGCACATTACAAAACTTGCTTTCTTATCTCTCCCTAACTGCTGACCGGTATGAAGCTAGCCTTGAGCTTAAAGCAATCTGGAAAATACAGCAGATAACTCTGAAGCAGAAATGTGCATTTACCAGGACTCTGGCATCAAAACCTTCACTACACCTAGTTTGGCCAACAGATCATTTGTGAGTTGTAAATTTGAGTGCAGTTTAGGATAAGGTTTTTAATCTACTGCTATTTACTGGATTTAATAAAACTTTATAACTAGAATTTCACTATTTGGTATGTTGTGGGGCTCCTTCTGCATGATCCTACCCAGACTCAAGGTCTGATCAACCATGAGTCACAAGTAGGACAAATGAGGGTCTTTATTGGTCACAAAGACATGAGGATACCTAGTCATAGAAATCCCATGCATTGTCTCATTTGTTGCTCAGCAGATTTGCCAGACAAACCCAAGTCCTACAATTTCTGACTTATTAATTCTTCCTCAGTAACATCCCCTTTCACCATTCTTACTCTGCTTGTCAATAAAGAGTAGAACAAGGGAGGTAGCACATCCTTTCACAATTTTTCACAGGACACGATTGTTATTAGCTGATAAGAATAAGAACGGATTAATTCTTTTACACTGCTACTTCCATAAAAGCTCTCCCCTCCAGATCAGTCTGGGGAGGGGAGGGCCACCCAACCAACAGGACTGCAAATTGTGTACCTTCTTCACAATCTTTTCCTATGAAGTCTTCGTTACACTGCTCATTTTCTGCACATTCTCCAGTTAATGGATTGCAGTTCTTAGTGCCATTACAGGTGCAGTTTATACTACAATCAGGACCATAATACCCTGGTGTGCAAGCTGCCAAAAGAGATTTCAAAGACCAATTATAATTGCATATTAAAATGACCATAATATGTTTTGTTTTATTTTTTTAAAGCAGGATGGTGAAAATTACATAATAGCATCTCCTCTGCAAATAAAACTGAACAGTCTTATGAAACAACTGTGTGACACAAACCTTATGCCAGCCTCCTGGTGACCCAGAAATCAATTAGGGGTGGATGGAGTGTCATCCAATCAGGAGGAGGATGTTAAAAGTTAGAAGCTGACAGTCTGGGCTTGAGTACCTGTGAAAGCTGAGATAGGGTTTGTCTGTCATTTAGGTTTAGACAAAGCTTGGGAACTGCCTACTTCAGGATCAGTTAAAAGCCTGGTTAGGGCTGACTATCGGGTTAGCTAGGCAGGGCAACCTGGACTGCTTCCTATCTCTTGCCTTCAACCACAAATGTATAGACATGCTACAGAATATGTTAATAAGTTTGTGGAGCCGTCACCACCAATTCAATGGACAACAGTTTGGGAATCCCTGGTCTAGAAGAAGTGTAAACTGAAGCATCTTTTGAAGCTTCAGTGAGTGCTCATTTCAAAACAATAGGGCTATCACTAGCTATTAATCATTATAACTAATTGGGAACCTCCAAATATGGAGGCAGTGTACCCAGAATACCATTTGGTTAGGGACAATAATGGAGGTGGGCTTGTGAGCTTCCCAGAGGTCATTGGGCTAGCCACTATAGTATGAATATAAAAAGAGTGATTCATTTATATAATGGGTTAATTAATCCCTGTCACAGGATTCCACAAGTGTGGCATACTGTTACATACCAGTTTTCAAATATGCTGTATAAATATTTGCAAATGATCCCCTGACAAATACAAGACGCTTTGCAATCAGTGTTATGTACGTAGCTCTTATCCTTTGAACTCCAGTGCAAAGACTTCTTTTGTCTCTACAATGCAGAAAGGCATCATGTAATGATATGTGGGTGACTACTTTAGTGTTGTTGACAATGCCAGTGAGGTAATAGCCACCAAACTCGATGAAATCTGTACTTTCTAGAACACAAACAAAATTAGTATGGATAAATAGCTGTGCAATTTACGTACATCATTTGAAGGACTTCTGTGCCAATCAAACATTAAGCCTAGACAGATGAAAAGAAGCTGCTGGAGAGAGACTGTGAGTAACATAAAGGAAGGGGTGTTTCCAGCTATCCCATCCCTTGCCCGCCTTATAAACTGCTGCAAGAAAGGGACTATGAGCAACATCATGCAAGGGGTGTTTTTAGCACTAATGAAAATGTGAAGCTCCCTTGATACTTTTGAAATTGGATGCTACATGTTGTTCATGTAATCTTGTTGTATTTATAATATTGAAATGTGGGGTTTTGTGGTTTTTTGCTGTTGTGAGATGTTTACTATGTCATTATTTTGCCGTTATTATGAAATTGTTTTTGTAGTTTGTTTTAAATGTATCCCTGTTTCTTTGTTGTGCCACTCTGAGCATGGTTTTTTGTGGAAAGGCAGCATACAGTAAAATAAATGAATGAATGAAAAGAGCAAAAGGAAAAATACAAGTGCCATGAATTATACCAGGAATCTGGCAAGGGTTATTTTCCCCCCTTTAATTCAGAAGGCAATGTAGGAAAAGTCCCACTTACCTAGAACAGAAAACACAATAAATCCAAATAACACTTGAAACTAGGGCTGTGTCCTCACTCATCCGGGATCCAATTCAATGATTTGGACTGGTCCCAACCTGGGACAATCCAGACTCAACCCCTGGATTCTGCAGACAAATATTTGGAAATCCCACTGATTTGCACTGGGAAACCAAAATGGCCATACCATTCTTGTATTGAAACACAGGTATAGGATATTTGGAGACATGGTAGGCCCTACAAAACAAGTCAAGCTTGCCAAATTTCAGACAGGTAGTTCAGAGTTCTTGGGATAATTACCTTTAAGGTTTGTTTTAAAAAAAAAATTGTTAAGACCATACAGTTGGTTGAGTGTTTGATCCTGCCAATTCTCATTTGCAACTTAGAGAGAGAGTTGGAATATAAAGGACTAAGACTTCTTCTTTGCATCGTTCCTGCAGAAAATGAGAGCCCCTCTTGATGCATGACTGATAATTGCACAGCACCTTCAGTTTATAAGATCTCCATTTCCTCTTAAACTTTTGGTAACTATAGCAGGAGAAGGAGCTATCACTAACTCCAAAGACGAGCTGGAAGAATCTCATCTTTTTCTATGTTGTTTCTTGGCTACCCTAGCTGCAAGGAAAGGGGGAAGTGGATCTACTGCTGAACCTCCAGGCCTCTTCCTCTCTACATTTCTGAGAATCTTCGGGACCTTCTGAGCAACCAGGATATAAACCTCTGACAAAGCAGGAATTGGAAGATGGATCTTAGTCACTCTCCTGCCCCCCCCCCATCCGGAAGATGACAAATCTTTTCTCAGATGAGCTGCACTGAAAACCTAATCAGAGACATTCACCTCCCCCAGCGGTGACCAATGGCTGCTTCGTGTGCTGCTCTTTCAATACTCTGCCTAGCCCTGAGAAAAAGGCAGGGAAAGTTGGAACAGACCCATGCCTGTCTGCCTGTCCCAGAGGAAAGGGCAGATGGGGGAAAGGAGGAAGATGCACTGTGCATCTTCACTGTTCCAGTGCTGTTGCTCCTCTGGCCAGCATGGCCCTGAAGAGAATGCTGGCTTGAGATGCAGAGAAATGGTGGATTGGTGCAGGTGTGCCAGACAATTTAATCTCCTGCACTGCCAAAAAAGAGGCTTGCCTCCTTGGATCATTTGCCAAGGTGGACAGCTTGCCCAGCACCTCCCAAAAATTGCTGTAGGCACTGATGATGATTTATTAAATTCGTATCCCACTCTTCACCCTCAGATCTCAGGGCAGTTCACAACATAGTGACAATATATAAACCACAATATACATAGTGGGGGGAAAACAACAACATAGCAATAACTCCTCCCACAAAAACACACATTTAAAACCGCATCAGATGTCAATCAGCCAAAGGCCCGGTTGAAGAGGCATGTTTTCACCTGGCCCCTGAAAGTGTATAATGAAGGCGCCAGCCAAACCTCCCTCCACAAATGGGGATTATAAAGAGTTAATTAAGTAGGCAGGCACCTTCTGTTTCAACTTTTAAATGCTTGCTTAAAATTCTTCTATTCCATCAAGCCTATGCAGGCAACTAAGAATATATCTTTCCACAATAGTTAACGGAAGAATGTTTTTTAATTTTTTATATGGTTTTAACTGTAAGGTTTAATGTACTGTGATTGTAAACCACTTTAATATTTTGTATGAATAGAAATACAGTATATAAATATTTTTACAAGCAAAAATGCAAGGAAGCAAGCAAGGAAAGAAGCAAGCAAGCAATGCAAAAAGTTAGTCAACTTTGCCTTAAATTTAAATTTATGCTACCATTGGTTGCTAATGCAAACTCCCACAATTATATTGCAATTTCTATATTATTATCAGCTTCTTAAAAGCATGGTGAAATAAATATTTCAAACTCTTTCAGAATTTTCATATTGCTAAGTAAAATCTGATTATGCAAGCAATTCAGATCCCACAAGAAAAGCTGATCTTAACTTACTGGGCTAGCAATTTGGGTAAAAAAAGAGAGTTGTACTTTTGATGCACAAAATACTGGTTTTAATTAAATTTCAACAATTTGTGTATTAGGGTGGCCATACTGAAATTGGCATGGAAGTCTTTTTAAAATTTAACTATCTTATTGTATGTCTTCTAATGTTTTACATAAATCAGTAGTAGTATTTCACATTACCCTCTTCTCTTTTCTTGCAAACCCACGATTTTTTCCCGTAACAACTAGTTCCTGGCATTGAACCTTCGGGAACATTTAGCTGCACACAGCAATTCCAGGTGAACGTCCATGAATTATTACGTAACCTCAATTTTTAGAAACACACACAGAAAAAGTTTTGTTACTTTGAAAATTGATTTACAAACATTAATAGCATTCAATGAGTTACTATTGCCCATTTGCATTCTATTAAGGGCTATTTCACAAAGTACCTTGTTAAGAAAACAAAATATTGCATATAAATATGTGAAAACATAATGCACACACACATATGGAAAAGCATGAAACATACATCTGGTAAGTACATAATTATGTATGGCTAAAGTTAGCCATAACATCCCATTATATGATGTGTGAAACTGCCCAAACTTTTGCTTTCTGTTCCATAGCCTCCTGGTTTACACAACACAGAAAGCCAAACATTTGGCTTAGTGCGTTGTCCAAACTTGGGCTCATGGTACAGAAGGAAAAGGGCCAGAGAAAAGCAAAGCAGCTGCAAGCTGCATGTTTGTGTGGTCATCGTAAGCCAGTTTCCTGTACCATGACATGTGAACCAGGGCAGTAAGTAGTACAGCTAGTGTTCTCCTGGAATGAGTATCAGAAATACCACATAGCAGATGGAAGCAGCAGAATTAAGCAACAGAAAGGCTTATGGGTAAATTCTAACATATGCTCTGAACACTTCGTAAACACATTTGAAGGGGGGAAACCCACATTTCAAATTCCTCTAATGAGTCTTTGAGTTTGGCAGCTTCTAGCAGCATGTTAGTGTCACACAATGAAAACAACATTCAGCAATGTGAGCCTACCAGGATTTTATGCAAATAGTTCTGGACAATGTATCCCCAGTAGAGCTACTTTAAGTTTCAGAGGGAGCATGGGGCTGATCATGAGCCTTAGAACTATTATGATATATTTATTTATATGCAACCTTTTCCCCTGAGGGGACTCAAGGATGCTTACAGATAAAAATAAGAACTGCCAATATCACCAATAATTTGAAAAATTAAACATTGATAAAATTATAAACTATACACACAAATAAAATCTATTAAAACATTACCAACTATTACAATAAAAACAGAATGGCAGCAGCCGTCTCATTAAAAGCAGTCAGTGCCCCAAAGCCTGTTGGAACAAGGAAGTCTTCACTTGCTGGCAGGACAACAAGGAGGGAGCCAATATAGCTTAACTAGGGAGGGTAGGGCCGGATTTAGGTTTGATGAGGCCCTAAGCTACTGAAGGTAATGGGGCCCATTATACGTCCAGCTGTCCTTTGTCAACAACCAATTGTCACTGTTTTTTTGTGTTGAATATATGCTATATGGTAATTTATGCACCTAATAGGTATCTAAAGCCATTTGCACATAACAAATAGGAGCCCACACAATACAAAACACTGTTGCTGTATGTAGGTTTTACTTTATTTGTTTTTTATCTTATATTTTGGAAACGTACATCCAAGTTTCTTTTCCTTTAATTTTTTTGGGGGCCCCCAAAAGAGTGGAGCCCTAAGCTATAGCTTGTTTAGTTTATACGTAAATCCGGCACTGAGGGAAGGGGTTCCAAAGTCTGGGAGCAGCCTGGGACATTCAACTTTGTTGTAAATTTCAGAGTGTGGGTGCTTATTCTTGCTGGCAGCAGCAACTGTGGGCCTCACTCAACTTACCATTTTAAATCTGTGTATAAAACATTAGCCTTTGGCCACTCCAAATGGGTACAAAATAGACCACCATGAAGACCAATCCAATAGACTCCTCTTGGCAATATAGTAAGAAGTGAATCCTAAATAATTTAAAAGGTAGAACACCTCTGAAAGAGTGGTGTAGAAATGGGGGACAGACATTTTACAAAAACTTGTTTATCAGCTTAAAACCATCCCCCAAACTGGCATTTCCCACTGAAGTTGCCACATGGCATATCCAAAGTCATACAAGTAAATATATATAATGTGAAAACACAGGCTTATACCATCTCGTTTCTACTAGATATCCAGAGAAGGTCTGCGTCCGTATATCGTCTACACATATCTCTTGCATCGAACCATGTATTTTCTGTTGCTTTGGGGAAGTAATAACAGCTGCCATGCCAGTACACCCAGCCATCTTCAACAGGACATCTCCCGCCAATCAAGGTCCCTGAAATGTAAACACACACATACAGGGTGAATTGTTTCCAGGTAAGCTAGCCTAAATATTATATGTAATACTATGTTTTACTACCTATGTAGACCAAACGCATAAGATACATATGAAATCTCAGAGCTATGATCAAAGAAACATGCTTCAAGCCTTATTTACCAGGCCCACCTCACAAGATCAGGTTCCACCAGTGTGCACTTTTCAGGTACCACAGAGCATAAAGCTGTCTTCTTCTCTTCCATCACTGTGCTAAAGCAGAACCCTTCTTGTTAGCAGTGAAATAATATGTCAATCAAACAGCAAAATGCACTCTATTTTTATGTTGTGGACCACCCTGAGAACTACGAATGAAGGGTGTTATATAAATTTAAATAACAAGAATAATAATAAGAACAAGAACAAGAACAACATGCAACCTCTAATCCTGGAGTGACTGCTTGGAAAATAAAACAAAAGTGGGCACTATACTCCCTGAAACCATCTGATATGAGGCACCTTCATTTGTATAAAATTATCTGAAAAACTAACCCTTCACAATTATGGGCATTCCTCAACTATTTTGGGAAATGCAAAGATTTACTAGTAAGCAAAATAAACTAGGAAAAAGTGGATCTTTTATTCTTGAGCTAAATGTCAGAAATTACAAGACATGAGGCTTGTTTTGGACATTTTACCCAACACAATAAAAACTGCCCTTTATTGACAAATTACGGAAATCAAGCAAGCTCATTTACATCATTCACTCCCTACAATTAATTCCAAAGTATCACTACAACACATGGTATTATTTAAAAAAAATGGCACTCATTTTGATTTGATTAAGAAGTAGCTGACTTTCTTCCAGAGAACAAATATAAAGCATCGGCCTCTTGTAAGAAACAATTAAATTGTGGAATTGCCAATGATATGGTTTTTTGCCCATGATCAGTTTTATTTGTTGGAAAAACTTAATGCTGTTATTTTCCATACTGTCTTTGAAAGAAGGATACTGGATTATTGCCAAATAATTTGTTGAATTTTAAGCTTGTTATCATAAAACATAATTAATAATCTTATACTACAATCTTTATCAAATCCTTGATACTTTGAGTGAAATCTGAATACTATCTCTATTCTCTGATTTTTTAATATAATTCAAGTACTGAGCTAATCCATTACTTCAAAAGGCTGCTAACCTTTCCTTCCAACCTTGTGAGTAACAAATAGCAGCGTTATTACTTCACTTAGCTATATCCCCCTTGCATTTTGACATTTCAGCTTCACACCTTTCAAAGAAATAGGATTGGTTCTATATACTTAAAGGAATTTAATTTCAGCTGAAACCAGAAAAGGATCATGACCACTGTTTGATATTCCTACAACTTTTGTCATAATGTGGATTCTCATATTTATGGGAGCAGAAATTTTTAAGAAGAAGCAGAGAAAGGGGTTCCCAGATCACCTTTTTTGCAAGCGAAAGTAGGGTCATTTTTGCTGCAAAACAAGCTGTCACCACACAACCCTGTGTAGGGGTTGCATGGCACATCATCACCACACTTGCGGCATATTTGTTCACAGTTCTCCCCAAATCTTCCAGCGACACAATCTATGAAAGATGTAAAATGTTATAATACAGTGAAATACAGGAATTGTGGGCTACATCTGTGGATAAATCCGGCTACAGCTGCATAACAAATGGATTACGAAAAGACAATTTTATTCAAAACCCAATTTTAGGACAGGGGACGTGATGTATTATAATAATAATAATAATAATAATAATAATAATAATAATAATAATAATGATGATGATGTCATTATTTCTACCCTGCCCGTCTGACTGGGTTGCCACAGCCACTCTGGGCAGCTTCCAGCATATACAGAAACATAATAAAACATTAAAAACTTCCCTATACAGGGCTGCCTTCAGATGTCTTCTAAAGGTTGTATAGTTATTTATCTCCTTTACATCTGCTGAGAGGGTGCTCCACAGGGTAGACGCCACTACCTAGAAGGCCCTCTGCATGGTTCCCTGTAACCTTGCAGTGAAGGAACTGCCAGAAGACCCTTGGAGCTGAATCTCAGTGTCTGGGCTGAACGATGGGGGTGGAGACGCTCCTTCAGGTATCCTGGGCCGAGGCCATTTAGGGCTTTAAAGGTAAGCATCAACACTTTGAATTGTGCTCAGAAACGTGCTGGGACCCAAAGTAGGTATTTCAGGACTGGTATTATATGGTCCCAGCAGCCGCTCCCAGCCACCAGTCTAGCTTCTGCACTCTGGATTAGTTGTAGTTTCCGAGTCACCTTTAAAGGTAACCTCACATAGAGTGTGTTGCACTAGTCCAAGAGGAAGATAATCATGGCATGTACCACTCTGGTGAGACAGTGAGCAGGCAGGTATGGTCTCAGTTGGCATACCAGATGGAGCTGCCCTGGACACAGAATTAACCTGCGCCTCCATGGACAGCTGTGAGTCCAAAATGACTCCCAGGCTGCATACCTAGTTCTTCAGAAGCACAGTTACTCTATTCAAAACTAGGGAGTCCCCACACCTGCTTGCCCCCTGTATCCCAGAAACAGTCCTTCTGTCTTGTTAGGATTCAACCTCAATCCGTTAGCTGCCATCCAACCTCCAACTGCCTCCAGACACTCACACAGGACACTCACACACCTTCACTGGCTCCGATTTAAGTGAGAGGTAGAGCTGGGTATCAACTGCAACCTGGTGAACACTCAGCCCAAACCCTCTAATGATCTCTCCCAATGGCTTCATGTAGATGTTAAAAGGCATGATTGAATCATCCAAACATGAATATGACATAGAATTTAGTATCTACCAGAAAATAGCGTAGCAGTTGATGACACATATTTGTTATGCCCACATTCATTATTCTTTGTCTCTTTGTTGTCTTTGCCCACTGCGAGTATTTAGATGGTAAACTCCTTAGAGCTACAAGCCTTCTTTTACTTCTATATTACATATATCTGAAGCATCCCCTCAATATGTAGAAACCACTGCCTCATTTAGGATGGCCCAGTGTCACTTTCTAATTAATAGGCATGCACCCATCCCAAAATTGTTATTAATAAAAATAATACAGACAAACCAGTTGCATTTGAGTTAAATTATATAAATTTCAGCAAAGAGATAAAAGTAAATAATTCTGCACATACTTGTACTGCATACCTGATTTAATCCAGGTTTTCACACTTTTGTCCCTGGTATTGTATATGCTTAGACCAGTGTGTATCATGAAATCTTTCCCCGCTTCTACCACTCCAATACACGTTGACAAGACTAAACAGGCCTGTTTAGCCTCATTTAAAGTAGAATACTTAGGAGCTTTTCCATCAGGAAGGTAAAATGCTCTTCCAATGAATTCGGTAAAGAGATCAACATCTGTTTAAAATAAAAGGAACAGTCAACTTAAATGAAATGTATAAAATATGACTGCTCCTAATTATTGTGCAGATTTGTGATGTGCAAGTGCAACCTGCCAGTTCACAAATGGACAGATATACTCTGATTTAAGGGCCCCAAACTAGAGCGACTGTTGCCACAGACAGACTAACAGATAACAATGCATTGTTATGTCTTTTTCACCAAATTAATTTTTTTCTAAAAGATTTCCCTTTTCATTGGTACAGACGTTTGTCTTGTCAAGGACCTGAGCTTTCAGAAGTAGTACACATTTACACACAAATGATTGCAGTGCCAAAATGGCCACACAAGTAATATTGATATTGAATTTAAGGATTGTACTTAAGACACTTTAAGAACTACACTGAAATGGTTTGAAAACCAAGGTGCGGCTTCTGATTGGCTGCAGGAACTTCCTGCACTCAATCGGAAACCGTAGAAGCGAAGTCGGATGTTCGGCTTCCGAAAAACGTTTGCAAACCAGAACACTCACTTCTGAGTTTGTGGTGTTCGGGAGCTGATTGTTCAGGAGGCAAGCCATTCGACTACCAAGGTACTGAACATAAATTGATATGTGAGTGTTTTAAATGTGTGGATCTGGCCTGCAGCTTTTTTATTGTTTTAATGTATTTTTTTATTAAAATGGTGAGTGTGGTCTGTCAAGAGTATATTTTAATGAAGAAAAGTGGGACAGAAATCAAAAATAAAATAAATAATAATATGCATAATAATAATATGCATACTTGTGAGTCAAATTCACTGAAATCAGGAGGGCTGCATGGCCAGAGAAAGTCAATAGGTTTTAAGAGAGCTTAAGGAGGTATGATAGAGTATGATATAAGAGAGCTTAAGGAGGTATGATAGAGTTGTTATAACTCATTACGTATTGTCACTTCGTGTCTAGTGCTGATCTGGTCAAACAGATTTCACATCTTTTTGAAGAACTATCATTTTCGAAGCACACATTAGTTTCTAGCCAGAGTCAAGTTGTGCATCTGTTTCTGAGAGGCAAAAACAACTTCTTAATTTACCTTGTCTCTTGCAAATCCATTTTCTGTGAAGAGAACAATCAATCACAGAAA
The DNA here is from genome assembly GCF_027172205.1 of Podarcis raffonei. Classification (NCBI taxonomy): domain Eukaryota; kingdom Metazoa; phylum Chordata; class Lepidosauria; order Squamata; family Lacertidae; genus Podarcis; species Podarcis raffonei. The sequence goes on from NC_070603.1 coordinate 54,167,781, forward strand.
GATATCTCTTGAAAGCAACTCCACAATCAGAAACAGATTGTGTATATCTTCTGTTTTGCCTAACCACCCTGCCAGCAGTTAAGAAGGAGAAAAAATGTACAGATTCTGATTAATTAAACCATTCCTTAAGGCTTTCTCTATTTCAACATTACTACGGGAAGTTTTCAAAACCACACAATAATTTTGGGCAACAAACTTCAATTGCATTCTAAAATTAGCAACCTGAAAAACCATATAAAGATTTAAGGCTGGTTCAATCTGAGTAGTAGCATTCTGCTTGTATATATCTCGTCAACTAACTGTATGGAAATAAGAAAAAGTAATGGTCAGAAGAGGAAAGAAAACTGTGCAGTATAAGCTAGAATCTAAAAGAGGTTGGCAGGGCAAGACTAGCCAGTAAGCAAAGAGAATCTAGAGGAGACACCTGTTCCTGGGCAAGGCACAGAAGGAACAAAGAAGGATTTTTTGGAAACCATATCTAGTATAAAGATTGAGGCTGTGCAATCTCTGCCTTTATTGGGCAGGAGGAAGAGACAGCCCATTCTTTCAGTGTCTCATCCTCACTTATGCTAGAGAATGGCAAACTGCCTCGAAATTGCCATAAATATCTATTCAGTTTGGACAGTGATATTTTGACTTCATGTATGAACAAGCCTTTTGCCCATGTGCACAACTCCTTCACAATGTAAACATTCAAACCTGTAAGTCAAAACATGAAACTGCAATAACTGGTTTTGAACCAAACCAAGATACTAAACCATAGTTTGAATTTGGTTTAATATACTATCTTGTGCTAAAGGTGAAAACCATAGTTTATAGGGTCAGATGAAATAGGAAACCATGGTTAATTTGAGATTTTTTAGTTTGAAGAGAAGAATGAAGAAGCTGAATTGACAGTCATTGTGGTTTTAGAGACTTGAAAATCAGCGAGATCCTTACTGAAACAGAAAGAACCTCTGAATACTTTCTTAAAATAAAGAGCATGTACTAGAATCTGAATATATCACATGATCATTTTTTCTATTGAGAAACTGGACTTTACTAAGGCTCTGAAAACAGTATTTTCTGCTAATACCAGACTATATTAGAAAACATCTCACCATGCATTTTGAAAGATTGAAGTTGTGTTATCTACCCAAATATATTGATATGACCGCTTGCTGAAGATCAAACCAATCCAGCTGTCATCTCCTGTATACTGTACCCACATCTGTAAGAATAAACAAATCTGAGCTGTTCTTTATGGTGTAGGAGCAGAATACGTTTAATATAAACCAATATTCAGAAAAGGGAAAAGTCCTAAAACCTATTTTATAGCAAGAATCCTAAAGCCTTATTTCCAAACAACCTTTGAATCTAAAGTCTAAAATACTTCTATTCTTCTTAGGTAACTAATGCTGCAGTTGTAACAAGAAGTAACAGCGGCTGGCTGGAGACGCTACTGCAACAGAGTCCTTTTGTGCTGGAAAAAGAAAGACCCACGCAACTGGCCTCACTCATGATTGAAGAAGCTACACACACAAATCATAGTTACGTGATAAAGTAAACGGGGGAGGTACCTCCCATGTTGGGTAGGTATCTGAATTGCTTAAATCTGAATGGAAAAACACCTGCAATTTGTATGGCTTCTAAAATGAACAAAAGAAAACAGTCACAGAATTAACCTAATTAAGTCTAATTCACAAACCAGCCCCTATCCAGTATGAGAAGGATATAAAGCAATTACACACACACGCCCCAGCTCACAAATAGTACCTTTTCATGACTGTTTGTAATTTTAACTAGGTCTGTTCCCTTAAATCCTTGGCATGCAATCCTGGCATCGGTCCATGTGGCTGTTTTTGTGTGTTCCACATAGTAACATGACCTGGAATAATGGTACCACTGGGGCTTCTTTGGGCACGGATTTGTGAAAGCTTAAAAACCAATACAGTAAGTTGTAATATAACTTTGAAACCACAAGATACACCTGCATATCTATGTAATTTAATGCATTTCCAGCTGTGAGCAAACCATACTGAATAAAAAAATAAAAAAGAGTTAAGTCCAGTCAGGGCAACTATGGGGTTGTGGCACTCATCTCGCTTCAGGCCAATGTTTGTTCACAGACAGCTTTCCGGGTCATGTGGCCAGCATGACTAAATCGCTTCTGGAGCAACGGAACACCGTGACAGAAACCAGAGCACATAGTAATTGTAGTACCTTTGTAGCACTTCAGAGAGCACTACCTAGTGAGTTTGTGGCTCAGTCGCTTAAGTTACTATTACATGCAGCAGTTTCCTGTATCATTTAATTTTACCGTACTTACACAGAAAACTAATGTTGAGTTAAATGGTAAAATTTATAGGAAAGATATTAGTAAATGAAAACCAAAATTTCAATAGTTAGTAGAGTTAGAGTGACTTCTACAGAGTGGATGACATAAATTAAAGGATGTACTAAAAGAAAGGTAGAGAAAGCCACATAAAATGAGAGAATAAAAAAGGAAAACCTATGTCTAGAAACTGTCATATTTTGTACCTTTTGCATTACACTCTGGATCTGGGGAGTCCAAGGTACACTTGGTAGGGCCAATGGCTACACATTCTCCAGTAATCGGATGGCAAGGTAAGTTATTGGCACACTTTTTGCAAATGAAGTGACAATTTGTACCAAAAAATCCAGGATTGCAAACTAGAATAAAATTTGAGAATTAAAACAGCAAAAGAATAAACTAAAAACCAGATTAATAAGTACATTTCAACATTTGACTTTTACTATGAGCTGTTTCGGGTATGCAAATAGAGCCCAACTTGCTCTGCACTTCCAAAGTATATTACTATTGGTTGGCTCCAGGTTAATATTACTAATATGTACATGCATATGCAGAAGTTAAGTCCCTCTGTATTCACTGGGGCATACTCCCTCCCAAGTGTGCATAGGATAATAACCTTACTGTATATTTAGTTCTTTTCCTAAATAAAAAAAGTGATTCACAAACTGAAGATAGGTTGTTGTTGTTGTTGTTGTTGTTATTATCCCATATTAGATTTGGGAAGAAACATGAAGAGAGCAGAGAATGACTTGCCATCTAGTGAGCAATAAATGTGGGACTTGGGGGCTCACAAGTCAGTTTTCTAGCCACTGTGCTACACTAGAGTTCATTAATTGCGGATTGAATGAAAAATAGCTTATTTGATAGAGAAGTTCAATTTTATCTGAAAGAGGCTATGATTAATTAATTTATTTAATGTATTTCTACCCCATCTTTTGTCCCATAAGAGCAAAATAGTAATTAATGCTTTGATGTTGACATCACCAAAGCTGTAAACTCTTGGCCCAGCTGGACATATTTACTTTTGGAACCAAACAGTTCCAGAATCATTTAGATTTAAGAAACTAAAACATTACATAAAATTTAATAAGTTCTACTATTTTTAGGATCAGAGTACTTTGGATAAGTTGGCAACAATGACAATGCCGTAACAAGAAAGAGACGTACATAGGAGCCAACAGCATGCATCTGCCAGTTAACAACTTAAGAGGCATTTCATAAGATTAGGAAAAAGATAGTTTGGTAGCCACAGCCACATTGTTATAGATAAGTGTATAGATAAGTTCCTTTAAGTGACTCACCAGACTTCACATATAAGGTGTCATGTGCATCGACGCTTTTGAATATATTTGTTCCACTAACCATATAATACTGGCCTTGTGATAAAACTATACCAGTACAAGTAGTTTTCTCAAAAATGCAATCCTCTTCAGCATCACTCAAAGTATAGAACATTTTTGGCAATGCGTTTTGTCGTTGTGGTATAATGTGACCTTTGTATTCCTGGAATATATTCATTGCTGTCCAAAGAAAACAATCATAGACCGTGATTTTTACCATCAGTTCAAAGACTAAGATGATATAAGAAGAGCCTATTGGATCAAGCCAATGGCCAATCTGGTCCAGCATCCGATTCTTACAATGGCCAACCTGTGGGAAACTTGTAAGCAGGACTTGAGAGCAACAGAACTCTCCCCTTGTGTGGTTTCCAGAAATTGGTATTCAAAAGTATACTGCTTCCAACCAATATAGCCTCCATCACAGCTAAGAGTCATTGATAAGACTTTTCCTCCATAGATTAGTCTAATACCATATTTTTCGCTCCATAGGGCGCACCGGACCATAGAGCGCACCTAATTTTTAGGGGGGGAAATAAAGGGGGGGAATTCTTCCCCCCCTCCCCAAGCCCCAAAGAGCAAAGAAGCCAAGACAGCGAGCGGGATCCATCCCGCTGGCTGTCTTGGCTTCCTCTGTTAGCCGTGTGTAACTTCCCATGACCCCAGCCCCCAGAACGGGTCCGGGAGCGGCGGCGAGGTTGCGCGCAACCTTCCCTTCGCTCCCAGAGCTTGCCGGCTCCGAAGGCTTGCGGATAGCTGCCTGAAGCCCAAGGTGCGCAGCGGGAGTTGGCGCTGCGCTCCCCGGGCTTCAGGCTGCAATCCACAAGCCTTCAGAGCCCAGCAGCAACTCCCGCCGTGCTCCGAAGGCTTGCAGATAGCTGCCTGAAGCCTGGAGAGTGAGAGGGGTCGGTGCACACCAGTCGGTGAGCTCCAGGCTTCAGCGAAAGCCTTCATTCGCTCCATAGGACGCGCACACATTTCCCCTTCATTTTTGGAGGGGGGAAAGTGCGTCCTATAGGGCGAAAAATAGGGTACTTTTTAAAGCCATCCAAACTGTGATCACAGTTTAACTATGCTCTGCCTAGTTCTAGTGCATAATTTTATAAACTTCCATCATGCATTGCCACCTCTTACTCATCTTTTTTCTCTAACCACAACCCCAAAGTCTTGCTCCTGATTAGTCACTGCCAGATCAGACTCCATGAGCGTATATGTGAAATTAAGATTTTATTTGTCCAACATGTACCACTTTCCTCGTTTACATTGAACTGCATTTCCCATTTTCTGCTTCCTCCTACTTAACAAATTTCTGATCCACAAGAGGATATCGCCTCTTACTCTGTGACTGCTGAGCTTACTCAGGTGTCCTTGGGAGGTACAGTGGACGCTCGGGTTGCACGTTCGCATCCCACAGCGCCGCGCCTGCGCACGTACAAAGAGTGATTTAGTGCTTCTGCGCATGCGTGAGCACTGAAACACAGAAGTAACCCATTCCAGTACTTCCAGGTTCAGTGTGTTGCGCAACCCAAAAATGCGCAACCTGAAGCATCTGTAACCCGAGGTATGACTGTACCTTGTTGGAAAGCTTCTTGAAAGTCCAAGTACACTATGTGTATTATGGAAGATCAAGCTTTCTCAAGGACACCAAGATATCCAGCGAGTATCATACATATACCACAAAAGGGTTTGTTCTTGAAAACAGTTTGGAAGCTTCAGATGGTACAGACCTCAGTGGTCCAAATGTTGATGAGAGTGAACATGCAAAACATTTTACTATGTTCTTGACTAATCTGCTTACAGATCATTTACTATGATTTTCACTAACCTGTCCTGAATTCCAATTCACTTGTGAATTCAAACTGCTGGTCATTATTTCCTGAATTCCTGCAAAGCACGTTATTTCACTGTACCACCCTCTCCTGGAATTAAGATTCTAAGTTGAAGTCATGCTTTGCATTCCCTCAGCCATAGAAATGAGATGAGGAAGGTGAAGGGAAAAGGCTTATTCATTGGCGGCCCTTACACTGTGGAACACTCTTCTGAGAAAAGCAATTTCCCCCGGCTTTGTTTTACCAGCACGTTTTTCCAAAGATGTTCAGCTGTTGTTATGAGGAAGGTGAAGGGAAAAGGCTTATTCATTGGCTGTTGTTATGGCAACATCAAGTAATTTTGTTGTTGATTGCTCAGTGTTGGAAATCCAATACAGTGGTACCTCGGGTTAAGAACTTAATTCGTTCTGGAGGTCCGTTCTTAACCTGAAACTGTTCTTAACCTGAGGTACCACTTTAGCTAATGGGGCCTCCCAGTGCTGCGTGATTTCTGTTCTCATCCTGAAGCAAAGTTCTTAACCCAAGGTACTATTTCTGGGTTAGCAGAGTCTGTATCCTGAAGTGTCTGTAACCTGAGGTACCACTGTACTGATGTTTAAGGTGGGTTTTCTTTCAAGTTTTCAAACTATACAGGAAAAGGCAGTGTGTACTGTACGTAATAGCCTAGCTATTATTATTCATCTTTTAGTAATATCCAAATAAGATTATTGCACCCAGGAGCCACAGAACCATCAACATCTTATTGTACTCCTTACCACCCTTCTCCACAAGGTCCCAGCGCAGGCTACATCATATAAAAACACAACGCAACTGAAACAATAAAAAAACCTTTAACTCCTAAACAATAATTCCACATAACACATTGCAGAGAGGACAACATTAAGCAGTGGGATGACTCTTTAGAATATTCCTTGCTTTCCCTAGGTGAGAGACAGTACTGAATAGGAAGAATATAAAAGAAGGAAAGGGAGCAAGAAAAAAAGCTAATACTTACATTCTTCTCTTTCACATATAAAATAAAACTTCTCAGAGCACTTTGCTGATTGCAGTAGTCGCTTACTTTTGAGAATAGTACCGCAGCCATCACGTTTGTCCCCTTCTATATTTAACCTAAAGGGAGAGGCAACATTTTGAACTACAGCTAGGAAGAGAAAAATATTCATACTAATTTTTATAACATAATCTGTTATATCACACACCAGTGTGCAGAATTTGGGAGGGTCACTTTGAGAGCACTGCTGCATTAGAAATAATAATAATAAATAAGGCAGGTGGCCTCTGAAAAAAGAATGTTGCAGTGTAGAATATGCCTGTTCAGGGTTCTACCAAGTTAGCCATGTTCATTATGCTCCATTCCATTTCCCTACACAGTTTTCTAGTTGTCATCTTCCTCCATCCCTCAACATTCTCAGTTTTCACATGGCTGTTTTGGAGTTCCCACCCTTTAGGATTTTCTCCCAAAGATAGATAGATAGATAGATAGATAGATAGATAGATAGATAGATAGATAGATGATAGATAGATGATAGATAGATTTTACTTCTGACAATCTTGAGCAATCTATTATTATTGCAGACTCACTCACAGGGACTCCCAGCTCCAGGGAGCAAGGCCTAAGCCAAGAAGGTGAACTGGACAGGACAATCTGAGATTTAAAAAATTGGCCACAACTTTATTTATTCCAGATGTAGGTTGGATTTGGGTTAGTTATTGGATGTATATCCCTCACAACTCTTGTGCTGGAGGGCTGTTGCATTAAAGGGTCAAGCTCAGGATTAACAGGTCCTCCACAAGCCGCAGGTCTACAGGGATTACATTCCCAAAATGCTGAAGAAAGCTCTATGGCCCATATGCCAAATGCCTTGGCTTTTGGACAGAGATTTCCTACTCGACCCGTTATTGCACAGTTCTGGGGTAGGGGTGATTCACCACTTACCCCCCCCTCACATGTTGCTAGACTAGTAGCCACTGCAGACCCTGGGGACAGACACAGACAACTTTTATCAAGTCTCAAGCCTGGCTCACTTTGCCTGACTAGATTGGCCAGGATTCAAGTAAATAGATGTTGGGAAAGCCTGCCACTCCCCAGTGGCCGGCTTAGGAGTTTCCCAATGGCCAACCACCTAACCCAGATGTTGCTCTTGAGGGTAAGCATTTGGAGTGACGGGTTGCAACAGCCGCCCAGCCTGTGACTGGGTAAGCAGCCATTATCATCATTATCATCATTATAATATTTATTTATATCCCACCTCAGAAACAGCTAAAAGCATGGAAAAAGCAGTCATTTAAAACATTTAAACATCAATAGAATATGAATGTTTAAATACTAATATTGAAATAATATATATCTGAATGATTTATTAAAACATACAGATCATTATAATAGAAGCATCAAGCACCAGCTTTTTTCTTAATAACAGGCAGTTCCCAAAAGCCTGTTGAAACAAGAAAGTCTTTGCCTGGCAGCAGGAGAACAAATTGGGAGTCAGTCTAAGTTCTCCAGGAATGGAGTTCCAAAGTCTGGATACAGCCACTGAGAAGGCCCTGCATGTTCCTTGTGCATGGATGGTGCTGTTCTGGCTACATAAGGATAGGCACTTGGAGAATGAGTTTGCTATTAGTATAATGGACTACTTCTTACAACACCTAAGACAGTAACAAGTGTCCCTTCCTTCAAGCACCAGAGAAAGCTCAAACCCACTTGAGTACATCTTATATCCAAGGAGAAAGTAACCTGTTCTTCCGATTCATGTTACCAAGCTGATCATACCACATCCTAATAATTTAAATAATTTTTGTAAAGTTCATAGTATCTAAAGCCATGGTCAGAGAAAATATGCTTCTAGAGGTCTTCCGGTTCAGAGCTGCCATGGCGAACAGCAGTTCCCATGATAACGGACGCTGGGTGTGCAAATAATTAAGGATAATTTGAGAGTAATTATCCTTAAAAGCCCCCCCCCCCCCAGATCAGGGGGATGAGCTCTCACTTGCAGATTGTCCGATACCTGCTTCTTGCTTCTACAATGCAGGGCAGGGGATGCAGAGTGCATAGCACTGCACGTATCGGTAACTCTCCAATGCAGTCACCATGAGCAGCAGTTCCTCTGTTTTTTAAGATAGATATGAATTTGGACTTTAAAAACAGACATGTTCTGGAAGAATGAGACAAGATAACCTGCTAAATGAATCAGCCACTGAGTGCCAAGGTCTTGATCTGGAGAGGACTATCATCGTAACCAGATTGAAAGGTGGGTGGAGGGATGCCTTTGATTTTTCTCTGTACATGCACTACGTTGTTTTATGATTTGGCAACCCTTCACTGAAGAAAGAAAAATAATTTCTAATGGAATATAATTATTAATGAATTGCAATTAGTAATGGAATGCAAGAGGGAATCAACAAAAATTCTATAATTTATATGGACTAACTGAAAGAGCGGAACTCTGTGGAATGTGGAATGTTTTGTATACCCCCCCCCCAATGAGGCCCCTGACTTTGGTTTATTACGGCTCGGGAGAGATACCAGCTTGTTAACGGACAGTAAGAGATCAAAGAGAAATGCTGGGAGTCAGCCCGGAGCAAGGCTAGATGCCAAAGAAAGATAGCAGAGAGGATTGCACAGTAAGAATTAAGTTCTGGGGGGGGGGGGGGGGATGCCGGAAATAATGGATTGCAACAGGAAAGGGAAAACAAATGTTAAAAGATATTCCACACAGAAAGTTACAAGATATAAACCCCTCTGACAGATTAACAGATATGGAACAGTTAAATACGAACAAAAGTCATTACGTCAGTGGCTGCAAAGATAAAGGAGTAACATTGGAACGGTATTACTTTGATTAAATAGGAATGGAAGCAGGAGAAGGAACAACAACAGCCTCTACCCAAGATTAGAACATGGGAAGTCACCCCAAAATGTTGAATTTGAATGGAATAATTGGCTTTTAAAATTGTATTATGATTTGGTATTGTATCGATGTGGCTTATATTGGATTATTATTAATGAAAAATTAATTTAAATTATTATAAAAAAGAAAGTATGCTTCTAAATACCAATTGCTGAAAGCCACAGGAGGGGAGAGTGCTCTTCTGCTCAGGTCCTACTTGTGGGTTTCCTACAAGCATCCGTTTAGCCACTGTGAGAACAGGATGCTGGGCTAAATGGGTCACCGGCCTGATCCAGCAGGCTTTTCTTACATTGTTAAATTATTAACATTTAGCTTCAATAAGTACATATCTGTCAGATGCTATTGAAATGCTCGCGAGTAACCAGGCAGGACTCCGACCTGTCTTTTACAGGCTTTATTTTAGTGCAAACTATTTACAGTGAAGAGTGTCATAAAGTCATGTCTGGCTCAATCGCTAGCAGAATCTGGGAATGGTCTGTTTTTGTACCTCCCCCAACATAAAAGTTTCATCACCCCAAGCCTTTTCCACCCGCCCCCCCACATCTCAAACTACTGCGCATGATTGGGGATGGCAGGGGTGTGCTTCCCTCCTTTCCAGCTTGCTCAGGCACGGTGTTAAGGCTCTCTCTAGCATCCTCTGGTCCTTGCACCTCTTCTCCACTGGAGGTTGGGCTTTCCTCCTCTCTGGAAGAGGAACTGCTTCGCAAGATTTTTGGAGGCTCCCTGTAACACAATTCCCCCTCTATCTCTCGCCTCTGAGCTGATGGCAGTTCCCTGACATTATCCATACACTGAAAACTGTTCAGTAGGTATTTCAGGGCCATAAGCAAAAAGTACCTCCAGTCCCATTCATAAAAGGCAGAAAAATGTAAACATCTTACCAATTTATATTAGTGTTCACATTTGTTCCATCTCCCCATTGCCAGCGAGACGTCTCTGAATGCCATTTCATTCCTACCCACATTTGTTGATTTGTCATTGCTTTCACCCATGTCTGGAGCAGAACACAACAAAGACATAATTAGCATCGTTAAGATCTGGTGGTGTGATCTCAGTATACTCCATAGGTGAAACGGCATACACATCAGGGGATAAAAGGTAAAGGTAAAGGTACCCCTGCCCGTACGGGCCAGTCTTGCCAGACTCTAGGGTTGTGCGCCCATCTCACTCAAGAGGCCGGGGGCCAGCGCTGTCCGGAGACACTTCCGGGTCACGTGGCCAGCGTGACATCGCTGCTCTGGCGAGCCAGAGCCACACACGGAAACGCTGTTTACCTTCCCGCTTGTAAGCGGTCCCTATTTATCTACTTGCACCCGGGGGTGCTTTTGAACTGCTAGGTTGGCAGGCGCTGGGACCGAACGATGGGAGCGCACCCCGCCGCGGGGATTCGAACCGCCGACCTTTCGATCGGCAAGCCCTAGGCGCTGAGGCTTTTACCAACAGCGCCACCCGCGTCCCTATCAGGGGATAAGTATGGCTCAATTCTCCCTTTGAACAAAAACAAAAGGGTTGATAGCACCTCCTCTCTATCTCTCCACCTAGGTATCAGGCACAATACTTGAAATAAGAGGACTGGTACACATCTCACATGAAGCCATTTGCCTGTTCACTTCCTCCCCAGTATCTCACCCAACAAATGACTGCTGACTACAGCAAGAGTATGGGAAGGGAGGGAAGAGGGCTTTATATTTTTGTTAATACTCCTCCCTCACAGTGCAAACAAAATCTCTCCTTTGAAATAAATGTTGAAGTGCCATTTGCAAAAAGGTAGATTTTTAAAGTGCCCACTGAATTTTCTTTAAGCAAGTAAATGTTATTTACCACCTTCAGCACTCTTGAATAGAAAGGTGACCAACATTTTATAGGGTTTTGCTTTTCTTTTTAAGATTCTAACCTTTTCCTCAAGGCTTTGTATCTCAAGTAGATTTGTGTCTTTAAAACGTCTGCACAGCTCCTGTGCTTCACTCCATGCCACTTTTCTTTTTTCATCTATCAAGTAGCATTTTCCTCCCCAGTACCACCAGCCATCACCAAGGGGGCATCTTAAACTGTACAAGCCTGACACACCATCAAAAAAGAAAACAAATGCAAAAACTATTATGATTTCCCATGTTTTGTTGCTTTTCATAGTCTAAACATAGTCTAAAAGCTATGGTTTTCCCAGTAGTGATGTATGGAAGTGAGAGCTGGACCATAAAGAAGGCTGATCGCCGAAGAATTGATGCTTTTGAATTATGGTGCTGGAGGAGACTCTTGAGAGTCCCATGGACTGCAAGAACAAACCTATCCGTTCTTAAGGAAATCAGCCCTGAGTTCTCACTGGAAGGACAGATCGTGAAGCTGAGGCTCCAATACTTTGGCTGCCTCATGAGGAGAGAAGACTCCCTGGAAAAGACCCTGATGTTGGGAAAGATGGAGGGCACAAGAAGAAGGGGACGACAGAGGACGAGATGGTTGGATAGTGTTCTCAAAGCTACCAGCATGAGTTTGACCAAACTGCGGGAGGCAGTGGAAGACAGACGTGCCTGGCGTGCTCTGGTCCATGGGGTCACGAAGAGTCGGACACGACTAAACAACAACATAGTCTAACATTCCTTTGTATCTTTTGCCAAGTGAGTATTTTCAGAGTGGGTAGAGAGTTGTTCATTATATAAGGCAGAATCATCCCATTAACTTCCAATAACTGTCAGTGATAAGCTTACTCTGTACAAGTGATGGTTTGCAAATCAGGATCCATCCTCAGGGGCACATTCTCCCTTTCCCTCCATCCATCCATCACGATCTATTGTTTTATCCTGTTGTTTTAATTACATTATTTTTCAGATGCTGCTTTTGTATGCTTTTATGTCTTCAATTATAAACTACATTTGGCAAAGCTTTGTTTTCAAAACTCTTGAATGAATAAATAGGGGTTTTTTAAAGAAAGAAAGAAAGAAAGAAAGAAAGAAAGAAAGCTCACTTACCAAAAGGGCATGTACCTACACGCTGAGGTGCAACACAAACAATGGGACCTTCACATGTTCCCGTAACAGGGTGGCATGGTTTGTCCCAATGACAGGGCTGGCATTCAGATTCACACTCTGGCCCATAGTATCCATAGTCACATGCTTAAAATAAAATAAAATAAAAGTAATATAGCAGTATAGAATGTTCAAAGTGTTTCACATACATTATCTTGTTGCAACCTTTACAACAGCCCTGCTAGGTAGGTCAGTGTTATTATTTCCATACCTGAAGTTGGAAGAAAAGATTGGCTAAGGTTAGAGCCTAGTTGGGACTCAGCTATACAGCTGAAAATAAAATGTTTTAAGTGTGTTTTATATGCAATATACAATATGACACTAGATGGCAATGGTGAACCTTATGGTAAATTCATTGTATTTTTAAAAACTTTTTTTAAAAAGCATTTTCAGAATATTTTTTATATATGTGTGTATTCCACCTCAGTTGGGAATTCCTGAGTCATAAGCTTAGCTATCCCCAACAATTAAACACTCATGCTGAAAGACATGCAGCAGGTAGGATACAGGTAGGCAAAAACTGGTTAAGCTACTATAACCACACTCACCCAGTTTTTCAGTGTTTTTCCTAGCTTGATACTGCCAAAAAGCCAGTTCTGTTAATTTCAAGCAGAAGCAGCTGTGCATACCACTGATTGGTTAGTGGCTTATGCTAATATACTCCCATTTCTACATTCTCTGCAAATCAACTTTAAAATATTTTTTACAAACTTTAACACACATATGCAGAGTGAGGGAGAAGGTACAATAGGTAGATTTGTTAGGGCATCATGTAGTCACAGGGTTGGGTTACAGCTCCATTCTTGTTGATGAAGGCAAGAGCAAAACGCTCTTTGGGAAGTGAGTGGCTGCCATTTAGTTTTGCAGAGCCACTAAATTTGAAAAGTCATTGGAGTATCACCAAGGATAGGAAACAACAAGAACTAAAGAGCCCATTTCCCACATAACCATAAGTAGTACTACTTAACTACTACCAGCCTATATAGTGACGGAACAACTAAGCTACAACCATAACAGAAAAGAAAAAGTATAGAGAAAAGAATCAGTTGCAGTCCCTATTAGGGAGAGGCCCCAGGGACAAAACTCTCTTCGGGTAAGTACCAATTGTACTATTTATAGTGGGCATCAAGCGGTCACTGGGTTGGGACATATCACAGCTTTCCCCATTAGGGTAGGTCTCAACAGCAACAGATTAGAGCAGGCATAGGCAAACTCCGGCCCTCCAGATGTTTGGGACTACAATTCCCATCATCCCTGACCACTGGTCCTGTTAGCTAGGGATGATGGGAATTGTAGTCCCAAACATCTGGAGGGCCAGAATTTGCCTATGCCTGGATTAGAGCTTTAAAGCCTGTTGAAGGACCTTGAGGTGATATCCATTGAAGCAAATAAGTCCATTTTATAATGTCTGGCAAATGTGCTATGCAAGGACCATGAAGCCACCCAGCAAATTTCTGACAGTGGAGCATTAGTGGAAAAGGCAGCTATTTTGCTGCAAACCTGGTAGAATGCGAGGATAGGAAGAGGAAGATTTTTATTGGTCCTTTTTCTGATTTTTTTTTCAGGTGAAGAAAGCAGGGAAGAGAAGAAGCAAAATAAAAGGAAAAATGATAGGAACAACATTTCTGAGGGTAGCAATCTGAGTAAGGTGTGAGGAGAGAATGGGCTGAAGAGTGGGGGAAAATCAGCCAAGTTGAAAGAACTAAGGTACAAACAGAGGAGGTAAAGAGGGAAAACCCTGACCATGGGAAGAAGAATAGAAAGACTATAAAATGAAGATTACCGCTTTGCACAGGCAGGAACAGAAAACTAAGTGGGAGCTGCCCACTTTCCAAACAGCTTTTCTCTCCTGCCTTCATCACCAGGAATGCAGCCATAGCCCAACCCAGTGACCTCATGAATCTATGAATAAAGATGTTAAACGAATGTTTGTGAGTAGTGCTTTTTTCCTTTTTAAAAAAATGTTTAGGGGTACTTTCATTTTCCTACTTATATTAAAATACTGCCCCTCAATGAGGCCAAACTTAGATTCACAAAATGTTTAGGGGTACGTGTCCCCCCAGAAAAAAGCACTGTTTGTGAGTATGCTTTAAAGTGTTTGGAAGAGGCAAAAAGAAAGAAGAAATCAGTGTTCAGTTGAGGGGGTATACTGGACGAGTAAAAGCAGGAACAAGCAAATATCACACCTGAAGGAAAAACCAAAACCAAACAGTATTCTTTGTTGTACTTCTACATCTGTAGGTGAAAGAAACTGGCTATTCCAAGGTGCCAGTCTCTTCAGCAAGGAAAAGCATGAATGAGATTTCAAAGGATCTACAGTGGTACCTCGGTTTACAAACAGTCCTGTTTATGAAATATTCAGTTTATGAACTCCACAAAACTGGAAGTAGTGTTCCGGTTTGCGAACTTTACCTCGGTCTACGAACGGAAGCCAAACAATGGAAGGGGATCGGCAGCGGGAGGCCTCATTAGGGAAAGCGCACCTTGGTTTAAGAATGGATTTGGTTTAAGAACAGACTTCAGGAATGGATTAAGTTCGTAAACCAAGGTACCACTGTATTTAGAATACAAAAATATCACAGAATTTTGTATTTTCATGAGAGGGAATCTTGATTCAGTATTCAATAATTCTAAACATTTACTCAAGACAATTACAACTACCTGATTTTAAAAATGTTACACTTGGACCAAATCCGCCACCAACTAATATTAAACCATTGAACAAGAAATATCCATTTTTCCACAATCCATAGCCAAGACATTTTGACTTCAATCTAATACATTCATCCCTTGAATAATTGTAAGTATAATTGGTTGGCAAAGTTGGTTTCTCTGAGATCACTAGTGAATCCCAAAAGCCTGTGTATACATCAAGGTCTGCAGGGAAGACAGAAAAAGGTTATACTGCGGTCCATCTGTTAAATATATATGAACAACCAAATGTTAATATCATTTATGTGATGCTTACACAAGAGGCCTCTTTAAGAAGATTGACCTCTATAAGCAAGTTCTACAGCTTAATTAACAGTGATGCAGACAGACATATAAAGCTAGCTTATGATACGGATGACTCGCAACAAAGCCAGGCAAGGTCAGTTAGCACTTTGAAAAATCTATGCTGAGTACTGTATATTTCTTTAAAATGTTAAAATTTGTAGACAAAATAAACAATGTCATAACTCTGATATTTTAATCATCCCTATTATTGCTCACTTGTCTGCAATCAATATGCTTGAACATATGAGGGAATTCAGCTGCACTGCTCACAGATTGTAAAAAGCAAAACCCCCACGATTTTTTTTTAATTCTAAACCTATGCCCATCAATTTACGATACATGAGCCACAATGCATGTACAAATTCAACAGAAAAATGAAGATACTGAACACTGGGTACCACCATTAGACCCATAACAGCATTTGACAAGTTATGGCTTTGTTGGCATAAGATCAACTACTATTAAGCAATTGCTGCTAGCATGCTTTAAATCAAGACAGTAAATCCCACAGAAATAATGCAAAGCAATTCTTTAAGGCAATCAGACATTCAGTGCTGACAAAGGTAGCAAGAGATCTAGAACTTTCTGGGGATTTCTTTAATGCCAATGTAAGATATAAAAAGTTAACAGAAATAAACACATGGGTCTCTTAACAAAATGATTCTGTTCAGATTTCCAACAGCTCCATTACATTCCTCTCTGTGACAACTGGGCATGCTCATTGCGCTGTTTTTGGGAACTTGCCTCATGAGGAGGGTTAAAGAGGATTTGTTTGTTTTTTGACCTTCTGCATATCTTAGGGTTCCCTGGTGATGTGATTCTTTCTTCTCTGAAATATTGCTTAGTATGTGACTGATTCTTGAAGGATCAAACTAAAGCACCATCTGGTTCAGCATCCTATAGTGGCCATCTACAAGCAGGCCTTATTTCCACCTCTTTAAGAGTTTTTTTTAAAAAGCTTTTTTGGCACTTCTGCAAATCATTCATTTAACTGAGTTATGCTTGAGGGGGTAAGAAGTGTACATTTTTATAAAACTACAGAGGATCTTCATTATAACTGCTGGTGAGTTTAGAAAGCTGCTGCTGACTCTTCTAATTGCTTCTGCAAACTCTATGCAATTCTCAGAGTTCATCTAGGTTGCTACCTCGTTTAGATGCTGAAGCTATCAGAATTTTGTCAAAATATAAATATTCACCACAGCAGATCACAAGTAAATTGAGAGGCCAATGGCCTAAAACTTCCCAAATAAATACAGAAAGTTTGCATTAAAAGCCTTCAGATTGAAACATATGATCTAAAACCTTATGGTCTGTTGATCATGGATACACAGCAAAGTATACCTAAAGACTATTTAGTGTCCCAAAACAGAGTACTGTAAACTACAGTGGTACCTCGGTTTACAAACTTAATCCGTTCCAGAAGTCCATTCTTAAACCAAAACCGTTCTTAAACTGAGGCGCGTTTTTCCCTAATGAGGCCTCCCGCTACCAGTGCCCTTCCACCGTTGGGATTCCATTTTAGACCAAGACACTATTTCCGGTTTTGCAGAGTTTGTAAACCAAATCATTCTTAAACCGGACTGTTCTTAAACCGAGGTACCACTGTACTGTGTTGCAACTGGTATATTGTAATTCAGGGCTTCTTTCTGTTCCAAACAAGTAGCATTTAATCCCTCTGTTGGGACAGTTGATCTTCAAAAAGTCAACAATGCTAACTCATTCAGTTGTCTTCTTCCCCAAATTATACATGAGCAACTTCTACGTAACAATAAAGATCAGCAGACTCCGAACCTCGTCCAGCTGGTCTCTTGCACACCCATTCTCTCTTTTCAGTACAGTAAACTTTACTGATAACACCTTTGTTCGACATATCAGCACATCTGTGCCATTTGTACCCCTTTGGGAAATCCAGCCTGTCAAAATATAATAAAAGAATTAATTAAGTAACTTCATCCGTACATGCCCATGTAATTTCTACATGATCATTGCTGATCACTGGTGACCACCAACTATTCTTTCTCCCAACTCGAATGGAGAGCGGATACCCCTTCTGAGCCAAGCTGGGAGTGTGCACTGAGAAGATAGTGCAGGCCAGCGGATCATTCAGTGCACTTTCTTAACCTGTCTGGGGAGGGAATTGCCTACTCCTCACTGAAATTGGGAGAGCAGGGTGCTTTAAAAGTGCCGATTGTGCTGGCTGACAACAGCAGGTGGGATGCACACTTACAAAACACTATTACTTCTGTTTTAAGAATGCTCCTGGCAGTTACACTGCGAGAAGTGAGGTTACAGGGAACCAGACAGAGGGCCTTCTCGGTAGTGGCGCCCACCCTGTGGAACACCCTCCCTTCAGATGTGAAGGAAATAAGCGGCTATCCTATCTTTAAAAGACATCTGAAGGCAGCCCTGTTTAGGGAAGTTTTTAATATTTAACACTGTACTGTTTTTAACATTTGACTGGGAGCCGCGCAGAGTGGCTGGGGAAACTCAGCCAGATGGGCGGGGTATAAATAATAAATTATTATTATTATTATTATTATTATTATTATTATTATTATTATTATTATTATTACACTACATCATCACATGATGCATTCTGGCCCAACTGCTATGAAAGAACAAAGGGTTTTTGTTGTTGTTGTTAAAGAAGCAAGGGAGGGTAAAGTTAAACAGCTTAGACATTTTACTGAAATTCCTACTCCTGAGAGCACTCAAACCCTAGCTTTTTTTCCATTCCAAGCATACTTGTTATAAGAACTTTGTATCTGATATAACTTTTTAGAGGAAGAGGTGGAATAACTTAAGGAATTGATTGGCAGTACCTTCTAGTAAGAAATGAACACTTGCACAGATGGCCTTTTCAGATATTTTAGCACCAGTGGTCTGACTGGTATAAGGCAGCCATCTATATTCCTATGATTCCAGCCAGGCAAGCATTTAAGCAAGGCCACTAATGCCAATGTCTTTGGGTACCATACAAAGAAAGAAGAAGAGCTGACTAATGGTTCTCAAAGTCCTGATATTTTCTAATACTCAGATCATACAAGTGCATTACCACCACCAAAGCAAGTGACATTATATGATACGTGAGAAAATCAAGCAGCCATGCCTCAACTTTCCTACTAAGTGCAACATATTGTGATATGGTAGGAAAGCAACATGTCTGGCCCAGCCTTTAGGTTTGAGCCAATAGCAAAACAACAATTTAAACGTGAGTGGAAAAGGGATAAGGGTTGGCCAGATGTAGAACACAGCTTAACCCTAAATATTTATTCACTACCTTGTGCTTAGAAAAAGTAATTTTGTCATGTGTTACTTACTCATACTTCCATAACGTTCTCCAGACTCTACCTCTACGCTCTCTCAGTCTTTCCCTGACCTGTTCTCAGTATTTTGTAATAATAAAGACCACTACTTGATACCAAATGAGATCTGCATACAGAAGTTCCAGATACTGTGTTTATTATCCTTGATGAGTCTTTTCATAGCTGTTTGCAAACATGCAATACACAGCTGAGATCTGCTTAAACTGCCAACAGTTATGGATTGGGCCCACTCATTATACATACCATTGCAATGTACTTTCTGCATTGTCCTCATGTGACCAAGCCCAGACCTCATCAGAGTTTATATCTTGCAGTCCTAGCCATGTTTTTTCTCTAACAAACTTTTGTATCCACTCCTACAATTGAAATCAGGATGAGGAATAAAAACAGAAATAGCTAGGCAGTACTGATTTTTAAAAGCAGTGCATGTGTTTTCACAATTAATGAAAAGATGATCACTTTGTTCCCATTCCAGCTGCAAATGTTGCTTCTGATATTAAACTGGTGTTGGGTTATCTTGCGCAGGTATCATTAAAGCAATTAGAAATTATATGATTTTAGTACTAGGATAAACAACGAGCAAAGTTGAGATCTGGATCTTCAGTACATATTGTATTTATTATGAGGACTACCTATTCAACTGTGATATACAAGCTCTTTAAAACCTCTTCCTAGCGTGGGTCAAAGATATCTCAAGGACCATTTCCCCCCACCTGAATCTGCCCAAATGTTAAGATTTTTTACAGAGGTTGTCCTTTGTGTCCTACCAGCACCTGAAAGAGGACAACTGATGGAAGAGTAGTTCCAGGTCTATCAATTGTCATTGACTGGCAGCCATTTCATCTGGCTGCGACAGAGGGAGAGATGGGAAGAACAACACCCTCTGTGAACTGTGCAGAGGGACCTGCTTCAGTTGGCTACTCCTCGCCCTCAAACAGGTCATTAAAATAACTTTGTAAGTTTAAGACTAAGTGCCAGATTTTGCTTTTCCTAGTCCCTCATCTCTCCTCCTCTCATGCTGCGTCTTTTAGACAGGAAGCCTGCAGCAAGGGACTGTGCTGTCTATTGTTGAACTTATCTAAGCCACCTTGGAAGCCTTTTTGGCTGAACAGCAGGGTTAATACATAAGGAGGATCTTTGTGCAAAATTAGACATTAACATATGTATCACTTACTGAGCCAGGAAGGACAAACATAAATCTGATGCGCATTCAACTAATCATTCAGTTATGTATACCTTGGTGTTCTGCATGCCACTGCTCATCCCCAGTCATATTAGGCTTACAAAGACACACAATGGAATGGAAAGGTACTTTAAGGCATGAATAAAATAGTAATATAGAAGTGGGCACTTGTATCCAGTAGGACCAAGTTGATCTATTCTTGCTGGTGTTATTGTTTGAAATGCATGTGGTAGCTCTTGTTCCTTTGTCTGATTGATGTAGCCTATCTCCTTGCTCCTACAATCCCAGGGAAACTAGCAGCTGGAGCACTGTTCTTTTCAGAAAGGATGGGAGGAAATAAGCTCCCTTCAACTGCTCCTTCTCTGGCCAATGGATGGGGTTGATTGGTCTTACTCTTGTCCCAATTATCTTTCTGAGAGGCAGGGGGAGCAGCTTCCTAGTGGCCTTTGGTCCCCTGGCCAACAGCAGAAACCAGAATGTGACGCCCTTCAGCTGTGCAGCCCCTGAGCAATAGTGCTATGGATTAAAACCCTCTGCTAGCAATTCAACCATGGGAACAAAATTCTTTGGACCAGCAAAGCACCATGAATGGCTGGGAAGGAGCAAGCAAAGCTAAACAACGTGTTACAGAGCAGAAGTAGTTGTTACATGACAGAGTGTGTGTACCTCACTATGGTATGTACTGGCAATAGCAAGGGCCAGTAAAACAGCTTGCAGAAGTAAGCTAGTATGAAGTTTTGCAGGCCAGTAACTTGTAGGTTTGTTCATAAGGCTGAGGTAATGTGATCTGGGCGTTCTCCATCTATGTCCACACATGAAATGTTTCCCTCTAAAAAGGTGGGGGGGGTGAGGGCAGAAGTGAATGCGTGCAACAAGCTTTCAGGCAGAGAATCCAGATGAATATTGCCTTCTATGTGTGACACGTAGAGGAGCATGTACTAATTCACCATGTGGACAGGTATGAACCAGCCTTCTCAGGTCTTACCATTTAAAAAATGATAATTGAGGTTCTGGGGATTCTTACAGCAATTCTTTACAACAGCATCACTAAAGGAACTTGCATCAGCTTGGAAAGAATAACATAAAAGTGTAGAAACATTTTTTTACTGTATAGTGCCTGCAATATTAATGAAAAAGTACAGCATTCTTCTGAATTGTGATACTTCTACATATGTGCTAAAGTTCTGGAAGTACAGGCCAATTAAGACAAGAGTCACTAATGGTAAAATAGCCATACCAGATCATCTTGGTCTTCAATCCATAGAAGTTCAGCAGCCCTAAAACGACTGCAGGAAGAATTGGCTTCTTCCCAGCGTTTTTCAGCATCAATATGGACAGAGAAATAGTAACAGTATCTGTTCCAGTAGCGCCATTTACCCATATCGGGACATCTCTGGCTGACTGTGCCTTTAAAAACAAATGCACAAAAAGCCACTTCATACTCATGCCAAAACAAATATGCAAAACATTTACCCTGTGCAAACATAAACTTTCCAGTCTCAAGAAATTCACTCTCATGATATCAACAAAAAATATACGGATGGCCTGTAGAAAAAGACAGAAAAACTACGTTTTCCAGAGAACTGTGGATTTGGTAAAGATTAGCTCAAATTCAGATTGGGGTGGGGGGAATAGCTCCCCTTATTCCAATCCAAAGAGAATCCACGGGGTGCCAATCACTAGTTTCCACAACCATCATGATTCACTGGGGCAGAAATGTGTATCTGATCTGTGAACAACACACTGCATAAGATTTATTCTGCTTGGAGGCTTTTCCCAATTCATTGCAATGTAGAAGTCATATTCAGAGAATGGTTCTTGTTACAGAACTGGCTAAACTAGGCATTAAATTTGCGTGTAATCACCCCTGAAAGGATGAGCAGGCGCTCAAACAGTGCTAGTACAGCCACTCTTATGGCATGGTCCTAGTCTCCATCATTCAAAGGATGTTACTAAGAGCATGAACATCTGCTCTGTACTGAGCTAAGCAACTACAAGACAAAAATGCACCAGGGCACATGGGGAAACAGCAGTGTTCTGTTTCATTTCCATTAAAATGATCCTGAAAACAGAGAAGCATTTAGGGATATTTTGAAGACCCGCTTCAGCCACAGAACAAAGACAGCAATATTTCATATAAACTAAATTAATTTATTTTTGTTTGTTTTTTAAGCTTACTTTCTGAACACCTCTCTATAGAGGATGTGTCTCTGCAGAAGGCTTTCTCATCACAGAAACCAGTCAACATGTTACAAAGGGCATTATCTCTGCATGGTGGACATTCTTCCCCACATCCATACCCGTAACGTCCTGGTGAACAAGCTAGAGTGCAGAGAATTTAAAAATTTTTAAAGTAACAAAGCAGGCTTGGACATCTATGTATGATAAAAATATGATAAAAATATTCCAAGCTACAAATACACAGGCAAACATATAGGGAGGAATTCAACATAGTATTAAGGAGATCATTTTGTCAGCACAAGAATTTCTGCTTGCCTGATGGAATGAGTTCTCCTCTCCTCCTCCCATGTACTGTTCTAGGGATTATCCTGGCCTCCCCATGAGCAATTTGGGGGCCATGGTGGGGAGGATGGAGAAGCCACATCATGTTATCGGAAGTCACTGCATGGGCTTTCACTAGGTGGACTGGTCAGCTGAATCCAGCCCTAATAAATTATTTTTTACAGTAAGATCCAGTGTTTTACCACAGCAACATGCCTTACCATGGACAAACTACTGATTACCATCATACCTTAGATCTCAAGCACCTTGGCTCCTGAACAAATCGGCTCCCGAACGATTGAAACCCAGAAGTGTTATGGTTTTTGAACAATTTTTGGATGCTCCTGCAGCCAATCAGAAGCTGTGCCTTGGTTTTTGAATGGTTCCAGGAGTTCTGTTTGAGAACCAAGGTACAACTGTACCTTGTCAACAGTAAAGGGAGTCAATAACCAATGAGTGGGTATCCCTAAGAAAATTTTGCCACACCAAGCAGCCCAACTGGGACCTGTAAAAAGACCATGACCTATAGAAGACTGTTCAGAAGATACTGCAGCCCTCAAGATGAAAAATTCTGTTTCAGAAAGAAGTAAATAAGCACTACTAAAACTGTAAATAATTACAGCAGTGTTAAATTCTGAATCATCACTTCAGCTTATGGAATTATATCCATTCTGGATGCTTTGTCTCAGCCTGTGTGAAATAAATCACAAAGTGATGTACTAACAAGGCTGAGCAGAGAATGCATGAGTTAGACTATTCCAAAACATCATGGGATCTCATGCTTTCTTATCTGTACTGATTATTAAAACCTGGATGTATTCCCAACACTTCCAGGTGCTTCAAACTCAAAAGCTAAGCAGCATTTTCTCATTCTCAGCTGAACATAGAACAGTAAGCAGAAAATCATATCACTACAGTGAGAGCAACTGGAGATGGCTCAGCATTGTTTTAAAGCAGCAATCAAATAGAAAACATACGATCTGAAGAGAAACCAGAAACATAAAAAACCCTGAGTATTACTGTGACAGGTGCAAAGCAGGTAAACTGTATAAAAGTTCCAATAAACCCCTAGAATACAATAGGATGTATGACTGCCCTGAGAAAGCCACAGAACAGCAACAAAATATATGGGTCAGTGTCAGAGCTGCCCTAGGTCCCAGCTCACAAAGGACCAACGCTGCTTCGTTGTTAAGTATAAAAGTCTTTATTGAAGTTCAGTTTCACTTCCACAGCCGCAGCGCGCAGCCCTACGTCTCAAACTCTAGACCGCCGAAGCTCCATCTGAATCTCCTCCCCCCTGACACCAGTTTAAGACTCTAGCCTTGCTCCACCTCTTCCTTTGTTCTTTCCTCCTCTGGGTCCGCCTGTCCGCCGGGGTCTCACCCTTCCTAGACTCTTCTGACGCTGAGTCCCCTGAATCTTCCCCCTCCCTCCGGCGGGCTTTAGGACCTGGTTCCCAATCCGGGTTTCCTGCTGTCCTGCGCGCCTGTATATTTGAACTTGGCGCGCGCGCCCAGCCTGCCACCTTCCTTCTGACCGTTACACTGCTGCTGTCACTGCTCCCCCCTTCGGGGAGGCTAGCTGGAACTGACCTCCCCTCCGTTTCCCCACTTTCCGATGGAGGCGTGGTCAGGCCTGACTCATCTTCTCTCCCCGCTGGAGGAGACGCTGGTCCTGACACATGTGACTCTTCCCCCCCACTACGCTCTGGTGGGGAAGCTGGTCCTGATCCCCCGCTGCTGCTTTGGGAGTCCCCGCTGGCCCCTTGCTTCTGATGCGTCCCCCCTGGGACCCCCCTTGCCCTGACCATCGGCGCCCCCTTCTGGGAATCTTCTGATTCGCTGGAGAAGCTCATGGAATCTCTCGGGTCACTGTCATACTCCCCTACGCTGCCCTCGGATTCCTCCCCTTCGCTCTCCATTTCCTCTCTCCCCTGTGCTTCTGCTCCTGAGCCCCTGACAGTCAGGAAAGTACTGTGGTCCTCTGCAACTACATGGAGACACTGTGGGCAACACAACCCTAAAAGAGTAATATAAGCATATGGATATTTAGCACCTTTGATACAGAAGAAATACAAAGTGCAATAACTTACTTTATCATCCAAGTGCTAGGCAACAAGATAAATAGAAATTTACAAGAAGAAAAAATACAGAATCAAACATGTTAGGTTGTAAAATATCAAAATGCTGGCAAGGCTATGCTATGTCTGCCAGCTCCAGTTTCCACAGCTTACTATATCTCTTGGGCCTTTATTTAACCTCCCATACCAATTACATTCTACTACATTTGTCTTTTATTTTCTACTATGCTCCCTCTTCTTCAGTTTGTCTATCTTTGTCAATTTACTTTTCTCCATTTCTCTCTTTGTCTCCTATGCTGTGTGTGCTCTCTCACTAGTGCGCTCTCTCTCTCTCTCTCTCTCTCTCTCTCTCTCACACACACACACACACACACACACACACACAATGCATGTCAGTATTGTATCACCGTTATCATATTTCCCCCTCCCCCAATTTGGTTTGCTTTTTATGCTTCCTAGCTCAATCTCTCTTAGATCAGTAGTTCTCAAACTGTGTGCCAAGTCCCATGGTATAATATGAGGATACCCCTCAAAAGCATGTTAGCACTTTTTGAATGGCTCCTGGAATGCATTAGGATGGGTTGGAACCTGCAAGCTTCAATATAAAAAACATGCTCTCAAGTTTATTATTTAGCAGAATACTGAGCCATCTCAATGTAACATGGGGTACAACTAGCATGGCTCCTCCAGATGATCTCGGTGTTTGGGCTGGGATATTAGGGTTCAGACACTCCTTATGGTAACCTGGACTCAACCTGTTCAGGGCTTTGGCTATTGACATAATATATGAACCCGACCCAGTAGCATATAGGCAGCCAGTCCAGATGTTTTAGTGGAGGTGCTACATACTGTTAGCTTTCTGACCCCATCTACAGTCTAACTGATGCTTTCTTCACCAGCTGGAGCTTCCAGAGTAGGGCAGTACTACATACTGTGCATTACAGTAATCCAGACTTGAAGTTACCAATTCATGGACTACAGTGGCCAAGTTATCCCAATCCAAATACGGGCGTAGCTGGTGTACTAGGTGAAACTGCTAGGCACATTTGGGCCTCTTGTGTCTAGGTGTATCTAGGAGTACTACCAAGTTACAGACCTGCTCCTTTAGGAGTGCAACCCCATCCACAAATTTTGTTGGCTCCCACCCCCATAAGGAATCACTTTATAGGGGAAAAAACTAAATTTGGTCAATCTTTAAGCTCCACTGGTTCTGATCCTTCACAATATTTCCAGGACATTTCAAAATTCTATTTGGAGCTATTATAGCCCAGAATTTTGAATCTTTACTCAGCATTCCAGTGCACCAAACAACTATAAAAACAAAAATGATCCTTACCGGTCTTCAAGTGAAATACATGATGCCTCACACCTGATACCATTTCCATTCCTGTGACAAGAAAATGTTTGTCTGGCCAGCTACTTATTCCAGTACAGTTCTCTCTTAATATACAATAGAATCTTGCTTCCTCAAAGTTTTTGTACACAGCCAGGGGGTGAACAGCCAGCATTATTTTCCCAGGGTAATCAATGAAAATGTCAGGACCAACTTTTTAAAAAAGAAGAGACAATTTAGTAACAAGATTACTGACAGCAAATACAGCATGAATTGCTATATGAAAGAAAGCAAATTTAGGAATCTTAGTCACTACAATTAATCATACTTACTCTGGGCAAATTCAGATTCATAATCATAAAACAGAGCAAAAGGTTACGTGATTCTATAATGAGCATTTATATTGTATAACAATCAAATATTCCAATCAGTACCTATTTCTTTTTCACAAACATAGAAATGTTGCTCAGTGCATGGTAATGCCATAAGTCTGCCTCCTCTAACCATCATAACACATCCATTTGCTGTGGCAGGAAAGTCCCATAACCTGATTAAAAATATAAAAAATAAGCTGGTAGAATTAACAATGCAGTTTATTTATACACTCTGCCTTACAAAATTAAAAAAACCCCAACAACTGAATATCCCATACATTTCTGTACTCTTTACAGCAGTATTCCTGAGAACGCAGAACCAATTTGTTTACTTCAGAGGGCGCCTTTATAGAATCATAGAATCATAGAATCATAGAGTTGGAAGAGACCACAAGGGCCATCGAGTCCAACCCCCTGCCAAGCAGGAAACACCATCAGAGCACTCCTGACATATGGTTGTCAAGCCTTTGCTTAAAGACCTCCAAAGAAGGAGACTCCACCACACTCCTTGGCAGCAAATTCCACTGTCGAACAGCTCTTACTGTCAGGAAGTTCTTCCTAATGTTTAGGTGGAATCTTCTTTCTTGTAGTTTGGATCCATTGCTCCGTGTCCGCTTCTCTGGAGCAGCAGAAAACAACCTTTCTCCCTCCTCTATGTGACATCCTTTTATATATTTGAACATGGCTATCATATCACCCCTTAACCTCCTCTTCTCCAGGCTAAACATGCCCAGCTCCCTTAGCCGTTCCTCATAAGGCATCGTTTCCAGGCCTTTGACCATTTTGGTTGCCCTCCTCTGGACACGTTCCAGTTTGTCAATGTCCTTCTTGAACTGTGGTGCCCAGAACTGGACACAGTACTCCAGGTGAGGTCTGACCAGAGCAGAATACAGTGGTACTATTACTTCCCTTGATCTAGATGCTATACTCCTATTGATGCAGCCCAGAATTGCATTGGCTTTTTTAGCTGCCGCGTCACACTGTTGGCTCATGTCAAGTTTGTGGTCAACCAAGACTCCTAGATCCTTTTCACATGTAGTGCTCTCAAGCCAGGTGTCACCCATCTTGTATTTGTGCCTCTCATTTTTTTTGCCCAAGTGCAATACTTTACATTTCTCCCTGTTAAAATTCATCTTGTTTGTTTTGGCCCAGTTCTCTAATCTGTCAAGGTCGTTTTGAAGCGTGTTCCTGTCCTCTGGGGTGTTAGCCACCCCTCCCAGTTTGGTGTCATCTGCAAATTTGATCAGGATGCCCTTGAGTCCATCATCCAAGTCGTTGATAAAGATGTTGAATAAGACCGGGCCCAAGACAGAACCCTGTGGCACCCCACTAGTCACTCTTCTCCAGGATGAAGAGGAACCATTGATGAGCACCCTTTGGGTTCGGTCAGTCAGCCAGTTACAAATCCACTGAGTGGTAGCATAGTCAAGACCGCATTTTACCAGCTTCTTTACAAGAATATCATGGGGCACCTTGTCAAATGCCTTGCTGAAATCAAGGTAGGCTACATCCACTGCGTTCCCTTCATCTACCAGGCTTGTAATTCTGTCAAAAAACGAGATCAGGTTAGTCTGACATGACTTATTTTTCAGAAATCCATGCTGACTATTGGTGATCACAGCATTCCTTTCCAGGTGCTCACAGACTGTTTGCTTAATGATCTGCTCCAGAATCTTCCCTGGTATTGATGTCAGACTGACTGGGCGGTAATTATTTGGGTCCTCTCTTTTCCCCTTTTTGAAAATAGGGACAACATTTGCCCTCCTCCAGTCTGCCGGGACTTCGCCTGTTCTCCAGGAATTCTCAAAGATGACTGCCAGTGGTTCTGAAATCACATCTGCCAGTTCTTTTAATACTCTTGGATGCAGTTCATCTGGCCCTGGAGACTTGAATACATCTAGACTAGCCAAGTATTCTTGTACTATCTCCTTAGTTATTCTGGGCTGTGTTTCCTCTGCTGAATCATTTGCTCCAAATTCTTCAGGTCGGGCATTGTTTTCTTTATCGGAGAAGACTGAGGCAAAGAAGGCATTGAGGAGTTCAGCCCTTTCTGTGTCCCCTGTTTGCATTTCACCATCTTCTCCTCTGAGTGACCCCACTGTTTCTTTGTTCTTCCTTTTGCTACGAACATACCCATAAAAGCCTTTTTTGTTGCTTTTAACCTCTCTAGCAAGCCTGAGTTCATTCTGTGCTTTAGCTTTTCTGACTTTGTGTCTACACGTGCTGGCTATTTGTTTGAATTCCTCTTTGGTGGTTTCCCCCCTTTTCCATTTTTTGTACACATCCTTTTTTAATCTTAACTCAGTTAAAAGTTCTTTAGATAGCCACCCTGGCTTCTTTAGGCACCTTCCATGTTTCCGTCTCATTGGTATTGCCTGAAGTTGTGCTTTTACTATCTCCCTCTTAACAAACTCCCAGCCATCATGAACTCCCTTTCCTTTTAGTATTACTGTCCATGGGATCTCACCCAGCACTTCCCTAAGTTTTATGAAGTCGGCTTTCTTAAAGTCGAGAAATTGAGTCCTAGTATGCTTGGCTGCTCCTTTCCGCTGTATAGTAAACTTCAGAAGAGCATGATCACTCGCGCCTAATGATCCTTCCACTTCTACCCCACTAACCAGGTCATCAACATTGGTTAGGACCAGATCTAAAATGGCTGTTCCTCTTGTAGCTTCTCCCACTTTCTGGACAATGAAGTTGTCTGCAAGGCCAGTGAGGAATCTGTTTGACCTTATGCTCTTGGCTGAGTTTGACATCCAACAAATATCCGGGTAATTGAAGTCCCCCATTACTACTATCTCCCTTCCTTTTGCATGCTTGGCCATCTGTTCCAGGAAGGCATCATCTATGTCCTCCGTTTGGCTTGGGGATCTATAGTAAACTCCCACAATGAGGTCACTGTTATTCTTCTCTCCCTTAATTTTGACCCAAATGCTCTCACTTTGGCTTTGAGGTTCTAAATCTTGGATCTCTTCACAGGTATACACATCCCTGACATATAACGCCACTCCTCCTCCTTTCTTGTCTGGTCTGTTTCTCTGAAATAGATTGTATCCCTCCATTATTACATTCCAATTGTGGGACTTATCCCACCAGGTTTCAGTGATGCCTATTATGTCATATTTAGTTTGCTGTACCAAGAGCTCAAGCTCATCTTGTTTATTTCCCATACTTTGCGCATTAGTGTACAGACATTGAAGTCCATTAATCATTCCCCCGTGTCTCTTATTTAAGGATTTTTTCCTCCCACCACTAGGTCTGCGTGCTGTTTGCTCCATTCGGTCTATGACATTTGGATGATCATCTTCATCAATTGATAGACTCCTACCTTCAGGAACACTGTCTCCCTCCCCCACATTAGTCAGTTTAAAGCCCTCCTGATGAGGTTTCTGAGATTTTTTGCAAAAACATTCCTACCAACCGTTGTGAGGTGCAGCCCATCGCTTGCCAGAAGTCCATCTTCAAGAAACTGCATTCCGTGATCTAAGAATCCAAACCGTTCCTGTTTACACCATTTGCGAAGCCAGTTGTTCACTTCCACTATTTTTCCCTCTCTCCCTGGGCCACGTCGTTCAACTGGGAGGACAGATGAGATGACAATTTGTGCATTTAATTGCTTCAATTTCCTGCCCAGAGCCTCGTAATCTCTTTTGATCTTCTGGAGGCTATTGCTTGCAGTGTCATTGGTTCCCACATGAACCAAGAGGAAGGGGTATTTGTCAGTGGGTTTTATGATTCCTTGCAGTCGTTCAGTTACATCTTGGATCTTAGCCCCAGGGAGACAGCACACTTCCCGAGACATCTTGTCAGGCCCACAGATCACTGCTTCTGTTCCCCTCAGTAGGGAATCCCCTATCACCACTACACGCCTCCTCTTAGGTCTGGTCGGGGTTCTTCCGTGAGCTGTCCGTTCCAAGGTCGCCTGCACATTCCCTGAAGACTGCCTTTGCTGCTCGTCTTCATATACCTGATCGACTGTAATGAGGGAGAGATCCTCAAATGGAGTCTGCTCTTCGTCTTCCATGCTAGGGGAAAGGACCTCAAAGCGATTGCGTATTTCTAAACAATCAGAGCGAACCCTGGGCCTCCTACTTCTTTGAGTCACGTTTCTCCATATATCTGGCTCCTGTGTTGGTGAACTAGCCTCCTTCTCAGGGGAGTCCCCTGTCTCCTCCTTGGTGGAGACGGTGTGCTCTGTTGCTTCCAAGGAGAGCTCCAGCTCTCTAATTCTTTGGAGCGTAGCTACACGTTCCTCCAGTTGCTGGACTAAATGTTATAATGTTGTATGTTGTCTAATTAAAAGCAAACAGGAAACTTTTCTAGAATATGTAGAAAATACTGAAATCTAAAAGCAGAACGCAAACAAAAAGCAGATGGCATGGAAATTAGGGACATCTCTGAGAGTCCAGTTCCCAAATTAAAACTGAATGGATGGAACAATAGCTCAACACTAAACATAGTAGTGTGGTGTCACAGGAAAGTGGGACCAACTGCCTTTATATTACTGAACAGAATAAAAATCCAGTTATATTGATAAACAGGCAGCCCCCAGTTTACGCATGTTCAATATGTGCACGACCATGTCTATACAAATCATGCCAAACATGGAAGTGACCTGGAAATGCCATAAAGACGTCACTGAAAGGGTGGAATGGAAACAAGGGCAGAATGAGGTGTTTGCAGGCTTTTTCAATGGTTTTCTTTGGTATGCAAAATGTTAACGGGAGGCGACCTGTAAATTGGGAGGGGAGATTTCCCAAAACTAAGAAATTAATAAATGTCAGAATCTAGCTAATAATTGGATAAGGAATGGAAAATGCAACCTGCTGAACTGTGCCAGATGTGGAATCCCTGGGTTGGTGCCTGGTAACTAGGTGCAGAGCCATTAAAAACCAATACCAGGGCCATTAAGGATTTTAGCAATACAAATGAACTGTCCTCTCCACCACCCATCCTGGTTCTGAGGAGTGGATAGAGGCAGGACAATTAACAGGAGATGGGATGGGGTGACTAGAAAAAGAGTAATTTCATAGGAGGCTTGGGTTTTGGGTGAGAGCTCTGCTGGGAAAGAGAACAAAGAACTGCTGGGCGGGCAGAACCAACTTGGCTGTTGCCTGGAAGAGGCTGCATTATGCGACAAGGGGCCATGACTGACTGCTGCTTTGGAACTAAGCTTGCTGAAGCTATGGGGGGTGGGGGTGGGATGAGAGACATTCTTAGGGTAAAATGTTCTGCACCCCCTCCATTGTAGATTTCCAGGGGTAAATGTGTTAATAAACCAAATTTCTTAAAGACACTAGCCTCCACTGTCTTTCCAATGGAAACGCAATCCTGGGTAAGCTCCTGGAATCTCACACTGCACATGGAGATTATGGTAACATGTAACAATATTATTGGACGAAGGCAGTCACAAAAGAATGGGGGGGAAATGTATATCTTCCAGAGAAGAACTCTCTCCGTCAGTCTGTAGGCCTTACCTTCCAAAATGCTTCTCATCACCAAAACCTTCTTTAGCATCCTCTTCTGATGACAATTTGAGAGTTATAACTGAGCAAGAGTGTTATTAAAAACAATGCTCAATAGGTACTATGGAAGTATCTATGGAACTATGTTCTTTTCCTGCAACTGCTGAAATTGAATGCTTACCAGGAGTAGTGTAATGGATCAACAGCTTCTCGATCGCCACTCCATTTCCATATACTTCCTTCCTGTAGCAAACCAATCCAACTCTGACTTTCCATCATAGTATTAAGCCACTTCTAGAAAAAGAAATCTCTTTTAAAAACAGCTTATCAAATTTAAGACCTGAACAAATATCTGGAATCTGTATTGGGATGGATGGAATTCAACAGGTACTGTTGGTTGATGACAGATGCAAGCTACAGAACCCTGCTAGACAAAGGATCCTTGGGATGGCTTATGCAAAGTCATTAAAAGACAAAGGTGTTGATTGGCATCCGTTAGCACATCAAAGGAAGGGTCTCAGGACTGTGAAAGACAGGGTAGTCAAGGTGATAGGGAGGGAGCAGGCTGTGCTCACATGAGAAAAATGTGCCTCTAAAAATGTTCTTGGGATAGGGAGGAGTTGTTTGGAGTAGGAATGCGCTGGGAAGAAGGTAAACAAAATCCAGAAATAATCTTGGCAGGCTGTCTGAAGTGAGGCTGGGCTCCAGTGCTGCACTGCTGTGGGGAACACACCCCTCTTGCAATGACTCCTTCCATCTAAATTCAGGTGTAAGTATGTGAATAAGAAGGACGTGGGTGGCGCTGTGGGTTAAACCACAGAGCCTAGGACTTGCCGATCAGATGGTCGGTGGTTCGAATCCCCGCGATGGGGTGAGCTCCCGTTGGTCAGTCCCTGCTCCTGCCCACCTAGCAGTTCGAAAGCACATCAAAGTGCAAATAAATAGGTACCGTTCTGGCGGGAAGGTAAACGGCATTTCCGTGCGCTGCTCTGATTCGCCAGAAGCGGCTTAGGCATGCTGGCCACATGACCCGGAAGCTGTACGCTGGCTCCCTCGGCCAATAAAGCGAGATGAGCGCCGCAACCCCAGAGTCAGTCACGACTGGACCTAATGGTCAGAGGTCCCTTTACCTTTTATGTGAATAAGACATATTTCTTAAAGCTACAACAGCTTCCGCTGCGTCTTGATTCTCAAAGGAGCACAAATTCTGGTTGGGCACCTAGAACCGTCCTGGAATCTTGCTACTGCTCGGCAGTCAGCAGGGTAGTGCACAGCCTTTGTAACAATACTTAAAACTCTCGTACAGGCATTACAGCTCTTCAGCCATGTACTTCAGGCCTTGATGGTAACTAGACTGATATAAGCAATTTTCCTCCCACAATTCCCTAGAAGCAATTCCCTAGATTGCTTTTTCACCAGCTAGTATACTCAAACGCAGCAATTGCAGTAGACTCATCTTGATGTTATCAGGGCCAGTTTATCAGTGGGCTGGTAAATTTTTTAAAGGAACTGATGTAACTGATGAATTAACCTAAACTGATTAAAGGGGGGGGGGGAAGAATGCTACTCATCACAGCACCTATACACTGGGCTAGATATAGCAGGACTTTCAAGGTACAAATCTACTTTGTTTTTTTCTTGAGAGGGAGTACTATTAGTTTTCTTTAGTTCTTAGTCATCCAGCTAGCCTTTTCCCTCCCTCTGTTGTACCTTAGTGCATGTACCTAGCTTGGCTAGAGAACGGTCTAGGCTCTGCTCGCCAGTCTCCCAAACGACCTGCCAGCCAGTCCCATTTCTGAAGCTTACATGCCTTCCACACCCTTCTGCCTTTTTGGCTTGAGCAATAGGGAGAGAAAACCATCTTCAATGGGTCAGATTTGGTTTATGAATCTCCAGCAGCCTATTATATCTTCAGTCTAATTGATAACATATCTGATCAAATGTAAAAAGCTGCAGTGCATTAAACCTAAATTAATCAGTTTTAAATGTACTTATGCCTGTTCTTTTCAATGATCTGATGTGTATGATTGGGTTTTTGCCTTTGTGAAATATTTCCAGCTCTTTTTCCTGAAAACAGGAAGAAAGGTAGCCTAAACTGAAACTAGCAATGTTTAAACCTTTTACAGTACAGTGGTACCTCGGGTTACATACGCTTCAGGTTACACACGCTTCAGGTTACGGACTCCGCTAACCCAGAAATATTACCTCAGGTTAAGAACTTTGCTTCAGGTTGAGAATAGAAATCGTGCTCCGGCGGCACGGCAGCAGCAGGAGGCCCCATTAGCTAAAGTGGTGCTTCAGGTTAAGAACAGTTTCAGGTTAAGAATGGACCTCCGGAACGAATTAAGTACTTAACCCGAGGTACCATTACATGTCTTTTTGTTGTCTCAAATTTATCCTTGCACTAAAGTACAATACCTTTTCCTTTTCATTGTCAATTTTGACAAGGTTGACATCCTTGTAGTATGAACACTGCACGCTTGCCTGTGCGTACTGCTGTTTCCTTTTCTTTTCAAAATAATAGCAGTGTCCGTCATAAAACCACCATGGGGCATTCTGTGGACATTTTGGGTTCCTGATGCCTGAAATGAAGAAAATTATAAGGAAACTAATGCTGATCTCTTATGTCAAGTGAGAACTGAACCTTTCTCTATAGTTGAGGATCATATTCATGATTGGATTTCTCCTCCAACTTGCTCCAAAAGACAGGTATGCCATCTGTAGTGGGCAGCCTGGCATCTTGCCTGCTCCAAAAAAGCAGCTTCAGGCACAGCTCTGCTTCTCTCTGTTATTATTCTTATTCTTATTCTTATTCTTAAGTGGTGAGTGTGTGATCTTTCCACGGGAGCATTTGATTGGCAGAAAGTGCATGGTATTTCACACATAACTGGTGCAATTACTCCATCTTCCAATGAGGGGAGATTTTTGGTTATGTTCCATCTTCCCAGGATTTTTCCATTGTTTGTTTGTCCTCTTGCTTGTAGATATAAATGCACCCCTTCCTTGTGACAATGGTTCTGTTTGTTTTCTTCTTAGAACACAACCACTACCCAAGTTTTGCAAATGTCTAAACGCTGGTCTTCAGATTTGGTTTCACTAGCGGCTATTTTAGCTATTTCTAATATCAGAGAAAGAAGACAGGCTGACTCAACTGCCCTCCAGTAAGATTATTTATTCTTTTCCATACAGCCTTAGCTATATCACATGCTAAACTAAAGCATCATGGCCAACCCAGCAGTGCAACAGCTTTTAGTACTCCAAGTGACAGGAACACATTCTGACAGATATTCAGTCAGTTAGACTACAGTCCTTTATGTATTTACCTGAAAGTAAACCTCACTCAACTCAGTATGCCTAAATTTTTATTAAACATGAATAGTTTACTAGGACAGGTCACAATCTTGCAGAAACTAGAGGTGTGCCAAACCATTCATTTTATTTTCATTAATATTTTCATCATGAAGCAAAGGCTCATGTATAATGCAGATATTCTGAAGCAAAAGTTGGTTGCAATGTTTGCCATTATACTATTTTCTGAGGTTTCACAACTGTACACCCTTTTCTTCATTCAAAAGCACTACCAGTTACACAGATAAATTTGCACTGAACGAAATCATGCTATTTTAACATGTTTTTTGCTTCACATTACCAACTGTATTTGCATCTGTTTGCATTTACTTTCTAGTGCTTTTCTACTGAAGTTCATACTGTATCTAGCCTTTTGTTTTATAGGGCCAAATGAGCTGCCTCCAGATATATGTAGTTTTAGTCATCATGCCTTGTCTCTAAGCCTGTCTCAAAAACGTTTCCTTAAAGACAGCACCAACAAATCTCATAAGCATTTTGTAGCAACATCACCACATTGTATCTGCTTT
Source organism: Podarcis raffonei (assembly GCF_027172205.1). Taxonomy (NCBI): domain Eukaryota; kingdom Metazoa; phylum Chordata; class Lepidosauria; order Squamata; family Lacertidae; genus Podarcis; species Podarcis raffonei. The sequence continues at coordinate 54,203,324 of NC_070603.1, forward strand.
TAAATAAGCATCTTTTTGTATTTTCCATTTTTTCTGTCATGGAGACTAATGAGCGCATCTAGCAAATACTGTATACAAATTGCTTTTTTTTAGTTTTGAGAAATGGCACAAACAAGAAAACTTCTATTTTGGAAATAAGAAGGGTAGAGGGTGTTGTGGGTAAAAAAGTTCATGCAGATTGCACATGCTGGCGAACATATTCAAAACATCATGTTACAAGGAAAAATCTAAGGATGGAATTTTTTAAAAAACCCAACTACTTAGTTATTTGAGCAAGTGGTCTCATATGCATTTCATCCTGCTGTGGTTTTACAGTTGGTTGAATTCAGTGGAAATACCCTTAACCTCCCCTGTAAATTAATCTGTTATTTGCAAGGGTTCTACCAAGGCTTAAAGTCAACCAAAATTTTCCATAGGAAGACAGCTCCATCCTTGCAAAATAAACATTCTAGATTTTCATTTGTGCTTATACAGTGGTACGTCTAGATGCGAACGGGATCCGTTCCAGAGCCCCGTTCACATCTAGAAGCAAATGTAACTAGCGACGGCACGCCTGCGCACGTGCGGGTCGCTTTTCGCCACTTCTGTGCATGTGCGTGACGTATTTTGAGCGCATGCACAAGCGGCGAAACCCGGAAGTAATGCGCTCCGTTACTTCCGGGTTGCCGCGGAGCGCAACTCAAACGCGCTCATCCCAAAGCACATTCAACCCGAGGTATGACTGTATATAGACAAAAAACCCCACACAAATCTGTTCAAAGTAATACTGTACCTAATTCACACAGTTCACCTTTGAACTGGCCAATACACTGCATCCTTTCTGGGCACTTGCCATTTACTGAATTACACCTGAATCCTCCATAGCATTTTTTACAATCGGATGCACAGTTATAACCATAGAAACGAAAGTTACATTCTGTGTAGAGAATCAGATAAACATTATTACACACTTAAAACAAAATCATACGAAACCTCAGAGAAAGCTGAGAAGCAACCAAATGACGTCACCATCTAGCCAGCTTCTGCACAGAACCAGCTGATTTAAATGTTAATATGCAGAAGGGGTTGTGGGAAATAGGGGAGTTGAGGACCTTGAGGCATCTGACATTAATAAAGCTGAAGGCTGATGTAACAGCTTACTTCATTTTTTAAAAAAACAAAGATCACGTAAGTTGAATTCCACCATTCCCGGTGAGAAAGCATATCAAACCATTGTAGAGAGGGAAGGGGCAGTATGGAGAAAGCAGATAATCCTGGTTGACTTATAAGACAGACACATAGATCTTAACCTAAAGGCTGTGCCTAAAGTAACTATGATTTGCCTGCCTGCACCATATACTTAATTCTCAGAGTTGTTTAAAAATCAACCCCTCTTTCCAGGAACTCTGGAGAATTGTAGCTCTGTGAGGGAAATAGGGGTCTCCTAACAGCTTTCAGCACCCTTAACAAATTACGGTTCTCAGGATGCCATTGGGGAAGATATGGCTGTTTTAAGTCATATGATACCACTTTAAATGCATCATGCAGACAGGATCTCAGACTGCTGTGAAGCTAAACTAGGGAGGAGGGTGGAAGAGAGAAACAGAAGGTAGGAACAAGTCATGAGCATTCAAAATTCCTTTTTCGGTACCTAAAATAATGTAAATGAGTAAGTAAAGACTCCCAGCTAAGATCAAGAAATACAGTACATGAGTGAAAGGAAGTAAAGACTAAGTGAGCAGAGTCTAGAGGACCAGTCCCTAAAACAAAGAAAAACAGGATAATCATATATGGGAAAATTATTGCTTCTGTAAGTCTCCTCCATTTAGATTGCAGGACTTAAAATCTCTTGCTTGAAGCTTGGGGAGGGGGGAGTATTTTTTTTAAAAAGGGGGGCAATCCCTGTTGCAGGTAATGATACTGCACCCCACATAATACATTTCTTTGAATTTTCATGTCATGTCTTTTGGAGAAATCTCTGCATAAGGTCACTGCAACTGTGATGAACTGGGTTCCAAAAGTTTTAAATTCCTAAACTCTCTCAAATGTGTGTATTTCTTGATTTTACTTAAGAAATGTGTTTTCTGGTCTTATGTCAAGAAAGACACACTTATGGTCAGGCTTAAAAAGTCCATGTATGACAGTCCACATGTGCACTGGAGGCTTTTTCTACATCACCACTATCCATTTTAGTCAGAAAACCCCTAAAATGGGTAGTTAATATCGTAGAGAGATGCAGCAAGAAAGGAGAACCTGAGAACTTTTCCCTAGCTTCCATATATGTGCATGAAAGCACTTTCTGCATGGGGTTTTTTAGATCCTGACCTATGAGTTTTGAATGTAAGCAAGATATGGCTTTGGCTAAGACATGAAATCTAAATCTGGGGAATGAAATAGAATTACATTTTACAGCTCAGATTTAAAATGGGAGCTATTTAGATTACAGTAAGAACAAATACACAAGCTTTTCAAACTAAATCAAAACTTGCATAGTGAAGAAAAATGAAAGATCCCTATAAGACCCACAATACTTTGCAAATATTTTTAGAGTACTGGTGCATTTTAAAAGCTGTTTACTAGTTTTTATTTCAGGCGCACAAACATACCACGTCTTATGTATGCAGTTGCAGTTTCATCATAAGTAACAATTATATCAACACCTCTTGTTCTTCTGTAGTATCGGTAATCTTTCACTATTCCTGTGCAGCTGGCATCATTTAAGCAGTCTAATGCAGCGGTGGAAAAGGAGGTATAAAAGTGAGGTTCTAATGGTCCTGACAAAAAGTGATCAGTATAGACATCAAAAAGATTTTCCACTGAGGTAAAAAGAAAAAAGAGGGAGGGGGCAGGAATTGTTTTTACTATCCATTCTAATAGAAATATGCTTAGACTAATTATCAAATAAAGTTTACAAGACATTCTTTTTACCCAGTTATGTTGTTTCACCTCAGAGTTCTTCTGTGGGTTACTTTTCCTTTACAGACCTAGACAGTCAAATGTTTGGCAGTGCAACACCCTCAGCGCCCCCCCCCCGGGCGTTCAGAACATATACACGCCAGAGATACTCTAAACGGAACTCCATGTCCTAGCAGAAGGGGCAAGGGTAAAATGTAAATCTCTAGCTTAGGTGTTTTCATAGCAATGTGTTGGACTCACCCACTGTTCCACAATATAGATTAAGACTTCTTACTCATTTAGCTTAAGAGTGTGAATGTGCTAGATATAATTGCTGTACCTACACGACATAAAGATTGATAGACAGATATTACTTCACATTAGTTACTCCTTTAGTTAATGTATATTTAATTTCACTGAATGAACCATTCTTTTGGGGTAGTCTGGTGAGAGAGTATGTTCTTGGTTAACAGATTAATTGCCAAGTACATCAGGGTCCAGAAAGGTCTTTTTCCATGAGTGGATGTGCCACTGCCTCTTTCTTTTAAAATATTTTCACTGTAGAATTTTGAACCTTTGACAATTCAATATTACATTTCTTATGCAATAAGATAATAGTGCAATCATAAAGCGGGGAAAGAAAGGTCAAGAGAAACAGATCAATATACCGTACATAAAAATCTAAATTATTGTAAATTGATTATAAGGTGAAAAATCATCATTTACATTGTCATACCACAATTATTTAAATATAAACAATTTCTCAATACATTTATTTTCCTGATTATTATATATTGCGTTCCTCTTATACAGTAACCTTATACAGATAGGTAGCAGTGTTGGTCTGCCATAGTCAAAACAAAAAAAATTTTTTCCTTCCAGATACTTCAGATACTGAAGAAGTGTGCATGCACACGAAAGCTCATACCAAGAACTAACTTAGTTGGTCTTTAAGGTGCTACTGGAAGGAAAAAGTAACCTTATAATTAGACTAATTTGTCAAATTTTCCTCAACCATTCCTCTATAGTAGAGGGATCCTTAGTCTTCCATTTTTGAGTCATACTATATATTAAACCCACTTTAAATCTTTTGCACCTCCAGCACTGCTTATTTTGGCTATAAATTTTGCCAGTGTTATGTAGTTCAAGATACTATTAGAATAGTAGTTTGAAATTGTTTTCTTTCATATTCACACCTAATAATATTTTGGTGATTTTTTAAAATTCGAAACGCAACAGAGATAATGTTACAGATAATATTTGTTGGTAATAATCCATTTTTTTATTTCTTTTGTCTTTGATGTCAGCTGTAGGGTAATTAGATATAATCTATTCAATAATTTGAGTTATGGGGCTGAGATTAAAAAGTGTTTATTAGCAGGGTGGTAAAAGCTCCACATCTATTAAGTGATTTTCCTCCATCATTAAAAAAATTTTTTGGTAATACTCTCCAGATATTACTTAGGACCTGCCAATAACCGATGATACAGCTCCATTATGGTCTCTGCCAACAGTCACTCCCCTTTCTGCGTGGTTTTTCATTAAGTTGTTTAGGGATTTAAAGAAATTTGATTATTTATCAGTACATAGACATAGATCAGAGACTATGTATATTGAAATATGACCCCTTCTGAGTATTAATACCACCACCCCTTTCAAGACAGTGATTCCACATGGTCAGCACCCCCCATCCCCGACCTGAACAAGCCAGCCATGATGGGCAAATACTGGGACAGACAGCTGAAATCACAATGTCCACATCCTCTGGCCTCAACTAATGGAACTGATCCCATAGGCTTGAATAATACAGAGTACTTTAAATGAGAACAGGCAGCTCCTTTGATCAAGTGGCACTGCCACTAATTATTTAGTCAACAATCCACTACATTGGGGTGAGAACTTGTTCGGCTCAAGAGTCACATTGTTTGGTGGTTAATCTTCCACAGGTCATGTGCAAGAACTGAGCAGTGCCACTTCAAAAATCTCTTTGATATACAAAATCACCAAACTGATTCATTCATTCATTCATTCATTTACTTTCTCCAATACACTTTTACCCCAAACCCCAGCAGCTGAGGATTCTAGCTTTTTTCAAGTCTAATTGCCATAGATGGGTGATCTTCATGGAATTGGATTAAGTCCCAGCAGCAACTTCCAACCAGAGACTATTTTCAAGTTTAATTACCCCCACCCAGGCAAATATCCAAGACAGCAACCCCTCCTGTAACCACAATACAGAGCTAGATCTACTGGAAGAGCCTTTTTGAGTTCCCTGTATCAATACTGTGTGCCAAAATTTGAAGTTTTGCAAAAGAGGGCATACTGCCCACAGTGAAGGATCCAAACACTGCAGTGATTTGTCAAAGATGACTTTGTTGAAAGCATAGTCCATTCAAAAGCACTCTGAAAAAGAACAGCCTGTTTCCTTCCTTTTTATTCTGTACTATAGTCCTGTACATGTTTTGGCAAAGGAGTGTACATTCTGCACCTCCTAGGGCCAGCATGTGTACCCAATACTGTATGACTCATCTATACTAATTCTGCAAATCTTGTCCAGTAATATTTCTGTTAGAAATTGTAGAAATACATTTTTTCACTAACTGGAGTTCTCCATTAACTCATGTGTTTCCAAATTGCAATATGTGGAATGTGGAAAGAGTGACACACTGGTAATTCTCCTAAACATTCCGTAACAATGTATTTGAAAGAGAAGGGTATCTTTGAGCAGAATGTCCAGCAGCAATGTTCATCCCAGGATGGGCCACCTCAGTGCTCTCTGGCAAGTGTAGATCATCTGTTGGAGAATATGCCTTCCAAAGGATGCTTCCTCAGAGATACAAGTGTCAGAGCTGTATAAGTCTTTCCAAAATACATTTTGGAAGTCCTCCAAATGTCCAGTGTGTGCCACTCCTTTTCTTTGTGGGACATACGGCAAGGCAAGGAAGGAAGGAAAACATCAGATTTTGTGCCTGGCGGAAGGCACAGTTGACCTTAGGTATAAACGTTGGTTTTGTTTGCAGAACTTTCATGTTTAAGAACCAAGAGAACCAGAGTTTTGAGACCCTTCTTGCTGAATTCCAAAAACAGCACCTTCCAGAGTGGCATTTTAAAGTGTATCATATATATGGAGCCTCAAAGCTGATCAGTGCTTGCAAATCTTGTGAAGGTGCCACACCAGAAATCTGTGCACTTGATATTAGAGAAGTGAGTCTCCCCTTAATATGCACTTCAAACTGGAATGGGAGGAGGCAGGACTGCTCCATCCTTCTTCAAAACTGTGGACATTGCTTCTGCCTGTCTCAAAACTATGTAGCCTGAGCTAGGACTACCTTGAGGTCAGCCCAGGTTGCAGATGCACCCATCTATCTTCACAATCCAGATCAGGTGTGGGAAGCCTTTGGCCCTCCAAATTTTGCTGAACTACAACTCTCATCAGTCCTAGCAAGCATGGCCAATGGCCAGAGATAATGGCAGTTATGGTTCAGCAATATCTGGCGAACAAAAGGTTCCCCACGCCTGTCCCAGATGGTCGTGTACAAGTTTGACTACACCTCACTCTTCACTCACTGAAGATTAGATCTTTTAAAACAGTACACACTCTGGCTGAGAGTTGTCCAGCACTATTCTGGCATTCTGAATTCCTTTGGGAGGTCTTTTGGCATCTCAGGCATGGAAGCTATCTGGGGCAAATGATAAGGGAAGCTCCTTAGGGCCATCTAGATGGCCTGTGCAGTTGGCTTGTAGACCCCTATCACACCTGATATTCATTTGTGTATCACATGATTCACAGCTTGCTTCATCCCGCATGATAAAGGATACCTATGCAACCTTGTGCCTCACCATGAATGGAGAAAAGAAATCTGATTAACCTAGAGAGCTCACCTTGATATAATTAAAATCAAAATTCTAAGCAAGTATTTAGGGAAATTTTTAATGTTTGATGTTTTACTGTGCTTTTAATATTCTGTTGGGAGCTGCCCAGAGTGGCTGGGGAAACCCAGCCAAATGGGCAGGGTATAAATAATAAAGTTATTAATTTTTTATTATTAATTATTACAGATGTTTTCTTCTTCATCACCTTCAGAACTCTACTGTGCAGTTTACCTTCAATTCTCTTGCAAATAAATTTGTGTTTTTCCTCACAATTTAGTCTCAGAGCAGTTTGGTCTACTGAATTAAGACCCATACATCTTCCAGCTGGGCTCCCTTTTAGTTCCAACCTGTAAGAAAAAGACATGACTGATTAACTGGTATAGACACAGATATGCACATTTCTGTTACATCTTATAAAAAACTTTTCAGCCACCTTACAGATCACAACAACAATAAACCAGGAGCAGCCAGTGAGGAGGGGTGGTACCATGCTCCTGGCCTCCAACAGAGTTGCTGCAGGTTACTGGGAAGGAGAGGGGCAATCTGCAGAGCGCATTATCTCCTCAGCCACAGCACCAACCTTCTTTGTCACCTTGCCCGTCTCCCTCCTTGTAAGCGGCAGTGACTTCACAACCAGGTGCATGATGTCACTCCTCCTCACCGGCTGCTCCTAGAAGGAAACATTAAAAATAAACCCAGTCAAACATGCCATCTGGATTGGACTACTGTAACATACTCTTTATGGGGCAGCAGTTAAAAACCATCCAAGAACTTCTACCAGTGTAAAACACCACCAGTAAAACTTTGATTGGGGCAAGTACTGTACAAGACGTGCAGTTTCCAAGTGAAATTCAAGGTGTCAGCTATTACTTCTAAAGCCTTAAACAGCTTGGGACAAAGCTTCTTGCAGTTTGTCCCCAACCAAGTGGAGCTGTCCATCCTTTAAGATGTGTGACACAGCCCTCCCACATGTGCCAACACCTTCTAGGCCTGGCTTTCTCTATGGCAGGCACATTCCACATGTGCAATTCCTTGTTCCAAGAGATTACCTTCCTATTTGTGTTTCACCAGCATTTCAAGACATTTCTTTTTAAACAAGACTTTGATTCTGTTGTTACTTAATTTATATGCCATTTTCATTTTGAGAATTTAATGTATTTATTATTAGCTCTGGATTTCTGTGCTCTTTCTGCCTTTGCTTCTTTTGTTCTTTGAGGTAATTATTTTAGTTATTATTTTTGCTTGCATTGTTCTGTTACAGTGCGTTGGAGTTGTTTATAGTTTGCCTCTGCAGACAATTAGGAATACAGACTTCCACAATGGTAAATTGATGCCTGTTTTTAACATTTTTATGGTTTTATGCTTCTATTGTTGTAAGCTACTTTGATTTTTTTTAATGATATAGCGGTACACAAATACCTTTATAAGTAAATAAATATATAACAAAACTGAGAAAAATAGTTTTACTCAAGATGGAAATAGTAATATTGAAATGCAAATTAGAAACGATGAAACTAAAATTGACAGAAACACTTATGTGTACCAGTGTACACTTATGTACCAGTGTAATGCTTTAGCAGCTGATTTCATATTTGACCAAATCCATATGGATTTTTGCTTCCTGCTATTCAGCCCAGTCCACAAAATGTCACGAGGGTTTACAGAGGACAACCAGTCCTGCCAAAATACAAGAGACAGTAAAACAATTTGGGATGCAACAATATTTGATGGCTATATTAGCCTTCTGCTAAATTTTACAAGGTCAGAGTAGAGCTAACAGTACTTTAAACCACATAAAAGGAATGCCCCCAAGCCCTGGGGTACAGGCCTTGGCAAAGGCTCCTGTAAGCTCCAGCTGGAAGAGATGGCTTCCTACCTCTTCTGAGATAACACAGATAGGATCCTTAGCCCCAAGCTGGCAGAATTTTAACAAGCTGGCAGCAACTGAATGACAAGACAGGCTCCAATGCCTGGAGTTTGTGTTTGGCTCTGGCTCATAGCAAAAATGGGATTTCCATTTTCCCAACTTCCCAAACTAGGACATTTTGTTTTTGAATTCTCTCAGTTTTAATATTTGCATTACTATCAATTTCTAGCACAAGAGGGCAGCATCCACAAGTCAAATGCTGGGTACAAACACATTCTTCCCACCGCCCAGTAACTAAACGTACTTTAAACTTCATACAGTTCTTCTTAAATAGAAAGCTCAGTTCAAATCACACAGTTTTTTATCGTAATTTTTTTCTGTTTTTGATAGACAACTCCAATCCAGGTTCAATTTGTAACTAACTGGGTTTAGCAAACTAAGCTGTTTCCACACACACCAAGCTACAAATAGCGGCTCAGTTTATTCCAAACAAAATTAAGCCCAGTCATGTTCATAACTCACAAAGCACTTTCTAGAGCTATACAATACTTGTGAAATAAATACCTCACCTCTTGTATGAACATACTTTCATGTAATAAACTAGCAATCAGAGCCAGATATTGCAAGAATTTGTCTAATAACTTTCTGAATAAAACACCTTATGATTTAAAATGAGACCTCTTGAAGACCTACCTGTTTAAGACTCAAAAACATAGTGGGACTCAGAAGCAAGTCCTACTGAATTGAATGGGGCTTACTCCCAGGGAAATTTGCAGCCTTACTCTCTCTTGGAGAAGAGAGAGACACTGTAGGGAACTCTCTGGCCTGTGTTGTTGGCGCTGATAGGCAGACACCCTTGACATTATAAAAGCAAAGAGAAATGTGGACCAGAGTGGAGAAAAGACAGCCACAGCACCTCTGAAAAGAGAACTAGTTGGAAGAATGAGCCAGAAGGAACACTGGTGTAAATCAGACCTGGCCCACAAAGTTAGGGATATTTGATTTAGTCAGGGAAACCTAATTAGCAAAGACCTTCACTTTAAAGTGAATGTGGTATAGGGAAAGAGACTCACAGCACCATGGGACTCGAGCCAGACTGGGGCTGTGTCATTTGATGCTGCTGCCACAGCACAACCATCACACTCATAACTGTTTTTAAAACACAGTAGGTTGTGGTAATGGCAGGTGCAAATATCAGAAAGCCAAACCAATGCCAAAACAAATGCCAAAATTTACAAACCCTGCTTTTAACTGAAGATACTTCAAAATAGTAACACACACACATATATATATTACACACACACACACACACACACACACACACACACACACACAGCCATATAAAATCTACCACTAGATTTCCATTATTTGTGTTTTGCCATAGGGATGTGTAAATACCATTTCACTTCTGCTTCCAATCCATACTAGATCCGTACTTCTGAATCTTCTGCACTGTTTCCGAGAATCTGCCCAGCTGATGCTGACATTGCTGAAGTAATAACAGCCATTTCCCCAATATTTCCAACCAGAAAATCGTGGACACCATGCACTGCTCATAGCTAATCAAAACACAAATAAACAACAGATAACATTCCAGTCTGTATGCTGTAATAAGATTTGTCACATGCAAGGACCACAATGCAGGGGTAAAGCTAGGCTTTATTTCACCTGGATCAAAGACCCAGTTGGGCAGCCCCCCCCCATGCATTTGCCTACACACACACAGAGGCCGAGAGCCTCAATGGCAAGGCAAAAAAAGGCTAGCCTCCTCCATAGCTACAGCTCTGTACAATGCATGCCTATAAAATGGGTTTCGCTGTTATGCAAAAGCAAATAGTTCACCCAGGATCCACTCAAATTTCTCCCCAGATTTCTGTTTCAAATTGCCTGATTGTATTTGCAGAAGGGGACAATTGCATTCCCAACCCACCAATCTTTTTTGGGTGTGTGTGTTGTTTTTTGCAGACTTTAGGCTTATCCACACTTCTGCTTGTCCCGTGTCTAGAAAGCATAGGTCCAAAAGGTTTTCAACTTGTTCCATGCTTTCTAGGCACAGGTCTAAGTGGTGAGGGGGTTTTTTTGGTCCCACCAGTTTCCCAAGGAAAACCCGCTGTTTACCACTGAATCAGAATAAACATGAATCCACACCAAAACAAATGACTTTTGTTTCTTCCAATTCAGCGGTAAACAGGAGGTTTTCCCAGAGGAAAACAGTGGGACAAATGGAAGTGTGGATGAGCTACACTTCATACTACTGTGTATAGATGCACTGTCACAATTTTCAGTTTAACTTCTTCTCTGACTGGTTCCAGTGCTTAACAGGACATATATGCTTTCATTAAAAAGCCATGCAAAAAGGAATCTGAAGTGATGGCAGAAATCAATCACAAGTATATTGCAAAGTAGTTTAAGCAAAGGATCTATGACAAGTGGTCACAGATCCACTTGATGGTTTATCAGGCACAAGAAAGACTCCGGAATTGCTTTCATTATTTGTTTTGTTATTTTGCATTTTTCCTGCAGCACCGATATCCAAAAGCATTGAATTTTGGGGCATTCCCACCACATGTGGAGGTATGTGCCTGTGGAGGTGCAGCCTCTGTGTACACACTAGGAGGCATTGATAGGGCAGGGATGTCTTTAACTTATGCAAAGGTGTTTACACCTTGGCTAGAGACAAATTGGGAATGGTTTAAGTCTTTCAATCTGTGTGAAGCTATCTTAGGAAATAATGCATCAAAGTAGAGGATACATATACATTTTCAACGATGTCACATGAATACAGATTAAAAACCCAGCACTGGAAATGCAGCGAGTGCACAGTAAACAGGAGTATGAACACAGCTGCTAACTCTCCTTCAAATTCTGACAAGCGGAGTGTCAGGGAAGATGGGTGAGGATTTTTCTCAGTTTCATAGAACTTTGTATTAGAAAAATTGCAATAATCTTTCCTGGTTTTTCTCATTTTATCCAAGCATCCATGTGAGTCATAACTGTCTCTCTGGGAGGAATCTGGGAGGAAACAGCAGGTGAAACTTCCAGTTTCGGCCTCCTCTGAGTGACAGTGCACATAAGAGAAATCCCAGCCTCTCTATGAAGCATTCTGCACATGCTAAAGAACTTAGGAAGGGTAAGAAGTGATTATTAGAAAAAAACCAAGAGGATGCTTAATGATACAAGTGAACAGTTGTGGCCCGCTGTCCTGTGTAATCACACACTGCAGTAACCTGTAAAATGGAAGACACAAGGTGAAAACTGCAGCAAACAGCACATGCACCAATTCCAAAATTAATTTTAGAAATTCTACAAATTAAGCCATAAGGAAGAAGAACACGGCCACCAAAAACAACAACTCACAACCCACAGGTGGAACTGGAGGCATCCATTCCTACCACACTCAATTCTGAACATGGGGTTTAAACAAGGCAGCTTAGTAAGAGCATACAGGTTACATAAATGGCACATAAATGGCAGAATGAGTCTACACATAGCACAAGAGGCATGTCATTGTGGATAAACTTGTCACGATCTACGTGGTCAAAAACCACCAGAATGCCTATATTACGCAAATCCAATTGAAAACACACGTAAGTGTAATAGGCCGTATAGTGGTGGCTCAAAGATAGAGGTATGTCACCCACAATTTATGTGCTTGCTGCAGAAAACATTTGTGTACCCATGGCAACTGTGTGTGCATATAAGTATGCAGCCACTCTCAAACACTGAAGAATAGGTGATGGAATAAACTTATTGGGAATTAATCATGTGCAACACTGTAGATGTCAAAACGTGAAAACACCAGCTCAGTCACATAGCTAAAATGTTACAGAGACAGAAAAGCTGGTATGCCTGGGCTGTTGCTACAAGGTTTCCCAAGCTAAGGTATGTCATGTGCAATGAAGAGTTAGGAATATCACTATTATATTTATTGGTGCTTCTTGAAAGTGGGTTTTTTTTAGTTTACATTTAGTTTTGCACAGTAGAAAGAGTTCTTCTCTGCTCCCAATTCATCCCCTACTAGCTTTGTTCAAGTACCTCGATCACAAATAGTAGGCGAGTCCTGAGCTCTACAAGAATGAGAATTATCACAAACTCCAGTGTATGGATTGCATAATTCATCACCATAACATCCGCTGCAAACAGAGGAACAGTTCTTTCCAAAGTAACCCAAGGAGCAATCTATGAAAAATAATAAAAAGGACATAACAATAATCATATTTGCCTTCCACAGTTCTGTTTCTTCTCCTGGTCATCTAATACTTAGGTTTTATTTATTTCATTTCAGAAATTATAAACCATTATACAGAGAATACCCAAGCAGTGTACAGAATATCCATTCCTCTTTCCCTTTTATGTCAAGCTCTCTCAAACTCTTTCTTCACACTATCAAAATACTTTCCACAAAGATTCTGCTCTTGAAAGGAGAATAAAACATGCAAGCAACCAAATGAATGTTTGCTCAAAATGCAGCATTTTAGTTTTACGTTTATATTTCTTTCAGCTGAAACTTAATGCCTTTTTCATTTAAGGCAAAGAACTCACATTCTGATTACATCTCAGAATGCTCAGTCCCTAGTTCTATAAATTGTATCAGTTAGTTTTTCTGTTATCACATAATGCATAATACAATACTGTGAGCTGCAATCTACAGAATGTTTGGCCAACCTGTTTTGACATATGCTGCAGACCAGCGCTCTTCACTTTTTAGCAATACAGTTCCTCTAGCAATTGCATAGGCATTATTCCAGATAGTGATCCCTGTACATTGTTCTCTAAGCTCCAAGCACGCTGCCTTTGCAGAAATCAAATCTGCATGTACTTGAGATACAGAGCCTGGGGGTGATAGAAGCACCTTTCCTTTGTGTTCCTGGTACCGGTCAACAGCTGCAATAGGAAAAAGAATCCACACAGTAATGCAACCAGTTTAAATTAGTTGCACAAAATTGCCAGACTCACACTGTAATCAATTCCAAATATATATTAAAAGTGTGCAAATGCCAGTTAGGATTTGGCACACATCTTTACTTCAAGCATCATGTAACACTGTAGGCTTTTATCATTACTACGAAGTAAAAGCAACAAGAATGGGTGGAACAGTTACTCAACTTGACATATCACAAGAATCAACTCCCACAGGGTCAACAATGGCAAGGTGTTTGGCTAAATGGTCTATAGATGAGCCCTGTTGAGATTTGACTTGTCCTATATGGAATATTTATCTTATTTTTAGTCGATTGATTGCAATACTCCCTGTGAGGTGGTATTAGGCATGTTGGTGTCTGGGTTAACTGCCCAGGGTGAGAGCTTGTTGGCAGAGAAGGCCTTAAATGAGAGATGGGGTGAGAGTGTTTGCATTGCTCGAGGTGAGAGAAGGGATGGAAATTATTGGGGTCGAGCTTTTCACCTGCTGTCTTGTACATATGCACTGGTTGTTAAATGGAATTGAGTGGATGGGGTGAAGTTGTGCATGCATGAAGAGTATGATTCTTGAGTGACTCCGTATAACAGTTGGTTCCTGAATTCCAGATTTGTATTTTTATATATGAAGACACCTAGTTTTGTAATATTTATGATACTACTTCTTGACGTATTTTTTATATGATTTGTTTTCGTTTTTTGCTTATGTATACTGTGTGGATATATTTACTCCTTAATTCTCTTATTTAAAATGTATCATATATTAATAGCAGTTGGATTGAATGTGGAATCTCTATGTAATATATTTTGAGCCAGATTGAACTAACTGGTCTGGTCCTGCTAGTGGAATCCCATGTGAAGACTTCTGGTAGCACACCACACTCTCTTCCCCACACATGCCTCAGCTAGGAGGGTCCCTCTAGGAGGGTCAGGGAAACACGCAGAACAAATAGTAGAGCGGGGATGGGAGAGATTGTTCCATCAGGCATACAGGAAATGCTTGAACTGACAGAATGTTTGGAAAGGAACAATGTTGAATTCCTCCCTTTGATTTCTGTTAAGATGTAAACCGCTTAGAGATTTTCTGAAATATTAGGTGATATACCAGTTCAATAAATGAACAAGCAACCAAACAATAGATTTCTCTGAATATACAGGCAATAAAATCTGCATTTGGATTATTTCATCATATACCATGCCAGTGGGATAGGAAAAAGCTAACCACTTGAATATCTGTCTGGAAATCACAGATAAATTGGAAAAATTTAAGGAATTAAAAACCTGTAAAAACCAAACTCACCTGTATTTCGCTTGCAGATCCAATGGGCCTTTTCATTGCAATGCAAAGCAACCAAGCGACGTTTGGAAACTTTCACACAATGCACAGTATTTGGCTGGGCTGGGGACGATAGCTGAAGCCTTCCCAATTAGATTTTAGTACAACAAAAGAGAAAAGTTACATGACGTAACAGTGAAAACATGACTGCAAAAATATGCTCTTTCAAAATACTGATGTCAGAGATCACACTGATATTGTAATGTCTTCTGTCTCCTGTGTATTGCCCTTCCTCCTGGTAATTAAGGGCTTTTGCAGATGTATACCCTCTGAGCTCCTGGTTAAGTGGCATGCCCCAGGAGAACCACTGGGCCCTCCAAGACAGAAAGAATTACAAAAGGGTTCTCTCTGGGAACTTAAGACTTTGCATGAAAACAGTTGTATTCATGGCTCTGACTATGGCATGCCTGCTGGTTTCTTGGTCCCCTCTAACAATGGCCTACACCATGGTCCTATTAATATTCTATGGAAATGTAAACATAAGAAAAGTTTTGTGAATGCCAATGCTAATAGGCCTTGTTGCCATGTTAAAAGGGAGGGAGAGACAGTTGATGAAACATTCTGGCTTACCATAGTCCTATGTTCCTCAGCATCTTTTTACTATTTTTTCATTATTATTATTCTGTTTGTTTACCTATATTTGTTTACCCCATGATATCAATAACACAAAATACCAATACACAAGATGAATGGAATATATAAGTGGTAAAAGAAAGAAAAAATACACTTGCATCATTACAAAGACCCCTGACACAATCATATCAGAGGAAAACAAATCATACTTCAATTGTGCTTTTTAATGTTCACATCTTACCAAGGAAGCCTCATATTTGCTGGTGTACCTTCTGACCATGAAAAAGTGTTAATATTTTCCAAGTTATTCAATCCAGTCCAAAAATCATCCAAAGGTAAAGCTAAGATCCAGTTCTGTGGAAAAACAATAGCAAAGTTTAAGATATTTTGACATACAAACCGTATTGGCAAATATATATTCACCTGGACCTCACATCTCTTTTATTTATTTTATAATTTATCTTTTCTAATACTTTTTATGATCCTACCTTCCAAGCCTTCCTAAATATTACATCCCTTAAATAATGTTGTTTCTACTTGTACAGTACACTGAGCATTAGTTCAAAGATACTAACGTTCCTGACATTCATAAGAAAACATTTGTTGGCTCAAAGAAGTTAAATGATTTGTGATGTCACATGGGAGTAGAGTGAAAAAGATCAATAAGTTCTTATTGCTCATCTGTTTGTAAGTGAGAACAAATCTGGTGTGAACAACTAGTAATTATCGGCTACTCTTGGGTTACAGTAAAATCATTTCCGATTTTATCAGGTTTCATTGATGTAACTCAAAAACAGCATCATCTGCTCATCTGTTGCATAATTCATAACTAAGACTGTAATATAAACTGCAATACTGTCAAATGTCTTGTTACCTAGGATTTGCTGGTTTCTCTGTAACCTAATAATCTTGTTGGCCACTTAGAGAACAAGATGCTGGACTAGGTGAGCCTGTTCCAGTAGAGAAGCTCACCTGGTACCTATCTTAATGTCATGGCAGTGCAGTGAACACACTTTTGCAGGCCTTTTATTCTGTTCCTGTTTTAAATTTGCTTCATCTGATCCATCATTGTAATGCTGCTTGTATGTATTTTTTTGGTTGTATCCAATGGTGCTATTCTGTTTCAAGAATACTCTACTGACATACTCTACTGAGGTGTCTATAAACAGAAGGTGGGTAGGAAAGTTTTGCTAACTGGATTTTTATGTACTTATTGTTGTAACCCTGCCCTGATTGTTGGTCTCTCAAGATACAATTTTTAATTAATGTGATTTTGTGGACTATACTGTGTAAATGCAGTATCTGTTTGGGCAGAGAGTGTCCTCAATGTATAGATACAAAAAGTAAGTATATATGCAACTTACCATTTCCTGACTACTAGTAAATGATACTAATTCTGTAAAGCTGTATCGCTTGCAAAATTTTAGCGCTTCTGTCCAAGTCCCCGTATTATTTGCCTCTAGGCAATAACAATTTCCATTCCAGTAGCGCCAGCAGGGTGCTTGAGGACAATTCAGTCTGAATCTAGCTTTAGACGGGAAAAAGTAATTTAATTATTATATTCTAACTTAAACTGAAGACTGTTTGTAATTTATTGCTGCCCTTATTCCTCTTGAAACTTCTAAGTTCTACCTCCATCTAGATTCTTCAGGCACCAAGCCAGAATAGAGAACACTGTACATTCTGCAACTATTGCATCCTGACTCTGACTTCACACCCACCTTGATAAAACAGATTAGATAGGATGAGTGGGTTGCTTGTTTCAACAGAAAATTGAAAAATAGAAACATGCAAAAAGCAGTTGCGCAAGAAAAAGAAATGTTGTTTTATTACACTTATATTACTTCTAGCTAAAGCAAGTCAACATCCACTTCTAATCCTGCCTGTATATTTAGAAGCAAGTTTCTTATAAGAGATAAGGCAGGAAAGAAAAGCAACAAAATTGTTTTTTGGTGAGCCCAGAAACAACCCAAGTAAATGCTTAATCCTCACTTTTCCCCTGTATGTGTCTCTACACAATCATATGTGCAACAATAAGGTAAAGGTAAAGGGACCCCTGACCATTAGGTCCAGTCGTGGCCGACTCTGGGGTTGCAGCGCTCATCTCGCTTTATTGGCCGAGGGAGCCGGCATACAGCTTCCGGGTCATGTGGCCAGCATGACTAAGGCGCTTCTGGCGAACCAGAGCAGCACACAGAAACGCTGTTTACCTTCCCGCTGGAGCGGTACCTATTTATCTACTTGCACTTTGACATGCTTTCGAACTGCTAGGTTGGCAGGAGCAGGGACCGAACAACGGGAGCTCACCCCGTCACAGGGATTCGAACCACTGACCTTCTGATCAGCAAGTCCTAGGCTCTGTGGTTTAACCCACAGCGCCACCTGCGTCCCACTATGTGCAACAATAGAAGTACTAAATTCTATAATCTTCTCCAGGAATGTGTTGGGTTTAGTTCAAAAGTATGTAAGCACGGGCACACATTTTATTCTTTTCTTTTTTTGTCTCCTATAGCTGCTCAGTTGATTACCTTGAAGTTGCAGCCCCTCTACCCATCTATATAAATATTATGTGTATTAGTTATCCAGCATTAACCACTTTTATATCACCTTGATTTCAAATGGAAAAATTAAACACAAACTTAATCTTCTGTTAACAGAAAAATCTGTCGGAATCCAAGCCAAAAGAGCAGAGCCCCCAGCTTAGCTCTTAGTCCAGAGGAATTTGGCCACCCTCCAGGTGCCCGGCTTGATTCCTTATGACCTCCCGTCTGCGACTCCCGGCAAGATCAAAGGAGGTCTCCAATCGGCGATTCTCCTCAACGTGAAGGAGAACACACCACTCCCCCCCACTCCTCTCCCAGGGAGGGGGAGAGAGACAGACAGAAATATATTTACATGTCTTTATTCCTGTCTTTCACCAGTACAGAGAAAACATGTCTGCACACTCTGCTTCCCACTGCAGAGAGAGAATAAACTCCTCCCATGTACTTCCAGTACAGGGTCATGTGCTGCTCTGAGGTAACATCCGGCTCTCAGAGCACTTTACAGACAGTCCCAGTTTCCCACGGGACAATCCAATATCACCCACATCCTGTTTACCATTCCAGCCACCTGGTGCTTGCTTCTGCATTGCTCCTTTTTCGTAACATCCTCCCCCAAAAGAATCAATGCGTGTTGCAGCAAGCAAAGCATGATCCAGAGAAGAAAACAAACAGTTGTTATACACATAACACTCCCCTGTTGTTTCAGTTCCACCCTTGGAACTCCCCGCCACTGGTTTCCCCAGTGTACCTCTCTGGTTGTCTGGTTTCCAAGGAATGAGTGCACCTGCATTACCTTGGCTAGCAACTCTCTGTTGTGTCTTTGTCTCTGACTTAGACACAGCTCCAACCTGTCCTCGGTTGTTTACAACAGCAACACATGCAACAGCTAAGTTAGCAAACTCTTTTGAGTACCTCTTGGGTGGTTGACCCTTTGTAACTCTCTCAGACCTCCGTATGAGGTGCTGATCCTCTCTGCTCACTGGTCCAGTCTCAGGACTCTTTGGAGAACTAGTTCCAATGGTAAACAGTGGTTCATCCTTCAGTTGTGAAGGCCTATCTATTGTGTGAGACTTCCTCTCAATGACTGTGACAACTGAGCTCTCCGAGCTATCAGTGTCATCACTTTCAGTACAGCTGAAATCAGTGAAATCATCATCATCTGAATCGTCCTCAGTGGGAAATGTGTGTACTATCACTCTCTCCTGTTCAGGAACACTCTCTAGAAATTTTGTGAGAATCACCTGACCAGATTCAGACAAAATTACTCTGTAGAGACCCTTTTCATACCCCACAAAAATGCCTCTGGCATTCTTAACTCCACCTGGAGCTTCTGTTCTCACATGAGACCCAAAAACCTTGAAATGGGCAACAGAAGGTTTTCTGTGGAACAGTTTCTCAAAAGGAGAACTTCCCAACTCTTTTGAAACCTTTCTCACTTTCGTATAACAGTACGACATTAGAGACTCGGCCCAGTACTCATGTGGCAGATGTGAACTTAGCAATTGCGCTTCCATCCCCTTTTGCAATTCTCTGTTCACCCGTACACAGACACCCCTGTTCCACGCTTCCGCTGAAACAGCAATCTTGTGTCTGATCCCCTTCTTCTGCAGGAACCTTTGGAAATCCTGTAAAAGAAAAATCTGCTTCTCATCTGTGAATAGACAATCAATGTTAGCATCATGCATACTCTTAACTTTGTCACAAAACTCCTGAAACCTCTCTAAGGCTTCCTGTGGCTTTCTCAACACATAAACCCAGACATAGTTAGAGAAATGATCCACACACACAAGATAATATCTTGCATTGCCTCTAGATGGTTCTAGAGGACCAATCACATCAGCATACACCCGCTGAAATGCTCTGTTGACCCCGGTCTTCTTCTTGCTCACACCTGCAAGAGAAACTAGGTTAGACACAGATGAATTACATTCCATGTAATCACTTTGTGCAAAAGTCAACAAATATAGTCCATCCTTCTGTTTGGCAGAAAGATATAACTCTCCATCTTTGTAGATCTCGCAGCTCTCAGCATCGTAGGACAGTTTCAGTCCTCTCTTTGCAATCTGCGAAACACTCAGCAGATTGAACTTCAATTCAGGAACCAAGTAAACATTGTTTATTGTCAAGTCCAGACTCTTAAGATAGACAGTTCCCACGCCGGCCGCTTCTAGCTCCTGACCATTGGCCTGTGTCACAGTGAAGCTTTGCTTCTTAAACGTTGAAAAGAGTTCTCTGTGTGGGGACATATGAAACGTGCATCCAGTGTCAATAACAAACGAGTTCCCAACATCTGGCGTGGTTCCTTTCGCCATCAAAGCCTTTGCAGGTTCCACCATAGGCTTGGTACGACCTTTGCCTGACGCCTCAGGCTTTGCTGAGCGGCCCTTCGCTCCTTTAGGCTGACGTGGCTTCTTACAGTTCCGCTGAAGATGCCCAGCCTGTCCACAATTGTAGCATCGGACAGCGTTCAAAGCTACAGCATCTTTTCCAGTAGCCTCATCGGTGGGGGAATTAGAACTCCGTTCCTCCCTCCCCCTGTCCTTTTCTTCCAGTGCAGCATGCCGGCTGTGTTCATCTAGAACCACGGCACCCAGGGGCACTCCCCCCTTCTTGGCATCCATGCTGAATCCAAGGGTCAGTTTGCACTCAATCTCAAGCCAGCTTTCACTTTTCAAGCCAGTAAAACTCCAAAAGTCTTTGTTTACTGCTTCACTGGCAGGCTTGCCTTTGGGTTGTTTTTTCAAAACCCTTTGCACAGCTGCGCCGAAACACTTTCGATTTCCCAGGCTCTTTTTAGGCCACTCAGTAACTGGCAGACGTTGCCTAGCAACCTGCTCAGGACGGAACTCCTTATCTAAACCACAGGAATTCCTGGTATGCAAGCTTGCTCTTTCAGAGCTGCTTTTCTCAAATGCAGCTTGTGAACCAGAAAATAAATCTTTCTGCGTTCATTCTCTCTTGCCCAAAATGCAGCATACCTTTTCCGTTGCCTTGAAACACACTCCTCTCGGTGTCCAGCTGTCTGTTTCAGCTTTCTGGCTGTAGGCAGACGCTTTCTTTATCTCCTTAGGTGCAGAGGATGGCAACGATTCATCGACCTCTCACCTCTCATGCAGATTCTCATAGATCAGATAACCACCGGTCTGCTACCAGTTGTCGGGATCCAAGCCAAAAGAGCAGAGCCCCCAGCTTAGCTCTTAGTCCAGAGGAATTTGGCCACCCTCCAGGTGCCCGGCTTGATTCCTTATGACCTCCCGTCTGCGACTCCCGGCAAGATCAAAGGAGGTCTCCAATCGGCGATTCTCCTCAACGTGAAGGAGAACACACCACTCCCCCCCACTCCTCTCCCAGGGAGGGGGAGAGAGACAGACAGAAATATATTTACATGTCTTTATTCCTGTCTTTCACCAGTACAGAGAAAACATGTCTGCACACTCTGCTTCCCACTGCAGAGAGAGAATAAACTCCTCCCATGTACTTCCAGTACAGGGTCATGTGCTGCTCTGAGGTAACATCCGGCTCTCAGAGCACTTTACAGACAGTCCCAGTTTCCCACGGGACAATCCAATATCACCCACATCCTGTTTACCATTCCAGCCACCTGGTGCTTGCTTCTGCATTGCTCCTTTTTCGTAACAAAATCTAAGTGCAGAAATCCACTATCTAAATCTAAAAACACACCTTTTGGGATGTTCAGAAGCTTCTGTGCATATGCAGAGGGCCCCAGTTCTAACAGTCAATACAGGTGCCTTCAGGGGAGTCTTCTAATGCATGCCTTGTCCCATGATCCCAGGGAGCTCAAAGCTACCACTGGCCACTCAGCTTCACATCAATACAGTGGTACCTCGGGTTAAGAACTTAATTCATCCTGGAGGTCTGTTCTTAACCTGAAACTGTTCTTAACCTGAGGTACCACTTTAGCTAATGGGGCCTCCCGCTGCCGCTGCACGATTTCTGTTCTCATCCTGAAGCAAAGTTCTTAACCCGAGGTACTATTTCTGGGTTAGCAGAGTCTGTAACCTTAAGCATCTGTAACCCGAGGTACCACTGTAATAGCCTTTCCATGCCAGAGAGAACAAAGAAAATGAATGGGCTATTTTCCCACTTTTTTCTGGTGGTTGCTCTTGCCAAGAGCTGGAATAGGAAAAAACACTGCTGCCAAAGAGAGAGAAATTAAGAACTGCCTCTGCAGCTCCTTCTTTGTTCTCTCTGGCAAAGAGAAGCTGGAGCAGCTTTAAGGTCAGTGGGCAAAAGTAACAGGGGATATCAGCTTGCCCAAAATATAAAAAGGTGCAGGTTGGAAAGAGAATATCTAGCCTTGGGAAATAATACTGGTGTTGGAAGTTGAGCCAGTTCACAGAAGCTCATAGATGCAGCATGGTTCACTAATGTGTGAACCAACCTTAAGATACTTCATTTACAGCTTTCATTTATTTACTTCAGAACCTATAAGCACACTCAAAATTTAAGGAATAAATATAATCTACTTTTGATGCATCTTAACAACTCAAACTGTGTGGAGCATTAAAAACTGTGTCTATGTGAATAAACATGTTCTCATTGAATCATGTGCTCTGCAATTTGGAATCCTTGTCTATTAATTCTACAACACCTTTACCTGCCTAGAAAAACTATATCCACTGATTAAGAGGCAGAGGTGCAAATTTTCCGAAAAATTTAGAACTGAGTTTTCCCCCAATGCATATTAGGGTAATTTGCACTAAGAAACTGTTTGCAACAGACAAATTTCTAATGACTTAAAAACTGATCTAATTTTGCATGTTTATTTCACCTGAATTTAGTAAACAAAGCTAAAAACATCTTTCATGTCATCTTAGACAACAAAGGCCTATTCTTTCTCCATATGAGCCCACTCGCCACCTGAAATTTAATCAACAGGTTTTATTTTCTACCCTCTTTACAGAAGTATAGGATGGTAAAGGCTAAGGGTTGTATCCAACAAAGTTGTCCATTCAGCACAAGGACTTCTACTTGTGCAACAGAACTTCTGTCCTCTCTTCTCCCCATATGCCCCACAATCTGTTCCAGAGAGTTGAGGGAAACCCAAAGCAAACTGGGATGTATGCATGGGTGTAGCCAAGGGAGGGCAGGGGGGCAGCTGCCCCTCTAGATCAATAAAAATAAATAAAAATACTTAACTGAGGTTCTGCACCCCCCTAAAAAAACCACCTGGCTACTCCCATGTGTGAGAGAACAAGTGGAAAAGTTCTGTTGTGCTAGTGTAAAGTCCTTGCACTAACACAATTACTTAATTGGACACAATCCTAAGAAAGAGCCAAGCATTCTACGTCCTGGCCCAAACTAAACACACAAAACTGAGCACAGAAAGAATTCCCTTAAGAACTCACCTTACCTTTATTTTGGGGTTTTTTTTAGAAATGAGTGGGGCAAGTGGAAAACCGCTTGGACTCATGCTTTCTAGGCACAAGCAGAAGTGTAGATGGAGCCTAGCCTTTACCTCTTCCAGGATATTCCACCCCATCACCTCTCCCACAGAGATCCAGCATCCTGCGACTATAACACCGCAGAAGCTATTTAATCACGAATGTGGTCTGCCCTGACTAGCAGAGGCTCTGCAGGATTTCACATCTCCCCCAGCCCTACCCTAGAGACGCCAGGGGTGAAATCTGGGACCTTGTGATGCAACGCAGGTGTTCAACCTCCGTCTTTTTTGGGTGCTTCTGCCCCCCCTCTTATAGTGACAAAAACTGCCAAGGGCACAGGACAGGTGTGTGTTGTGTGCTCTGGATCGGCTAAGCCAGCCTTGGGCAGCTGCTGGAAAGGAAAGGGCAGAGGTAAAATCACCTCAGGTACTAGCACCAAATACAGTTCAAGCCTTTCCCCAATGGACGGAATGAGGCTGGATCTCTGCTGTGGGTGTTTTTATTTGCAATGCTTGCGACAGCAACACCTGTTCGCAGCGCAACTTTCGTTTACCTGCATCCCACGTGTCGCCATGGACCAAGCGCACGTGCAGCGCCAACAGAAGCAGCGAAAGGAGCAGAAGCCCGGGCGCCATTAGAGCGTCTCTACCGCTGCTGCTGCTGCTGCTGCTGCTACTACTACTACTACTACTACGCGAGGCTCTTGTGGCTCCTCCCCACTGTGGGCGGAGTCGGCGCCAGAGTTCAACCGTCGTCCTCTCAAGCCCCGAGAACAGTTCTGCGCACACTCGGTCCCGCGCGCAGGAGCCGACTTCCCGCCCCCGAATCCCCTCCGCCAATCCCCGCTCCCTCCTCCCCCTCCTCCCTCCCTTTCTTATAACGTTGGTGTCAAGACAATTCTCCTGCTTAGAAAAGCCGGCTCTTGCTTTCAGGTCCCTCCGCTGCCGGTCCCTGCTATCTTATTATACATGCACAGCGGTTTCCTGCCATTGTATCCCCATTCTCCTCAGGGATTTCCCTCTCCCAAACCATTTCCCTGCCAACCCTCCATGCCCCATAATGCCCAAGAGCATTCACTGACTTGAAAATGATGGCAGTGTAAGAGAACCAGAGACACAGCTAAAGCTGTAAGGGTAATATTCATAGAATAATAACATTGTAGAGTTGCAAGGGACTCCGAAGGTCATTTCGTCCAACCCCCTGCAATGGAAGAATTTCAACTAAAGCAGCGCATGACAAATCCATCTAACCTCTGCTTAAAATCTCCAATGAAGGAAAGACTTTGGAGAGAGAGTGATTTCATGCTCTTTATTCAGCTCATAGTGGTGAGGAGGAATGAATGAATGTCCCCTCAAAGTATCTGCTTTATATACATTATTTACACAATGGGCTGCACATGATTGGCTAATTCCGGAATTCTACTCTAAGCCAATCAGGTTGTGGATTCACTTCTATCTGGAGCATGATTGGGTGGTTCCTGCCAACCAATCATACTGCTGCATTGTTCTAGGACCAATCAGACTGCTGTATTCTGAATCCTATTGTTCTAGGACCAATCAGACTGCTGCCTTTTGGATCCTATTGTTCTAGGACCAATCAGACTGCTGCAGTTTGGATCCTATTCAACTCAGTACATAACACCTGTCTTCCCCTTTTCTCTCCCCTCTCATTTACTAGGACATTCCTAGCCCACTTTCCTCCCATCAGCTCAAGGTGGCCTTCATGGTTCTCCCTGCCACCAGTTGTTATCTTCACAGCAGTCCTGCAAAGTAGGCTAGGCTGGCCGAAGGTCCACCAGGGAGCTTCATGGCTGAGTGGGGATTCGAACCCTGCTCTCCCAGGTCCTCCTAGTCCAGCCCTCCAACCACTACACCTCTGCCTGGCTCCACTTTGCATCTCTCCAGCTGCCCTACGACATCAGCCATCTCCCCCTTTCTGGGGGGTCTCTTTGGCTCCAAGGAAGACTCCGGCACCTTCCTCATGTTCTTTTCCTTTTCTGGGACGCCTTGATGCTTAGAGGACCCTCCTAGGGGTCTCCTCCCTCTTCAGGAAGGGCAGGGCTGTCCTAAGAAGATGAGGCAGAGCAGCCCTTTAACAGCTGGCAATGCCTCTCTTTCCTTTGGGCTGAGCTCTTGAACCCATAGCACTTGGGGCCTCCTTACTCTCTCTGCCAGCCCTTTGTGCTCTGGGCTGTCTCTATTAGGAAGAACTTCCTGACAGTAAGAGCTGTTCGACAGTGGAATTTGCTGCCAAGGAGTGTGGTGGAGTCTCCTTCTTTGGAGGTCTTTAAGCAGAGGCTTGACAACCATATGTCAGGAGTGCTCTGATGGTGTTTCCTGCTTGGCAGGGGGTTGGACTCGATGGCCCTTGTGGTCTCTTCCAACTCTATGATTCTATGATTCTATCCAGCTCTGGTGATGCCCTTTCAGGTCACTGAACTGCAGAGAGATGGAAGGAATTGGGCCAGGTGCCCCTCCTCACACACAAACACCCCCCAAGAATTGGGGCTGCTGGCTTCTGAGTTGCTCTCTCTGCTCGTCTCTTCGAGGTTCAGGTGCTTAGATGCCTGATCAGCTGCAGCAACAGGGTGGCCCCCTACAAGGCCTGGAGAAGCCCATGGTGTCAGGTGAGCAAATGGCCTTCCTTTTTGGGACAGAGGAGGGCAGGAATGGGCATGGAGGGCAGCTAGTCAAAAGATGCACAGAGCCAGATGGCTGGATCCGACCCAAGGTCCATTTGGGCCACAGTCTGGAACCCCCCCCCCCGCGACCATGCCATTTTGTGGTGTCTGAAGGAGGAAGCAGGGGGGCTGGGGTGGAATCCAGGAGAAAACTATTGGAATAGCCTTGCCAGGGGCTTAGGGATGTGCTGGGGTTCCACATCCCTTCCCTAGGGGTGAGTATTGGATAAAACGAGAGCAGGGAGTGGATCCCTCAGACTTGCCCCCTGATGCCCGGGCTCTTTGCCCTCCACTCTGCGCTCTGCACTCTCAGATGCGGAGGAGCCCTCCCCCCATGAGGAACTGACAGCCTGACTTTTGCATTTCAGCTGCTGGAGGAAGATCAGCTGTACCTCCTGGAGGTCATCCAGAACTGCCAGGCAGCTCGGCTCAGGGGGCTCCACACCCTGAAGTGCTCCAAGCAGGAGATGGCCCAAGCCATCATGGTGAGTAAGCAGGAGATGGCCCAAGCCATTATGGTGAGTAATGGGTGGTGTGAGGGACCCCTATGGGAAGGGAGGGGCTTTGTGAAAGGGCTTGTGCATCTGCCAGAGAGGAGGACCCTTCTGGCTTAGGGCAGGGGTTGCCAATCCCCTGGCGTTTGGGGTCGAAGCCGTCCTCCGTAGACCCCTGGAAGGAGCTGACTTTCCTCCTCTGCTCTCTTCCAGGACATCTTTGGCTACTTGGAGCGCTTCAGGGATCGCCCCCTGAGCCTGGCCCTGGCCTTGGAGGCCCTCCTCTAGCTGAGGTGAGTGGGGTCTTTGGAGTGGGTGGGGTTGCGGGGTGGGGGGCAGAACTCCAGGGGAGCTCTGGGTGGGCAAGAGCAGGCAGGAGGGAGAAAGGGGCAAGGGAGACTTGGAGGAGGCAGCGTCTTACTGCTTCCCTTTCTCTCTCCAGCTTCATGAGACCCCATTTCAGCTGCGATATGATCAGTGCTATCCTACATATGACAATGGAGGCTGTTCTTGGGGTGCAGAAAAGGAGGAGGTCAAAGATGTATGTCCTCTGCTTTGACATCCCTTTGCACAGCTCTTTCTTCTTCTCACACCCTTGCAAGATTTAACCCAGCACTCAACCTCTCTTCTCTCTTTTCCCACGGGAACTGAAGCAGCACTTCCAGAGACTGCTGGGGGGTCTCCTTCTGGAAGCCCCCATTGCTGGCACCATCCTCCAGCTGCTCACTGTAAGTATCCTGATGGCATCAGGAGTGGTTTTAGGTTGTCCCCCCGTCCCTTATCCAACGGATTGTCCCATTTCTGGGGCATGGAGTCCCCGGTCCCGTTTGGCCCCCAATTTGGCCCAAGACCAAAACTGGCAACCCTCATGATTTGGGAGTGCCAGGGACTCTGTGATGGGGGCAGCGGAGGGCCACTTTGGCCCAGACTGGTCCCTGACTCTGAGGCACTCTTTCCTTTCCTCCCGCAGGACCTCCCATATTATGCCCTTTGGGGAAGTGAGGAGGGAAGGAAGCTAGCAGCTAGCAGCATTTCTCTACTGTTGGCCGTTTCACAAAGATTCCCCCACCTCTGAGTAAGTATCTTGCCTTCTTGTATTCATTTCTTTGGTTACTTCCATCCCCCCAAGAGCACACTCCCCAGTGACTTTTAATGCAGAAGATGCAGTGTGCGTCCCTGGGTGCCAGGATGAGGCCAGAGGCTTCTTCTGCCCCCTTTCCTGGTGTTGTCCTTCCACCTCTTCCCAGGAGGCTGCAGGGCCCAGGGAAGTCCTCTGGGGCAAGGAATTGGGGCCCAAGCCATAGGGAGACCTGTCCTGCCTGGCATGGGGCTGCTTCTGTGCTCTCTTGCACCCATCCATGGTGGGGTTCGTAGTGTCATCTGACCCAGATTCTTTTTCCTTTGCAGAAGACAGTAATTCAGCCAGACCTGGCCTGCTTCCGGCAAAATCTGAAAGAAGGTAAGCCCCACACCTTAGGGACAGCGAACTCCCTTGTCCCATGTTTGCCCAAGACACACCTCCCAGGTGTCCTTGCTGGGAGTCCTGCAGGACCTGCTCCCTGCCTGGCAGGCCTTTCCCACCTGGTCTGGGAGGGCAGCGCCCAGACTGACTCCAGCTACAAAAAGCGGAGAGGGCTGAACAGATTTTGGGTTGGGGTCTTTTTGAGGGGTGGTTCCTGTTTCCTTTGCCCTCCATGGCCTCTCTGCTCAGCAGTCTCCCTGCCTGAGCTGACGGAGCTGATCTTACAGGCGGAATTGAGGACTCCCCGACTGCTGGTGCTGGCAGACTTTGAAATCTGTGCCAAGGCAGCTGGCTCTGGGGTGGCTCAGGACTTCCTGGCTGGCATGATGACCAACAGGATACCGCCACAAGGCAGGTGGCCAGCCACACTGGGCAGGAGAAGGGTGATTAAAAGTGGGGACCTTGACCCTGAGAAATAGGTGAAGTATCTGGAAATATGGTTAACAGCGAAAAACTCCAATATATTTCAAGATAATTATGTAAAGACATGGAAAGATATAAGAATAAATCTTGAGTTATGGGGAAGAATGAAACTCTCTCTAATGGGAATAATTTTGGTTATAAAAATGAATATTTTGCCTAATTTTATTTCAAACCGCTCCAATAGTAGGCAGAGCAAGATGTTTCAAAGAATACCAAAAATATATTTCTAGGTTTGTCTGGAAAGGGAAGAAACCAATAATTAAATATACAATTATAATAGATATAACATAAAGAGGTGGAATGTAATTGCCAGATGTATGGTTGTATGACAAGGCGGCATATCTCCCCTTCTCCCCCAAACTGTGCTGCAGTGACTCAGATTAGAGTCCAGCTTGGCACCCACCCTCTGGAGCAGGAGAAAACAAGCTTGCTCCATCTTCCACGTGACAGCCCTTGAGATATTTGAACTTGGTTATCTTATCTCCTCTCAGTCTCTTCTTATCCAGGCTAGACATACCCAATTTCCTCAACTGTTCCTCATAAGACTTGGTTTCCAGACCCTTGATCATCTTGGTTGCCCTCCTCTGCAACCATACACAGATACATTTACCTTATTTTTGAGTGATCAAATTGTGCTTCCAAAGTGATAGTCTGGGACCACTCAAGCTCGGTTCAAGGAGGAATCATATTGACAATAAAGGGAGAAAACAGGGTTCAGAATAGCATAATGAAAATAAATTAATAAATCAATTTTAGGAGAAAGAACTACACATACACTTATCATGCCAAGGATCCATGCACATTTTGTTTTTCTAAAATGACATTTTCTACAGTGAAGATAATAATGGCAGATTTCAAATTTTAAGTGTGGTATTGCAATCTGTTATTTTGAATAACATTGCCAAGAAGATCTGCCTATGCCTTTTCTAATTATTGGTGATTTGATGAATTACTAATAGGGCAATCCTATCATTTTACTAGAAAGGGGTGACCAGGACATTTATTTATTTGCTACATTTAAGTACCACCCTTTCTGTAAAACAAGTCAAGGTGGTTTACATTTTATAATAACAAAGGTAAAATCAAAGTCCCCTGATTCAAAAGTAAAAGAAGTAAATTTAGGTACTGACACTTTCATATGGTCACATCATGACCCAGTGTGGAGTGGTCACTGCAGGAGAGATGTGGAGCCAGTAGAAGGGACATACTGTCTCCCTCTGATTTTTTAAAACATTTAAATATTATAAAATGTGTAATAAAGAGGGGGAAAAGTTCATCAAATACAATATTTGTAAGCAGTGCTTTGTTTTTGTTTTTTGGCAAAAATAATAATGAGGTGCTGATACTCATATATTGATTAAAAAATATGCTGCGTTTAGAGTAATAATTCCACCAGAGTTCATTCTCACAACTATTTTCAGCCAGACAAGGATGAGGAGTCCTCACAAACACTGTGATTTACAAGTATATTTTTAAAAAGTATCCTAAAACATCTGGCCATTATGTTCCTGAAACAGTTTAAAGATGTTTTGAATTAGTATTGTATTTATGCCAGTTTTGGCCTATTCCTGGCAACTGTAAATTGCTGAGTTTAAGTATGCCAGTTTGAAGGGCCTATGGTTAGCAGCCAGTCTTTATAATTTATGTAATATTCCCTTCAAAACAACAGGAGGGTGACCTCATCCATTGCGAATCAGCCAAATGTGAGTTGTAAGGCAGAGGCTATTCAACAGGGAATATCATCACTACATAAACAGTTAAATAATTCAGAAAGGATAAGAAAATACTGTAGTTCACTTCTGACTGAAACATGTCTAGTTGTCATAATTAAACAGGGGGGTGGCATTTGAGTAATTTTAATCAATAAATTAAAAATTGCAGCAGCTTCAACTTTTAATCAACTTAATCCAAAGATTAATCCATAGATCAATCAACTAAAGCATTATAAACATTGATTTATGAAAAGCTATATGAACACTTGTTAATGTGTAATGAATTGGTTACTTGAACTGATATTTTCCTTGCATTTAAGAATCACACTCATTGCACTTAAGAATCAGCTTTCTGGATCAGAGCAAAGATAATCCTTTTTCCAGTAGTGGCCAACTATTTCCTGCTATGTGCCACCAGCATCTAATAGCAATGTGAATTGCCTTTGAACATAGAGGTTTAATTATTAGCTATTGTACATGATAGCCTCTAATAGACCAGTGGTGGTGTGTGTATATGTGTCACAACAGAGGGGAGGGGAAAGGAAGAAGCAAGAGTCGCATACAGCAGAGAGAGGGGATAGCTAGCCCCTTTAAATCTAAGACTAAACATTGATTTTATTCTAAAAACAACAATTCAGCTATTATTTTGTTGCACTTTTTTATATAAGATGGAACAGAAATTATTGTGTCTGCGTTAGTATTCCAATGAAGAGAGGCTGTGATAAAGAATGTGACTGCTGGCCTCCTGACTCCACAACGATGCTGCCAATGATGTATTGGGAACTGACTCCGATTGCACCATTTTCAAAATAGCCTCAGATGGCACGAAGAAAGCAGACAGAAAGGCAATTCACAATGTGGGCATAATGTTGCTACTTTCCCAGGGAGCTAGGTTATATCTTTGCATTGCAGAATGATTCCAGGTGAGTACACATTTTTCCTTCATTTTATTCAGAACAAGGCAGTGACTACACATAGATCTGCATTTGTTAATTAGAAAAAAAAACCTTGAACCTCTTTCTCATTTTATCTCTCTCATTTTTTTGATGGGGCGACGTGTCTATCTGCAGGATTTGAGAACCTCATGCAAGATGTGCTGTGGTGCTTCAGTCAAGTGAAAGGAACTATTGACACAGGGGTCACAGAAGGTGGGTTTACTTTTCCTTTTGTTCTTGAAATGAAAAGGAACTTGTTTTCTTGCACTAACTGCTTAGTCAATGATGACTTTGTTCCAGCTCTTCTTGTGGTGATAACTTATGCTGCAAACAGGTAGCAATGATGTGTCTTTTTTAAAAGGTATGTTTTAAGGAGGCCTTAATTAACTGTCACTAAAATGGGAGCATGAACCTTTCTGCAAATGCCGAAATCCTTCTCCTCACATTCTTTTTTTTTTTAGGGGGGTAATTTACTTCTTTTTCTTCATGTTGACTATATTAGCATATTAACTACTGCACTGTATACAATTTATTGCATTTCTTATCATAAAATATGGAAAAGAGAGAGTACTAAAAAGTGATCAGGAATGATGGGCATTGCAGCACTCAATGATCTATTTGTTCCTAGTAGTTCTGGGACATTTTACAGTCAAATCATGTCCCTCTCTCCTTCTGTCTACTCACAATAAAAGCGGAATATGCCGCCTGCCATTTTGGGAACAAACTTGAAGGGATAACTGTTCTGGTCTTTGCACCCCGCCCTTTAAACAACTGATGAAATATATGCTCCTGAAACGGAGAAAGTTTCTACCAGCCAGATCCCACATTGGTATACATTCCAGATGATTTGCAGGGCAAGGGAGGCTTTCCTTCACAATACACTCAGAAGTGGAAGTTGTTTTTTTCCCCAGAACCAACTCTTTCTTGCATTAACTCTTTCTACCTCAACCTGTCTCCTAACCTGTTTCCCTACCTATCTCCCAACCTCTATTCCAACCCACTTCAACCAACCCTCTCTCAAATCCTCTCCTTTTAAACTCTCCTTCCTGGAACCATAGCCAATCAGAGGCTGCCATTTATTAACCATTTGCTGGCAGCGAAAGAAGGGGGGACACACTTGTTAATCCAACCAGTCCAGCAAAAACAACTTTTCTGTCACATGTCCCACCCCTCATTGCATAAGCGAGGTTGCATACACCAGCCTCCACGCAGCAATGGGCAGGAACTAAAAAACACTT
Source organism: Podarcis raffonei (assembly GCF_027172205.1). Classification (NCBI taxonomy): domain Eukaryota; kingdom Metazoa; phylum Chordata; class Lepidosauria; order Squamata; family Lacertidae; genus Podarcis; species Podarcis raffonei. Next base: position 54,235,716 of record NC_070603.1, read on the forward strand.
TGGGGGTTTGTTTCAATTTTCAAATACACTTTAAACCAAATTACAAACTTTTGCATCTCAAATAAACATATATCCTGGCACCACCTGTTTGTCCCTTTATCTATCTAAAGGTTTTGTGACAGGGCATCCGCAATTGCCTTATCCTTCCCTCTGCCCTGTTCATAATAAGGTTTAAGCATGTTTACTTGGAAAACTTCACAATGTCCACCTTCCAATTTAAACCAACCACATAGTCTACATTGGGGAGTCTACCAACGACATGGAAGGCTTTGACTTTGTTCTGCGGTCAGACCAAAGCGCACTTTCATTCTCTCTTTAAATGTGAGGTAATCAGAGGTTTCATCCTCTCTGAGATCACTTTTGAGTATATTTCACTCAAAATTCCACATATCTGAGGGCGCAAGTACAGCATCCAGTTTCCCTCAGGAATGTTTAAGTCTTTACAAGTCCGTTCAAAACTAAATAGGAATGCCTGCACACCATCACCTTTTACATACTTTGGAAACCTCTTTATATTAGCTGAGGGAAAATCCCCACCCCCCAACATGGGTTGCGGCAGTTCTGCTCTCAGCTTAATTTCCTCCATTTTTAAAAGAAACATATCTTTTTCAAGGGCCATCTTGGCCTCTCTTTCTCTGTATTCCTGGGCTAATCTGGCATCTCTTTCTTTCTCTTTTTCCTCATGAGCTAGCCTGCTCTCTCTCTCTGCCATATCTCTCTCAGTCTGTTTCTGTGCTAGCTGAATGTCAGCTGTCTTTTGTTTTTCTTTCTCTGCTTCAACTTTAGCCATTTCTAATCTTAGTCTCATCACCTCTAATTCAGTACTGTATTAGGATTTTCCTCAGATGCAGCAGCTCCCAGCACTGGGTCATCCTGAGTCTCTTTGGCTTGGCGCTTGCTGGTTATTTTCTGACAGAATTTTTTTCTCCTTTTAATAAAATAACTTAACTACTTTATTGTTATGTATTGGGTTTAACACATTTTATGTTACAAGGCGTGTTCTAACCAATCATATAAGCGTTGGTAGATGAACATTCTAATGGCAAGCAAGCGCATGCACTTTCAACTGTCAACTGTCAACGGTCAATTCATGCTCAACATTATTATTGTGTCGTCCAGTCAGTTCGATTCTTGTTTTCCTATGAGTGAGCTGTTGTCACTCCCAAATGTTGAATAAATGTAGTTGAGGAACTTAGACTGCCTTGGGCTTCTGACTTTTCCCAAATATTTAACATTTATTAAACTGGTTGTTCTATATCTCTGGGTATGTTTCTGTGTGGGTTTTAACTTCGGATCATGGCGCTGCCATCAATTAATATGCGACGACACTTTTCTCTCTCACGCTGTTGGGCCCGCTCTCACTTAGATAAATTGCCCCCACCTCACTGAACAGCACTTTATCCAAAGGTTTCTTTTCCTTTCCTCTTAAAATTCTAGCCCAGAGTATCCTGTGGGGGAACTTTGTGAGGGAATATTTAGTCAGTTGGAGTCTCAGCCAGGTTTTCTTTAAATAACCAAAAAATATTTATTTAAGGCAAGATAGTATATAACACAAATAGCTTGAACTTAGGTTATTTCAGGCATACAATACGATTATACTTTAATTTGTTGTCAGTTGTATTTGCGTTATAGGTTTGGTTCCTTTATACGGTGATATTTTCTTTCAGTTATACACCCCCTTTAACAATCCTGCTCCTGAGGTACCTTAAGCAATAGACCAAAGGGCTCTCCACACCCCCTCCTTTCACTGGGTTTGGGAGATTCTTCTTTTCCTCAGAAGAATCTCTCCCCTCCAGACTAGATTTGAGTCCCAAGTAGGTTGTTCCTTTCCAGCTCCTACTTCCTGGCTCAGCCTCTGCTTCCCAGTAAAATTCTGGTCTGTTCCTCCTACAGGACACCACACTCTGTCCTTCACAATACACTCAGAGTGGAAGTTGGTTTTTTCCAGAACCAACTCTTTCTACCTCAACCTGTCTCCCTACCTATCTCCCATCCTCAATTCCAACCCATTTCAACCAACCGCCTCAACCAACCAACCAACCAACCCTCTCTCAAACTCTCTCCTTTTAAACTCTCCCTCCTGGAACCACAGCCAATCAGAGGCTGCCGTTCATTAACCATTTGTTGGCAGGGAAAGAAAGAAAGAACACTTGTTGATCCAACTGGTCCAGCAAAACCAACTTTTTCGTCACAATGGCCCTTCTCATCTCCTCTGTTGCAGGCCTAAAGTGGTGAGAGCTAGAAGTTAAAATGAGGTTGCTCTTACTGCTGGCTTGCTGGAGTTTGAGGAAGGCCACCTTTTTTGGCACACAGTTTCTACTTGCATTACGGAGGACAAGAATGTTAATCAATGTATATCATTTACCACAGGCTATACATCTCTATTAATTTTGGGTGGATTTCAACATTGCTGTAAGGCCATTTTTCCATCAGCACAAGCATTTCTGCTTGCCCGAGTTAATAAGCTCCCTCTGTGTGCTGTTCTGGGGGTTCTTCCAATCCCCAAGAGCTGTTTTGAAGGGTGCAGAGAGGAGGAGACAGGGGGAGCTCTATTGCACTATGGGAATTCATTTTACTTGTTACTGCTAGCACACCTATTCAGGCCTCCATGGCATGTTTGGACAACTGGGGCACAAATAAAACTATTATGAATAAGACTAGGTATGCACCTTCTAGAGTACTGGGGATCCAAGCCAGAGGTATTTGACCCTACTGTATTCCCCTGCTGTTGCTTTTTGTTTTCCACTGGATGTCTTTGATTTCCTACTTTCAGTTTCCAGGGTGGAGGGGAGGCCTCACTGTGCACTCTGCACATTTGCTATGAGTTTAGCAGATGAGTCCTTCCCCCAATTTCACCCACAGCTCAGAGAATCCTGGGATGATTTCATGTTGTTTGAGCCATTGCATTTCTATTGTCCTAATATTGGGCACATGAGACAAGTCAGCACCATGGAAAGTTCCAAAGGCTATAAAGGGGCAGGCCTCTGGCTTGGAACTGAGCACTTCTCCTTTCTGACAAATCCTTCCAGGCATGTTGCCTACATTGATGGGTTGGCATGAGGATGCAAGTTCTTTGAGTGAAGGGGATTAATTCCTCAGGCAGGGCAGGATCCGAAGGTAGGGACTCAGGCCCGTTTGGTCTAGATGCTAGCATTAGATTTTTCCTCCCATGCTGCTGCTCTGATGGATCCGGCCACACCTCCATTGGAGTCAGATCCTAGCCTGCTTTCTCAAAATGGGGTCCCATTCTGCTTAGGGTTCTAAAGCTCTCTGAAGATACCTGCAACAAGCTTCCACTATTCCAACAGTTGCATGGGGTCCTTTATTCCACAACTTTTAAACTCTGCCATCTGCTAGTGTAAGGGCTCTTGTGTTAGCAGACAACCCTTCATTTTTTAGTGATTTCTGCATGCTATTGTATACTGTATATGTATACAACTTTGTAACATATTACTGACAGCTGGGAATCAAGCCTTTAAAATCTTGGATACCTTGGATATCTGACTCTACAATATCATTGGATTTGGCTGCGAGCCCAACTTCATTGGCTTCTTTTTATGCTGCTTGCTAATTGCTTTCACAGTTTGCACTCTGCCGTTTGCATAAAAAGTAAAGTGCTATTAGTTAATGCAACCTAAAATTTCAGCCTAAATAATTAAGTAAGAGCCAGCTACCATGAGACTATGGCTATTTTTGAGAATATGATTTTAAAGTAGAGTGAATTTACTCCAAGGGAAAACTAAACCACCAATTATATATGCTGTAGCTTGGGGTGGAGGGAGAGGACAGGCAATGTTTAGGGGAGCAGATTTAAATCAATAAATGTGTTCTAGGGTAGACCAAATACCATGGGTGTAGCCAAGGGGGGCAGGGGGCAGCTGCACCCCTAAATCAAGTAAATCAATAAAAATACTTGACTGAGGTTCTCCCCCAACAAAAAAACCCCATAAATCCTGGCTACGCCCATGCCAACCCTCCCCCCATATATTTCAGGTTAAAGCTAAAACCAAACCATTTCAGTATTGATCTGGAACAATTATTGAGATCCTGTGTCTTGGAAACCAACCCTTTATTTATTTATTTTTATTTATTCATATTACTCTTGAAGACAAATGTACATATTTTTCGTTATGCTTTCTTTCAATACTACTTCCTCTTCTAATCCAGTTTCCAAAGAGACATTTCAAGCAATTTCCCCCAAACAATGGCATAAACAATGTCTTAGGGAAATCCTTCTTAGCACTTCCATTTATCAAATACAGTAGGTAATTTCAAAGCTGACAGTGCTAAACAAATGAGATTCAAGCAGTGATAATTTCCTTGAATTGATATTACACATTTATTTGTCAGGAAAGCTGGAGGCAATGCTCTGAGTAGTACTAAAAAAGGAAAAAGAGATTGAATGAATATAATTTCATATCCAGGTGTATATAAAATATTTAAGATAATCTGTGTGAAGTACTAAGTGCCAATTCAAGATGCATTAATACTTGGTTTATTGCATACTTGTTCTTTCAATCACATTTCTACTTATGCACGCGGCTACTAAGCACATTCCTGTTTGTGTCAAGAAAACCCAGAAGATGTTCAACCAGCATGTCCTGGATCTGAACTGTAGTATTCAAGAGGGTGATAAGTTCCTTAGGGTCAAACTAGATGCAATATTAACTGTATGTAAGCAATTAGCATGCATGGTTCTGAAATTTTAAATTTCTGCAATGAGAAAGGAGAAGCAGGTTTGCAACTATGGCACATTGTGATGGGAATAGCCTCCCCTCACCCCAACATCACCCCCAAAGCCATTAGAACCAGGAAGAGAAGTCCCATGGGCATATTGATCTTTCTGAGCAAATACCAGGGATAAACCAATGTAATTGCGATAAAATCCTTTCTAGAATATCTTTAAAACAATCTAGTGCAGTGGCTTAGAATGTGAGCCTTCGACACCATGGAGTCATTCAGTCATTCCCTTGCCTCAACATCCTTAGGTAGCAAGTAACAAACTTTCAGCTTCCACTGTCTCATATGTACTATGGAAGTAATATCACTGACTCACCTGGGTGTGAAGATTATTTAAGAAAATACAGTCGTACCTCGGAAGTTAAACGCCTTGCGACTCAAACGTTCTGGCTCCCAAATGCCGCAAACCTGGAAGTGAGTGTTCTGGTTTGCAAACGTTCTTTGGAACTGGAGCTTCCTGCAGCCAATCGGAAGCCGTGCCTTGGTTTCCAAACGTTTTGGAAGTTGAACGGACTTCTGGAACAGATTCTGTTTGACTTCCGAGGTATGACTGTATATGCAATGGATGCAATGGACGTGAGAAAGGCACTATATAGAGGTTAAATATTATTCCCCCCCCCCCCCCGCTCTTATTTCTTCTATGCTGTGTAAATATTAGCACAAAACTGTGATGCTAAAAGTAATTGAAACTGCAATCCCTATGTACATTTCTGCAAAGACAAGGTGGAGGCTGGTTATAACATTTGACCAAAGTCTACTGTAGACCCTTGATTTTAAGTTTCTTCCCTCTCCTGAAGCCCAACCCTATTCATGTTACCTGGAAGCTAAGTATCACCGGTTCCAAGGGAACAAGTCACACAGGACTTAATTTTGAGCATGCATGGCTAGATATGCACTGTTCGTTAGCTGTCCTGCGACACTTTCCTAGGAGTAAACCTCATGAAATACTGTAGGGCTTACTTCTGAGTAAACATACAGGGGCTCGCGCTGCACAGCTGCAGTCCTCTGTGCCCTAACTTGGAAACAGGCCCTACTTTACATCCATGAACTCAGATTCTCCAGTTAACTAAACAACTTCTACCGGTAGCCATGTTGTGCTATGAGCCATTCCAGCACTAGCACCCCAAAATATAAGGGGAGCGGTGGGAAGGGCGGGCAGCTCCTTCTCGACCAGCCAAGCACCTTTAAACGTGCGGAGGAATTTCCCTTTCTGTAACAGGTTCCCCCCCCCCTTCCCCTGCGGAGGAAACGTCTTTTGATGCCCAGGGCTCTCCGCAGAGTCCGGGACACGATCCCGCGCCCTGCTGAGCAGAGCGAGGCGCAAGACGCTCTCCGGTCGCCTCGCGCGTGTGTTTACAGGCGGGAGGGTCTTAGTCAGCAAATCCTGCTCCGATGCGCTGCAGCCAATGAGGAGCCTCGCTCGGCCCGCTCGCCGGGGGGCTCCGGAGTTGGCGCTGCTGGGCGCGGGCAGAAATGCGAGGCGGCTCTCGCGGGCGCTGATGGCAAAATGGGGTCCGGCCGCCGCCGCCGCCGAGGCGCTTTCGCTCCCGCCGCCCTGCAGCTCTGCCGGGAGGGCTGCCGCGCTGCGCCGTCGTCCACCATGTAGCCTCCCTGGCCAGCCTGAGGATCCCTCCTCCTCCTCCTCATGGATTGAGGAGGCTGCGTTCAGCCCTCATTTCTTCATATTTGTCGCCGGAAGATGAAATGCTTCTCCCGTTACCTGCCTTACCTCTTCAGACCTCCCAACACCATCCTGTCTTCCAGCTGCCACACGGAAGGTACAGGTCGGAGAGGAGCGCCGGCGGGATGGTGGGTGGGACGCCAGGTGCGGATCAGAGCCGAGGGGAGGGGAAAGAGGGAAAGTGGGAGGAGAGCCTCCCCCCCCCCGCTCCGTTCCCCCTTCCTCCCTGTCTCTGCTGACATTGCCTTTTGCAGCCAGTGCGTGCCCGGGGCGAGGGGGGGGGTGTGCCAGCAAAAAAGCTTGCCTTGCGACAAGATTTGAGGAATCGGTGGGGCCTGGGTTGGGGGCGGCCCGATATTCCCGGCGAGTCAGCCATTTATCAAGGAGAGTGGTGCAAAACATTACAGCATCGGAAAGGTCTTCTGGACTGCAGGACTACGATCCCCCACACCTTAGTTGCTTCCTTTGCAGGCCGGGTTTCCATCGAAAACATATCGTGCAAATCTGTTTACAGATTGGGGAGAGGGTGGGAGGTTAGCTGTGCAGATCAGGTATATGCAATCTGTTTTGCCAAGGTTTCAACTTGAGAAGACTGGAAGGGAAAGTAATGTTCAGGATTCTGGAGCCTGGGAGAATGCTAGGAACTTTTGCCATTCTGGGGCAAGTTTCTCTACTACTAGTTTGCATGATCTGCTGTCAGGAATTTTTATGAATTGCCATTGATGCCACACTCTAATAACTGATATAGAGTGTACAGGAAGTAATCATGAAGGTAGTCAGGATTTTTGTTTGGAAGGGGCAGAAACTGAGTTTGCTATGTATTTTTATTGATTATGGGGTGGGCAGCTGCTCCTCTCTGCCCCCCCCCCGCTACACCCATTGAAGTAATACTGAGACTGTCATACTATATAAAGATAGAAGGGGGAGAATCACATTTTCTTTAGTCATAATAGAAGGTGCTCGCAAGAAGAATCTAAGTTCTAAAACTTACAAGCAGTGTTAGAGATTTTTCCCCAGTGTAGATTTTGTTTCTTTCCATGTAGCAGAGAGTAGAAGCCCTCCCTATGAGAGCTTTAAATGAGATTGATGCTGTCAAGACAGGAATGCAAGCAGACCATAGCATATAATTACAGCTAATTAAATGTTAAAGCAGCAATAAGTAGAACTAGGAGCACAATCCAATAGTTAGTTGTCTTTAATCTTTACATCTAAAGCCACTTTAGTTTAGCTTGGTAATTTATGACTAGAAGATGGAAGTAAATGATAGGCAATAGATCGGCCTCTAATTGTCCCTATATCGGCTATCCAAGTATTTAATTTTTTTTAAGTGTTTGAGGAGGTTACTTGGGTCACATGGGGCATCATTCTAATCCAATAAACTGTTTTTATAGTGGGGAACCTTTTTTCAGCTGAGGGCAGCGTTCCTTCTTGATGACATTAGGGGGAGGTTTATGCCAGTCGTGGGCAGGCCTAGAAGCCAAATGTGATTGAGGCAAAGGATGTGATGGATTTTTGACCAGTAGGCTGAATTCTAGCCACGCAAAAGCCACAGGTTTCTCTATCCCCCAACACACATTTATTTATTTAATAAAAGTTAACATTCTGAAACATAAAAACTACCTCAGCTTGGTAGGCTTGTCTAAACAAGCATGTTTTTAACATCGTGCAGTGAAGGTGCCTGCTTGCTCTCAATTAGGCAGGGAGTTCCGCTGCCACACGAAGCGACCAAGTTCTTACAAATGTGGAACGGATATTATGTGGCTCGCAGATCAACAACCATTGCAGATCTCTGAGCACAGGTGTTGCAGTAGTGTAGCTAGGAGAGGCGAGGGTGGGGTGCTCTCGGCAGCACTTATCTTTGGGGGTGGCACACTAGAGCCCAAGGTGGCGTGCAAGCCCCAAGCACCCCAGAGCCCAGCGCACCGCTCCCAAAAGCAGCATGGCTCACAGTGGCCAGAGGGTGGCCACCAAGGATGCAAGCAGCATGCGCTGACTCTGTGAGCGGAGCTGGGCCTGCATCATGCCCGAGCTACCACGTTTCTCCCGGGTGCCCTCTTTGCCCCCCCTTTTTTGCAGCCATTTATCTTATGCTTAAGAGAAGCTTTCCCATTCTTTCAGAATTCTTAAATGAGACCTTCACTGAGGTTCTGCACTATGTAAATTAGTTTATAATTGATTAATCAATTCAGTTGTTAAAAGTAGGAGCGCTAATCAACTCCATCATCTTTAATCAGATCCGAAAAACAAAAATGACCTTAAAATGATACCCAATTTTCTTCAAATAGTACATTCTGTTTTGTTCCCAAACCATATTTCAGAATGATCATCTTATGTTGCGTTCTAGCCATATCCACTCTAAAAACATTGTTCATTCTTGGTTAGACAGGCATACCCAGATGCTTAGAAAATTGAAGTCATTTTAATCTGTTTTAGTGCAGAGAGATATACTGTAGTCCAGCAACAGCTGGGGAGTAACACGTTCCTCATCCCTGCTGCATTGTTTTTCTTGTTTACCAGTAAAGATTTGGAATCAACCAAACATTTATTAGATTTTTTTAAGCTCAGGAAGTTTGGTGAGTCATTTGGATGAGACTGTTAGACACCAAGGTCATTGTGGTTGCTCATGTATGGAAGGATTCATATAATGACTTTAGGACAAACAGAAAACTGGCAGTCTGTGTATTCCATAGTTTAGAGAAATAAATGTTTCAAGTTGATATGTTAGGTAACGTGTGCCATAGAAATCCAAGGGAATTCTGGAAGAAGAGCTTAGCCGTCTGATGGTTTCTTAATAAGGGGGAGGGGACCTTTTGTTTAATTCTTTCATCTCACTCGCTAAGTCGGTATTTATAAACTCAGATATTGTAAGCAAAGGCTGAACTATGAAGTGACATGTTTGCATGGCTTTGATGGCAGCTCTTACCAATCCCTGTAGACCTAATTAAAGGCATATAATGATGACTCCCCTTCCCCAAGCCATGGCATGAGTGGAAAATGTACTTTCAGAAGAATATACCAGTCCAACAGATTGGAGGAGATATCATATTCATGTAGATATGGAGAACATAATGATACCCTTATTGGTCTTTGCATTATTATAGTAATATAAAAATGACATCCGTTAAAACAAGTAATATTCTATGTGTCCACACCGCTGAATTATCTAAATCAGAAAATGGAGGTGGAAAGAGACCACCAACACCCGGTGCTTACATCAGTCCTGCCCTATGAGTTTGGCCTTTGCCTTTTGTTCATGCCAGAAGAGATATACAACATGGTAATCGCTTGATTTGCTTGTGATCACCTATTTGGTTAGTAAGTCCTTTTGAATCCTTTGTGGCTTCATTTTGGATAAGCATGGCTAGGGCTGGGTTTCCTGTATCCTAAGATAATGCCAGGATAATACAGGGAATAAATGGATTCACTTTCAGCTCTTTTTATACCTCTGAAGTTTTTATCACAGCAGCTTAAAATAGCTTTCAGGTTATCCTTAAATGCACAAAATGTGCTTCTTTTGCTTTTGTGTGTGCAAAATGCAAAGGAGCGAAATGAAAGGTAATCAAAATGGCACATGGTGTTTAATGCTTTCCTTGGACTAGTTTAAGCCCCACTGAGAACAGTGGGACTTCTGTAGGTTTAGGGTGATATAAAAGTAGAATACTGTACAAAATATAAAGCAAATCTAGAGATAAAGCAACAGCAAACCAAATGACATCCAGAAACGAGCACTTTCAATTCCCATATTCATAATTCTCCCATTGATCCCAATGCAAGTATACAAGGACATTCCTTTGGCTGGATCATGGCCATTAATAATACCAAATTGCTTTTTACATGCAGGTTTTATCAACAGTCATAATTTTATTTTCTATAACATGTCTTGAACCACAGCATGAAAATGAACTGTAAGCATTAAATCAATTTCGTGTCAGATTAAACCTGGGATTTAGAAAAAGATGCTACAGTATATTTATTTTCAGTAAGAGCCTGACCTCTCCAAGGGTAAAAAGCACATTATGAACACAGTGCAGAATAGGACCTGAGGACATAAACCATCCAAAGTGCAGTTTTTACCTGAAGGTCAGTGAGGTTTACTTCTGAATAAACATGCCTAGGCTCGCCTACACAAATTCCACTTATTTCAATGAAAGAGATTTACAGGGCAATTATAGGCAAGCGTACACTATAATGCCTAATAAAGGTTTGGTGAAGTAAGCAAGTAAGGCTTGCAGTCAGAAATAAAATCTACTAAGCTCAATAGGTTTTACTCTCAGGTATAGGTGGGACGTGGGTGGCGCTGTGGGTTAAACTACTGTGCCCCTTGGGCTTGCCAATCAAAAGGTCGGCGGTTCGAATCCCCGCAATGGGGTCAGCTCCCGTTGCTCGGTCCCTGCTCCTGCCAACCTAGCATTTCGAAAGCACAAAGTGCAAGTAGATAAATAGGTACCGCTCCGGCGGGAAGGTAAACGGCGTTTCCGTGTGCTGCTCTGGTTCGCCAGAAGCGGCTTAGTCCTGCTGGCCACATGACCCGGCAGCTGTACGCTGGCTCCCTCGGCCAGTAAAGTGAGATGAGCGCCACAACCCCAGAGTCATTTGCGACTGGACTTAACTGCCAGGGGTCCCTTTACCTTTACCTGGTTTGCCAGAAGCGGCTTAGTCATGCTGGCCACATGACCCGGAAGCTGTACGCCGGCTCCCTCAGCCAATAAAGCGAGATGAGCGCCGCAACCCCAGAGTCGGCCACGACTGGACCTAATGGTCAGGGTACCCTTTACCTTTAGTTACTAACATAACTGCCCCTTTGGAAGAAAGCTATATAACATTTCCAGCAGTTGTAAGCTAAGGAAAATCTTGAGGGTTTGATTTTAAATAGTAATACTAGAAAACTATAAGGAAATCTTATTTTTAAATTTTACCTTAAAAACTGAAACCTTTAATCAACAGTCTCCAATACCTGATGGTTATGGGGGGGGGGGGGACAAAGCAACACAATCCAATCCATGTCTGTTCCGAAATCCTACTGAGTTCTATGTGGTGTACAGTGGTACCTCGGGTTACATACACTTCAGGTTACATACGCTTCAGGTTACAGACTCCACTAACCCAGAAATAGTACCTCAGGTTAAGAACTTTGCTTCAGGATGAGAACAGAAATTGTGCTCTGGCGGCACAGCAGCAGCAGGAGGCCCCATTAGCTAAAGTGGTGCTTCAGGTTAAGAACAGTTTCAGGTTAAGTATGGACCTTTGGAACGAATTAAGTACTTAACCTGAGGTACCACTGTATATGATTGTAGGCTTAAATAGCCAACACACGCAAATAGTAGTTGTAATTGTTTATTTGCCAAGCATAAAGCAACACTATAGATAACACACTGGGCAGAATATTTTATAGTGAGATTACTGGAACTGACAAGCAGCTTAGCAAAAACATGCCCCGCTTGCTTCTCATAAAATGTTCCAGTAGCTCTGTCAGCACTGCCGTAACAGCTAGGATGACAACGCCAGGCTCTTTCTTTCTTGGGACCTGGTGGGGTGAATATCCTTGCTTCCATATTATGGGCTGCAAAAAGGCATCACAGCAGTCCCTCCCTACTAGAGTGGATCCTAGCCTGTGTTCCCATCTCTAGTTTTGTTCCATTTTTGGCCTGCTGCAGTTGGTCTTTATTTCCAGTAGTTCCTTATTTCTTGAAACTTCTCTTGCTCTGGCTGTTTTATCTTAGAACAGCAACATGCACTCATTCATGGAATGCTGTAATCTGATCGGATCGCTAAGAACTCTGCACACATTTGGCTCTCCGGTGCTGTTTAAAAACGTATATCACTCCAGTATTTCTCCTTCCTTGACCGACCCATCCCAGTCTCTATTGTCCAAAGTCTCTGGCTTACTCCATAGCTCAGTATTTGGATAGGTATGCTGACAAAGGATTTTAGAGTTACACTGTGCTATTCTGGCCCTCTTTCCAGGTGCACCAGGTTGAAATAATAAAATGAATATATAGTGGGATTTACTCCGGCAGTTAGTTCTAGTGAAAAATGAGGGAAACCAAGTTTATGGCTATCTCTTTGACTATTCATTGTTAAAGTGGCATCAGCATATTTTGACGGCATCTTCCTAGTTCTGGAATAGACTTCCTCATCCAAGCTGACAGGAATTTCCTGAAAAGCACTACAAGACTTCTCTATTCAATGCAGGGGGTAGGGCAGAGAGAAATCACTGGCTAGGAATAACAAAAGCAAGCAACATTTTACACACATTTTATTTTAACATAGATTCTATAATTAAAGTTATTATGGTTTGTTTTTACAGTAATTGAATTTTTAAGACAGTGGTACCTCTGGTTGCGAATGGGATTCGTTCCAGAGGCCCATTCGCAACATGAAAAGAGCGCAACCCACAGTGGCGCATCTGCGCACGCGTGGGTTGCAATTCGCCGCTTCTGCGCATGCGCGTAACGTCATTTTGCACGTCTGCGCATGCGCAGGCGGCAAAACCCAGAAGTAACCCTTTCTGGTACTTCTGGGTCACCGTGGGACATATCCTGAAAGAACGTAACATGAAGCAAATGTAACACGAGGTACAACTGTACTGTTACCCACTCTGAGGCTTCTGGGGACAGGCAGCTACAAACTGGAATAAATTCCTGAAACACCTCCACCAACTGAAGCTATATTTACATCAGGACTGCCTACTGGATACCTTATTAGGGATCATTTATCAGATGCAGAGACAATTGGTTGGGAAAAGTAAGCAGGACTGCTGAATTAAAAGTTTCTCTCTTTGGGGTGGTGAGGGGAGGCTCTAGTCTACTCTTCTAATGTTGCGTAAACTTTCCTTCCCTCTCTCACAAAATAAGCTCTAGTCTACAAAACCTTGCTATCCAATAAATGTATTGGTCTTTAAGGTGCCACAATACTCTTTCTTGGTTTTTATGTAATCTTCTGTATTCTGATCATGCTTCCTGAAATTCGGCACATCTCTCTGTATTGTCAAGTTAAGCTGCTCAATACTACAGAAAAATCTGTCCAGAAACTTACAATAGAGTATAGTCTTGTGCTTCATTTTGCCTGTCAAATGTGTCTTTAAAAAACCCAACAACCTTACAGATCAATCAATGAAGGCACAGGGGAGCTGGTGGGGAAGCTCAAAGACACACAAGAAATGAGAAGCTTTCAGCTGAGATGGTGAGCTGATAAGAGAAATATCCAAGAAATCTGTTTCCAACGTTAAGACAACACAGGCAAGCAGAAGCAGTAAAAAAATTATTTGAGACATAATTGTGTAACTTGAATTGTGCAACCAGGGTGTGATTGCAACTATTTTAGGGTGGAATTCAAACTAGAAGTGCTTAGAAAAGCTGGGACTGCAGAAAGAAGCCTCAACAGAGGAGAGAGTATAAATTGTCTTTCCTGCCCTCTCCATGGCTGCTATCTTCACAGACAGCTATTGAATCTGGGTGGGGGAGGGAAGACAGGGCATGGATAAGTAGAAATGACTGGGAAGGGGTAAGACTAGCTTGGTAAGATAGGGCAAGGACCAGACTGTTAAAAGCAAAGTGAAGAAGGCAGAATAGTCTTTTTTGAGTGTGGTAGGGGACTGAGCTGTGTTTCAGCCATGCGTTTTGTCCCAGAAGCCCTGCTCCCCTCCTTTGCTTAATTGTAAGGATGTGGGGCCAGCCAAACTGGTGCAGTTGTTCAGTCAGGGGTGATGGAACACCACTCTGTGCATGCTGGAGACAGCTTCCTTTCTTAGTACATCACCGTCTAGGATTCAGGCACTACACAAATTAAGCTTGAGGAGTGTGAAATTGGCAAGGGGGAGCACAAACTATGATCTCCCTATAGTGTGAAGAAGGTGGGAAGTTTTTAAGAGTGAAGGCTGGCTCAAAAACAAGATAATGCTGGAGAAACATTGAATGGGCCTGTTCTTCACAACAAGTAATAAAATGGTGGTAATATTGGAACTTCCCTGCCTCCTAGTGGAGAAGGGACAGTGTTCATAAGCCATTCATGGTAAAGGAGAGGGATGCAGAAGTGAAATATTGAATCATAGCTCCAGAATGGAAAACAGATTATTTTAATAGGCAATTGTGTTTAATTAATTTAAGGGCGTCTCATTAGATGACATCATCAGCCTCTTTATTAGCCCATTATTATCCAGCTCTACCTGTTAGTACATTTGCCAACATTTTGATCAAAACCCCATTGCTTTGGGAAACTATAATTTGATTTACAAGATAAATAAAATGTGTAATTGACTCAAGGTGCACCAATATAGAGGCAAATTGCATAAACCGAGACAAACCAGATGTAAATATATGGTCTATTTTAACACTTAAATGCCAGGACTGATTTAATAATTATTTGGGATTCCTCACCCCCGCCACCCAAAAAAGTCTCAAGCTATATTTTGCTGTCTGCTGGGTTGCACCACTTGATGGTTCACTCTGAAAATATGATGGATACTTTGCTTTCTAGCTCTTGACCAATCTGTGCACACTGGCTGACACCATAAGGCAGGGATGTCCAACTTCCAAGAGACTGCGATCTACTCCCACTATAAAAACACTGCCAGTGATCTACCCATTGGATTGACCAAATTTGTTGATCTTTTTTTGGGCATGGGGATCCACACAGTCGACTGGAATTGATAGTGGATGTTCAGTCCAAAACGTCTGGAGGGCAACAGGTTGGGAAAGGCTGGGTCATAATCTTGGATGAGGAGTGGGAAGACTATGAGTTGTATCCAGTGATGTCATTGCATCCCATAATCCTGTCCCTCTCTTCCCCATGCACATCCCATAACCCCAAATCTGCTCTGGGTTTCTCTCTCTCTCTTTCTCTCTCTCTCTCTCTCTGTGTGTGTGTGTCTGTGTGTGCAGACTGAACACGGAGAGAAGAGGGAGGGGAAGCTTTATTGCATGAGTGGGCATTATTTCGCTCATGCACAGACTTCATTGGATTCAACTCGGTGAACTTCGTCCATAAAGCTCACTGGGTGACCTTAGATCAGTCACTGTCTCTTAGCTTTGCCTACCTCACAGGGTTTTTTGAGCCTCAAATGGCAGGAGAGGGCCATGTTTCCTGCTCCAAGCTCCCTAGGGCAGCCGTTCTCAACCTGTGGGTCCCCAGATGTTGTTGAACTACAACTCCCATAACCCCTAGCTAGCAAGGCCAGAGTTCAGTGATGATGGGAGTTGTAGTCCAACAACATCTGGGGAGCTGCAGGTTGAGAACTGCTGTGAGGGATATAAGACTTCTTGTTGTTGTTGATAAAATATGTGATTTGGCAGGCAGCCCTGCTAAACGCAGAAAGAAGCTGGTGATGTGGCTTCCTGACTGTGGCAGACGCACACCATAAGTTCACCTCACAGCACACTTTTGGCTGGCATGTGAACTTTTAGTTCAAGTGCCCTCAGCTGTTCTTCATTTGTCTTCTTAAAAACCATTATTCTTATGAATTGCTTTGATCGTGGAGCGGCAGTTATTTAAATATTTATGGCCATTTTGCTCCAGTACTGAGCAGAAAACACTAGAGGGCAGTTTAATATATGGACGGAAGCCAGTCAGCTGAATGTTTATCTATGTTAGAAAAATATAAATGTTCTTTTAAGGGTTTTAAACAATTGGAGGCATTGGCACCCCAGAATCATTTCTCTGGCATCAACTGTAGCCTTCAAATGGAAACAAGCAATTGATTGTTTTCTGAAGCTCATTTGAGAGCTAGTATTTTTCAGAAGACAGTGCTGAGTGGCACAGCGTCTGATTCTCCTTAGGCCTTGAAAGAATTATTATTATTATTATTATTATTATTATTAATATTTTGAACTTATTATCCCACTCTTCCTCCCAAAGGAGTTTAGGGCAACATACACACCCACAAGTAAAAACAAAAACACAAAACCTAAAAAAGTTAAATC
The DNA here is from genome assembly GCF_027172205.1 of Podarcis raffonei. Classification (NCBI taxonomy): domain Eukaryota; kingdom Metazoa; phylum Chordata; class Lepidosauria; order Squamata; family Lacertidae; genus Podarcis; species Podarcis raffonei. The sequence goes on from NC_070603.1 coordinate 54,252,054, forward strand.
ATTTAAGAAATAGTTACAGTTAAACACACGATTACATCCAGTGATTTCAGAGTTGCCAGGAATAGTATTCTTCAGCCACCAGGCAATATTTAGGTCTATTGGCTGTGCATGCATGGCCATCATATGTGTGTGGTAATCTTAATGTATAGATACAAGTTCAGAAGTAATTATTATTTAAATAAAAATACAAGACATCTCATCTTAGTGGGGAAGAGTGCACCCAATATGGCTGCTCAGTCTGCTGAATGTAGATGGTGTCCTGAGTTAGCTTTCGTTGACCCTGTTTATTTCTGTGAGTACAAAAGTGTCAGACCTGGCTTTTTCTTTGGAGTTAGTGCAGATGGTTCCTTGAGTAAGGCAAAGGGTAGCAAACAAAGATCAGGAAGATGAATTCCCTTGTTACGCAAGAGAGCTAACTTAAAGGAGAAGCTTTTATAGAAGTCAGGC